>NC_143506.1:27155000-27780000 GCF_051622355.1 Phaseolus vulgaris | reverse complement strand
TATGTACATCTTCTTTATATTGTTTGTATTTACCTTCTCTCTCACAACCTAATAATACGTATGTCATCCTTCCTTGTTGCCCCGTCTATGTATCTAACCTTAATATAACAATAACAAATCCATAACTATAGCCAACCCTTCTTGCCCACTCTAACAACTAATCTCGATTACGAAATACCTACAATAACATATGCCAAACTTATATATCATTCATAAACTACAATTCACACGCTTAAAATTTACCTTACCTCATTTGTAGTAAACGAATCACTACTCTCTTGTGCCCTATGTTCATTATCTAACGCGTTATAAGTTATTGACTACTCGAGATCAACATCATCTAATTCATCCTCCAGATCAATCTCCCCTGAAATTCTCATGTATGAATCCATGGTATCCATTGCCACAACTGCATAAAAAAAACACATATTGGCAACCTTTGTCTTCCGGATATCCATATTTGTAAGCCAAATCATTGAGTTCTGGATGTGCAAGTCCAAAACTAATATAAGTCACTTCCAGATAAGGTCATCCGGAAGCTTAGCTAGACAACATAAATGACCTTCCGGACGCCGACATTCAGAAGCCAATGACCTCATTCCAAATTTGGAAATTCAGAGTACACAATAACTACTTATGGATTTCTTCATCTGTAAGCAAACGTAAATGACATTCCAGATCTCGATATTCGGTAAGATCGAAAGACCATTTACAACTGAAAAAGCAAAATGAAAATGGTTTTCCTTACCTCAGAAGATAACTGCACCTCACTTAAGAGTAATGACTTCGCTCGACCACCACAACAACCCATTACACCACCACCACCTCCACTTAAAATGCTCTACCACAGTAAAACACCTCTTCTGCAGCCTTTTTTTTTAAAACAAAAATGACAAGAACACTTTCGAGTTTTAAATTTTATGTTGGGTGCACATTAGAATTAATATGGTACAGGGAGAATCAGCCTGACAAGAGTTGGAAGATTTTAGAAATCATCTTGACTGAATAAGATCATCGATATAGCCTCTAGGCGTTGGACATTTTCTCACCCGATTTAGTAGCTCAAGAACATAAATTTTAGGTAAGGGAAGCTACCTTAGTTAAGTCTTAATTAATAATTTTTAAAAATAGAGTCTTTTCTATGCAAATATTATTGTAGCATGATCTTTCTTTGCTTGCTAAGTTTGAATTTGTGAGTTGCATGTTGGGTATGAAGTTCTGGGTTGCATGTAAGAGTAAATTTCTTCAACGAAGAACTGAAGAATACCAATTGCATTTGCATCTAACATTATCTAGTAACCTGAGGAATTTAAAGGACATTGGTTGCATATGTGTCTGATGTTCTTCAGTTGCATGTAGATTTAAATAACGTCTTTTGCATGTGTATCTAACGTTTCCAATAAGCATGTGGAATTCGAACAACATCATTTTCGTGTGCATCTGATGCTTCCCATGATCGTGTCAATTTTAAAACCTTCGTTTTTATTTGTATAACTAGGGTTTACCTTTATATGTCTAAATCCAAACCTCCATCGAGTATTGAGACGTATGTAAAATCAATTCTCAACTTTGAAAGAAAGAGCAGTGAATTGAGATCGAAGTATATTTAGAAAAATGTAAGGAGATAGTTACGTTTAAGTATCAAGGTGTTAATATTGAGACAATTGTGTCTAAATCGCTTTGATGAGATTAATGTTTGATGATCTTGCTCCAACAAAGACAAATGTGATTAATTGAAGTATAGTCTAATTCACTCTATTAAGTGCTTCATTTGATACCCTCGCTTAGTGGAACTATTTTTGCTCAAGCAAAAATATTGTCTAATATCTCTAATTAAGTGATCTTTACTTGGCTTGTCTGATTGTATTTTTTGTATATAGTTGTGTTTTATGTAGAAATGTTTAATTATATGTTTGGGTGATTATTGTTTTACTTCAATCATGGTGACATATATAAATATATACATACATACATAAAATGACATACTTATGTATGAGGTGTGATTTTGAGGTAAAAAATCTGGGATGATATGTGAACCATGATTGTTCATGTGTATAAAACAAAGATTTATATTGTAACAAAGATTCTTTAGCTTCATTAGTGGTCCAAATTACATAGACTAAGATATCTAATGGTGAGAAGTTAAAAGGATTTATCGTATCGTCATATCACATATTGGAGTATGAGGGAGTGAATTGAAACACATGTTTAGGTCTAGGTAAGGATATACTTTAAACCTACCATTATTCATGTAGTCGAGGTTGCATACCTAAGGTGTTAAAAGTGTTAGGTGTTAAATCTCTGGAGGGAAATACTAATATAAGTGTTTTAAAAGATGTTTGTAGTTATTCCTTGATGAATATCTTGATAACATGGATTCTTGTGATATATATATATATATATATATATATATATATATATATATATATATATATATATATATATATATCTCGCAAAGAATGGAAGGATTTATGTGATTCACTGTTAAATTGCATAAATTTAGAATTATGAGTTTCTTATAGATTTTTTCAACAGTGTATACCTGTGACCTGTGATCATTGTCTATGTGATATCTTGGTATTAATGTATTAGGTACACGAATATATTCAGGTGTAGACTTGAAATTATGTCTAAAAGCATGTATGGAAAGATGTAAAATAAAGGTTATATATGTGTTTTTGTACATTTTAATATCTATATTTATGAGGTTGTTAGATAGATTCTTTATTGAGTCTCACTTTATGAATTACTTTTTTATTTATTTAGAGTGTTTTAATATATATATATATATATATATGTATAAAAGAATCACATTATTATATATCTTTCTAAATCATATATATATATATAATAATTATTTTTTATAATATCTTGTTAACACTAAGGTACCAAAATAATTACGGGACACTCTTAATTTTCTATAAAATATTAAATCCTTTTTTTTTAATTTCTCCATAAAACATGATTTTCTTGAAATAGTTAATAATGCAGTAATAGAAATTATGGAAAAAGAATAAAAATGTAGTTGAAAATAATATAGAAATGGAAAAAGAAGTTGAAAATAAGAGAAATGGGAAATGAAGCAAAGGCACACAATAGTTTTATAAAATCAATCACAATCCACATGTAAAGCCTGCATCCTTGCCTCTCTCAAAAGAAAGGAACATGTTGAGCACAAACCCTGGTTGATTCCTGCAAATCACCAGTATACCAGCTCAACTAAGTTACTTCAAACTGAAACTTCTTTTGGGTAGAATAGAGCAAGATCATAGGTACTGTACCAATGATTAATAAAAGATAATATGTATTCTTCCAATAGTAATGTTATATCTTCTTAGGAATCTTCCTAGTTCTTTATAAACAAAGTATAAGCAAAGAAGGACCAATTAAAAGATGTTGAAGGATGATTTAGAATCATTCTTCTTCCAAGGCATCAAAACATCAAGTCATAGAAACTAACTTGTAGGACAAAAATGCATGTCTGTACTTTTCATTCTGTCAGTTCCCACAAGAGATATCCGGTCATCATAGACCTCCATGTTTCCAAATGCATTTGTAGCAGGAGGACATTCCAAAGCAGCTTCAAGAATTCTATGGTGTATCCCATGAGAATCAATAGAGTACCCTCCTTTATGATAATGTCCAGCAAGACATACCTTAACACAGTTGTATCTATGTATCAAGTTCATTACTTCATCATAGTTCCACAACAGTCCCTTCTCACTTGCTGCACCAGGATCTAAAGGCAGATGGCAACAAACAACCACCTTCTGCTTCTTTTTTGTTGCCTCCATGAGAACACCATCCAGCCATTCCATCTGTTCATTTCCAATGGCTCCGTTGAACATGAGAAACCTTCTTTCAAGCCCCTCCAAATCTGTTGGACTATTTTTATTTTCATTTGGATTCTTCTCCCTCAGGATTTTCAAGGCCTCCAATGCTTTTGGATGATCTTGGGGCCAACCAATGGCACTGATGTCATAACCATCCAGAACTACAAACCTATATTCAGGCACTGGTGAGAAATCATAGTATGCACGGCCATCAAGAGTTTGGATCTTCAATAACGAAAGTAACTTGCTGCGAGGGAGATTGTATAGGCAGTGATTGCCAATCATATGATAAACAGGTCCCCCCCTGAACACCTCAAATTCGTCCACAACTTTCTGTACAGTACTAAGAGATTGATCTTTCGGACAAAACCCATCAACAATATCTCCAAAATTAATCACAAACTTATGCTTCTGATCAGTGTTCCATTCTTTAACTGCTCTCTGCAACACAAGAATACTGTGCCTATAATACCGTGGAACACCAAGGAATGAGCGACCATCAGGAATATCAGCATATTGGACATCAGAAATCACTCCAAAAGAAAAAAGTGGCTGTGTAGTAGCAAGTCCATTAGAAGAAAGCACCATGTCTCTCTACCTGACCCTGTCATATACATTCAACATTTAAAGTGATCAAAGTAGGCATTCCAAGAGCAATCTTATCTAAGGTCACACAAACAGGAAAAGGTTATCTCCTTCTCAGCCTCAGAAATCATTCAGAGAATTAGAAGAGAGAAAATACACAGAACAAACAAAAAACAAGCGTGTTTTTGGGTTGCTAACTTGGCTTGTTTTAAATTATCTGAATCCTGACATTTTCTTATCAAAACAAGAGTAGTTTCATCCCCCTCCCCCTTGCATAGGGCCAATGACTCTAATGAATGAAAGCCAAAGCAACAGGCATATGAGATGAACAAGCTCTCTTTTCTTTCCCATTTGCATGAATGCAAAGCAAAGTTGAGGTCCCAACTCCTGAGGATGATTAGGAAGGGGAGTTTCAGAACTTACTCTGAGTTTTGGAAAGATGAAAAAAGGTTAGTGGCTAAAAAATACGACGAAGGAAACAGAGATAAGCTTTTCAATTCAACGAATTAGGGTTCGTCACCACATAATTCAGGAGAAACTGCGGTATAAGAAACAAAAATAGGTTATTGTCGCAGAAGCAAAAATTTGAATTTGAATAATTGTATTTTGAATTCTTATTATCTGCTAACTGCAACAAAGTCATCAAACCATGGATTTTATTTCCGGTTATCCCGTAATTGTATATGGTATTAGATTAAGGTTCAACCTTAACAGCATTATTTGCAATGTCTCAAGAAAAAAACGCCACAGTTAAGCACAATTCAGCTATAACAGGAAAACCAGCTGGTAAAAATGGCTATATTGAGTACATTGCCTCAAGGATTTTGGTTTAGCCATAATGTTGAATCCATTTTTGTGCATTGGATTAAATTTTAGTAGAAGAATGTTTACTTAACAATCTAGACTTTGAATAAATGTGAGGCAGCACTGGATAATCTATTAGACATAGCTTTGGAGATTGAGATACCCAAAAGCCCCAAATTGGATTAAGAAAATGAATTGCTTTTTTGAAAGAAAGAAAGAAGGAAGAAGTTGGTTTGGGACAGCGAAATAAGGTGAGAGAGGGATTAGAGGGACGTACAGATTAAGTGGTTGTTGAAAACGCAGAAGCTGCAAAACGCAACGCCAATAGAATGAGTTGTTCCGGCTTAGTTGTCCGACATATAGAACTGGTGTTAAGCTATTATTATACATTAAATAATAAATAAGCACGTTAGTACATTCACAACTCTCGCTCATTCTCCTGGAACATGCTCGCCTACTTTCACACACAAAATAAATTCTAAAATTATTCCCTTTACATGGAAATAAATAGAAAGTGAAATAAATATATACGCAATAGTATTGAATTTGAGTAATCTCCACCAAATCTATACATTCATTCCTCATATAATTAGTGTAAACATGTTCAAAGGCTATCCTGACCTCTCTATATTTAAAATAATAATAATAATAATAATTGTGGGGACATAATAAAAACAATGATTTGTGGTATGGTGTATTATAAGATTATGAAAGCGATTTAGAAAATACAATAACATTGGAAAAGATAAATAATAATTATAATAATAGTTAAAGAAGTAAAACAACATACATAAAATATAAAATTAATGAAATTATAGATAACAAAAAATATCAATCATGTCAAATATGGATCTATATACCATCAGAATCATCTTATCATTATCATGGAAGTTATTATCTCATCCTATTGTGCATAGACACTGCTTGCTGGGTGACCTGGGGTGAATTTTTGTTGGAAGGCACCGCTGCTGGTGTGTCTTTTGTGGGTGCACGTTTTTGTTTTATGATTTTCCATGTGCTTTTCTTGATTTTTGATTTTTAACAGGATGTCTGCTGCATCTGCTGGGTTCCAAGATATTCCCTTGTCTCAACTTTTATCTCCTTGTATCAAGGGTAACCTGGTCTTAATAGAGATTGCTTTTGTTAGTCTTGAAGCTTGAAATAACCACCTTCATGGAGGGATATCTTGGCTAAAGGTGATTAGGCGATTACTCACTTGGATCTATGAAAGAAGTTGAATCTTGCTTGAAGCTCTCTTGGATAGTGGAAAATGAACCCTTATGAATTCGAATTTGCCTTCCTTGAGGATATGAGAAGGGTATTAGATGTAGGTTCTTGCCAATTCTCACCTGGATTCTCAAGGGTTATTGCTTGGTCTAAGAATTTTGTCTCTTCAACTACGAAGATCACTAAAGCACATACTTGAGTTAAGATCCATGGACCGTCTTTGGAGTATTGACAATCTAAAGTCATCTTCTCTATAGTCAGGGGCATTGGCACAACTTGGGCTTTGGATGACAACATTATGCAGAAATCTAGAGTCAGGGGCGTTGGCACATCTTTGACTTTGGATGACAGCATTATGCAGATATCTAGAGATTTCTACGTTAAAGTTTTCATTGACATAGATTTGACTTCTTCTTTTCATATGTTGAATTCTTCTTTGTCAAAAGAATTTCCAAGACTCAAAAGATGATTTACTGTGTGAGTGTGAGTGAACCGTTTTTGCACTTCAACAATGGTTTCACCCTTCTGCATTCTAAACATCTCATACTCTTGTATAAGATGTGTGTTTTCTTGCTCTCTTCACATGATTTGTTCCTTCATGAGTCACCTCAAAAGTGTCCTACATTTTCTTTGCAAACTCACATTGAGATACCTGAAAAACTCATCAGAACTTAAAGCAGATGTGATAATATTCTTAGCAATGCAATCATATTGAGTTTTCTTACTCTCTTGCTCAGTCCATTGAGACCAAGATTTTTTTAGAAATAACTTTTTCATCTTCAACCATAGGAATAAAAGGTCCATTTTTAATTGCATTCCAAATGCCTTTATCAATATATTCAACAAAGATTTTCATTCATACCTTACAAAATTGGTAATTCACACCACAACACAGTGGTTGTCTGTTTATAGAAGCACATTCCCCAAAGGTAGTTTATCCGCCATCAATTCAGAAAATTTGATCAACTTGAATATCTTTCAAGAACCTACCTCTTGATGACAATTATTAGAATTGTAGGCCTTAAACAAAAGGGGGTGAATTGTTTTTGAACATTTTTCGAAAGTTTTGAAGGTATGAAGAGAATCAAAGAAGAATCACAACCAAAGGAATCAAAGAATGCAAGGTAGAAAACAGTTTTAGTTGAATTCCAGAAATTCAACCGGTTGTTTTTGCTTTGCGATTCAATCGGTTGTTTAATTTTATACTGGTTCACTCTTATACCAAGAGTTACATCTAGTTCCCAAAAACCTTTGGTATCCACTAAGCAATCAAAAACCAAATTACAAACACACAACCACTAAAAAGGTGATCTTGATCCCCTCAAGAACACACACTTCCTTTGGCACACACAATCACACCACATATAAGAACACCCTCTGACTATGTGAACACAAGTCCTTACAGAAATACAATTGAAGGAAGAAATATGATTGATCACACCTGATACAAATCAAATCAAAGTACCCAGCAAGTCCTACTTCACTCTTAGAGAAAAATCCAAAGCCTTAACCAATCTTGGAGAAAACTTGATTTCAAAAAACTGATATTGTAACATTTTGCTATGAGCGTATAACAATACATTTTCAATTAGCAGTTAAAAGCATTTATTATTCAACACAAATCAGTTTGAAAACATTTAAAGCAGATTTAACAAACTTAACAAAATTTTGTTAAGGTAGTTAAAAAAACAGTCGGTTGTTTTGTCGAAACAACCGATTGAATTGGTTTGACAGCAAAGTCAACCAAGTTCAAATATGCCAAAACCAGTTTAAAAAACCTTAAGTATGAAACAATCAATTGAAATGATAAAACAACTGGTTGTTTTCTGCTTCTTCATATATAAAACACTCTTTTGAAAATATTTGAGTTAAACCCGCTTTTGGATTCAAACTAAGAGTGAATTAACAAATTCAAATTACCCCAGAACACACCCAACTAAGCTACAAGCAACTCCTTCAAGCAGTACATGGAGATTTGGAGTCATCAAAGCTCTTCTTCAATAGAAAGTCCATTGTTGCATATAAAACAATGGCCTTGGGTTCCAATAGAAGCCACATAACGAAGGGAAACAAACTTGATGTAATCCTATATTGAATCCATGCTTTGTAATTTTTTATATGTTGTGGTTTGATGGATATTTTAAGTGTATTTGTGTTATAAATTTATGTGTATGAGAGATATGTTATTGAGTTTCAAGAGATTTGAGGAAAGAGAGAGATAAAATAAGAGATAAAAAATTAAAAAATTGTTTTACATTCAAAATTGCTTATGGTAAGTCTTTTAAAATAGAAGAATCAATCTCTCCACTCTTCGTCCCGTTAAGTGACCACAAATAAACAAAAAAGTAACGAATCTCTCCACTCTCTTGCTAGTTAGGTGACAACACAATAAAATTAATGTACCAATCTTTCCACAGTTAGTTAAGTGAGAACAAATAAAATAAAATTAACAAATTAAAAAATTGCTTTATTAACTTCTAAAATTATAAAATGTCTAAATAACCAAAATAAATTAATAAAATAAAATATTAAACAAGGATAAAATAGAAAAATATTTAGAGTAGTTAAAGTGGGGAATCCCATTTATATATAGGTATAGATATATGTATAGATTATTATTAAATTTTTGGAGCACTTATTGTTTTTTTACCCATTAAGGCTTTGTTTGTTTGTATGAATGTACTGTTCACAAAGAAAAAAGGTGAGAAAATATAAGTGGTTTGGATCCAAGGTTTTGCAGGGAAGAAGAGGAGGGGATATAATATCCTCTTCCCTCAAAATCAAGAGATGTAGAGGGAAAACCACATCGTGTGTTATTTCTGAATTTACCCTCATTCATCTGCAAGGGTTTTTAATATTAAAAAATAGTATTTTTTTATTTATATAAGATGTGGTTTATTTTCTAATTTTATAGTATATATTTAATATTTTTAAAAAATTATTTGAAGTTATCTTTTTATTTAATTTGTTGTTGCGTTTATATTAATATATTTTTTTCATAATTATTATGTTTATGAGTTAGTAATTTATTTGATAATAGTTTTTTATTAAATTATTTTTTATTGTTAGTTACGTTATAATTTTTTTTAGAAATTTCTATTTATTTTCATTATTATAGGATTTTTAATAATAAAAAATATCATCTTTTATTTATATAAGATCTGATTTATTTTCTGATTTATTTTTTAATTTTATAATGCATGTTTAATATTTTAAAAAATTATTTGAAGTTTTGTTTTTATTTAATTTGTTGAATACATTTTTTTCTTATTATAATTTTTAAATTATATATATTTATATTTAATATATATTTATTTTCTAATTTTAATTTTTAAATCCACGAAATATGTGAAAGTTGTTTATTTTTAAATTAAAATAACTCATTTCATTATTAACAAATTTTAATAGACAGGGAGAAATTTGTAAAATAACATTTAACAATTTAAAAAAAAATTAAAATTTTCTCATAATCTTCATATCACTCACAAAACTTCTATAAACTTTCTTCAGACATTCATTCTAATATACCAAATCCAAACAATCTCACTTTTTTCGTACTTTCTTCTCACATCCTCACACATTCATTCCTTCAAATTTTCACATATTTACTCCTCAATCCAAACACACCCTAAATGTTTACCTAGTAAATGCTACCATTAACATAAAAAAATAAAATTCAAAACTTGTAGTTTCTGGAACGTTTTCCTTGATACGTTTCTTGCTTTATAGGTTGAAAAGATAGTTACCAAAATAAATAAAAAGCAGTTTTTTAAGAAAAGAAGTAATTATCAAAATGAGTAAGGATAAAATTGTAAAAAAATTACAATTTTTTAATCTCTTTTTATATTAGTGTAAATTACCTAATTAGAATAATGATTAACATAATAAGGAAACAAAATTAGTTAAAAAGAAACAAGTTACAGTAGAGATATGTAAAAAAAAGAGGCACAACAACATTTATAGTGTAATTATTTATCTAATTTTATTTTAGTAAGTTAAAATTTAAAAATTTATATTAACTTTATTGTACACAATTTAAAAATTGAACACATCACAGAGTAGTATCTCTCTTCCATTTCTGCAAGTAAGGATTATAATTTATTAATTGAATGAGAAAGGTCAATATATAGAGACAGAGACGTTATTACACGTGTGTGTTCATTTTTGTATGGTAATAAAAAATAATTAATAGAATTAAAAATTTATTGATATAATAGTTATTAGGGTAGAAAAAAAAAAGATTAAAATAGAGTGGCGTTTGAAAAGGGTTACATATACTAGTGTATAGATAATTTAATGTGATGTAAATATAAATGAAAGCAGTTTTATAGTAAGAATAAAAAAAAAGTGAATATATTTGTGATTGAAAAGATTAACTGCCAGTGATAGGGTGATGAATAAAAGAAGCAGTGGTGGAGTGAGATGAGAGCGCGAACAAAAGCTGGAGTACTACAAGAAACAAACAAAGACAGTGGTTTGTTTGCACTTTTTGCAGAGACGATTGAATCGCGCAGGCGAACAACGCAATTTCACCACCCAATTCGTGACATGTAGAGAAACAATAACCATTTTTGTCATTCGCAATCTTCGATTTGCGAATTCCGTTTCGTTCTGCCATGGCGCTGCGAAACGGCAGCAGAAAAATTTCGTTCGAGGTTCTCGGTGTCGATGGCGAATCGGATCCAAGCGAACACGGCCGCAGGAAGCGCAGGCACCGAGCTTCCAAGCGCAAGAAGAAGCTTCTTGATCGCGCGGATTGCGTCGATCCGCATATGACGCCTCTGGAAAACGGAGGAGCCTGCAACGGAATCGAGCTCGACGCTGATAGGTACTGCGCTGGCGGAGGGAGCGTCGTCTACGAGGAGGTGCGTGAGGCGACTGTGTGCGCGGTGGTGGAGGCGCGTGAGTCGGAGAGCGAGGTTCCGACGGCGGTGCGCGGTGGCATCGAGGGGTTTAATTTTGGGAAATTGAGGCAGAGGAACTTCAGTTGTGGGAGTTCCGATGATTTGGCGTTTTCGGTGGTGCGCGATGAGAAGGAGGAGGGTAGTGTGAAGGGGAGTCCGGTGGAGAAACCGACGAACGAGCCTGATAGGAATGTGGCTACGAAATTGGAGACCGTGGAGTCGTTGGACTGGAAGCGTATCATGGCGGAAGATCCGAATTGTGAGTGGTACAATGGTCCTTGCTGTGCATGCATCTCATGATTATAATTGCGATAATTTTTCGAAAAATTGACCCTACAAAAAATGCTACCAAATGTGTTGCAACAAAATTATGCATCGACTTCGAAGGGGAAATGGCTGGAAAAATAGACGTGGGGTTGGTTCTGTGTCCCTACTTGTTATGGAATTGGTGGCATGGCTAATCGGATACTGCAAACGTTGACTGAATAATTCATACATTAAGATTTTAAGTTAGGCTTTGTTGAAATCTCTGAAGTGTAGAAATTTAAGAACAAATGCGGCCACAATTTCAGTAATAGAGACCCTAAAAAATTTAACAGTATAGAAAATTCCAGACAAATGTGACAACATTTGCAATTCCGGAGATGCAAAAAACCTTAAAATTATTGCTGAAATTGCAGTGCCGGACAGTTTTTTGAAATCTTGCCTGATAGTGAAAATAGATGGGCAGTTTAATCAAGAATATAAGTTTAATCTTTTTTCTTATTAGGCTTCAGCTGCTAATTTATGAATGAGAACTAGGTAAACGGTTTGCGTAGTTCTTTTGACCTGAAGTGATATGTTGCCTGATTTTCTTACCCTGTCATTTTTTTTACCTGTGCCATGTTTTCTTCTTTTCTGCCAAATTAACCTTGCGGTGGTGTGTTTTGATGTCAGGCCTGCTTTCAGTGGAAAAGTCTCCTGTAACATACTTTTTGGAGGAAATGTACAATGGAAATTCTTTACGGAGCACAACAACTCTTGGGAATGAAAAAGAACGAGAAAGAGTTTATGATACTATCTTCCGCCTGCCCTGGAGATGTGAATTGGTATACTTCCTTTCTTTATCAAAAAGGAGAGAAATAAAAAGTACTCTGGTTATATTTTTGTGATGTTATTATCTATGGATACTCCAGGTTGAGCTGCTTGTATTTACTTTCAAAATAACCAGTATAAGTTCACAGGTTTTTGGGAAAGAAAAGTAAAGTTAAACCTTCTACCTAATTTATAGTAGCCAATCTATTTGTGTATTTCTATTAAGGCATTCTACATTTGTTTTGTATCATGAACGTGGAACGCAATTGCAGCTTATAGATGTTGGCTTCTTTGTCTGCTTCGATTCATTTCTTTCATTATTAACTGTTATGCCTGCAAGGATCATGATGGCCATTTGGAGGCTTCTAAAGACAAGGTTAGTCACATTTCCTTAATTTCTTCCCTTGTAATAAAAATTTCGTTGGGAATGCATGTGGGGAATACGGTGATAGATTAATCTTACAGCACCTGTTTCCTTAGTTTAGATTTGTGATGTAAGCACAAAGCAGTGCTTGTATAGTACTACAATCTTAGAGTGCTTCAGATGTCGTCATAAATCTTTGATGACAGAACAAAGTGATTTTACATGAACCACACCCTTCCAAATTAGCAGTAGGTTCAGCTGACATTCTATGTGATATAGGTCTTAGTTGCTAATTTGTATCTGGGTTCTGTTAGTCCCTGATTCGAAGTTAGCTGAATAAGTTAGACCAATCTCTCCTACAGAATCTACATGTTCTTGTGCTTTGACTTTGTACTATCTTTTTTAGTTCAACTAATGTTTTAAAATTTGTGCAAGTATATCATGGTTTACGTAGTATTACAATGTGGACTAATCTTGCGTATGACAGGCAGTTCAAGAGGTTGTCAACAATGGAAATTTCAGATTTTGGATGTTTTCTTATTATGACCTGTGGAGTGGTTCTTTTGCAGCGGACAGGTAAAGTGGTTTCTGCTTCCATGAGTATATGTAATATCATTTCTTTTTTGTATTGTTCAAGTTTAATATTTTGCTAATTTGTTTTATTTATCTTTCCAAATGTGCTGCAACAGATATCAGTTTAATATATCATATGATCCGTGGTCAAGGAACAATAAAGTTATATGTGGTCTACAATGTTTTAGAGGTGAGCATAAATTTATTAGTCTGGGTTATGGTGAATAAATAGCTCTCCAAACTGCCAGATATCAACCAACGTGAATATTTATGTGTTATTGAGTTTAATTTTGATTCATTATTAGGATATAATTTTTAGACTATCAACTAATTAAAAACCACCCTAAAGTAATCATTTCAGAAGTAAATAATCTTTACCATATGCAGTAATCCATAGTTGGATGAAAGTGTAAAAATCTCAGTGCATTCTAATTAAGTTTTATTTATATTTATATCATATATTATATAAGGTGCTGATAAAAAAAATATATTATATAAGGTTTGTGGGAGCAAGATCGTATGGTGACAAAGTAAAGGAATTTCAAAGAATATGGAATGATAAAATTTTGCTTTGTAGTTAATTTGTATACCGTGAAACTCTGACATCAGATGAGATAAAATATTGCTGTATTTGAAAATTTTACTATCTCCTCAAATAGCAGAGGCCTAGATGAGATAATGAAAATGTGATGAAAGTAGTAGGATGGATGTTGTGTAAATGATTTTTTAATAGCTTTTTGAAAGTAGCCTTCTGGTATTTAAACATAATGTTATAACATTTTCTTTTTAGTTCCCTAGTGATTGCATAAGTGTTGTGAATCATAATGCTGAAAATGTTACTTATACTGTTAATTTGTCAACTTCTTGCAGATATTTGATAAACTATGTCAAAGTTTTAATGGGGATGTGTTGCAAACATTATTTCTTTCTGCTGAAGGACTTGCAAATTGCCCCCATGAAAGCATTAGATTCTGGATTTGGAGATTTGTTTCGGACCAAGCTTTAGCTGTGGTTGCTTCAAATATCCTTCATCTTTGTTTTTTCCCCCAGTTGTTTGGTTAACTTTTTTCTTCTGTGAAGGCAAATTAAGAAATGGTCGGTGATTTGATTCCTTGACTGGTCTTACTTGTTCATTCTTTTATCTTACTAGCTCAGGCAATCACTTTGTCAACCTGTATAGTTGCTCACAACAACGCTCTGTTGGCATTGCTGGTGTCAAATAATTTTGCTGAGATCAAAAGCAATGTGTTTAAGCGGTACAGCATGGATAATGTTCACAGTTTAGTTTACTTTGGTAAGTTATCTTTCCTATAATGTTTTTTTTTTCTTCTGGATTCCAGCTTACTTGGGATGCTGTTGTTTACTTCTTCATTCACATGTGGAAGCAGCCCTGTATGGTCTCATTTTCAGAATATTATATGTGATAGTTTTGACAATAGTTGATTTGTTCAGGGTTATATGCCTCACTTTATTGATAATGTCAACCAAGTAAAATTGTTTTGATGATTGAATTTTGAAGTGAGTGGTTTTTATTTTGAACGGTGGTATTTCAATCAATAGGGTGTACGTGTATCCCTTTTTTTCCTTCTTTGGCACCTTACCCCTGTGCCACATAAATATGTTAAGGAGAAAGCTTTGCTTTTAATAGTTTGATTTAATTGATATGGATATTTTGTTACTCAAACAAGAGTCCGATGTGATGTCTTTTGAATTAAAATGAAAATTTGTACACAGGAATGAACTTTAACTTTAGGATAAATATGTTGGTCCATATATTTTTTGCCAAATCAGTGAAGTTGTCCTTGTCTTTTAAAAATATGCGAAATTAGTTCTTCATACTCTTAAATATAGCATTTAGAGGGTGGTTGTTCACAGCCACAAAGTTGGCGGAGGGATTAAATTCATATTTTTTTAAATTTTGAGGACTAATTCATCTATTTGAAAGTATAGGGATCAAACCAAGTTTTGTCCGAAAGGATATTGACTAAAAACACATTTTCCCTTTTACTTTGCTCCATATAATTTCTACTTGAGGTATATGGATGGAATCGTTTGCTAGTTCCTAGCGGCTAGAAAATTATGGATATGCCGTTTAAGTCTTTTGCATAATAAAGAATTAGTTGTGATTCCCCTGTACCAAACATGGTTTGTGCATAAACTTGTTTGTCTATCTTTTGAGTTCTTTTTAGTTTGAATTTAGACAAGGATTTGCTGCACTATCACCTTATTAAATGTTTACACTAGCAGGTTTAAAATCATATTTGGACGTGTGAAAAAATGTATGAATTTCTTTAAAATGTGATGTAACAAAAACTTTTTTAAATTATAGAAATTAAACTATTTTATTTAAAGCCATAACTTTAAGGCATCCTATTGGTTACTTAAAATTATAATAGATATTTTATAGTTCTCATCTGTGTAACTTACACCTCAATTTTTTTTCCGCTCTTGTTTTTCTTTGCAATTTTCTGCAATAGCTATGATTATTTTTTTGTTATTTTCTGGGGATTTGCTCTACTTTCTACATTAAAAGTAATATTGTTTGTATGTAGGTTTTGCAATTTATTTTACTGTTGGGTGTGGGCTATGAGGAGAGAGGAGAGGAGAGGGATTTTAATAAAACTTGTGTTTGGTTCAGAACAGGAAAATGAAAATGAAAGGAAAGAAACATCTCCATTTATTTTAGCCTCTGTTAGGAGGATTGGATACCCCCACCCCCTGGACCAAATAGCTCGTTGGTAAAATAATTTTGTAAAAGTTATATTAGTGTAAATTTTCTATATAATAATGTTTATCTAATATTAGCTCCTGATTATTCTTTATCCAATTCTTTTTATGATTATGAGCGAGAGTCAAGATATTTGTTCTGCATTTGACAATTGCATTATTTATAATTTCTTTTTTCTCATTTTTCCTGTAACCTCTTACTATATTGTATTCCTCCCTTTCCTTATGGTGACAAGCAGATTCCGTAGAGAGATTCCACATTTCATCATTTATCTTATTCGTCTTGGCTCAAAATATTCTGGAGGCAGAGGGTCCTTGGTTTCAAAGTTTTCTCATTGTAAGTCTGGAAATACTTTAGCTCATAATATTAATGAAAGAAGTTTTGTTAATCCTGTTCCTGACTCATATTTTGGATGGTGCAGAATATCCTCTTGGTTTATGTATGTGAAATGGTTATTGATATTATCAAGCATTCATTCATTGCGAAATTCAATGACATTAAGCCCATTGCATACTCTGAGTTCCTTGAAGATCTTTGTAAACAGGTATTATCATCTGACTTCATGTTTTTGGATATTTAGTATGCTGGTTGTTTACTACTAAGGTGTGAAAAACTGGAACCATTTTGATATATTTTCATTCAAATCTCAACTTAAAGCTGAAAACTTGAGTGAATTTATGAGCAACACAACTGAGTGCACAAAGACTCTCCGTGATTCTACCATAATTGCCTTTTCGAAATCCTGGGAATACATGCTTTGATGGGAAAAGGTAGATAAGCTGTTTTGTTACAGCAATATACTTGAGAGATACTTATGACTTTGACAAGAGTGATGTATAACTTTAAGTCATATTATGACAATATTTTGTTCCTTGTCTTTGATGGAGCTTTCCAAAGAATATACGCCTGACATTGACTGTTCCATTCTGTAGACTTTAAATATGCAAACTGAGGGCGCAAAGAAAAACCTGACTTTTGTCCCCCTTGCCCCAGCATGCGTGGTAAGTATATAAGATTTTAAATGTCCATTTGGTTTTTCTGTTTTTTTAGTTTATCTGTGCACTTTTTTACTTTTATAACTGATTCTTAGGTTATACGAGTTCTCACTCCAGTATATTCTGCAAACCTTCCTAACAATCCCCTTCCATGGAGGCTTTTCTGGATTCTGCTTTTTTCAGCAATGACCTATGTTATGCTTACAAGCCTCAAGGTCCTTATTGGCATGGGCTTACAGAAGCATGCCACTTGGTATGTTGATCGCTGCAGAAGGAGGAAACATCATTTTCATGAAGATTAGTTTCGAAGGAGAAAATACTAGTGTTTGAGTTATAACGTGTCCACTCGACCCAAAGAACATTTTCTGAAAGATCACAGACGGAGATAACATTCAGGAATACTGGACTCCGAATTATCATTGGTGCGTGGCACAAACGGGAACAACTTTGGTTTATATCTGGAAGGTGTACTTTTGATTTATAGCTTGAAGGTGAACCGATAGATGGTTTCCCTTTTCAATTTTGACAGCAATATATAGTTTGACTATTACAGAAATAATAATACAGTGTTATATAGGCTTGCATAGTTTCAATGAAATGTAATCACCTCTACTCAATAAAAACAATAGCACATCTTTTTTACCTCTTTCCAAATTTAACTATTCAAAAAAATATATGTTTAATAAGTATTGTAACTGAATGATGTTACATTAGTTTCTGAACTAAATAAAATGTAAATAAGTCTCTGAAAAGATATTGATCAAATTACTCCAATTTTGAAAAGATATTGATCAACATATGTTTAGTTCTTTTGTTAGTTTAAGGGCTAACGATTTTAAAAACATAATGTTAATTTAAGAAACTTTAAACTTTTATTTTATTTAACTTTTTCTGTTAGAAAAGGAAATAAATGACATGATATATTAGTGTGTCTAAGTTAAGAAGAACAACACTATGAATATTGAATATAAGAAAATAGTTATAAATAATAATTTTTGAGAATTAGTTAAATATGAAATCAAAATCAAGGTGTTTAAGTAATTTACTTGAAAAAAAAAAAAGGAAACGAAGTTCGAAGATTAATTAGAATTAGAATGAAACTAAACTTTGTATCTACGAATATTTGTATCTATTTTAAAGACATAAATGTTAAGGAAGTTAAATAATTAAGAAAAAAATGGCGATCTAGTTGGATTTAACTGGAGACACTTATTTTAATTCTATGTAATTTTATTTATTATATGAAAATAAGATAATTACATATATTATTTATTGTACATTTTGGGTCCATGTAGGTTTTTTTTATTATTAGTGAATTTAAAGTTTCGATGTTCACTTTTTTTTATAATAATAAAAATTTACTTTTAAAGATGGAACTCTCAGCATTTAAAAAGAAAAAAATATTAAGAAAACACTAAAAATAATGAAGCATGTAGTTTACAAAAATTAATTCTAAATAATAAATAAAGTTAATACATATATCATACTTTGTCGCAGTTAAAAAAATTAAGTACAAATTAATTAAGATTCACTGTGCAAATAAATTTATATCTTTTAATACATTAATATCTTTATATTTCAGTTTCACTCATATCTCTAGAAAAATAATAAAGTTATTTTGGTAGATTTTCCGTTTTAGATTGAAGTACCATATCTTTATTTTATCTTTTCTGTAATAAAATTTTACGGTAAATGTATTTTTTATTTTTGAAATTATTTAATCTTTTCTGTAATAATATTTTAGGGTAAATGTAGTTTTTATTATGGAAATTATTTTATCTGATCTGTAATAATATTTTACGGTAATGTGTTTGTAGTCTTTATTTTCGAAATTATCACATCCAATAACACACTATAAAATCTGAGTAGCTCTTCCCTGTCTGTTTTATTTTTGTACAACACTCTCCCTTAGTATCAAACAACTCTGTTCCTTTTGCATTTCATACATTGATAATACAAATCCTAACCCTCTCACCGCCAATTTTTTCTAATAATCTTTTCCAATTTCCAACACACACCGCATCAACCATGGGTTACGAAGACAATCCGTGCGTTTCTGTTTTTTTTTGTTTTTTTTTTTCTTGAATTAGACCTGTGTTAGGATTTTTCTTTGTTTGATTCACTCGTTTTCTTTTATCAATTTGCTTTCAGGTATCGCGACGAGGACGGTGAGCCCTTGATGGACTACGACGACGTTCAATCCGACCGCGAGCCCTCCCCGGAGCCGCGTCACCAGCTCGACGATTACGAGGACGATGTCAACGACGAGTGGCGCGGCCGGGATCGGTCGCAGACGCCGGTGTACGACAACGATGCAGCGCGATCGAAGCCGCGGAAGAGGCTGATCAAGAAGAGCGTCGCTGGGAAGCAGTCGGTGGCGGCGGAGCTCGAGGATGAGGAGGAGGAGGGGTATGTTCCAGAGGCGAGGTTTGACGAGGAAGATGGAAGAAAGAGGAAGAAGGGAAAGGAAGTTGGGAGTGGGAAGAAGGAGAAAAGGCTGAAGGGGGAACAGAGGTTCGGTAGTGGCGATGGATCCAAATTTGGGGGTTCGAAAAAAGGTTTTGGTGGTAAGGCTGGGAAGGATCATGATGGTGAAGTTAAGGAGATGTGGGATACAATTGCTGGGGGAGATTCTGAGGTATCTGCCGCATTTTTTATACCGCCTTTGCGATTTTTCTTGATTGATTGGGCGGAAATGATTTAAATTGATATTGGTTTTGAATAATCTTGAATGAAGCTGGTTCTCACAATTTATTGAACGAAACTGGTTTTTACAATTGATTTTTGAATGATGAAATTGGTTTTGTAAAGCTGTTTTCATTATAATTAATTTGAAGTAAATCGAATCATGTTTGGATTTAGAATAAAAAAAGTTCTCCACCGCAAAAGCTTAAACTCCTAACTCAATGAATTCTTGTATTAAACAAGTGAACATTTACGTTGAAAATTTCCTGTTTGTGGGATTGGGGATAATAAATGTGTGAAACTGATCATAATTATTGTTTGCTCTCTTTTTTATAATGGCGAGTATTTTGTCGTTATTGTATCTGATCGCTACTTTTTGTTTACATTAATAGGATGATCACGATGGTGTCAGGGATCTGGATGATGACAACTTTATAGATGACACTGGAGTGGAACCTGCTTATTATGGTAGTGATGAACCACGTTCTCCTGGTGATGCTCCTCAGGTTGGTGATTTATCCTTTTTTAATTTTTTTTTACTAAGTTATCCTGCCATTAGATTCACTGTGTTAGATAACTTATTAGAGTGTTGGTAAACTAGAAATACTATATATAATAATGTTCAATGTTTATTGAGGATAAGAAATTGAGCTATTAAGCTGTGTTGATTTTGCCTTAGTTTGAGAAGTTAATTTTAGGACATGTTTCTCAAATGGTCTTTGTGATACATTTTAGTCTGTTACATGGAATCTGTAGGCAGAAGAAGGTGAAGAGGATTCAGAAATGAAGGATCTTTTTAAAATAGGGAAGAAAAGGAAGAAGAACGAGAGAAGTCCTGCTGAAATAGCATTACTAGTGGAGAATGTCATGGCTGAGCTTGAGGTTACAGCTGAAGAGGATGCTGATCTTAATAGACAGGGGAAACCTGCTATTAATAAACTCAAGAAACTGACTCTTCTCACAGAAGTCCTCTCGAAGTATGTGGTGGTTACTTTACTAACATTGATGTTTCTTTAATATTGTCTAGTTACTTTATGTTTTAATAATTTTTGCATCTTTTTGGCAGAAAACAACTTCAATTAGAGTTTTTAGATCATGGAGTTCTAACATTATTGAAGAATTGGCTTGAGCCACTTCCTGATGGAAGTTTGCCTAATATAAATATACGCATGGAAATATTGAGGATTTTGAATGAGGTAATACGAGTTTACACTACTATATATAGCATTTTAGCTTATTATTTATTATTTTTACCAAGAAAGAAAGATTTAGAATCACGTTTATTTGTCTGGTTATGCAGTTTCCTATAGACCTAGAGCAGTACGATAGGAGAGAACAACTGAAAAAGAGTGGCCTTGGAAAGGTAGGGTTTTTCTTTTCTAATAGGTCATAAAATACCCTCAAATATGTGTAATCTATTAATAATTTGGACTTTTTTATTGTGTTGACAGGTGATTATGTTTTTATCAAAATCTGACGAAGAAATCAGTGTAAATAGAAAACTAGCCAAGGAGTTGGTTGACAAGTGGGTAAGTAATGTACGATTGAATTATTGTTCCATCATAGACTTCTATTTGGTGCTCGTCATGAAGTGTTTTAAATGTCTAAATTGTTTTTAGTCCTATTTGTGATACTATTTACTGAAAATGACCGATTCTGTAATTATGCTTATGTTATGTGTTGTAATTGCAGAGCCGGCCTATATTTAATAAGAGTACCCGATTTGAAGACATGAGAAATGTAGAAGATGATAGGGTTACTTATAGGAGACCATCTGTTAAAAAGTACTACACTTTTCTCTTGGTCAATACTTCTACCATCATGTGCAATTTATATAATTTTGTTGATTTCTTACAGGCCAACTAATAAAGTTGCAGGAATATCGAGAGATAGTGATCTTGATTTGGAAATTTCACAGTAAGACCTGTAAAACTCTTTTTTAAGTACTGAATTGAGTAATTTCTAAAATATATTAAATTGTAATTTTTCTGACGGTAATGCAGGCCTACTACGGCTGGACAATCTTCTTCTAGGCAGCATGCTTCGAGGCCGGAAGCAACACCTTTAGATTTTGTTATACGACCCCAATCTAAAATTGATCCCGACGAGATTAGAGCCCGGGCAAAGCAAGCTGCCCAAGATCAACAGCGGTTGTTACTTTTATAATTTCCAAAATTGTGGGTTAAAAAATTATGACTCTGATGATAGTTTCTTGAGATATGAACTAATTTGACATGTAAACTGGTAATTGCAGATGAATAAGAAATTGCAGCAATTGAGGGCACCAAAAAAGAGGCAGCTCCAGGCTACAAAACTGAGTGTGGAAGGTCGTGGTATGGTCAAATATTTGTAAATATGATAAGTTGTATTTATTCTAATTTTAGGCATTAGATCTTTACATTGTATTTAAAGAACCTCTCAAAAATGGAACTTTTGAAATTAACAAGTTTTTGCATATCAAAGAGTAAAATTATTTTCCTAACGTTCTTTTATGATTTTTTTGCATTATTAGCTAAAATTGGGTCATGTAATAAAGAAATGAATAGATAAGAAAAAAACATATTTATGTTATTCTTTTATTGAACCCATATTATAAAAAGGAAGGCCACACTTATTATCTATAAACGGAATTTGTATATACAGATTTACAAAACTCTCCTCTCCTCCCCGATATAGTAATTTACAAAATATTTTTAATTAAATTTATATTTATTTTTTATATTTTTTCTGTTGATTTTAAAAACTTATTTAACTCCAAAAAAATCATTGAAACATAGATATTTTCCTACTAATTTTATTGCAACTCAAAAACTTTGTAATAATAAAATTAATATTTCTGTAGTGACATGATAATATAGAATTTTTTTTTTAATAATAAAATTAATATTATATTCATTATGATAATTATGATAAGTATATTGTTCAAAAGAAAATTACGTGACAAAAAACTGGAAACTAATTTTACATAAAAAAAAAAAAATCAATAATCACATCAAAACAACAAAATCAATTTTGAATATTTTTATAATATTTTTTAAATCGCATTAGAAAATGTATTAATAATAATAATTTATAGTTATAATATTATATATATATATATATTAAAATAATAATTTATTTTATATTTTTTTCTGATGATAAAATTAAGAAGTAAAATGTTTTATTTTAATATTTTATACAATATATTAAAATATAATATTTATTTTAAGAGTACACAATTAATATTTTATATATTTTTATGTTACGGTAAAATACTTATATATGTTATAGATTTTGAAGATAAAATGCATACTTTTAATTTTTTTAACTGTAAATAAATTTTCTAAACTCTTTACCTGTCTTGTACAAAGTTTAAATAGTTTATTTTTTTAGAAATAGTATGAGCAATATCTTATCTACCTTGACATGAAATATTTATTTTTGTTTTTTTGGTTGGATAGAACATAAAATATTTATTTTTGTATCCCATGTCTTTCTTTTTTTTAAATATATTATTGAATCTGATATAATACAATTACGAAATAAAAAATATACAATTTAAGTTTTTCAACTATCTGTAAAAAGATTCAAACGGAGTTATATTTATATATATATATATATGTATATATACTGTTTCTATTTTTTTTTATCTATTTTATCTTTATTTAATATTTTATTTTTGGTTATTTGAATATTTTATAATTTTAGATGTTAATAAATCAGTTTTTATTTTAACTGTTACTCAATTGGTTGGAGAGATAAGTACGTTACATTCTAGTGATAATGGTATGTTACTTTTCTGTTTTAAATTAATTTTCTTCTTTATTAACTAAAAAATAACTAGTTTCCTTCACTAGGACCATTCATTTATTTTGTTGGTCAATCGAGAAATTACTTCTTCTCTCAAAGTTATAGTACCCACCAATATTACTTATCTGAAATTCATTTTATACTTCACTACTTTCTTTTATGTGTCATTTAAATTTTATAAATGTAAATATAATATTTTATTAATTTTATTTTGTGTTAAAACGGAGGCAAATTCAAAAAAGAACCAATGAGTTGATTTAAACTATAATAATTTATAATTTTTAGTTATTTTGATGATATTTGACGTTTTTTTTTTCTCAGGTGATTTTCGATGCACTGACAAAGAAAGATGGCAAGGGTTAGTTGTTTTCTAAAATATATGAACTTTACCATTATGTATTTTTGATGTGTCTGTTTTCATAACTTTTTTGTTTCTCCTTAACATTTAAAATTTAATATTTGGTTGTCACATGGTTACTCTAAATGTTTATGACTTGAGCCAAGTGTAAGGAAAATAACGGATTTCCTATTAATGGGTTATAATATACAATTATATTTTCTATTTACCTTATTAACTTGCATTAAATGAGTAGATACCAATATTGCCTAATTAAGGGAATTATGGGAACCCTAATTAGCAATATAAATATAGGTTATTGGTTATGATCCCAACACACCAAATAAAAACACACGTTTTTCTCTCCATCAAGAAGAAAGACTAAGGTCCCAGAGAGGAATTAGGTTATTTGGTTAAGGAATACCACAAATCTTTTGTTCTTGATTTCCGAGAGATTCTGCAACAATCGCGATCATCATCATGGATTAAGAATGGTTTTGATGAATTAGAGACATATTTAATTTATCATATTTAATCCTAATTATTATTTTTTTATTTGGTTTGAGTTATGGATATGCCTCTTTACAATCAACATTCAATATTAAGGGTCTTCTCATTTGGTGACTATGGATCCATTTTTTGGTTTATTATGTAATATGTAATTCCTCATATTCTTTCATTGGTTTATTATTATTTTTTTCTCGGTGGATGGATCCAACCACTGTATTTTGATGGTTGTGTATATACTGATAAAATAAATTCATAACACTCTTTGTGGACTAATGTTTCGGTGGATCCAGTGGACTATTGATTATGCTATTGCTTTTGTTTTTTGTGGAATGCGCTTTAAAGAAAGCTTTCGCCAAATTTTTTTCCTCCTGAAATCATGCGCTCTGTGCATTTATTTTGATTGATATTTTTTTTAATTCAATCTACATGTCAAAAGATATATATGGCATAATCAGTTCTTTGATAAATTTTATTAAAGCTTGACAATTCTTTATTGTTGTTATTGTGATTATTTAAATCATTTGGCCATCACTAATGAAATTTGATCATTTTTGTGATACGTACTTTGGATCCATCAAATCATTGTTAATTTGTCAGTGTTATAAATCAATACTGGTGGAACTTTGTCGTGATTGTCATACGGTTTATTAAGCAGAAGGATCCCATAAGTTTAATTCTCATATGGTTTACTTTTAATTTTACGGTTTTATTATTTATAATTAAATATTGGTAAGTCTGTAATTAAAACGATTTAATTGAATCAATATGTCGCCAAAGTGACCTTTTTTTGATATTATTTTGTTTTGAATTATAGATGTTTTCGTACATGTAATTTTGTAATTATTTATCGGCCCAAAAGAAGGTGAATTTTAATGAAATTACATGAACGGTTGTTGTGATAGAATGAGTGATGACTATTTAGTTTACAAGTGAATTTTAAATCGGACCAAAGGAAGATTTATTATTTAACATGTTATTGTTGTCATCATTTTGATTACAACACCAAGATGTCATTTACAAATTAGTATTTTGTCCAAAGATAAAATGTTAGTGGAGTCCCCGATATCTTTGGATGGGTTACCTTTATTTAATTTTATGATTTTCTAAATTTATTGTTGAATCAAGAGTGATCAAAGGCTTTGAAGAATCCAAATCCAAGTGTTTGATGCAAGGCTGAAGTTGCAGTTTAGCATAGGATGTGGGTAGTTTATCTGTGTAATCCACTCTTTGTTGAATCTAAAGCTAAAGTGTTTTTTAAATCTTTTAAGATTAAAGTGTTTTTCAAACTAAGTAAAAAAACAACATGTTGTTTTGTCGAAACAACCGATTGTTTTACTCTTAGGTGTTTTTGAAAATGTTGAAAACTGTTTTGGTTGGTTGACTTATTGTCAAACCAAAACAATCGATTGTTTCGTGTTTTCAATCGATTGTTTGTTTGAAAATCCTAACAGAATTATGTTAGTTGAGTGTGCTTTAAATGATTTTCAACTGAAAGCTATAAATAGTTTGTTTATGTTTTATAACAAACAAGAAAAACATATTTGAGTTTTTCAGTTGTGAGAGATTGTTTTCAAGTTTTGAACATTCACTTTTCAGTTTTGGTTTTCTCAAGAGAGAGTGAAATATGATTACATCTGTATTGATTTTAGTTTATTCTGTAAACAAGTGTAAGTTGTTCTGAATACTTTGTATTTTTTGGTGTTGTAAGCCAAGGAGTGTTGTGTGCTATTGAGGTTGTGAAGATCAACATTCTTGGTGTGTGTTGTGCCAAAGGAAGTGTGTTTCTTGAAGGGTTCAAGGTCACTTCTTTGGTTGTTTTGTGTGTAATTGTATTTGATTGCTTAGTGGATTGCCCAGTGGATTCTGGGGACTGGATGTAATTCTTGGTTTAAGAGTGAACCAGTATAAACTGTTTGTGCATCTCTTTCTTCTCTTAAACTCATTTAAATTCAGTTGTTATTGATTTGTTGGTATAAACAACCGATTGTTTCGAAGAAACAACCGATTGTTTTTCTGGTGTTTTGCTGTTTTGTGCTTTATATCTTGGCTAACTAAATTTCTGATTGAGTTTCATACAAAGGATTTTGTTCTAGCTTAAAAAGTTTTTGAAAACCCCCTTTAAACAATTCACCCCGTTTAAGGTCATATATTCTAACACTTATGTGAGCTTTATTGAATTTTCTTTTGTTCTAAATTCAATTTCTGTTGCTACTGCTCCGGATTTTTCTGCTCAAGCCAATAATATCCCTATACTTAGCGGGACAAACTTTAAATTTTGGAAAGAAATCGTGGAAAATGTTCTTGGTTGTATGGATTTGGATCTGGCACTTAGGGTGGAACGACCCACTCCTACTTTGGATAACCCAAATGAGGTTAAAATTGAGAAGTGGGCTCGCTCTAACCGAATGTGTCTGATCATCATGAAACGTTCCATTCCGGAAGCGTTTTGGGGCTCTATTTCTAAGAGTGGGGATGCCAAAAAGTTCCTTTAAGGAATTGAACAATACTTTGCCAAGAATGAAAAATCGGAAGCGAGTAACCTTTTGGGTAAGCTCGTCTCCATGAAGTATCAGGGCAAAGGAAACATAAGAGAGTACATCATGGAGATGTCTAATCTCGCATCAAAACTCAAGTCACTTAAGTTAGAGCTATCTGAGGACTTGCTTGTGCACTTGGTTTTAATCTCTCTGCATGCACACTTTGGTCAATTTAAGGTGAGTTATAACACTCAAAAGGATAAATGGTCCTTAAATGAGCTTATTTCTCATTGTGTGCAAGAGGAAGAGAGACAACAACGAGATAAGGCTGATAGTGCTCATTTGGCTTCGACCTCGAAGAATAAGATGAAAAGGAGAGCTAAGGATACTGCGGAGGGAACTTATCAAAAGAAGAAACCAAAGATGCATAATGGTGAATTCATTCGCCATTTCTGTAAGAAGCCGGGACACATGAAGAGGCAATGTCCCAAATACATTGATTGGCGTGTAAAGAAAGGTTTGCTTCTAACTTTAGTTTCTTCTGAAGTTAATTTAGCTTATGTACCTAAGGATACTTGGTGGGTAGATTCTGGTGCTACTACTCACATAAGTATGTCTATGCAGAGTTGCCTGTGGAGCCGACCGCCAAGTGATGCTGAAAGATTCATTTTTTTGGGCGATGGCAATAAAGTTGCGGTGGAGGCTATAGGAGATTTTAGATTATTATTAAAGATCGGAGTTTATTTGGATTTATTTGAGACTTTTGTTGCACCGTCTTTTCGACGGAATTTAATTTCAATTTCTAGTTTGGACAAATCTGGTTTTTCTTGTTCATTTGGAAATAATAAAGTTAGTCTCTACGAAAATTCAAATCTTATTGGATCTGTTTATTTGAATGATAATCTATATATGTTTGATATTGTTAGTTTTTATAATGAAATACTGCAAACAAGTTCGCGTGGTACAAAGCGAAAATTAAATGAGGATTCTGCTACCTTATGGCACAAGCGTTTAGGTTATATCTCTAAACAGAGAATTCAGAGACCTGTGTCGGATGGAATCCTTGAACCCTTAGATCTAATAGAATTTCAAGTTTGTGTTGAGTGTATCAAAGGAAAACGAACAAACAAAAGAAAATTAGGTGCTGAAAGAGCTTCAAACGTCTTAGAACTAATACGTACTGATATATGTGGCTCATTCCCTACAACTTCT
This sequence comes from Phaseolus vulgaris, assembly GCF_051622355.1. Classification (NCBI taxonomy): domain Eukaryota; kingdom Viridiplantae; phylum Streptophyta; class Magnoliopsida; order Fabales; family Fabaceae; genus Phaseolus; species Phaseolus vulgaris. Next base: position 27,751,903 of record NC_143506.1, on the reverse strand, counting down.
CGGAATGGACAACGATATTTTATTACGATTATAGACGGTTATTCTAGATACAGTTACCTATATTTGATACATGAGAAGTCTCAACCCCGTAACGTTTTTAAATCTTTCAAAGCTGAAGTTGAGCTTCAACTTGGAAAGAAAATTAAGGCTATCAAATCTGATCGTGGTGGTGAGTACTACGGTTGATATGATGGATCAGGAGAACAACGTTCGGGGCCATTCGCTCTTTTCCTCAATGAGTGTGGAATCGTTCCGCAATACACAATGTCGGGCAAACCCAGTATGAATGGTGTTGCAGAACGAAGAAATCGAACTCTTAAAGACATGGTTAGGAGTATGATTGCTCATTCTTCTTTACCAGAATCACTTTGGGGAGAAGCATTAAAGACCGCAGTTTATATCCTTAACAGAGTACCAAGTAAGGCAGTTTCCAAAACCCCTTATGAGTTGTGGACAGGCAAGAAACCTAGCATTAGGCACTTGCACATTTGGGGTTGTCCAGCTGAAGCGCGCCCTTATAAGCCGCACAAAGCAAAACTAGACTCAAGAACGGTTAGCTGTTATTTTTTTGGGTACGCTGAACGCTCTCGAGGCTACAAGTTTTTTGATCCCACATCAAGATCTATTTTTGAAACAGAAAATGCAAGACTTCTTGAGGGAATTGAGTTTGGGAGGGAAGAAGATTTAAGGAATGTCGGTTTTGATGAAGAGTTTGTTGTTCAAAATGACAAGGTCATTGTACTTGTTGTTTTTCATGACACAACTCCATAACTCAACAACGATGTTGAGGCTCCTATTCCTAACATTTTTGTACAACAAAACGACAATGAAGTTCTTCCTCACGACCACCTAATGATCAAACTCAACAACCTCAAGAATTGCCATTAAGAAGATCCATTAGAGAAAAAAGAAATGTGATTTCGGATGATTACATCGTATTTCTGCAAGAACATGAGGATGCAATTGGTTTAACAGAGGAAGATCCTATCAACTTCTATCAAGCCATGCGTAGTTCAGACGCTTCTAAATGGATCGATGCCATGAATGAAGAGATGAAGTCTATGAATGACAACGACGTTTTGGATCTCGTTGAATTGCCTAAAGGCTCGAAACCCATTGGTTGCAAATGGATATTTAAAACCGAGGGGATTCAAATGGCAATATTGAGAGATATAAGTCACGTCTAGTCGCTAAAGGCTTTACTCAAAAGAAAGATATTGACTATAAAGAAACTTTCTCTCCCGTCTCTTCGAAAGATTCTTTTAGAATAATTATGGCATTGGTAGCGCATTTTGACTTGAAGTTACACCAGATGGATGTCAAGACCACGTTTCTCAATGGTGACATTGATGAGACGATTTATATGTTGTAACCAGAAAATTTTGTATCGGGTGATCCAAAATCTATGGTGTGCAAGCTCAAGAAATCCATCTACGGACTCAAGCAAGCTTTCCGTCAATGGTATCAAAAGTTTCATCAAGTCATTACCTCATACGGTTTCGAGGCAAATGTTGTTGATGATTATGTGTACCACAAGTTCAGTGGGAGTAAATATATCTTTCTGGTGTTATATGTCGATGATATTCTACTTGCTAGTAGTGATGTAGGATTATTGCATGAAACCAATAAATTTTTTACGAAGAATTTCGAAATGAAAGATCTTGGTAATTCATCTTTTGTATTGGGGATTCAAATACTTAGAGATCGCCCTCGAGGTATTCTTGGATTGTCACAAAAGACCTATATTGATAAAATTCTGAGTAGATTCCCCATGAAAGATAGTAAGTCAGGAGATACACCAGTAGCTAAAGGAGACAAATTTAGTCTCAAACAATGCCCCAAAATGATCTTGAAAAAAAAGAAATGCAGAAGATTCCTTATGCATCTGTTATAGGGAGTCTAATGTATGCACAAGTTTGTACTCGTCCTGATATAACATTCATTGTGGGAGTATTGGGCAGATACTTAAGTAATCCGGGATTACAACATTGGACAGCAGCCAAACGCGTGTTGCGTTATTTGAAGAAAACAAAAGACTACGTGCTCACTTATCGGAGGTCAAAGAATTTGGAGATCATTGGGTACTCTGACTCTGATTTTGCGGGATGTCAAGATAGCAAGCGCTCACATCGGGTTATGTCTACATATTAGCTGGAGGAGCCATATCGTGGAAGTCTGTAAAACAAACTCTTATAGCTTCTTCAACTATGGCAACAGAGTTTGTAGCTTGTTGTGAGGCATCCAACCACGGTATGTGGCTTCAAAATTTTGTTACGGGATTACGAGTTGTAGACGAAATCGAAAGACCGCTAAAGATTTATTATGACAACAACTCTACAGTCCTTTATTCCAACAACAATAGAAGCTCAACGAAGTCAAAGTTTATTGACATTAAGTTTCTAGTTGTGAAAGAAAGAGTTCAAAATAGACAAATTTCTATAGAACATATAGGAACAAATTCTATGCTAGTTGATCCATTAACCAAGGGATTGCTACCTAAGGTCTTTCATAAGCACACTGCTCATATGGGTGTTATTCATGATGATACATTGGTTTAGTGGGAGTGTTCTTGTTCTATGTTTTGTTTTGGATATTCTATTGCTTATTATATTTCTACATAATAAAGTTGATGATTTATATGTCTATGATTGAATTCACTATGTTCTTTATTAAACAATTTTAATTGTGTATAAAGATTTTGGAATGATCTCACTAAAGAATAAAGTAGGATCAGTTGGAAATTGTCGTTACTTTGAGATAACACTTTACGAAATTCCCATGCTACTCATCCACATTAGATTTATGTCGTTTGGTATATTGATATGTGGTGATTGTCGTGGTCTTGTCACAGATTGATTGTGATAAATATCACGGTAATTTCCTTATCTTTGTATTAGATGGACCAAATTGTTCATAAAGAAAATTAAAATAAATAGGATACGGATGCGCGCCTAAAGAATTGTGATATAATTGTGTTCAGGGTAATATATAACCCAAGTGGGAGATTGTAAGGAAAATAACAGATTTCCTATTAATGGGTTACAATATACAATTATATTTCCTATTTACCTTATTAATGTGGATTAAATGAGTAGATACCAATATTGCCTAATTAAGGGGATTATGGGAACCCTAATTAGCAATATAAATATAAGCTATTGGTTATGGTCTCCAACACACCAAATAAAAACACACGTTCTTCTCCCCATCAAGAAGACTAAGGTCCCATAGAGGAATTATGTTATTTGGTTGAGGAAGACCACAAACCTCCTGTTCTTGATTGTCGTAGAGATTTTGCAACAATCGACGATCATCACTATGGATCTAGGTATTTTAATTCATATTCTTGATAATTGCCATGAAAGATCTTGGCTATTTTCGGATAATAGAATTAGAAATTATAACACCAAGGACTTGCACGATAACTTTCGATGTCGCTGTTGAAGGCATATGGTAAGTGTTTCTCTTTATTATTGATTACGGAAAAATGAATGTGAAAGGTTGACATGTTGTATTTGTCTTGCAAATGTGAAACATGTTCAAGATGTGCAAATGATTTGCACCAACGTAGAAGAAAATGTATAATGTGTCAAACATCAATGATGGAAGTGATATGTGTTTATTTTATATACAATAGTTTAAAAGTTTTGATATTATAGGGTCACATATATACTCTGAATACATGTACAATTTCTTTAACATAATGTTTTTAAGTACTTTCTTTTAATATTTTTTTGTTTTTTTCGTGATTATTATATTTATGTGAGTGCACGAAATAAAATCTAATGGCTCTTCTTATAGACATGATTTTGAAATGAATAAAAGTATTTTGTTTGATTTACTTATTTGAGATTCCATTTTTCATTTTAGATTTGGATAAAGTAAAATGTGTTATCAAATGGAAATGACTTTGAGAATAATAATTTTTTTAATTTGCAACTTTTAAATATCTTACTTCTATAATAGTGAATGAGATTCTATTATACAGTTGCTATATATTTTATTTTTATAATTCATTATAATCATAATATTAGAGATTTTCAGTATTTATATTATGCTGAAATGTTATGAAAATTATTATAGTCAAATTACCGTGGAATTGTTTCTGTAAATATTATTGAAGTGTTGTTTTGTATATTTGTTGATCATATTTTCAAGATTAATTTTAAATTATAACATTTAAATAATAAAAGATTATAATTGATATATTTATAAGCATTACCGAAAAGAATATAATATGATTTAATTCACTTTAATAAAACAAATCTTATACCGTATTTATTTTTCTTAAAAAAATAATAATTTATAATTAATATATATAAATATTATTGATAATTACATTTATAAATATTAAAAATCTGAAAAAGCGTACATATTATAAATAATTTTGTATATCTCTTTCATTAATAACTATATTTATATATTATGTTAATATAATTATTTGTAAAGAAAGTAATTATCTTAAAATTTATATATGTAAACATAAATTTTAATCAATTTTAAATGCAAATAATAACATTATAAAAGACTTTCTTTAACTTATTTTTAAGACTCTTTTTGTCTATAAAAAAACTCATTACAACACAATAAAAATTGAAAATTTATAACTATTAATAAAAGATGAAAAATATACTATCAATTTATTTATAAATTTTATCAATTCATAGCTAACATAATAGTAATACATGATAAATTTACCGATAATTCAATTTAGTTTATTTTGATTAAATATAAATGTTAATCAAATTAAATAAATTTTTACAATGCAGATTATCACCAATAAAAATAAAATCATAATATGGAAAAGTAATAACATTTTTGTTAACTGCATTTTTTATTGATTCAGTCAAATGTCAATCTCATTTCTGAAACAATATTTGTCATATGAATAATGTTGTTTTTTTATTTTTCTATAAGTTTTTTTTCGTGTATTCATTTTTCCTTTCTATTTCCAACATTTAGTCTTCAAATTTATGTTGGTTATGTAATCTATTAAACTCGGGAAAAATAATAACTATATTAAAAATATGAAACTCAAATTCTATTTAATTATTTTCTATCTCGAGTATGTAGTTTTAAATAAATTTAAACCATTAAAAAAATTGGTTTTAGAAGAGTGTTATCATCATTTTCAAATTTCATTCTTATTTAAAATTTAATCACAATGGTTACAATGAAACATAAAAAATTAAAAATTTATCTTTTACATAAGAAAATGTTTAAGGTTCTTCATCCAACTTTATTTTAACAATAACTAATGGAATAAACAAAACTTTTGAAAAAATTATAATTATGGTTGTTATATGGATGTAAAGTGGAATTTAAAGAGGAAAGAATTTTTTTTAAATAAGATAATGTACATTTATTGCTATGATATACATAATATTTTTATTTTAGTCTTATTATACTTTTAAAGTAAAAAAAATATAAACACTAAAATTAACTTTTGAATACATCTTAAAATTACAATACATTATAAATAATATATATATGTGAGATTAGTTATAAGATGTAAAAAAAAAATTAAATACTTATTTTTACAATTTTATAATCAAAATAATTTAATAAAGATATATTTTGGAATAAAAAACTGTTGTGAACATAAAATAAAAATTGTAAGAAAATTGATAACAACAGTGGTGTATTGTTTTGATGATAATTAAAATTTTGTATCAAGATATTGATTTTGTGGAAAACTGATATATTAAAAATATATATATATAATTATTTTTTATTAATAGTTATAAATTTTCAATTTTTATTGTGTTGTAATATGTGTGTTTTTTTATAGACAAAAACAGTCTTATGAAATCAGTTAAAAAAAGTCTATATTAGTCATTAAAACTATTTTTTCTTGTAATGCTTAGTATTTAAAAAAGAAAAAAAAAATAGATTAAGAAAACACTATAAATAATGAAAGATATAGTTTGCAAAAATTAATTATAAATAATAAATAAAGTTAATACATATATCATACTTTGTAGCAGTTAAACAAATTAAGTACAAATTAATTAAGATTCACTGTGCAAATAAATTTATATCTTTAAATACATTGATATCTTTATATTTTGTATTTCAGTTTCACTCATATCTGTAGAAAAATAATAATTAAAAACTGAAAAATATAAAATAAAGGAAATCAAAATATAAAATAAAGGAAATCAAAATAAAATTAAGATAAAAGATATAAAGAATAATAATTAAAAACAGAAAAGATATAAAATAAAGGAAATCAAAATAAAATTAAGATAAAAAAATATAAAGAAATAAAATAAAATAAAAACAAGATAAAGATAAAGATAATAGATATAAAGAGATAAAATAAAATAAAAAAATATCCTAAATATCTTATTTTTTATATTATAATAAATAAATAAATAAAAACTAATAAGGAGAAAACAAAACTTAAATACACAAAATAAAATAATTATGCAAACAATAAAAAAAATGCAGATAAAAAAATTGATCGCCAAATTCAATTTTCTTCTTGTAGTGATTGAACTCTCATCATTTAAAAAAAAAAAATTAAGAAAACACTAAAAATAATGAAAGATATAGTTTACAAAAATTAATTATAAATAATAAATAAAGTTAATACATACATCATACTTTGTCGCAGTTAAAAAAAATTAAGTACAAATTAATTAAGATTCACTGTGCAAATAAATTTATATATTTTAATACATTGATATTTTATATTTCAGTTTCACTCATATCTCTAGAAAAATAATAAAGTTATTTTAGTAAATTTTCCGTTTTAGATTGAAGTATCATATCTTTATTTTATCTTTTCAGTAATAATATTTTACGGTAAATGTAATTTTTATTTCTGAAATTATTTTATCTTTTCTCTAATAATATTTTAGGGTAAATGTAGTTTTTATTGAAATTATTTTATCTTTTCTGTAGTAATATTTTAGGGTAAATGTAGTTTTTATTTTCGAAATTATTTTATCTTTTCTGTAATAATATTTTAGGGTAAATGTAGTTTTTATTTTTGAAATTATTTTATCTTATCTGTAATAATATTTTATCTTATCTTTATTTTGGAAATTATCACCTCCAATAACACACTATAAAATCTGAGTAGCTGTTCCTTTTCATTTCCGTAAAATAAATCTGTTACTTTTGCATTTCATACCTTGATTATCGCTCGCGCATATCTCACCTCCAAATCTTTTCTAATAATCTTTTCCAATTTCCAACACACACTGCATCAGCCATGGTGCGTTTCTGTTTTTTTTTTCTTTCTTGAATTAGACCTGCGTTAGGATTTTTCTTTGTTTGATTCACTCGTTTTCTTTGATCAATTTGCTTTCAGGTATCGCGAAGAGGACGGTTAAGAGGATTCAGAAATGAAGGATGTTTTTAAAATAGGGAAGAAAAGGAAGAAGAACGAGAGGAGTCCTGCTGAAATAGCATTACTAGTGGCGAATGTCATGGCTGGGCTTGAGGTTACAGCCCAAGAGGATGCTGATCTTAATAGACAGGGGAAACCTGCCATTAATAAACTCAAGCAGTTACCTCTTCTCACACAAGTCCTTTCCAAGTATGTCCTTACTTTACTAACATTCATATTTCTTTAATATTCTATATTACTTTGTCCTTATTTTAATGCTTTTTGCAACAATTTGGCAGGAAACAACTTCAGTTAGAGTTTTTAGATCATGGAATTCTAACATTGTTGAAGAATTTGGCTTGAGCCACTTCCTGATGGAAGTTTGCCTAATATAAATATACGCATGGAAATCTTGAGGATTTTGAATGAGGTAATACAAGATTACACTCCTATAGCATTTTAGCTGATTAATTTTACCAAGAAAGATTTAACATTTATTTGTCTTGTTATGCAGTTTCCTATAGACCTAGAGCAGTGCGATAGGAGAGAACAACTGAAGAAGAGTGGCCTTGGAAGGGTAGGGTTTCTTTATCATGCCAGTAATTTTCTTTTCTAATACCTCATAAAATACCCTCAAATATGTCTAATCTATTAATAATTTCGACTTTTTTTTTATTGTGTTCACAGGTGATTATGTTTTTATCAAAATCCGACGAAGAAACCAGGCTAAACAGAAAACTAGCCAAGGAGTTGGTTGACAAGTGGGTAAGTAATGCACGATTGAATTTGATGCTCGTCATGTAGTGTTTTAAATGTCTAAGTTGTTTTTTTTAGCTATCGAAAGGGTAATCCTCCATTTTACACTCACAACAAAATATTAATATTTATAATAAAAAAAATTAAAAAAAATATTTTTATCTTTGTGCGTATTTTTTGTTCTATGACCAGTTCATTTTTTATCTTTCTTCTTTACGAAAAAATTATGTTTATGTCAATTTATGTTTTGTAATTGCAGAGTCGACCTATATTCAATAACAGTATCCTATTTGAAGACATAAGAAAGAAAAAGAAGTGTAGAAGATGATAGGGTTCCGTTTAAGAGACCATATATAAAAAAATGTGTAAAAAGAAAACAAAAATGTTATATTGAAAACTTTTTGTAAATCGCATTACAACTGTTGAAATGAAATAAATTTGTTTTTCTATACTTTTTTATATTTTTGTATTTTTATTTTTTAAATTAAAATAATATACATAACATTAAAATATAATTATATTGTTGTTATATTCAAAAATACTTTTTATATTAGTGGTTGTGTAATCAATATTGAAAGTCAAGTATATGAAGGGTGACAAAATGTACTAAATTACTTATTTTTGGTTTTTTGTATTTTTTGTTTTTCAAAAGTAGGTTTACATGATCTAATATTTGGAATTACTTTAAAAAAAAAATCTTATTTCGAATGTTACCCCCAAAGTTATCATTTCTCTCTCACAAATATGATGTTCTAAGAAGATAAGTTAGGAGAAATCTTAGACAAATAATTCTTATAGTAATAATTAGGAATTTTCATATTTTTGTTGAAAGATAAATTTTTTTAGGGGTGGCAAAGTGGGGCGGGCCGTGTGGGCCGGCCCATAGCCCATTGAAAAAAACGCGGGACAGGTTGCTTATTTCAACCCGCTTAGGCCGGCTCCGCATAACTTTAAAGTGTAAATTTTTTTTTCTACACCCCATATTTTCTTCATGTAGCCTCGTATTTTACATTCTGAAATTTTTTAATAACATCTTACTACGCATGTTTCATGAAAATAATATTATGAGACCATTTACTTAATGCATCTAAATAAAAAAAATTCAAAAATATTATTTAAAAAAATTATTTTTTTAATAAATATTTTTTATAACCCTTCACAAAATATATGACAAATTTATTCTTTAAGCTACTAAAAAATTTAGGGGTGACAATGCGGGCTAGCTCGCCCCGTTCTTGGTCCGCAAAAAGCGGGCCAAGGCTGGCCACGCGAGCTGATTTTTCTAGTCCGCCCCGCAAAAGGGTTGGCTCGCTGATAAGTGTCTAATTTCAGTAATATTTCATATTAAAATATAGACACTTCTGAGAATTTATTGCTAATTTACATATAAAATAATCCCTAATTTATGAATTTATACTTTTTTACATTTTTATGATATTTATTTGAATAAGAGATTTTATTCTCAAATTTGGTGTTAATTGCATATTTTTAGAGACAGATATCGATCCCACAAGGATCGGTGAATTATCGAGTACAATAATCGCTAAATATAAAAACAGAACAACAATTGGAAAAATAAGGATTAGTTTCATCTCTCTCACTCTCAAGTAACTCTCAAGTATTTTCATTAGCATGTCAATATTAAGTTCTTTGATTGAAATTGATGCCCATATAAAAATCATTTATATGGATTCCTCGCATATAAAATCCTTAAGAATGTCCCCTAACTATCAATCCCTCGCATAATTATAAGAACAACTTAGAACGAAGCTCAGACGTTTAATAACAATTAACATTTCAAGTCTATTCCTAGCACTCAAATATTTTAAGTATTGTTGTTTAGGTCTGAACCCTAAAAATACCTCCCGGTCAGATTTAAGATTCTCAATTTGTCACAGAAAGTTAAAAGTAAAACAACAATACCAATAATCAACCCAGAACTGAATATTAATATATAAGATATCACCTCAATACATAAGACTTTGAGCAGATTACTCTCAACCCCAAAGGGTAGAATTAGCCACGCATACTTTTAGCACCTTCCATTCTCCCAATTGGGTTACAATTCACTCTATGGTGTTTTCCTCTCAATCTGGCACACTAGGGTTGAACCTCTAACCCCCTATTTATCATAATTTTCTAGGGTTAGGTGGCTTGGTGTGTCGCACTAATGGGCTAAGTGATAAAACATAAAAAAAAGACCCAATCTTTATTTGCATCTTTTTTCATTCTGGGACCTTCCAAATTTATCTTTTTAGCTCAAATTATTCTCCTTTATTCCAAATCTTCAATCGTCCCTAAAAATCTGCAATTAATACCAAATTTGATAATAAAATACTCTTATTTAAATAAAGATCATAAAAATGTAAAAAGGTATTTTATATGTAAATTAGCAATAAATTCTCATAAGTGTCTATATTTTAATATGAAATATTACTGAAATTAGACACTTGTCAGCGAGCCAACCCTTTTGCGGGGCGGGCTAGAAAAATCAGCTCGCAAATTCTATGCGTAGCCAGCCTTGGCCCGCTTTTTGCGGACCAAGAGCGGGGCGAGCTAGCCCGCATTGTCACCCCTAAATTTTTTAGTAGCTTAAAGAATGAATTTGTCATATATTTTGTGAAGGGTTATGACTAAAATACTATTTTTCTATTTAAATATATTTTGGTAAAGTAAAACAAACAAAATTATATTAATGTGGAATTAGTTTTTATATAATTAAATATTTATTTTCAATGATTGAGGAAGAATTAAAAGAATTGAAATATATTATTTCATAGAGTTAAAAGGAGTATGATAAAATAAAATACTATTATTTATTTTTATTATATCGACTTGTATTTTGTAGATTTTTTTTAAATGTAAATGCAAATAATAAGTTTAGTTTATTGTTTATTTGGCCTAATTGGAACTTCACTCACCTTCTTCCTTCATTTTTATACTAATTGTAATTTTAACTTTTTTTAATTTTTTAAATAATTCTAAATAAAGTATAAAATCACTTTTAAGTAACTCCAATAGTTGCACCAATACTTCTTTCACTCACATACGTCCTTTCAAACCACGATACTTTCATTTTTCTCCAATCACAATGTTTGAGCAATGTTTGAGAGAACAATTCCATTATTTGAGCATGTGTGAGAAGGTTGGCGAGAAGATTCGTTGTATTCAACATTCCCTAGTGCAAAGATATTTTTTTTTTCACTTTTGTACTTCATTTTTGTTGTAAAACCATATAAACGAATATTACAAGAGGAAAACAGTTTGTGTGCAAAAAACCTTGTGGAAGTGAGTGATTTTTTTGGTGGTGTTGGAGGGGATCTTGGAACATGTAGAGGAGACTGGATATGCTCCGATGTTGATGCGTGACGTTGCCTTTCTCCACTCAAGACTGCGGCCGCCACAGCGGGGAAGGTTCACGCCTCTCCTTTCTCTGCGTTCCTACTTTCTCGCAAGTCTTCCCCACTTTTATAGTGATCTCTTCTGCTTTTGGAGGTTAGAACTTGGGACAATTATGTTTTCTTATTCGTTGGATATGGAGCAGTTTCATATCTTCACAGTGGTTTGTTGCTCTTTCTCCATCTATAAATATGTGTCCCCTTTGCTCCAAAATCATCCCACTCACGCCTTCCTCTCTTCTTTTTTCACTCATTTATTCTTTTTCTCTTACTTTCAAATTTTCCGGTATTTTGGGTTCATACTCTAGAGGTGATTACTTTCTAGTTCTGATCCTTGTATTATCTGATAAGTTTCTATTGTATTCTTGGGGACTTGCACAATATATCGCGGATAAGTCCTCATGAACCGTGTTTACCCACGCCTCAGGAAACCAATATTTTCGTGTTTTCAGCTTTAATTTACTACAATCGTAAGGACTTAAGGTTGACAATACAGACAACAACAATAACTCTACATCCAAGATGGCAAACGCTATTTTTGCAACTCAAACCATTTTTGCGAGACCATTTCTGGACGTCTCAAAAATTGAAGTTTTCGCCGGTCAGAATTTTCGACATTGACAAGAACGTGTGTCCACCCTGTTGGACATGTACGAAGTTGCTTTTGCACTTACGACTTCTAAACTCGACTCAAGCACGCCTACGAAACAATTTGATGTTTGGATCCATGCAAATAATGTAGGTTGTCACACCTTCCTCAGTGCGTTATCTAACAATTTGTTCGATGTTTATTACTCTTACAAGGAAGCAAAAGATATTTGGTATTCCCTTATCCTCAAATACACTGTTGAAGACGTCGTTAAACAAAGTTCGTGATAAAAAAACTATTATCGTTGGGAGATGATTTAATACAAGGACACAAAAGTTCAGATAAATGAATACCACAAGCTGCTTGAAGATGTCAAAGTAGAGAGCATAGCCTTTCCAAATGAATTCGTGTTCAAACTACTGATCGAAAAGCTTTCGCAATCTTGGACTGATTTCAAACAACAATTGAAACACAAGCACAAACAAATGTTACTACCAGATCTGATCACCCACATCATCATTGAAGACACAAATAGAAAGGAGTGTGCTACTGCAAAGGCCAAAACTTTGTCTGCAACAATGGTAGAAGACAAACTAGCTCCATAAAGATACGAGGAAAAACCTAATCATAAAATGAAATATAATAAATTTTCTCGTTCCAATGGAACTAACTCCACCTTCAAGAAAAAGGAAAATTGGTTTGTCGGTGGAAAGTTAGGTCATCATGCACCTCAATGAAACATAGAGCAAAAAACGACAATCCTCCACTTGTTCGAATGCTATGAATAAAGATAGAAATGGTCAAGATAAGGGGACATGGATTCTGCCACTTGTTCGAGCAACCTTGGACCAACATTGGAGTTCTATAGAATTCCAGAACAAAGTGCCATTACCAAGGCGCGAATCAGACTGTTGAGAAGGGAGCCTCAGCCTACTGTGGTGGTTCTATATCTACAATAGCTCACTTTGAAAAAATGGTAATATTATTATATTTTTGTGTTTTTCTATATTTAATTTAAATACAATATATTATACTTAGTTATTCAATTATATCTTTTCATTAAATCTATGTAGACTAAGGAGCTTGAACAACAACCAACTGTTTAGGAGAATATTGTAGAGAGAATGAAGAAATTGAAGATTGGATAATGGGTTAAGACCCGCGACCTTGCTGTATGTTTAAACTTTAAGTTATAATTTAATTTTTACTATATGTTTTCTTCATAATAATCAATTTGACTTAATTTTCAATAGAAATATAAGAAACACCAAGAAGAAGCCCAAGAATAGCAGATGCTTGAAGACTTATCTTTGCAAAACTCTCATGTTGCCTCCATGGATGACAACGAAATATACATTAATGTTGTTGGAGGTGGAAATAAAAAAGGAAATGTTTATGGACTTGGTGTATTGAGCAAAAGGTTTAATAGTTCCACAATTGCTCACTCTGCTAGAAGCCAAGCTTCAGTAGTCCATCAAATATGAGACTATTCAAAAGCTAAATGCTGAACTTGTGGCAAAAGATGTCAAGGAGCGGACACTAGAAGAAAAGATTGAGCGATTGATGAAAAATCATGAACAACAAAGTGAACACATGCGCAAAAAACAAAAGCAGATACAACTCATCTTACAACACATTTAATGAATAATCCCATGTCAGGTCCTTCAGATCCTACTACTTTGTCTGTTGAATTATATAACAAATTTGACACTTTTAACTTGTTTATAATAATTTGCGTTGTGTAATATGGTTTACTTTTAATTTGTATATAACTTTTTCTTAAATTATGTATTGTAGTTCATTCTTGTTTAACTTGATTGAATTTTAAGTATTTATAAGCAAATTTGAAAATTGTTTATAAATAGGTTATAGGTATTAATAATACATATAAAAATAGCCACCAAAACTAATTTGGTTGTTGATTCTAAACTGTCATTATTTAGCGACCGGAATAGAATTGCTCCCTATAATTAAAAAAAAATATTTAGCTACCGAAATAAATTTGGTCACTATAGATCTCTAGTTTAGCCACCAAATTAACCATTGAAATAAATTTGGTAGTTATAGATCTCCAATTTAGTCGTTAAATTAACCACCACAATTTATTTATTTTTAATTAATTATTTAAACTTATTAGCGACAAAAAACGGTAGTCGTTATCACCTTTTACTTCACCGATCGATTTAGTATAAAAAATTGGTTGCTAATTCGATCTAAAAAATTGGTCGTTATCACCTTTTACTTTACTTTCATTTTAATTTGGTGTCTATTTCAGTTGCAAATGTACTTAGCGATTGACTGAAATACTTTTAACAAACGATTTAAGTGATCATTAAAGTGATTATTTTTCCAGTGATTTAAATTAGAAGTGTTATATATAATAAATATGTTAAACTTATTACCATATATATTATTATTTGTGAATATAGGGTTTGTGTTCTCCACTTTATTGAAGTTTTGTGTTTTAATTAAATTAACAGGATGATGACGAGGGTGTGAGGAGTGTGGATGATAACAACTTTATCTATGATAAACTTGTCTAATAATGATCCTCAGGTTGGTGATTTATTTACTTTTTAATTTTTTTTTACGAAGTTATCATGTCACTTTCAAAAGAAGTTTTTGCAACCAGTAGTAAAGTGTTAGTAAACTACAAATATCTACTAAGGTTCCAGTAATTATGTTTTTATCAAAATCTGATAAAGAAACTAGTTGAGAAGTGGTAAGTAAAAAGTAAAGCAGAATTCAATTTTTGCTTTAAAGCTTCTTGATTGATAAAAATAAGTCTTGTATGCTTCCTTTGTTTCCTATTTAGATATAGTATGTTTCTTACATAGAAAGTGAAGAAGACTTTTTCAATTTCTTCACCTTTGGAGACTTATTTTTCTTCACATATTACTATATCTAAATAGGAATCTTTCTTGCAATAAATAAATTAATTTCGTCTTATTATTATTTTTTTAAATATTTTAAAAAATTAAGATAAATTTATAAATTTACGTTTTATATCTGTTAATTTTTTTTTATTCTATCACATCACTCATAAATTTAAATAATTTTTTTTTATAAATTTATTCTAATATATTCCAATCCAAGTAATCTTATTTTCTTCGTATTTTTTTCTTAAAATTTTTTCTCCTTATCAATCTAAATCAGTGATCAATAATGTTTTAAATGAAGAAGTAAAAAATGGATAGTTATGTACAATATGTTTATGAAATTTTGAAATATCAATATTATATATATATATATATATGTGGTATTTATATTTTACAAATATATTTCAAAATTGTAAATATTTAAAAATAAAAAATTCACATTAATTTGTTTTTTTAATGTATTAAATAAATAACATACAAAACAGTTAAAGTTATAATAGATATATATCTATTTAATTAATTTTTTTAATTAATTAATTTATCATTATTTATCTTTTGAAAAATAAAAATTTAAGATAAAATTGACATATTTAAGTATATACTAAAAATTTTCCATTTTTAATTTTATTTCGAAAAACTAGTTCATCTTATTTTAAAAAAAAAATTAGATATACATTAATATACTATATGTTAACAGAATTTCTGTTTGAAAGTGATGTTTAAATAAAAAATAATTATTTAATTCAAAATTAATTTGTTAGAAAAATATTCTTTTATAATTATTGTATTTCATAAAACATATTTTAGAGAAATAAAATTTAAATTAATATAATTTTAAAACTATTTAAACTTTTTTGGGTGTATGTAGATTTTTTTCTACATAAATTATTTGAAATTTGATACATTATTAAAAACTATTTTTCATTTGTATATTTATTAGAATTTTGTTTTAAGAAAATAAATCTTATTAAATTTATTAAATAAATAAAATATAAAACAGTTAATTAAAATTCAACAATAATTATATGTGTAATATTTTAATTTATTACAATAATACTTGCAATCAAAATTCAAAAATAATAATAAAATAACAAAAATCCAAAATAATTTGATAAAATAAATATTAATATAAGAATAAAATAAAAAATAAAATCTAAACACAGTTTTTTTACAAAAGCTAATTAAATTTTTATTTTTTAATTAAAATAAGACTTTATTTTGGGATGATAAATTTGAAAAGTAGAATGTTTTATTTTTATATTTTATACAATATATTCAAATATAATATTTATTTTAAAAGTACATAACTAATATTTTATATATTTTTATGTTCATGCCTCAACTACTGCTAAATTACGTAAAAATATTAATAAATTGATTTAAATTTCCATTATTCTCATTAGACACAATTTCTTTAATCATCCTCTTATTTGTGTGAAAAAATTTCAAATTGTCTATTAATTATAAATATTTTAAACACCATCCTCTTAGTTTCACTTTGTATATAGTTATGGGAAAAAATAAAATAAAATATTTATCGAATTAGAAATATCTTAAATGGTATAATTTATAATATAGTTTGATTTGTGAAATTTATAAATCATAAATGTATTTTGGATTATAAAATCTAAATATATTTAAATTATACAATTTAAATATATTATAAATTGTATACTTTTATATAATTTATATAATTTATAACATACTTCTAAAATATATTTTACATAGTCCAGAAATTTAAAAATATATTTTTAGATCTATAATGTGTAATTCAAAAATCTATAACGCAATTCTATCTCCATAAATCTTTTTAAATTTAATTCAAATATAAATATTGAATATGATATAATACAATTACAATAAAAAAATATACAATCTAAATTTTGTCAACATCTCATAGAAGATCCAAACTATGAAATGAAGGAAGAAAGGACTTATATTTTTTTTATATCTAAAATAAGTATGTTTTAGGTTAAAAGTAAACTAACATCTAAATACATAAGAAAGTGAAAAGTTTAAGCCACACTTTTGACATATAACAACATTTTTAAAAAAATTGTCAATGTTAAATTATGTATTTTTATTTATTTTTCTTACATAATCATTCTAGCACAATCAAATCAAATATGTTTGAATTTATTTTTAAAAGAAAAATATTCTACACAACTATAATACTGTTAATATTGTCTTTGTGAAAAAAAATTAAATATAATAATGCTAATATTGTTTTTTTACAAAAATAATATATATATATATATATTTTTTTTTCTTTATCATTATATTTATATTTGATAATACATTGAAAATGAACTTAGTGTTTATAAAATTAATAAATAGAAAAGTAATGAAATAATAAAATTATATTTTTTTTAATAAAAAGAACAATAACAGATGTGTAGGTGTGAGTTTCACTATTCCATTCTACACATGTTATAATTATTTTTTTGTTTTATCTTCATATGAATGTGTATATACTTGTACCACGTCCGTGATTATTTCAAATTATTAATTGAACAGATTTTTATTAATTTTTTCATTAAGAATGAAATTGACATTTCTACCCATGGTGGGTTGAAAACTTGGGGTGCAGGAAGAAAGAAAGTGTGTATGGGTGAAGAAGTTGGGCCCAGTCCCATTTGTTAATTTCGCGAACCTCAAATAATAGATGGCAGGTAAAATTTAGGGTTTCTCATTTAAAAAGGCGAAACAAAGGGAGACAGAAGATCCAGGCGCAAGTGCGAGTAGAGGACAGCAGCGGAGAAGGAAAAACGGCACCGCCGTAGAAGACAACAGTCATGGTCCACGTTTCGTTTTACAGGAACTGTGAGTAGAGATGGATGAACACTCCCTCACAACGCCGTTTTATGATGTTCAACAACCGTAATAACGCCATTGATCTCTTTTGTTTTGTATGACAGATGGAAAGACGTTCAAGAAGCCGCGTCGTCCGTATGAGAAGGAGCGTCTGGACGCGGAGCTGAAGCTGGTGGGGGAGTACGGGCTGCGGTGCAAGAGGGAGCTCTGGAGGGTGCAGTACGCCCTTAGCCGCATCCGTAACAACGCGCGTAACCTCCTCACGCTCGACGAGAAGAACCCGCGCCGGATCTTTGAGGGCGAGGCTCTCCTCCGCCGCATGTTCCGCTACGGTCTCCTAGACGAGACCCAGAACAAACTCGATTACGTCCTCGCACTCACTGTCGAGAACTTCCTAGAGCGTCGCCTCCAGACCCTCGTCTTCAAGTCCGGCATGGCCAAGTCCATCCACCATGCCAGGGTTCTCATCAAGCAGAGGCACATCAGGTCCTTTTCCACTTCCAAATCCACTCTTTTTTCGTTGTTGCTCATTATCGGAAATTATGCAGTATTGAATTTAGGATTTTTCCCTGAGTTTGCGTTTTTTTAAAATTGTATGTTTTATTTCTGATTAGCACTAAAAATGCATATACCGGAAAACAAATGCAATGTTCTTGATATTTTTTTATAGTGTTTTACTTTCCTATTCTTGAAGAGGTTATATAGACAAGTAATTGCTTTAGTGTTTGTGAATTAGGTTATATTTGGATGTATTGAGTAATCATAAGCAAAATGAATTATTTTTCTTTTGTTAATTGAAATTAGCTTAATTCTCTGCAGAAATATATAGTTCATTGTACTTTTTTTTTCTTTTATAATTGCTTGTGAAGTAATATATGTAAATGGAACCAAGTTGTTTTCATGATTGAAGATGTAATAGGGTGAATTTATTTTATAAAGGTTGTAAGATCTTAATTTTAGTGTGAATATACTGTGAGCCGATTTGGGAAGTTCTCTCATACACTATCAAGTGTTACAAAATTCTTTTTCATGAGCTGAATGTTTTGCAAGAACTAATTGTTTGATATATTTGTTATTGATATATTGTTGGGAGAATGACCTTTTTATTGTGTCATTTGGGATCGGCAGGGTTGGTAGGCAAGTGGTGAACATCCCCTCTTTCTTGGTGAGGGTGGACTCACAGAAGCACATTGACTTTTCACTTACAAGTCCCCTTGGTGGAGGACGCCCTGGAAGAGTGAAGAGAAGGAACCAAAGGGCTGCTGCTAAGAAGGCAGCAGGTGGAGATGGAGATGAGGAAGATGAGGATTAGACTATTAATGATGTCTTTTTAGTGCATTTACACCTTCTGTTACCTTTTACTTTACGTGCATTAGATTATCGTTTTTGATTGTAATACATTTTCATCCTCGGTTCCATGTTTGGGAAAACATTTTGCTTGACATATTATGTTTTTTTCAACTTATATATTAAGATTTTCTTTTAAATAATTTTGATTTTAATTAATTCGTTTTCTGCCCTCAACTTCTAACGAACCTTGGTTTCTGAGCTTCATCTGCACTTAGTTTTTTAGAACATTACAGTTGAAGTGTGTTTGAATGGATTTCTCGGTTGAAATATGTAGTTATATTAATAAATAGGTCCTTAATTATAGAGCAGTCGATGTGAGTATTTTTCCTCTAATCTACAGCTAGTGATTGCTTTGTAGTGGATATCTCAAATCAAATGCTTACACTCTAGTAGAAGAGTAGTTGTGAATGAACATCAAAGAATTCATATACCTGAACTTGCTATAGCAAGAGCCAATTTATACTCAGTGCCATCCAAGAAGTTTTGTTTCGTTATAATAAGTAAAATGGTATATTAACAAAAACATCACACTTCACATTAGATCTCATAAGATCGATGCTCCCTAATCTCATTAGGCCAATTTCTAAGATGCAACTATCCAATAGATTATCTTTATGTAGACATGTACTTTATGTGGATCTTGTGGTTAGAGAGAAGTTAGAGACACTCCCAGTGCGCCCTTATAGAGTGAAGAGATAAAAATTTCTCTTATCACACGATTGAAAACCACGTGTTGTATCTTTTATTATATGAAACACTTGCAAGTATGTAAACTACCATTGTTTTCTCTTACTTTTTCCGGTTGTTTATAATGTGAACATAAATTATTGGATATGGAATTTCAAACAAAAATTAAGTTCCCTTAATGTAGTATATTGACTAACCTATCTTAAATTCCGAAAGATCCATCTTGCACAACTCCTTGCTTCATATTTTCTTTGAACAAATTAAAGCAAGGAGAAATTGAATTCACAAAAACAATAAACGTAAAGAACAAAAAACAAAGCATAACAAAAAAAAGAAGAAAAATTGAAATAAAAAATAATGCAATTGAGTAGAAAAGAAAAATCGAAATAAAAAACAATGCAATTGAGTTAAGGACTTAACGGAAACTTGAAAAATTGAAATTGAAAACTAATAATAATAAAAAATTGGAATTAAAATAACAGAAAAATGAAATTGTAATAGTAAAACGAAAAACAAAGCATGTATCAGACTATAAAAGTAGAATTATAATAGACAAAAACAATGAGAGAATGTAAAAATAATTAAAACTACAATTAGAACTTTAAAAACATGTAAAACATATGAATTTATAAATAAGAAGACTAACCATTAGATCTAATGGACAATCATCTACTAGACTGGTCTAATAATTGTATTAGTGTAAAACTCTCTGTCTAATTGAAATATAAAAGACAATAGTGTAAAAGTGCTGAAACAAAAATTGAAAAGAAACAAAAGAATTTCCTGAAGAACAAAATCTAAAAAAAACTTAAAATAGAAAATACTTAAATCGAAATTGCAATTAAAATTGGAATGTATACTTGTGAATATAGAAATTTAATATTTAAATTTAAGGGCACGACTATTAAAAATGTTGAAATGGTAAGAAAAATGCAAGAATTGCAGAAAACCAATGCTGGGAAGATTGTTAAGGTACAAGAGTTGGAGCAAAAGTTACTAAAGGATAAGGCAAAATCAAAGCTTGAACTTTTCGCCAAATCATTTGAGATTGCTCAAGGCCAAGGCAAAATCTCAGCATTGGAGGTCGAGGTAGAGCTTCTAAAAAGGGAGCCTTGAGAGTGCGAAGTAAGCTATAAATAAGCTGAAGGAGGTCAATGCTTGCATTATTCTTCTCGAGAAGGAAAAAATTGAGAAGAGAGTATCAGAGATAAAGGTTGAGAATGTCAAGCGGAAGCTAGCCTAGAAGGCTATATATGAAAGACTTTAAGAAGGTCATGTGCCAACACGTGCACTTCACTTAGACTCTGAATTCACTCCGACTCTCAATGTATATGTATTTAATTTAAATAAAGATTTCGTCAATAGTCAACTAGTCAATGACTAAATATATCGTAAACTTTTAAATTAATGAAATGAGTGTTCTATGCATCTTAAGTTTCAAATGTTAATAGTAAGGCCAAATTGCTTTAATTAAGTTAAAATCGAAAAAACTAACTTGACTACGTTACAAACTAAGTTCCGTTACAATTTTTGTTATTGTTCATTAGCACACAATGAATTAATTTGATTGAACATATTAACTAAATTAATTTGCTTCGATTAATTGTGTTTATGTTCGAAGGTGTTAACCGAATTACTTTCATCCGATTAATTGTATTTATTTTTTAACGTACTAATTGAATTGCTTTCATTCGATTAATTGTGTTCATTTATTAATGTGATAATCAAATTACTTTGATTCGATTGTGTTCCTTTTTGAAAAAGCTAACTTAATTACTTTTTCCACCAAATTGCTTGTAGCTTGGTCAAACCTTTCTCCTATATATTGAGGTGCTTGACTCATGAATTAGTAGATAAAATATATGAGTGTTATGTTGTCAAATTGTAAGCCTAACACTCTCTTGTAAAGCTTCTCTAGAATATATATCTTTTGGCGTCTTCTATCATTCTCAAGGTGATTTGGCTGAACCAATTTCTCTCCCCAAACCTCATGACAACTCCAAGGAATCCATGGCTCCAATGGAGCTCTCCTTGACTCATCACTTCCATTTGCTTCTGCCAACTCCAACCTATGTATAAGAAAATTCCAACTGGATGAAGAGGATGATGATCACACAATAATTTTTACACTGGTTCACTCTTTCACAAGAGGTACATCCAGTTTCCAAACCACACTAATTAAGATTTTACTAAATCACAAGATCTTTACAACACAAGACTCTCAAGAACACAAATCTCGAACCCTACAAGAGTGTTTTTCAACCATACAATACTTAACAAAAATTATAAATCCTATCCAATTTCACACAGAACTACAAAAAAGATTCAAATATGAAACAACTACACCTAAGTTTTGTTGAAGAATAAACAGGTTATGAAAAACTCAGAAAAAGCTTTTCGCTGCAGCAAAAGTGATCCAAGAGCTTTCAAGATTTTCTCTCACATGAAGTAGTAATTCTCTCTTATCAAATTTGAAAACTTCGAGTTCTATTGAAAACACAAAAAACATAGTTTTATCTAAAATTAAAATGGTTAGTTTTAACCAATTAAAAAATTGTTTCAACATGCATAAGACATCGTCTTTCTCACCAAGAACACTTTCTATCGATGTAGATAACAAAGAGAACAACATGCATGTCATTGGAAAGATAATGATAGTAAAATGTAGCTTCTTAATAAGTGTGTATCTATTACTAATTTCCGTACTTTTATTATTGGTTGAAAACAATTTTTCATCCCAATATTTATCACAATATTTTTTCTTAATGTAGTCCCCCATTGCCATTAAACCTTTCTTTTAATAGTGTTTTCAAATATTTTGTGAAATGATTTATTGAGATTGTTATTTTTGGGATTATGAAAGACTTAAGACCTGGCAGCGGAAAGAACATACCAAGTAGATATGTACCCGATTGGCTCAAATCACTATGGGATAGATTATTAAGGAGATGATGCATGTTGACGTAGATCCTCGTTCGGGTAAGCTGTTTGACCCATATGCTGCTGCTAAGTTTAGCATCTATTTGGGATTGATAACTCGACAAAATTTTTCTATTGTCATTCCATCATGGGATGAGGTTGAAGAGACAAAAAAGAACTTCACGTGCCAAGATATTAAGGTATTACAACATTTTATGTGAACACCTTATTAGTTATTTTTGTTATTATTTGACATTCTTAATTGAAAAAACGAGATGATCACTTATTCTTCCCAAATCTTGACGTATTTGATCTAGACAACAAATGTAAGGATAAAAATATGTCCCATAGGTTTTTCGTTTTGGTGAGCAAATTGCAAAAACTCATCAACTCCTTTTTCACACTCTCCACTACTATGATGTAGATTCATCCGACTTCGCTCCATGACTACACATGTTACAAACTCCATTATCATGAACCATGTAATATGAAATTCTGTCTTAATTGAAGGTAAGATCACACCCATTCGCTCTGAGTCACCATGGAACCTTCAACACACTTGTTGCGACCACTATTAGAGACAACAACACAAAACCACATTTTTTGTGAAGAAGAAAATGAGAAAGAAAAAGAAGCACACAAGATGTAAATATACAAAATCATATTTTAAATACGTAGTTACTAATGAAATAAAATTGAGTTCATTCAGTAAAATTTTAGCTGTTACTTAAACAAAATTTGGAGGGTCTTCCAATATCTCTTAGTTTATCTTATGCTTTCTTTCATTCTTCCATTGTATTTGAATTTTTTTATTATAAAAAAATCATTAAATAAATATAATTTTACATAAAAATAATTAATTACTATACTATTAATAAATTAAATATTATTTTAAAAATGTTATTAATATATAAATTTATTGTATAGAAAGTGATTTCACGACCCTCTCCAATCTTCAACTCTTCCCATGTTTTCGCAGAGAATAATTTATATAGTTAATGAAATTTATAAATTAATTTTTAAATTGACATGTAAATATTAATAACAAATTAAATATTAATTTAAAAATTATTTATCAATAATAAAAATTATTTTAAATATTAATAATTCTTTTAATTTTTAAAATAATATTTAATTTAATTAATATAATAATTAATTGTTTTTTATCTTTAAAATTAATTTTTATTTAATTTTCATGAATCATAATTTATGATTCATAAGGAAAAATAATTTATGTATAGAGAAACTTGATGGGACCATTAGTAAGTTAACTTGTATAAATTTCATTCCTAAGTGTTTTTTTTTTTTTTTGCATACTATTGGTACTTGTTGAAGATAACATAATTAAATGTATAATAT
This sequence comes from Phaseolus vulgaris, assembly GCF_051622355.1. NCBI lineage: Eukaryota > Viridiplantae > Streptophyta > Magnoliopsida > Fabales > Fabaceae > Phaseolus > Phaseolus vulgaris. The sequence goes on along the minus strand of NC_143506.1, from coordinate 27,727,813 downwards.
GTTTTTCGATATCTCAATGGAAATAGGTACAAAAGACATTTTATTCATAGACATATGATTCAACAGGAAAGTTAAATACTGCTGCTTTAACAATAACTCTCAAACACAAATTATAAAACGAAACAAAAAGAAACTACATCACACTATAGTACTGCAACATATGACATGCATTAAAACAACTTGTAAACACAAAATGAAATAAAGTTGGGTAATCGTTGTTTAGAAATTGGAAATCGGTATTGGTTCGAGATGCAGAGGTTCTTTCCTACTGGTAGTGAGGCCATATTTCTCAGTCAGGTCAAGGTCTGAATCAGACTCACCACTTTTAGATAGCTTCCAATCGAAGTGACATAAAAGATTAGCAAGCACATATTCCACTGTTGCTAGCCCAAATGTCATAGCAGGGCATTTTCTCTTCCCAGAACCGAATGGGATAAACTGAAAGTCTCTACCATTGAAATTAAACTCACCCTTTTCAAATCTCTCTGGTAAAAATTCTTCAGGCTTTTCCCAAAATTCAGGGTCCCTCTGAATTGCCCATGCGTTGACAATCACCATTGTTTTCTCAGGAATATCATACCCTCCAAGTTTCACATTGGATGTTGTTTCTCTAGGGACCAAAAGTGGAGCAGGTGGGTGTAACCTCAGAGTCTCTTTGATTACACATTTTAAATACTTCATTTCATCGATATCATTGTCTTCTATCTTTGATTTATCCCTCGCAATTCTTCTTACCTCCTCCTGCACTTTCTTCATTGTGCCTGGATTTCTTATAAGCTCTGACATTGCCCATTCTAGTGTTGTTGAAGTTGTGTCACTTCCTCCCAAAACCATATCCTGAAATTATGGAAACAATAAATAGCCCATTTTTATGGCAATGCTTAAGGCCATGCTGCTTATGTTGTTTCAAGAAAAATGTGTTTCACTTATCACGTTTACTGTGTTTTTCTTTTTTCTTATTTCATTCCAAAACTCTTTCTGTGGTCACAAAAACATGCAGAGAGAAGAAAGAAGCATAGAAAGAAATACCATGATAAGGGCTTTTACGTCATCATATGTGAGCTCGAACTCTTGCCTATCACTGTCTTCAAGTTGAAGGAGAGTGTCAAGGAAGTCTTTCTTCTCAGGATCCACCTTTTCCATCTTACGCTCTTCAATTAGATGATCGAAGATAGCATTCAATGCTTCAAAAGTTGATTTATACTTTTTGGTTTGGCCACTCAGAACGTCAACCCAACTCAACAATGGAAATATGTCTCCGAAACTGAAATCTGAAATTTGAGTCATCGCTTTCCTTGCAAGCTCACCAAATCTGCAGTTTCCACCTTCACCATCGTATTTCCTTCCGAATATACACCTACACACTATGTTGTTTGGGGTCCTAACAAGCATCTCGCTGAGGTTCACAGAAGAACCACTGCCCGTGCATGCTTTACGTATGTTACTAACCAGTGCCTCCACTTCTTCTTCTTTTATGAACCGAACGGCTTTAACCCTTTCCGTGCTCAGCAATTCCACCACGCAGAGTTTCTTTTTCTGTCTCCATTCATCACCGTAGGATGAATACGCAACGTCTTTGCACCCGTAGAGCAAGATTCTCGGGGCTGTGAGATGTGGCCTACTCGCGAAAAATTCGTCTTGGATTCGCAAAACTTCTCTGGCTAAACCTACCGAGTTAACCACCAAAACGGGAAGCTGACCCAGCTTCAACAACAACAGAGGACCGTATTTTTGTGAGAGGGTTTGGAAAGAGCGATGGGGAAGTGTTCCTAACTGGTGGTAGTTTCCGATTATAGGTAGTTTTGGAGGGGATGGAGGTAGATTGTGTTTGGTTCTTCTTGTGAGCTTAAACACCAGAAACATGCTGATGAAGAAGGAAAACAGCAAGAAAAGGGTAGCATTTAGGTCTTGTGTCACTTGCTTCACGCACCTTGGTAGATTTAGAGCCATTCTTCCTTTCGTTAAATCACTTACTCATATTGATGCAGAACTATAGCACTATATATACCTACACTGAACATGTTTATTCATAACTTAAGTGGTTATCATCTTGATTACTGATTATTTTTATGAAAATATAGAAATGCTATTAAGATCTGTTTATATCTTTTAAATACTTGTATACTTATTTTATTATTGACTGAATTATGACTTATATATATGTGAATCTTATTTATATATACTAATCTATAGTTTTTAGTGAATTATTAAATGTGTTTAAAGAGAATGATTAAGTTATAACAGTGCTTCTCAACTATTCTATGTGTTTCGGTGCATCGGCAATGCCATGTTTTTTTTATGTAGTTTCCTTCCTTTTGTCTACTTATTCTAAAGCAACGTGCGTGCAGAGATGAAGCTGAAAAGGAGATTAGAACTGCGTTTGGCAGTACTCAAAAGAGGCATGATGAATGAAGTTTGTGATTATCTTTAGTGTTGAAACTTTGCCTCATCCAAGAACAATGATGATATTCATTCTCAGACCAAAAGAAAATGAACTGTACATCTTGAGTCGGCATATTTCTCATATCACAATTATCCTTCAATTTTTTTAATAGATATATATATATATATATATATATATATATATCTGAATTATTTTTGGATTTTTCTTTCAGTATTTTTATATCATATATTATGTTAATACACATGGTAATAGCTTAAGTCATAGTAAAGTTACATTATTGGTTGAAGTTTCATTGAAAAAGAGGTGCTTGTTATCAGCAACCTTAGAATTGACAGATAAAAATCATAAAAAAAAAGAATACTTCTCACACTACTTAAACATCCACATTATAACCTATTACTTTAAAAATTTTATAATATATATTAAAATTTTAAATTAAAAGTAAAAATATATATTATTAAAATGTTATATTTTAAATTATTAAATTGATTTTTTTATGCTTACAGCAGAATGGTAATCATACTCAATTACCAATCTCACACTATTTACAGGACACTTTTATTGATATCATCATTTTTTTCCTATATCAAAATTACAATTCTATAAATTATTATTTTATTATAATATTTTTTATTTATTATTTTAGTATAATATTTTATTATAAAAACGTGAATATAGGTGTCATCAAAAAATATTTTCCTGAGATGAATAGAAAAAATATTAATTTTTTTATTAGATGTTAGAAGGGTGTAGAAATATTGAAAGGTGTACTTGCCGACACATAAAGAGATTGGTTTAGAGCTGATTTAATTCTTTCGGTGTTATCGTGACAAAAGAGGGATATATATACTACAAGAACAAATTATATTAACGGGGAGTTTGTTTTTATATTATTTATGGCTAGAATTAATTTTTTTATTAAATAGTATTTTTTTCTGGTTAAATCACTTTTAAGAAAGAATTAAAATTGAGGTTTTTCTAAATATCAAGAAAAGCTTCTTAGAACCTCGTAAGAGAAGCTTTTCAGAACGTCGATTAAATATCATAAATTTAAGAATTTTCGTAAAATATTTTGTATTAAAATATTATAAATTTCAAAATCTCTGTTAAATATTATGGGTTTAAGAATCTCAATAAAATATCATGGGTTTTGAAATTTTCATAAAATGACTTGTCGTTTGAAATAACCTTCAATCCTGTTTTCTACCATCTTTAATGATCCTTCCGATTTCTCTATTCCACCGTAGACACACTATTCTCTGGCACAGGCTCAATGACAGTCCTAACAAGGACACTTATATGTCTATTATCTAAGGAGAAGAGACACTAAATAAGACATTGTCTTCTTCTTACTCCAATATTGCTTATTCCATCACCTTACTGTCCCAACTTGGGTCACAAACCATTGTTACCTAACTCGACAACAACTGGTGTTTATCATTGTTTTATATATACTAAATAATTGCATTATATATCATATGTGGGCTTCAAAGCCATGTGTGTTCTTGGCTAAAGATTGCAAAAACATATTGCGAGGAGGAATTAACTTTATAACTTCTCACTTTCACAATGAATTAATTATTAGATGCATTTTAAAATAAAGACCTTAATTTAAAATATTTCAAAATTATGAAAATTAAATATTAACAATTATAACTAAAACTAAAATATACGTACATCAAAAACTAAAACAAAACAAGTCAAGTTTTTTTGAAGTATGAACTCGTAACAAAAAAAAACTATAAATTATATAATCCAACTACCATCAATCATAAAAAATATGCAAATACTGTTGAAATACTTATTATCCAATATTAGTTGTTGATATACTTATTATCCAATGTTATTTTGCTAAGTTTTTAAAATAAATTTTTGAAACTTTAGAAACTTATTTGTAATGTAAAGTTACACTTTCAAAATTTTAGAGAATTTAGTTATAAAATATATTAAAACTATGTAGTTTTTAATTATTTATTGAAAAATCTAGAATGTTTTATTGAGGTTCTACAATAAATATTTGGAATTTAACGAAGGTTAAAAAAATTTCATTATTTTGCCGAGGTTTCAGAAAAACCTTTGGAATTTAACGCAGATTAAAAAACTTCCGTTATTTTGCTAAGGTTGTAGAATAAATCTTTGAAATTTAACAAAAGTTTAAAGAACCTCCATTATTTTGCTAAGATTTTTAAATAACATTTGAAACTTAATGAATGTTAAAAAAAACCTTCATTAATTAAATCAATTCTTAAAATTATATTAACCTCCGCTAAATAACCTCCATTAAAACCTTCTTTATTGATAATAGTTCTAATTCAAATAAGAAGATTTTTAAATAAACTTTGAAACTTAACGAAGGTTAAATTTTTTTTTCATTAATTAAATCAATTTCTAAGGTTATATTAACCTTCACCAAATAACCTCGTTAAAATCTTCTTTTATTATTGTAATAATAGTTATAATTCAAATAAGGAGATTTCATCCACCTCTCTTTTATTCCCCTTATCATCTTTAAAGGGTCCATGTGTTCATCATATTCTCTTTTTTTAAGGACACAAATTAAAATCCTTCAAACGAAGAGGAAGAAAATTAGCTAGTTGAAATTAAAACCAACCTTAAATTTATCTAAGATGGTTAGTCTTATGAAATTAAGGTAAATAATTATATGAATGCTGATAAATATTTGTTTTAGTTTTATGTATCTTTTAAAACTCCATCAAAGTTACTATATAGTTTTAAAATAATCAAGGGTAAGGCGACATATAATGTGTTAACGTATCATTTATCTTTTTTATTTTCTTATAAATATTCTATTTTTTTATAATATTTATTTAAAATAATAATATTAGGCTATTCTTATATATGAACACAATATTTTATTTTCTTAGTCTTTATTATGGAAATAATTATATTCTTTCAAATTTTAGAAATAATTGTTTAAGATATTTTTTTTTCTTTTGTGATTGATATTATTATTATTATTATTATTATTATTATTATTATTATTTTGAAAGCAGGAAACAATTGTTAAGTATAAGAATATTACATTTTAGTGTTGGTTAAAAACGGATACAAACCAAAAGTAAACCAATGCTAAAGCGTTGCCTTGCGTTGATTAAAAAATTCACATTGTGTGGTTGGAAGCTATTGAATTTTGTGTCTCCTTGTGAATTATAAGTGGCGTTGGCCAAACAAACTCAAAATCGATGATCAATATTTAATAATATAGTTAGCAGCTAAATCAATGCTAACTAAATAAAATATAAAATAAATTAAAAGATTTACGTTGATCAGTTCACACATAAAAATATAGTTAGAATAGGTTAAGTAAATACTAACACTAAAAAAAAATTAGTTGTTACAGTGACTAAATTAAAAATTATTATAGAGACTAAAAAAATTTTAGTTTCTAAATTAGTTTATATTATTATTAGATGGTTTTTAAATTAGTGTCTAATTAACGATCAAAGTTTTTGCTACTTATTATTTAGATTCTAAATTTGGTAGAAAAACTTTGGTTACTAATTAGACATCAATTTAAAAACTATTTAACAATAATAAAAATTAATTTAGAAACATTTTTTTTTAATCTCTAAAATAGTCTCTAATTTAGTCACTATAACAACTAATTATTTTTTATTTCTAAAAATTAATTTTTATTTCAGTATAAATATTAAAAAAAGTAAAAGGTTTAGACGAGTGTATTCCACATTATTAAAAGAAAGCAATTTGATTTTAGAGTGGGTCTAGTATGCTAAGTGGAAGAAAAAAAAAATATAAAACATCGATTAGAAGGATGCTATAAATGATAAAGAAATAAATTTACATTTAAAAGCATTTTAAATCCGATTTTAAACCTATCCAATATCCAATATGAATTATATTTTAAATTCAATTATAACATGAGAAATAGGTTCAAATAATGTTTTAAAATTAAAAATAACATAATTACAAGATTACCAAAAAAAAGTGTCTCATTACACATAGTGAGGAGATTGAATAATGACTTGAAAGTAATTGTAAAATAATGAAACAATTAGAATAAATGCAATGGAAAACTATCAAAATAAATACAATGGAAAAAATTAGAATAAATACAAGTTTTAGTACATGAAAAAGAAATATGAAATAATTAAGCTTACAATGTGGATGAATTTCAAGTAAAGGATTGGTCATCAAAATCTTCAACATACTGGTGGTGGATTTGACTAGAACTTATTGAACTGTTACCAAGTTGTCCGTCATTATAGTCAGTTATTGTATCAACATAACGATGTACTCCAACTGTTTAGTCCTTTGATGTGTTTAGTTAGCTATTTTAGTTACGTCAACTTTTTCATTTGATTCTTGAACTTGCTAACAAAGTCATTCATTCTCAATCAACTGGTCAATGTAATAGAAGCTAACAAGGAGGGTTGAGTGAGGGATGACATTCCATGGTGGAACTTAGCAGCTAAGTATGTAGTATCATATGTAAAATCAAAACGTACAATAATGAAAAATAATGCACATCATCATCTTAAGATCTTAAAAACTATGATTCTCACATTTCATACATAAATTATAATAGAGATTGACACTTACCTTGATCCATGAAAGTCCCTATGTGAGCAATTTCTTTTTATCTTTTCTCAATCTATCTCTTACAATTCCTTTCTTTTCTCACGTTCTTTCTTGATGGTTAACCAGTGAGACAACCTCATTTGTAGAGATATAACCCGTTTCTATTATTTCTCAATCTTCATCAGATTAGATTTTCATTAGGTATCATAATATATATATATATATATATATATATATATATAACTTCCCACATTAACAAATGGGCCTTTTATTTTATTAAATCATATTCAAACCCAAAGTCCAAAATCTATTTCAGAAGTCACATTATAAAATTAATTTACATAATTTTCTAACATTCCCCCACTTGACTCATATGAACTATAATACTTTCATAATTTAATAATTACATAAATCATAATGCGCATTGAAAGACCTTACGTAAATTGGTTCTATCATCAATCAAAATAAAAGATACAAAAATAATAAAAGTCATGGCGGTTACATGTCATTTAATCAACACATTTCCTTCCATGTATTTTATAATAAGACTTTATAATGAAAATTCCATAATGGGTTCAAACATAATGTCATTTTCATCAACAATAACATAATTTGTTTTCCACACCATAATTTGCTTGCATATACATAAAGTAGAACACATAGATTTCAGAAACTTTCATATATCAATGAGATGAGAGTGTCCATAGTGTCAAATAAGCATTAATAACAACATTCATCATTCACTAGTAGACATAATGGCCATATTCTCAACATGACCAATAAATGTTTTGGACGATAACCCTTTTGTTAAAGGGTTAGTAGTCATAAGATCAGTGCTAATATGTTCTATTGATACTCTATGTTTATGAACTTCCTCTTTAACAACAAAGTATTTCAACTCTATATGTTTAACACCTTTCGAATACTTGTCATATTTAGAAAAGAAGACAATTTTAGAATTATCACAATAAATTCTCAGCGGCTTGGTAATACTATCAGCAATTCCATGTCCTGAAATAAAATTCTGCAACCAATTAGTCTGAATTGTGACTTCAAAGCATGCCACAAATTCAGCCTCCATGATGCATGCAACAATGACTTACTACTTCGCACTTTTCCATGAAATTGCTCCTCCGGCTTAAAGATACACATAACCAAATGTGAATTTTCTTGTATCCATACAACCAACGAAATTTGAATTTGTATATCCAATCACCTCAAGATGATCAGATTTCCTATACATAAGCATATGATTCTTTGTCCCTTGTAAGTATATTAAAACTTTCTTTGCATTTTTTCAATGATCCAATCCTAGATCACTTTGGTATCTACCAAGCATACCAACTGCAAAGCTAATATCTAGTCTTGTACATGTTTGAGCATACATCAAACTTCCAACAACATATGCATAAGAGATATTCTCCATTTGTTTCCGTTTGAAATCATTCTTTGGACATTGCATGAGACTAAATTTGTCTCCTTTTTGTATTCGAACAAGAGATGTTGACCATTTATCCACTCTGAATCTCTCTAAAACTTTATTAATATATGTTTAAGACAAGCCTAACAGTCCTTGTGATTTATCACAAAATATTTCTATTCCTATCACATAGTATGCCTCACCCATATCTTTCATTTCAAAATTATTAGAGAGAAACTTCTTATACTCTCGCTTAATAGACCACAATCATTAGTTACAAACAAGATATCATCAACATAAAGAATCAAAATTATAAACTTGCTCCCACTAACATTCAGATATATAAACTGATCAATAATGTCTCCTTAAATCCAAAGGACACAATAGTATCATTAAACTTAAGATACCATTGTCTGAAAGTCTATATAAGCCCGTATATTGATTTCTTAAGTTTATACACCATGTGTTCCTTTTCTTCTTCAATGAACCCTATTGGTTGATCCATATAAACACCCTCTTCTAAATTCCCATTCAAAAAGGCAGTTTTAACATCCATCTGATGCAACTTAAGATCATAATGAACTACTAATGCCATGATAATTCTTAAGGAATCTTTCTTAGAAATAGGTGAAAATGTTTCCTTATAATCAATGTCATCCTTTTGAGTAAAACCTTTGACAATAAGTCGGGCCTTATAACGTTCGATATTGGCATGAGAGTCATGTTTAGTCTTAAATACCCATTTACTCGCAACTCTTTTACATACTTATGGAAATTCCATAAGGTCCCATACATCATTGTGTGCCAATGATTTAAGCTCATCTTTCATGGCATCTAACCACTTATCAGAATTATCACCATTGATTGCTTCTGAAAATGAAACTAGGTCATTATCAATGCCTAAGTCATTTTCTGACTCTTGTAGATAAACCACATAATCATTCGAAATAGCAAACTTTATTTCTCTTTGAGATCTTCTTAATACTATTTCTCGTGGTTGTTCTACTACAAGTTCATTGTTAAACCCATGATCATTAATTTGTTGTTCTTCTTCATCGCTAAGTGGTTCAACTGCATTAGGAACAAGAACTTGAATTAGAGATACTAGTTAAAGGAACTTGTACTCTAACTTCCTTAATCTCCACATTTTGTGAAGCTTCACTCACACTAGTTTCACCATTTTCAATAAACCGTGCATTTCCAGTTTCAACAATTCTTATACCATGGGTAGGACAGTAAAACATATACCCTTTTGAATTTGTTGATAACCAATGAAATGTCCACTGATTGTTCTTGCATCCAATTTTTTTTTTTTTTTGCGGATGGTATATTCTAATTTTTGTCTGACATCCCCAAACATGCAAATGTCTCAAACTGGGTTCCTTACCTGTCCACAATTCAAAAGGTGTCTTTTGAACTACCTTACTAGGAACTCTATTCAACCAATACATGACAGTTTTTAAAGCATACATCCATAATGATACAAGTAAAGATGAATTACTTAACAAATTCCTAACTATATCTATTAAGGTTCAATTACGCCTTTCTGACACACCATTTTGTTGTGGTGTACCTGACATTGTGTATTGAGCACAAATACCACATTTTTCAAGAAACTTAGCAAATGAACCAGGGTGTTGTCCAATTTCATCATACTTTCCATAATACTCACCACCTCTATTTGACCTGACAACTTTCACCTTTATGTCTAATAATCTTTCCACTTCATTTATATTAACTTCCAAGGCATTCACTGTTTGAGATTTTTCATGCAGTAAATAAACATAACCATAACATGACAAACATCAATAAAGGTGATAAAATAGATTTCTTTATTGAAAGAATTTACATCAAAAGGTCCTCACATATTAATGTGTATAATTTCAATAAGGTGAGTGCTTCTTATGGATCCCTTCTTTGTATGTTTTGTTTGTTTGCCTTTAGTACAATCCACACATACATTCAGATCAGTAAAATTTAAATTTGGAAGTATTTCATTCTTTACTAATCTTTGCATCATTTCTTTGGAAATATGTCCCAAACGTTTATGCCACAAGAAAGCAGGACATTCATCCACTAAACTATGTTTAATGCCAACATTATGATGTGAGATCATAAGAGTTTCAGTATATAAATTATCAAGATTCAATTTATATAAACCATCATAAAGAGTACCAAATCCAATCAAACAAGTAGTCTTATACAAATTGAAACAACCATTCCCAAATTTAAAATAGTATCCAACAACATCAAGTTTAGACAAAGAAACTAAATTCCTAGAGATACTAGGTACATAAAAAGTATCCATCAAGTCTAAATAAAATCCAATGTCAAGGATTAAACGATAAGTCCCAACAGCTTCCATGGGAACCTTTACTCTATTCCCCATAAAGACAAACTTTTCATTTGGTTTTATGGTTCGGGTTGAAAGGAATCCCTACATCATATTAGAACCATGAGTTGTGCATCCAGAATCAATTCACCAAGAATTATGTGGAACTTTAGTTAAGTTTGATTCAAAACATACATAATAAGTATTAAGCATTCCTTTCTTTTCGAACCAAGCCTTACATTTCAGACAATCCTTTTGAAAATGTCTACACAAAAATGACATTATGTTTATCAATTCTAGAAAGTTAATGAAAATTTTTATATAATCAATTGATCGGGATATTTGGGATGTAATTGTTAATGGTTTTTTATGCCTAAGCATATCAGATAATTAACTTATTGAAAAAGCACGGGTTGACTAGTTTGAAACAAAAAATAATGAGCCAAAAAACACACACTCATACGAGTATGAACTCTTTAGAATTATTGTAACACGAAGAGACAATTGTAGATGTACATAAATAGTTTACACATATTGTAAACCATCTCATTGGTCTTTGAGAAGACCTTTCATAAGGAAGAGTTGAACATTAAAGTCCTCAAATTTGGACAAATCATAGCAATCCATAGATCACCACTATAATAAAGAAAGTTGACCACACTAACAACAACAACTTTGCTTTGTGTAGAAAGTTTAGGAAACATGAAATGAATAGATTAAAAGAGAATAAATATATTAGAGTACTTAATAAATAACCAACAAAAATAGTATTTATTAGATTTGATTCATTCACTAATTTTATCTATTTTAAAGTTTATAATTTCTTATTTCTTATGCATGAAAAACATTTATATTAAGAGTATAATACAAATGTTTATACAGTAAAATATCTTTGAAAAAAAAAACTAAGTCAAGCACAGAAAACATGTTTTGAGTACTTCTCTATGCATCACCTTATTTTGGTACCAAAAATACCAAGAAACAAAATCATTTCTCAAAATCTAATAAACGGTATCACAGCTTCAACAAAAAGAGACCCAAACACACCTGCATTATTATTCATATTTTTATTTTATTTATATCATACACATAAGACATTGACCTTAAACTTGTTGTCATGCCTACACTTATTTATTTTCTTATTTGTCAAATTACATTACTCGAAACAAAAAAAAGGAAAAAAAAACTTATAATGACAATAGAAAAGAAAACGAAGTGAAATACCATTAATTCAAGACACCAAGAAATCCACAGGATGGATGTCAAGGTTCATATCCAAATGAGTGTAGTTGAGGTTGAAGATGAAGTGGTACTCTCTTGATGACTGTGAGTCCCCATACCTCACTCATGTCTACATCTTGCATTGGTTTACCAGTCTCAGGAATTTTCCAATCAAACCAGTAGAGGAGATTAGCAAGCATATACTCAGTGGAAGCAAGTGCAAATGAAATTCCAATACACCCTCTTCTCCCAGAACCAAAGGGAATAAACTGCAAATCATTTCCTTTAAAATCAACTTCTGGCTGATCTTCAAATCTCTCGGGAAGGAACTCTTCGGCCCTGGTCCAAATTTCAGGGTCCCTCTGAATCGCCCATGCATTCACATACACTCTTGTTTTGGATGGAATATCAAAGCCTTTCACTTTTACATCAGATGAAGTTTCTCGGGGTGTCAAAAGAGGAGCAGGTGGATATAGTCTCAGAGTTTCTTTCACTACACATTTCAGATAATTCATTTGATTTAAATCATTTTCATCCACTTTTAATTTATACCCAACAACCCTTCTTACTTCTTCTTGAACTCTCTTCATGGCATCAGGACTATTCAAGAGCGCCGCAAATGCCCATTCCAGAAGTGTTGAAGTAGTGTCACTTCCTCCAGCAAATATATTCTGAAATTATCAAAATGGAAATTTCCCTTAAGTAGAGGTGTTTATGGATTCTTAAACATAAATTTTAAGCATATTATATTTTACTGTTAGAGCAATTATTTATAAGAATTGATGGTGGGTGGGAATATCCATTAAGGTTGTATCATTAAAAAGAGAAAATTTTGAAATATTTTAATCTTAGGTGACGTGATTGCATCATTTGAAGATGCTCTATGCTACCTTTTCTTAGCATGTCAGAGCAGAAAATAAGCATATGTACCATCAGAATTGCCTTGACGTCATCATGTGTAAGCTGAAAATATTGCTTTCCTGCACCATCTTGAATTTGAAGGAGTGTCTCCAGGAAGTCTTTATTATGAGGTTGGTAACCGTCCCTCTTCACTATTCTCGTGCGTTCAGCAATTAACTGATCAAAGAAAGAATCTAATGCCCTGAAAGTGGCCTTAAATTCTGGTATTTGGCCAGTAAGAACGTCAATCCAACCTAACAAAGGAAAGAAATCTCCCACAGTGAAAGTGGCTAAGTGTTTCATCATCTTCCTTCCTAGCTCTCCAAAGCTGATTCCACCATCTGGGTTGTCATACCTTTTTCCAAGAACACATCTAGATACTATGTTGTTCGAGGTTTCAATCAGAATCTGACTCAGGTTGACGCAAGAAGACCCTTTACTTTCGCTGCATGCTTCACGTATGGCACCAAGCATCCCTGAAACTTCTTCTTCTCGAATGGACTGAAAGGATCGCACCCTTTTTACGCTTAGAAGATCAAGAACACATATCTTCCTCTTTTGTCTCCACTCTTCTCCGTAGTGTGTAAAAGCCACGTCCGTGCATCCATACATGATGATTTTCATGGCTGTGGTCTGAGACTTATCGGAGAAAGCGACATCGTGGGTTTTGAATACTTCTTTGGCCAAATCAACTGATGAAACCAGAAGAGTTGGAGTTTGGCCTAATTGCAGCAAGAACAGAGGGCCGTACTTGCGAGAGAGTGCTTGGAAGGAGCGGTGTGGGAGAGTGCCTAGTTGATGAAGGTTTCCAATTATGGGTAGTTTTGGTGGGGAAGGAGGCAAATTCAACTTGTTCTTTCTTCTTTTGTAACTAAGCACAAAAAGGAGGCTTAAGAAGAAGATCAAAATGGCTATGGAAGGGGTTGGTAATTGCTTTAAAAGTGAGGATGATGGTTCAACTTGAAGAGCCATGTCTTCTAGAGTCACTTGGATTTAGTATGCTAAGGTGTGTATGCATCCTCCATAACCAGGGTTCAGAATTTATAGAATTTCACAAATGATTAGCATGGAGAAATGTATCATAACAAAAACACGCATAAAAAAAACGAAATTTCCAGTAAAATAATATCGAACCAACGTGGGCTGCAGAAATTTGTGTCATATACAGTTTTATTTTTAAAATTATTTTTATTTAATTATGCATGCACAAACAGTTTTTCATTTAGTCCCTATATTTAAAATTACTCATACTAATCTGCTTATAGACGTTTAAATCTGTTTTAGTATCTGTTCTCTGATATGGTATGGATTCAAACGAATTAGAAATGTATTTGTTGAAACTAACACGAGTTAAAATTGCAAATATAAGGATTAGAAAGAATATTTTCTAAGTGTAAGGAACAAAACATACAAATTATGCCACTGAATGAAATAACTATTTATACTTTAGATTTGAACCTGTAAATGAAATAACTATATAAATCATTACTATTTTTATCTTTTTTATTATACTTCCTATCCGGTCATTCGTATAAACTCAAATGGTTAATTTTAAGTAATAATGTTATAAATTTTAAATTTTTTATTAAAATTGTCTTATAGAATATTTTTCACGAGACACTTGCCCTTATATTTTAAAAAAAAGGTAATGGGTTGTCAGATTTATCTTGAATTGCCTCTTTTGTAATTATTGAAGATAATATTTTGCTTTGAAACAAATTCAAAATCTCAAACTCAAAATTTGTTTACAAATTATAATAATTAAATTATTAAAATATAAATTCAATAGACAAATTATTTAATAACATTTAAATAAATAACTTACACAAATATCCTCCCTAATGAGATTCTTGTCTATTTTTAATATGTGGTCCTAGTCAGGGATCAAGATAGAGACCATAGATCGAGCTAAGACTCACAAATAACTTACAAATTGAGTCTGATTAGGGCCTGATACCCTGCCAGTCTGAGGGTCTATTTGAACTGGTACCCTATTATTACCCATACGCCTAATCAGAAGGTTTCTCAGTCGTGTAAGGTCCCTAGTCTTCTTGATGATTCAACCATGTGATCGATCTACAAAGAATAAAACCATGTTTAAGATATGTATTTAAATTAAATAAAACAGATTTTTAAATAGAAAAGCTAATAAAAAAATACTTGATTTCTATTGTGGAAGTGTTAAAATGTTCTCCCATATTCCTTCATTGTGATCATGGCGTGTAGCATGTACTTCATCTACATCATTTTCATCATTCAAAGGAGGTAATTATATTGAGAATGAAGAATTTTCTACAAATTGGACCCTTGAGTTATCTTGTAGATGAATACCATGTTCAGTTCTCTCCTGTACGAAATTTGACAACCTTTTATTAGAAGGATCTTTCACATAAAAAACTTGTTTTGCTTGGTAAGACATAGTGAAAGGATCTTCCTTCCACACTATCTTTGTAAGATCAACCAAAGTAATGTTAGAATTAATGACCTAAACAAGATGAAGGTGAATTGTTTGACAAAATATTTTCACAAAGATTGGATAGAAATGAAATTTTATCAACAACCACAGAAGAAACAATCAAGGAAGCCAAACAATCAAAGTAATTAAAACTATTTGCAGAAAATCAATTAGTTGAAACTTCATTTTAACCGGTTGTTTATAGCAGCAACAATACAAATTCAAATAAAACAATTTATAATGAGTGAGAGAGAGAGAGAGAAAGAGAGATTACACAACCAATTTATACTGGTTCACTCAACCCTGAGCTACATCCAGTCCCCAAGACAACCATTGGGTTTTCCAGTAGCAATCAATCACAAATTACACAATACAACACCACAAAGAGGTGATCTTGATACCACAAGAACACTCACTCTCCTTGCCTTTCACACAACCTTAGTCAGAACACCCTCTGACAATACAGGTTTACACACCTTTTACAAGTATAGAAAAGAACTATTACAAGATTAAAAAAGGAACAAATTACAATTGGCAATTCAGGAATCACATAGCTCCTAAGATCAGATCTTGAACCAATGCACAACTACTTAGCAATCTTGTAAAACTTTGTATCAAATCTCTTCTCAAAAACAATTTCAATCTCACTTTCTGTATATATTTGAATACAAAGAGAAATCATATTTATAGCTCTTAAAACTAGCCGTTCTAGGTAGTTAATCACGAGCCAAATCAATTTTAATTCAACTGAAAACAGATTTAATAAGCTTTTTGAAAAGCTGTTGAAATGTCGTTTTAACCGGTTGAATTAGTTATGACAGTTAGTCAACCAAGTCAAAAACAGTTTTGAAAACCTTCAAATAAGCTAAGTGTAAAACAACCAATTATATCGTGATTTCAACAGGTTGTTTTTCTCTTTGCTTTGAATTTTTTTTATCTTTTAAAACAGATTGATCTAGCTTGTGCACAGGACTAAGAATGATCTTTACAAGAATTTTAAATACCCTAGAACTAAGCCCCAACCAAAACAACAAAACATCAACCCTTCAACACAGATTTGGATCATCAAAAGCTTCCATGTTCTACAAGTAAAACCCAAGTTATCTACATGCACTCCTATGTTACAATCAACCCATTTACACTTAAATACATGCACTATGAATTTGATGTAGTCAACCTCCTAGATTTCTTCAATTACTCCAAAGTAATTTAGAGTAGCCACCATAGGATTATTGTCTTTTGAGCTAGCAAAGTGCATAGACTCTGCCTCAAGGGTAACACCGCAATCTGCATAGTACTTTTCTCATCTTCAGCTTTTTTTATAAAAAGACATCATATTAATATCATACTCAGTCCACGTTATCACATCAAAGTTAGGTCCTCGTGCTAACCATTTATATTCCTCAATATCAAAATCTTCTTGACCAATTTTATCTTTAAACCATTTCAAGAAAGTCTTATTGTGCTCAGTCAACAACCATTTCTCATTTGCACGAGGGTTCATTGACTTTAACAACATCTTATGTGCATCTATATAAGGAAGAACATCATTGGTGTTATTCAAAATATACAAATGTCCTTGGAGAACTTCATGTTGGTCTTTTTGAACCACCCTCACACCTCGTGTGCCTTTACCTTCACACATTGCTTCATGCATCGACTTTGGAACTCCTATGGCTTCTTCTTCTGACATATACGTTGTACAAAACTCAATTGTTTCCTCAACAATGTATCTCTCAACAATAGATGCTTCTGGACGATACAAATTCTTCACATACCCTTTGAATATTTTCATGTGTCGCTCAATTGGGTACATCTAGTGTAAAAAAATAGGACAACATATTCTAATTTCCCTCACTAAATGAACAATTAGATGAACCATGATGTCAAAAAAAGAAAGAGGAAAATACATCTCTAGTTGACACAAGATAATGATAGCTTCATTTTCTAATGCATACAAGTTATTAGGATCAATAAGTTTTCTACAGATAAGATTAAAAAATATGCATAGGCGAGTGATCACTTGTCTAACATTTTTTGGTAAAATCCACGAATAGCAACTAGGAGAAGGTTTTGCATGAGAACATGAAAATTATGAGATTTTAAGCCCATAAGTTTCAAATCTTGCATTGATACAAGAGTTTTAGTATTTGAAGAGTATCATTGTGGTACTTTAACTCCCCGTAGACACCTGCAAAAAATTAATTTTTCAAATTTTGACAAAGTATGACATGCTGGAGCCAAATATATTTGTTTACCATGAGGTTGTGGTTGCAACCCCAAGCGAACACCCATCTCAACTAGATCTTTACGAGCATTTATGCCATCTTTTGTCTTTCCTTTAATATTCAATAACGTGCCAATTATACTATCACAAACATTTTTTTCCACATGCAATACATTTATGCAATGTCTAACATCTAACTTCGTCCAATATGGAAGTTCAAATAATATGGATTTCTTCTTCTATATGTTTTTCACAATGTTTTTCTTTTGTATTTTTCCAAAAGTCACATTCGCATTGCAGATCCAGTTGTACACTTTCTCGCAGTTAAGGGTGGAGGTGCAATTTTTTCCTCCTGAGATCCATTAAAAACTTTCTTTAACCTACGTTAAGGGTGATTACGTTTCAGAAACCTTTTATGCCTAATGTAAGAAGTTTTCCTCCCATGTTTCAGTTGATGGTAACTTGTGTTCTCTTCACATATCGGGAAATCACTATGTCTTTTAACACTATAACCACTCAAATTCTCATATGCATCAAATACTTCAACTCCTTGATCCCATAAAAAATTCAAGTCTTCGATCAATGGACTTAAGTAAACATCTATTTCATTTCTAGGTTGTTGTCTTGGTCTTGATATCATCATAGACAACATCATATATTTTCTCTTCATACACAACGAATACAACAAATTATAAATAATAACTAAAATAGGCTACCAACTATGTTTGCTTCATACAATCTGTTGGAAAACCAAGTCTAATATTCCTTGGATCACTCCCAAACTCAGGAAACAAAGAATCAATTTTCTTCCATTGCGGTGAATCGGTGGCATGTCGTAACAATCCATCGGATTTTTTTCCATTTGCATGCTACCTGAGGTTTTTGCATCATTAACATTGAAAAATAAACATTTAAATTACAGAATAATTGGACGATAACATAATGTTTTTGCAGGAAGACCCTTTTTCACATAATCTTCCTCACTCTCATCATCCTTCATTTTGTATCGTGATACCCCGCATCTTTGACACTTGTGCAATGATTCAAACTCTTTTATATACAATATGCAATCATTGGGACATGCATGTATTTTCTCGTACTCCATACCCATCAAACACAATATCTTCTTCGCCTCATAATGAAGGGTGGGCAATGTATTATCTTTAAGAAGAATTTCCTACAACAACTCGAGCAACTCATTGAAACTTTTATCAACAACCAATTTCTTGTCTTAATATTAACTAATTTTAATATTGCTGACAAACGTGTGAAACTTGAACAACCGAGATAAAGAGGTGTTTCATAATCATATTTCAATTAATCACACATGTATGCTTGCTGGAAACTATCTTGTCCACTATCACGAATAATGTCTTCCATGTGATCTTTAGAATGTATATTAAAATATTGACCATCTGATACCCATACCATATCCACTTTATATAATTCTTCAAGAAACCATCATAGAGAACATGTTCTCTTATCAACCTAATTTCTAATTGCTTCCTATTCAAACAATTAACACATGGACAAAAGTATCTTCCATTTACAACTTCTACATTCCGTTGAACAAATTGTAGAAATTCTTCAACGTCATTTTCATACACATATGACTCTCATTTATCCAACTTTGATCCATGACTATGTAATAGAAAAACTAATATATTAATATCAATTTTTAGTTGATGTAAACACAATACAAATTGCCGAGGATCGATGACCCCCGAACCCAATATCAACATATGAAAATTAAAACATTATATTCCAAACATAATACATTATAAAACATATTACAAATTGTTGAGGATCAATCACCCCGAACCCAATACGTTCAATACAGTATATTTCAAATTCAAATAAAACTAAACATCTATATAAATAATTGTGAACTAAATTGATAATTAAATTTAAAATTAACATGTTTGAAAATAAAAAACTAACCTAGAGCGTGACCCAATGAGCTGCGGCAGCGGTAGTGAAAGCAATGTGACAGCAACAATGAAACTAATTATCTATATAAATAATTATAACTAAATTAACAATTAAAATTAAAAAAAATTAATATTACAATTAAAAATAAAATTACAATATTTGAAAATAAAAAACTCACCTTGGAACGTGAACAAAGGAGTTATGGCTGTGGAAGCGAGTGTAGTGTGGTGCAATTATGGAGGCGCAGCGGCGAAAGGATTGGTGGCAACGAAAAGGAAGAATGGTGGCACCGAAGAGAAAGAGTGGTGGCCACAAAAAGTATTGAAGGAGTAGGGGCCGTGAAAAGGAAGGAAATTTTTGAAGGAGTGGTGGCAACAAAGAGGAGATAAACCGAGTTGGGGTAGCAGTGGAGAAAAAAAAATGGACACACACGAAGGTGGAAGTTCAATGAAAACGAAGGTGGAAGCGACGGTGGAAGACAAAGCAAAAAAATGGAGGCAAAGAATAGAGTAGCGCAAAAGAGCAGTGCGGGCGTGAGCTTGAAAATAGGGTAAAAAATTATATTACACCGGTTCTTCATAATAACCAGTGTAATATATCTTTTTTTACTCAAAAATGGTGTATAACAACGGTTGTATAGCGCAACCGGTGTTATATACCTTTTTTAGAACTTATAATTTTTTTTCCTCTGAGGCACTACATATTACACCGGTTGGGCTATCAAACCTGTGTAATATATGTTGTCCATAGTTAAATTTTTGAATTTTTTTTCCTTGTTTTAGGCAGCATATACACCGGTTGGACAGTATAATATACCATGCTCACAAAAAAAGTTTTAAAAAAATTTAAGTGTGAGCATGTTACTTGTCAGAACAAAATATTTTTTTTTCTAGCAAGATTATACCAGTTGGATAGCCCTGCCAATTTAATAAATTATATAAAACACAATTTAATAAATTGATGACTAATTATACAAATTAAAGTTAAAATGTATATTAGTTATAATTGCCTCTTAATTACTAAAACTAAATAGAATAATATATATTATGAATAATTTAAAAAAATATGAATTTTGATGAAAATAATCAATATGCTGATGTCATGTGCTCCACCGAACTGTGACAAATCTTCTACAATATGTAATTGATTAGTTAGTTGCCATTAGTTTATTATTAATATAAGTTAACTAAACTAAGCTCTATAAATGAAGTAGTTGCACTAAATTGTATTATATGGTGTTTGGCCTTATCAAATTTGGGAATCTTATGTACACTCAAAGTTAAAAAAAAAAGTAAATTATAGTCTTTCATATTTTAAACGTTTCGATCTGTCTCGTAAAAAATGTTATTGCAATGATAATGTAGACAAATTACGACATCAATAATAGTGTTATTAGGTATTGGGTACAGAAAAAATTTAAGGCTAAATAGTATAAATTTAAGTTAAATAAAAGGATTTCATATCAAAGATTCCCTTCAATATTGAAAAACAGATATGCTTATTACGAGGTTAGTTTATTTCTACGTATTTATCATATGATCATTTTTGTTTCATCTTAGATATAAAAACAAGATTTCAGTGTTGTATTAATTTTAAGAAAGAACATTTACATCTTATATTATTTGCGTTTTATCAGAGACATTTTGCAAACGAAATATAACTATGTTTTATTGGTTTTGTTCTTGTCGTGTGATTTGCTTTTGTTTGTAATGTGTTTGGTATTGGTTTTGTTTTTATCAGTAGCTGATAGGGATGTTACAATCATTATTGTTGATACTTCAAAAATTCAAAAACATTCTCCTCACTTAGGACTTTCATTTTCTATCCTATTATTAATTACATGGAGCTTCCCTATACATTATTTGCTCCAAAATATTACGAAATTCTAACAATTTCCATATTTTAGACTCAATTTGATTTTTATATGTTTGGATTTTAATTAATTATTTTATCAATTTTATATTCATATATTATTTTTTTAAGTTTAATTTTCTATTTTCTATCTATTGTTTTCTGAATTTAATTTATTAAACCAGTTCTAAAACAACAGGTAATTGTTATTGTAATAATTTATTTTTCAAATCGAAAATAATGTCGACTAAAGTGAACCCTAATAAATATCAATGCAAAATTTAAAAGAAATCTTAAATAATTTCAAATATCTATCCGGTTAAATCAACATACATTATATTATATTAATATAATAATTTGAAAAGTTAGTATTGGCTTCACCACTAATTATATTATTTATAAGTAAATTTTTTACACTAAACATCGGTTAAGATAATGATAAATTCTTTAATATTACAATAATTTTTTGTTTAGTGCCTAATTTTATAAGTGTTCATGGACCGACAGTAATATTTTACCTTCCATACTTTTATGTTTATGTTGTGTTTGCTTTTATATATATATATATATATATATATATATATATATATATATATATATATATATTTATTGTGTTCAAGAAAGGAATGACACATATTTGTGTTTGTGTTGTTTGGATAAGTAGTTTTGAGGGATGAATGAGGATGGAAGGATGAGGGATTGGTATTTGATGTTCTTCTCTATGTGTAGAGAAATGCGAGTGATTCCACATAGACAACATGTCATTTACTTCAATGTCTTATGTTTATTTTGCATGTACTTGAAAATGGGAATGTGAAAATGTAATTGAAATGTTGAAACTCGATTTTGATGGAGCTTATAGTGAAGGAAGAATTGATTCATATTATTGTTGAAGGAAGAAATCAATTTGCATAGCTGTTATAATGAAGGGATAATCGATTCTATTGTGTGTAGTTGTTGATTTGCAAGATCAATTTTCAGGGAAGTTAGTGTGAAGCCAGAATTTTCCAATTGTAATTGAATCGATTTTCATGCACTTTGTGTAGAAGTCATAATCGATTCTTAATTAATAATAATTAATTTTAATGGTTAAATATGTTTTCGTTCCTGTACTATAACATGAATTGGTTTGTGTCCCTTCTTTGTTTTCATCCCTGTATTATAACATGAATTGGTTCTTCTTATCCTAAACCCTAATATTTCATATTTAAAGACAGACACTTATGGATATATATTGATAAAATAACTATAATTTAACCATTAATTTATGAATTTAAACATTTTTACATATTTTGGGATTATAATATGAATAAGAACGATTTATTCACAAATTTGTGTTCATTTCAGGATTCTAGGTGTAAAAATGGAGATGAAAGGGCCAAAGGAGAATAGACAAGATGAAAAGGGAAAGCGAAAATGCTCAAGACTCATCTAAGACAGAAGCACTCTAGAGGAACTCGCTTTGCCTAGGCGAAATCACTCCAAAGAAGTTGTGTTTTTTCTCTTCCAACTCGCCTAGGCAAGCCCAATCACGCCTAGGCGAGAGGTCACTTAGTCCAAGCCCAATTAGGTTTAATATGAGGCGTGAGCATAACCCTAGACATCATTGGGAGAATAGAAGGTGATAGAAAACCTTAGAGGAGGCAACCGTCAAGGAGACACATCTTGAATCTTCTTTTCTTACTTTCCAAGTGTGTAATGGCCAACATGAGTGGCTAATTCTACCCTTTGGGATTGAGAGTAATATGTTCTAACTCTTATGTATTAAGGTGATATTTAAATATCATATTCTATTCTTGATTGATGATTGTTATTGTCATTTGATTCTAAACGGTTGTTTTACATTGATTTTGATCCTTAGATTTGACTGAAAAGTACTTCTAAGCATCTGACCTAAATTATAATGTTTAACATATTTCAATGCTAATAAATTTGAATGTTAATTTCTATCTAACATTTATTCGTAACGATAAAGAGTTTTTATAAATATACGAGGAATCGATATTTAGGAGACTATCTTAATAATTTTATATGCGAGGAATAGATATAAATGAATTTTATATGAACATCAATATCAATCAATGATAGAATATTATTATGCTTTTCAAAATACAAAAGAGTGAGAAGGATGAACCCCCAATCCCAATTTTCCCAATTGAATCAACAACTCTTTACTTTGTTTTACTTACATTTTTGCAATCATACACAACAAACTTTATTATATTGTTTTTTATTTAGTGAATATTATAGTTGAAAATTCAACTATTCCTTGGAGGTTCGATATCCTTTCTTAGGAACAAATTTATTACTTTTGATACGATACACTTGCTGTGTCACCCAACAAAAGAATCATGATCTTAAGGGGTACATATGAGTATAGCAGCCAAGATGAAGAAACTAGTGAGATTGTTGCATCTAAGAGAGAAATAAGTGAGAAAAAAGGTTGTTCATACAAGATGTAAATTTTTTGACAAAACTTGTTCTCTCATTGTTGATAATGAGTTGTGTTGTAACTATTACAGTACTAGGCTAGCTGAGAAGTTACAACTCCCTGTCATTCCAAACCTTATAAACTTTAGTGATGATGGAGAATTGTCAGTTAAACAACAAGTGAAGGTCGATTTATTTGTGAGCAAGTATCAAGATAAAATTTTATGTAATGGTGTGTCCATGGAAGCTTGTCGTGTCTTATTGGGATGACTGTGGCAATTTGATAAGAAATCCATGAATAATGGATGTACCAACAAGATTACATTCACCAATAAAGAAAGAAAGTACATTTTCATCCTTTTACACCTTCCCAAGAGTTGGGGGACCAAATAAAATTAAAACAAAAAATAAATAATAAGCAAACACTAGTTCTCTTAGGAGAAAGTTGTAATTCTAAAGAGTCTAGTTGGCAAGATTTTGAGAAAGAAGAGAGGAAATAAAAAGAAATGGAAAAGAAAACTATGTATTCCTCTTTGATTAAATCATGTGATGAGTTGCTAGAAAATTTTAAAAAATATATAGAAGGCAACCAAACCAAACGAAATTGAAAAACAAACAAATAAACTTGTTCAAAAAAGGTACATGGATTTTAAAAGTCATGATTATTTTCCACAATTTGTGCATAAATCTACTTTTTATGGAATTTATGAGAAAAATTCATTTTGAATTGTTTGAAGACTACAATAGATTGTCAAGAACATAGTTTTAGACAAGAATAAGGCTATTGTTCGGAACCAAACTTGTAGATGTAAGAACAGATTCTTTTAAGAGGGAGGGGATGATGACAATCGTCCAGCCACAAACTACTATTGGGGCAATGACATGAAAAGTAGGACTCAGCAGAGACTCTCTCACATAATTTTAAGGTCATAACCTAGTTGTACGAAGTAGAATATGATTTCTCTTTCTTGTAAAATAATTAGGCCTACAATTGGGCCAAGTAGCATATGTTTTAGTCCTAAAGTAGATTAGGGTTATGTTAGGGTTTCTAAACCTACCTAGGTTGGTCATATAAAACCCTAGGATCTAGAAACAAGTCACATGGAAACCATTGCCCTCACATGACAAGTATGACTAGCTTTTGACACCTAGTTTGAATTCAAATTTACCCTAATTTTCTCTTGTAATTGACCAACCTCCTCACCTATAAAGGTACAAGGCTTGGTATTTATGCTGCCAAATTATAGTCAAACTCTCTTTTTGTGTCCTCTCTCTAGGATAGATACTTTGTTTGATCTCTCACATTTCTCCAAGTGATTAGGCATCACCTATCACTTTCCATACATCTCACAGCTACTCCAAGGTTCCTAAAACTCCTTGAGTTCTTCC
Source organism: Phaseolus vulgaris (assembly GCF_051622355.1). NCBI lineage: Eukaryota > Viridiplantae > Streptophyta > Magnoliopsida > Fabales > Fabaceae > Phaseolus > Phaseolus vulgaris. The sequence goes on along the minus strand of NC_143506.1, from coordinate 27,702,692 downwards.
ATGACTCCAATTATTCATTGCTTCTGCCAATTCCATCCAAACACTTGAAGAAACAAATCAATTCGAGAAAATGCAAGCTATCAATAAGTTTATGCCAAATCCTAAAGGGTCTTAAGGTGCCACAAGTACATTCATCAAATGTTAAGAGCCTATAGTCTCAAACATTAATTGAAGCTACTTGGGTTAAAATCTCATGATTGTCATGTAACAGTTATTGTTGGTAGCTATTCGTAGGATACTACCTAAAGATGTTAGCAATTGGACAACTTGAGCACCTTCGTTGTGTGTATACTATAGGATTAGGGATTGACATCTGTCATTTCTTTGGGACTTCTTCACGACAATACTCCTCTGAGGCATCTAGCAAAGAGGTCATATTGTAGTTGAGGCAATATATCACGCAGAAGATAAAATAATAGGTTACTCAAAAGTTGAGCCAAGAGTTTGAGCAACACCTCAAGAGCTTAGGTTTGTCCCAACAAATTGTTCCAGCACACCAGACCTTTGTGTCTTCCATAGGTAGATATAACACAAAGGGGAGTTATGCAACTGATAATCCATCAGGGGATGACATTGGCGAGATAAGCTATTGTGAGTTATTTACGGAGGACGATTTCACTGCTCGATTCGTGGCCATAGGGAAAGTCTTTGTAGCGGTCACTTTTTGCATAATATTCCTCTCCCCCTTAATATGGTGAAGGTCACCATTGAGAAGGTACACATTGCTGATGTTGCAGTTCCTGTACCCACATATGAGGTATTTATTATGGCACAAACATTTCAAGGATTCACAGCCCGATCTAGACACCTCGTTAGATGTATTCCAAAACTTTTGGCAAGAAAATAAATTGTAATTATTAATTTTTATTTATGTATGAATACATTTGTACATTTAATTTATTGAAAATGAAGTTTATTTTGCATCAATAGAGTCCAAAACCTAGTCCTTAAAGAAAAAAACAATATGAGTAGGTATAACTTTTAAGTAGTCAATTATTAGCACTTCATCAATTGTACTTATACTAATGATTTTTTCAATGCAAGTGTCATTAGCAGTTACTTGTGATATACGTAAATGATCACACTACTACGTGGTTTTGTTAATTATACAAGATGCCACCTGCGTATCTCAAGAAAATAGTCGATTGGTAATTAAATTATCAACTTACATCATTTTATTACTTAAATATTTCCTAACTTATGTTTTTTTTATTAATTAAGTCATATAGTAGATATAACATTTTAAGAGGTTGACCAAGTGCAAATTCCCAAAAACTTACATGGTTGCAAAAAAAAGGTTATTTGTAATTTTCATTAATTAATTTTCTATTTTCTTTTGTTAATAAATATTTTTATTAGTGCAATAAACAACCAGAAGGGTTTATGGATGAATATCATTAGGTAATCCCGTTTCACTAATTCTTTATATAAAATAAAGTCTACTTTATGCTCTAATTTCAACTTATTTTATGTTGAGTATTTTAGGGTTTTCATAAAAAAAGGTATTTTAGGGTATTTAAAAAAAACTAGTGTTTTCATCCCTACACTTGTTTATTTTCTTCTTTGCCAAACTACATTACTCCAAAAAAAGGGGAAAAACAATTTATAACGACAAGAGAAAAGGAAACAAAGTAAAATATACCATTAATCCAAGATACAAATAAATCCACATTATTGATGTCAAGGTTCATATCCAAATGAGTGTAGTTCAGGTTGAAGATGAAGTGGTACTTTCTTGATGACAGTGAGTCCCCATATCTCACTCATGTCTATATCTTGCATTGGTTTACCAGTCTCAGGAATCTTCCAATCAAACCAGTAGAGGAGATTAGCAAGCATATACTCAGTGGAAGCAAGTGCAAATGAAATTCCAATACATCCTCTTCTCCCAAAACCAAAGGGAATAAACTGCAAATCTTTTCCTTTAAAATCTACTTCTGGCTGATCTTCAAATCTCTCGGGAAGGAACTCTTCAGGCTTGTTCCAAATTTCAGGGTCCCTCTGAATCGCCCATGCATTCACATACACTCTTGTTTTGGATGGAATATCAAAACCTTTCACTTTTACATCAGATGAAGTTTCTCAGGGTGTCAAAAGAGGAATAGGTGGATATAATCTCAGAGTTTCTTTTACTACACATTTCAGATAATTCATTTGATTTAAATCATTTTCATCCACTTTTAATTTATACCCAACAACTCTTCTTACTTCTTCTTGAGCTCTCTTCATGATATCAGGATTCTTCAAGAGCGCTGCAAATGCCCATTCCATAAGTGTTGAAGTAGTGTCACTTCCTCCAGCAAATATGTCCTGAAGTTATGAAAATGGAAACATCCCGTAAGTAGAGTTGTTTATGGATTCTTAACCATAGATTTAAGGCTTATATTTTACTGTTACAGAAATTATTATAGGATATCCATTTTAGTTAAGGATTGTATCATTAAAGAGAGAAAATTTTGAAATATTTTAATCTTAGGTGACGTGATTGCATCATTTGAAGATGCTATGCTACCTTTTGTGAGCATGTCAGAAGAGAAAAGAAGCATATCTACCGTTAGAATTGCCTTGACGTCATCATGTGTAAGCTGGAAATCATGCTTTCCTTCACCATCTTGAATTTGAAGGAGTGTTTCCAGGAAGTCTTTATTATGAGGTTGGTAACCCTCCATCTTCATTATTCTCTTGCGTTCAGCAATTAACTGATTAAAAAAAGAATCTAATGCCCTGAAAGTGGCCTTAAATTCTGGTATTTGGCCAGTGACAACGTCAATCCAACCCAACAAAGGAAAGAAATCTCCTACAGTGAAAGTGGCTAAGTGTTTCATCATCTTCCTTCCTAGCTCTCCAAAGCTGATTCCACCATCTGGGTTGTCATACTTTTTTCCAAAAACACATCTAGATATTATGTTGTTCGAGGTTTCAATCAGAATCTGACTCAGGTTGACGCAAGAAGGCCTTTTACTTGCGTTGCATGCTTCACGTATGGCACCAAGCATCGCTGCAACTTCTTCTTCTCGAATGGACTGAAAGGATCGCACTCTTTTTACGCTTAGAAGATCAAGAACACATATCTTCCTTTTCTGTCTCCACCCTTCTCCGTAGGGTGAAAAAGCCACGTCCGTGCACCCATACATGATGGTTTTCACGGCTGTGGTCTGAGGCTTATTGGAGAAAGCGACATCGTGGGTTTTGGATACTTCTTTGGCCACATCAACTGATGATATCAGAAGAGTTGGAGTTTGCCCTAATTGCAGCAGCAAGAGAGGGCCGTACTTGCGAGAGAGTGCTTGGAAGGAGCGGTGTGGGAGAGTGCCTAGTTGATGAAGGTTTCCAATTATGGGTAGTTTTGGTGGGGAAGGAGGCAAATTGAACTTGTTCTTTCTTCTTCTGTTACTAAGCACAAAAAGGAGGCTTAAGAAGAAGAACAAAATGGCTATGTAAGGGGTTGGTAATTGCTTTAAAAGTGAGGATGATGGTTCAACTTGAAGAGCCAAGTCTTCTAGAGTCACTTGGATTTTAGTCAGGTAGGTGTGTATACATCCTCCATAACCATCGTTGAGAATTTATAGAATGTCATTAACGAATAGTGGAGAAATGTATCATAACAAAAAGAGTAAAGTTTAAAAAAAGACCACACTCACTTAACAACCTATTATAATAATATAATAATATTTTAAATTAAAAATAAAATAAAGATAATTAAAATATTAATTTATAAAGTTGTTAAGTGAATGTTAAAGTATCACTATTCTAACAAAAAGAATTATCCATACTTATAACAAAAATACAAAAAAAATATTTATCTTTATAACCGTTATTTGGTACACAATTTTTTTAATTTTATCTTTATTAATATATTTTATTTTATTATTTTATTTTTAAAATTATGTTAAGAAATATTTTGTCATCTTAAAAATAAAATTATTTTAAATTTATTAAATTAATGTTAACGAACAAATTTTATATAAAAACTAATTCCATTATTTCTTTAACTCCTTATATTAAGAACTTGAGACTTTCTTGAAACCATCATATTTAGTGGACAACTTCTTCCTGCATCTCCATGATTTCTTTGGACACCTTCATAAACTTTTAAAATATCAAAACTGTCCTTGAGTAAAAAAGATAAAAGGAAAGTATTGTTTTACATTTTTTTCACAAGTGAAAAAGAAGGTGTTTGTTGTGGTGGTGGGGTGCAGGGTCACGATTGTGGTGCTTGAGCTCGTGGTTGAGGTGGTGAGGTGGTGCATTGTGGTGGTAGCTGTGTTGCAGTGGTGGTGGTAACTATCGTGGGTGCCGGCAGTGGTTGGCTCGTCATTCTCCTGTTTCTCTGATAAGTTATCGTGCCCTTAAATACTCATTTCCAAAATTATGTAATCCGCTCCATCAACGAATCACGTAATTCGGTGCCAAGAACAACAGTGTTCAGGATTAGATAATATGTGTGTATACCTAATCCAACCATAAACACATATTATCTAATCCATAACGTGCAAAACTCACACAAAAACCAAAACCAAAGCTACGGATTATTCAATCCAGAACACAAATAATGCAACTTTTGGATTATGCAATGCAGAACTTAATTGGATAAACCTACCGGATTATATAATCCGAAACGTTGAAAACCTAACACCTATCGGATTACATAATCTGAAACCTAATTAAAAACCCACCAGATTACATAATTCGGAACCTAACTAAAAACCAACTAGATTATGTAATCCGAAACCTAACTTAAAACTCACCGGATTACGTAATCCAATACCTATTTGTGCGAACGGTTACCGGACTACATTATGCCTTCCACCAGATTTCACTTCAAAATTAAAACCAATGAAATTACTAACCTGTAAATGTTGTAAATGAAGATGGAAGTGGAAATGAGAGATTTAGAAGAAATGAAAACTTTGAGATATGAAGAACTTGGAGAGAATGAGAAAGCTTGAAGAAGGTGGGAGATGGATGGGGGTGTGCGGTGTTGGAGTGAAGGAGAAAGGGAGAGAAGGTGAAAGTAGGTTAAACTAAATTAGGTTAAAGTTATATTTTATGTTTTTAATATTTTTTTACTGAAGAGTATAATAGTAAATGTGCTTTTAGTATGGGGTGCCAGAAGAAGCCATGGAGGTGCAGGAAGAAGTTGTCTCTTTTGCATTTACCATAATGTGAATCACAACCTTAACTTGAACCCACCACACTCTTTAATCTCGAAACCACCTATCGAAGAAGAGAAAAATTTCAAGGAGGTAGAGAAGTCCAAACTAGAAGATAAGAATGAAAATATGTCCACCTAGATTTTTTGGTTTTGAAAATTTTAGACCGCCTAACCCAAGCTATTTTATTTCCCTATGATCCTCATCCCATTATGAACTTTATTTATGACCGACTTTGGGGCTTTGAAGAATGATATGTAAAATAGGGGAAATGAATTGAGCACTGATTTGATCAAGCAGACTCTACCAACAAAAGTTAGACTTTTACCCTTCCATCTTGTCAACCTCTTCCTTATTTTTGTGTCATAGTTATGCTTCCTAGAATTTTCCCCAATCAGTATTCCTAAATAAATGAAATTCAAGGCAATTAAAAACATCAATGCAACAACACAGAATTAAGAACAAAAATAGGAGAAGAAGACACTTAGCTCTTGAAGAACCAAAGCTATAGATACCAAATGATAGCATCCTCTCATCCAAATTCAGTTTTTTCTTGAAATTTGAAGAAAATTGGGGGAAGCTTAATGGAAGGAGTGTGTCAAGGATGACTCCATTGGAGTATGGGTTCCTTGGAGTTGCATAAAGAGTAGGAAGAGTGATTAGTTCGGTCATATCACTTGGAGAGCTGAAGAAGGAGACCAAAGATGTCTATCCTAGAGAGGTTTAGACAAGGGACTGCTTAGGCTTGCAAATTGGCAGCATAACACTCATATATTTGATCTACTAAAACATGAGTCAAGCATCTCCTTATATAGGGGTAGGAGGCCAGCCAAGGGTTACAAAAAGGGTGGGAAGTTCAAATGTAATTCAGTTTGAATTAGGCACAAAAATGAGGTCACAAGGCAAACATGATCAAGTGTGCACCATGTGACCTAATTAGGTCTAATGACCAACCTAGGGTTTAATGTGGGCTGCAATTAAGCCCAACTATACCTTAGGTAGGTTTTAGAAGCCTAAACCAGACCCTAATTTACTTAAAGCAAAATTACAAGCAAATTTCCTACTTTATAATGTACACTAGGTTATGACATTTTTGAACATGTATAACAGAGTGTCTCTATCATCAGTACCAGAGTCTCAATCTTCTTGTATCCTCTTTGCCACTGCTCTAGGGGTTGGTCTTGAGCTGAGGCCTCTGCCATCAACCGTCAAGGAGAAATATCCTGGATCTTCTTTTCTTATGTTCCATGCTTGTAATGGCCAACATGGGTGGTTAATTCTTCCCTTTGGGTTCAAGAGTAATCTGTTCAAACTCTTATATATTGAGGTGATATTTATCTATAATATTTCAATTCTTGATTGACAATTGGTATTGTTAGTTTATTCTCAAAGCTTGAATTATTCTTGATTTTGATACTTAGATCTGACTGAAAAGTATTTCTAAGAATCTGACCTAAATGATAGTGCTTAACATATTTGAATGCTAGGAATATATTTGAAATGTTAATTGCTTTATAACATTTCTTCATAATGATAAGGAGTTTTTATAAATATGCGAGAAATCGATATGAATGATTTTTATATGCATTAATATCAATGAAGACTAATATTATAATTTTTTGTTAAAATACATATGAGTGAGAAGGATGAACCCCAATCTCAATTTTCCCAATTGAATCAAAAAAATCTTTTACTTTGATTTATATACATTCTTGCAAATTCAAACAAAAAACTTCCAACAAACTTTTACATATTGTTTTCTATCGTGAATATTATACTTGAGAATTCAATTGTTCCTTATGGGTTCGATATCCATCATTAGGGACAAATTTATTACTTTTGACACAGTACACTTGTCGTAAAATAGTCATCCTTGATCTTGGCTTGGAGCGAATCCCTATAGAACCAAAAGATATTTTGAATCTATTGAAGCCCAAAAAGGGGCATGAAGCCGAAAGATTTCTTTAAGGTAAAGAAAGTTAATCCGCTTAGCATATTGAATTTGCCCCAAGCAGATGCTTAATCTTCTTAAACTCCTCACTAAACTCTATAAATATAGAGGTCTCGAGGGCTCAAAAGGAAGGCTCAACGAAGGTTGAAACACATTTACATATCAAGGTATAAGACCTGAACCTAGAGGATGAAACAGAGAGAAATATTAAGGTAGAGTATCAAAGTCTAAGCTAGCCAATAACATTCAAGGATCTACGTTTTTTGTTCTTAGCTTCTCATCCTTGTGCTTCATTATAAGACTTACCATGAGTTGCTATATTTATCCTGTTGGGATTGAAAAACAATGTGATATTTCTTGAATAATTGTTATTTGTGAATGCATGTTTTCTTGAAATTCAAGTTCTATTTTTTTTATAGTATCATTAATGTTTAATGGTGAGGAAACCATTGATGCCGATGGAGCATGAATGAGAACGAAAGGCGAGGTTATGTATTTGAACCCTATCAAATCAACCAAATATGTCAACTACCAAGAATGGAATTTAGTATTTGGCTTGAACTGTTCCGTCTCAATGCAGAAGCAAGCTATTATGATGCAAGGAATTGATTATGATAGTTTATGGTTCTAGATAGCCTTGATGTAAGGAATTGACTTGGTTTGACCATAAGGAATAGTGAATTTGGATAAACATACTATTTGTAAGTAATAATAACAAAAGAGATTCACAAAGCTATTTCAATCTCAACACCCATGTTGTATGGTTATTCTTCTACTTTATTATTTTGTCAAAGTTTTAATCTCGTTCAATATTCTATTAGGATTATTATAATTAATACATAAAATCTATGAAATCCACTTTTATCATTTTCTCACCTCACTTTGATGGATATTACTACTTTTGGTAAACTTTGATTTCATGTGAATACTCTACTACAGTTGACTTAGTCTGCGAGAAAAAGATTTTAAATCTGCCCCATCACTCAGTCATGTGTTTTTTCGAAATCCGCTTTTATGATTATGCATTTTTTCTTTTTTTACCCTTATATCATGCATCACCTTATTTGCCATTAGAAAATTATCAAGTAGGTTTCTACCTGCTACAAATAGGTTGCTTTTTATTTATAATTCTTGGAAGAATTCTCTTAAATCTATTTGTTAAGAGTTTGGAAATTATTTTGTACATGCACCTGATTAAAGAGATTGGTCTGTATTCCTTTGGATCTTAGGGATAAGGATGATAAAATAAGTACTACAATCTTTAGTCCAGGAGCTATACTTATGAAAATGATATACATATCTCTTTTGGGGTGTCTCAATGGTTTTTAATGAAATTGAAATTGTACCCAAACTAGGATATAAGCATTTGCTAACCTTACATTCTCAGAGTACTTCCTTCTTAGACTTCTTTCCCTGTGAATCTTGTTATCGGCTCATTGTTGTCATCCAATGTTATGGATGGAAAAGGAATCTCTTCCAGATTTAAGATTGTTTTTTCTTTTTCCTAAATATGTTCTTGAAATGATTTTTTATTTCCTCTTTAATCTTGTTTGGTTCTTCCACCACTCTCCATCTACATTTAATCTCTTTATGTCCTTCAATCTTGTCTGATTTATTACATAAATGATAATATCTAAAATTTGTATCTCAGAGTTATCCGTTTTGATCTTTATTTTTTTATTGTATAGAATCTCCTGTTTAAAGCTATTTTTCTTTGGATACATGTAAAGTTGGTTGATGTTTTTAAATTGGTTTCTAATTAGCTACCAAAGTTTTAATTATCAACTTTAGAAGCTAAATAATTGGTAGTTAAAACCTTAATAGCTAATTTGATACAAATTTAAAAACTATTTATTAATAATATAAATTAATTTAGATACCAATAATTTGTTTAGTCTCTAAAATAATATCTAATTTAGTCAATATAGCAATTAATTATTTTTTGTCTCTAAAATTGATTTCAAGTTAATGATTTTTCTAGTAACGTGAGTTTGATACTGGAAAATATTTTATGAAAACCTAACTTGTCCAACATGTTTTTGAAAAATATAATGTTTTAAATCACCATAAAAAAGGTAGATTAGTAAGGTAAAAGTCTAACACCTAAAATTTTGATTAAATACTAAAAACGGTTAAATTAAAACATGGTCATACTTTATTTCTAAGATGATAGCTCTAATCAAACAAAAATAATGTAAGAGAATGTTTTTTCTGAAAGCCCATTCAACAATGCAATTTTTTTTTACGTCTAAGATAGAACAAATATAATTAGAGGATAAACACATACAACTAAACGAATGTTTCCTAATTTCATTTGTCAAATAAATCCTTTACTAATATTATTCAAAGTGTTTATTTAGTTTTAATTTTAACTTTTATACATTCTATTGAGCTAACCTCGTACAAATTTATGTACCTAATACCTAATAATAACACAGATATTGATGTCGTAATTTTTCTACATTATCATTGCGATAACATTTTTTAATAGACAAGATTCAAACGTTTAAAATATAAAAAGACTACTTACTTTTTTAACTTTGAGTAAAGGTGCATAAGATTCCTAGATTTGATAAGGCCAAACACCTATTTAGCAAAAGAATTTCATAAAATATTGCCATATGATATAACTAAATAAAAAGAATTAAACTTTTCTGAAAAAGGAAATACAATTGAGTGCAACTGCTCCCTTTATAGAGCTTAGTTTAGTTAACTTTATATTAATAATAAACTAATGACAATTAATTAATCAATTACATATTGTAAAAGAAATTTGTCACATAGTTTGGTGGGTTACATGACATCACCATATTGATTATTTTCATCAAAAATCATATTTTTTTAAACTATTCATAATATATATTATTCTATTTAGTTTTAGTAATTAAGAAGTGATTACAAATTTATTAAATTTTAAATAAGTTTTATATAATTCACTACGATAATATTTATTATCACAAATTTATAAATATTTATTGTAAATAATTGTAATCCTGATACGACGCTTTTCTTTATAATTTATGTATATAATTATTCTTTTTAGAGGAAGAGATATTAGCTCATTTCATTAATAAAGAATGGATAAAGAAGGTTTTTTAGATGAATTAATTTTGATTAATCTGTGAGGTTGAATGATGAAATTTTATAAAAGAGATTTTAATGTTTTACAAAATTTCCAGACACCTTAAATTCGTATATTTACAGTTTTAAAATTTATTTATAAAAGAATTGGATACCTCAACTAGTCTCTTATTTTAATTTAGTCTTTCTACCGATCTGATGAAAGAAATTATAAAGACTGAAGTGAGTACACGTAGGAACCAACTCAAAACATGGTGACAAGGATAATTAATCTTGATTATTGGAGTTGGATGAAATACATTCATAAGTGGAATCTCAACTCAACATTTTGTAATGGAAAGAGATAATCTATACATAATTTGACAATGTGTGAACAATATTGTCTAGAAGAGAATTTATATTTTCATTATACTCATAAAAAAATTGTCTCGTGTTCTTCTTTTGTATAACGAATATTCCTATTCACATATGTCATATGTATGTACATAAATATTTATTTATTATTCTTTAATTTGACCGGTATGCATCAACATGTGTTTTGTTCCAACAAAGTTACTTAGAAAAGAAAAGTGTGAATGAACCATTTTTTTTTTATCAGCAAGAAAAAAGAAATGGATCACTTTAAGGGTGATTCAACCCTTATACAGAATTCAACACACAAGACTCATCTATTCCTTCCCAATTTATCTATACCATACACGACTTACATAAAATCAAACTACCCAACCAAAAGAGTCAATAAAATCCTTCTTACAAAAACAAACTACCGCAAAATTCAAAGTCACTTAATCAAACACATACATGCCAGAGAGTCGATGCACCACTCAGAGTAAAAAAAAAAAAAGGTAAGAGCATATTTAGACATTATCCAAGACCATACCTTTAGTTGAGTCAAGGTGAATATTTCTAAATGATCTATCACTCCATCTTTGAAAAATATACTTATTCATGTGTTTCCAAATTTCACCAAAGATTGCAATCCAAACTCTTCCCCAAACCACGTTTACCTGATTAGGGACGTTTATTAATTTGAAATGTGAGAAATGTGATACAGGGTCTTGATGATTTACCGATGTTAACCCCAACCAGACATAACACTTATTTCAAACCAGTCAAGTGACCCTGCATTTGAAAAACAAATGTTTTGTTGACTCCACTTCCATCCTACAGAAACAACACAGGTTGTCGTGATTGTGTTCGCTGATGTCCACTAAAATTAGGGCGAAGAAAAGTATGGATTTACTCTCATCCTTACCTCACAAAGTTGGGCAAAGTCACTTATGTAAATATGAAAATAGTTTGAGTGCTATGTGCATACAATTTATAAACTTGTATTTTAAATATTTTAAAAAAAATCTCACACTTATCTCACTTACCAATTTAAATAAAAAATTTCAACAAATTCACTCTACATACCTTAATTTAAACAACCTTACTTGTATTTTTTTTTCTCAAATCTCTCCAAATCTATTCTTTTAAATCTTAGGCAATTGCTTCCTGCACCATATCACTGCACCCGATCTTAGCGAAAAAGACGAAACTGTCCTAAAAAAAATTTCTGAAATATGTGTTCCGGATATTTTTTTCCGCAACGAAATTTTATATTACGGATTTTTTTATCCGGAATTGATTTTTTATTTTTGTTTCCGGATTTTTATTTCCGAAACACAATTATTTCTTTTCCAGATTTTTTTTTTCGGAATGTATTATTTTTCAATTCCGGATTTTTTTGTCCGAAATAGAATTTTAATTTTGGTTTCCGGATTTTTATTTCCGAAACTCAATAATTACTTCCGGATTTATTTTTCCAGAATATATTATTTTCAATTCCGAATTTTTATTTCCGGAATTAAGGGCATTTTTGGAAATTAAAAAAATATGTTGGGTGCAGGTTAAAAATGATTGGATGCAGGAGCATTTGCCTAAATCTTAAGACATCTCTTTCCTAACCCCAAACAAATTATTAGTGTTGAAGTCTCCGCAAGTCTCCTGAGATTGCGCGAACTTAAAGAAATTGATGAAACTTAATATTCTTAACAAATATTAAATAACGTTCTCAATAGAATTAAAACAAAAGTAATCAAAATAAATTTGTTAATAAAAAATATTAATCATTAAAAATTATTTAAAATTTAATTGTATACATAAAATTTAATTTATTTTTAAAAAGATTATTATTTTAAAACTTGTATTTTGTAGTACAATATATTTAAATTTATTTTTAAGAAAAGTTAAATTTATTTGCACTAATAGTTTACTGTTTAATTTTATTTGAATTATTTTTTAAAATTATTTTTTATTTAAGTTTATTTTTAAAATTATTTTTTATTTAAGTTTATTTTTAAAATTATTTTATTTAAAATTAAGGAAAATAAAAATAAAAATATCTACCATAGGTATTGGTATCCGCAAATATAAAAAAAAAATTACAAATATCTTTTTATAGATGGCCACTAGATAGCTGAACATGTAATGAGACAACTTTTCATACGTGAGAGTAGATAGGTGTTATTCTTATCCATCACATTCCCATCCTCAATCCTAATATGTAAATAACATCTTTCAATGCGTCATGATTATGATAACTGTATTATTTAAATTATGGGAAAACTTAGCTAATTAAGGAAACATACTAAGGAATGTTTGAAATCAATAAAAAAAACATAGGAAACCTTTAACAGGTATGCTCGTAAGTTACATAAAAAAATTTGAGACATAGAATGTGATAATAATATTATTGTAACAAATATCCTTGTCAGTTAAAAGAATATAAATTTGTACTAGTGCTTTGACGCACTGCAAGTCACAATTGTCTTATTTAAAATGCTTACAAATAGAAGACTTATCTACCAAAACCAACTAACAATTAATTTTATGTAAAATATCAATATATTTTGCATTCACTTGTTAAGAGTTTGAGTGTTAAATCATAGAAGTCATACTAACGAACGATATGATAGTATATCATATTTGTAAAATTTGTACTTTGTAAAACTTTACAGTTTTTAATTGTATATCATTTATTGTGAAGATCATCCTTGTATCTTAAACAAAAAATTTATTATAGTCAAAAGTCTTAGTTAAGAAATATTTTAAAAGACAGATGTTTTTTTTTATCGTAAAAAGAGATAAATGAGATATGAATTTATATAGTTGTAAGTTAATGGTTACTTCTTCAACTAAGATTGATAATAGGATTCATTTAACAATTTCTCAATATTTGGTGTGAGAGGGAAAAATTAAAACGTCCATCATTCACCTTTCGGTGGCATACAATTTGCATATGGTTTCATTTTTATTTTTTTTTTTGTAACCAAATTCATATTATAGCTTTGCATTAACACAAATCATGTAAGACGTCACTCACCTCTTAATTTAATTTAGGACAATTTGTTTGTATGACATTTTTCCATCAATCCTTCATGTAACTTTTATCTATCAACCATGTATAATCTTATAAAAGTAATATCATCTGAATACATCTCTTACAATCCAAAATTATGGATGATATCGTTTTTAAGAATTATAATCTGATTAAAGATTTTTTTTTATATTACTATTTAAATGTATTTAGTAATTTAAATTATAATCACTAAAAGAAAAGATACACTTTGTGTTTCTCTTTATTTTTAAAAATAAAAAAATTAGTAAAAGCTAAATTATAAAGTGAATGGTTTTCAGTTGCAGTTAATAATTTGAGTGATTTAAAGTTAAATAAATTAAATAGATATTTATTAAAAAAAGTTACACAGATAATATCAAATACAAAAAATGTATATATCAAAATCTTATATTTTTTTATATGGGTGTTTCTTCCTTCATAACAACAGTTTTTTCCTTGTAACCCGACAATTTCAAAAAGACTCTTTTATCTTTTTTGAAAATGACTTATAGATTAGTTTTTTAAAATATTTCCAAAACATACTTTTGGAAATTCATAAAATATATTTTTAAAAAACATTTTCTGAAACAAAATTTTCAGAATAAACTTTCCAAAAAATATTATATATATTCTAGAATGTGTTTTGTGGAATAATTTTTCCAAAGTATATTATGGAAAAAGTTAGATAGGACATTTTAATATTTTTTTCTTAATTGATGGAATGCAGAAAAAAATTGACGAGGTACTGAAAGAAACACCCCTTTAATATATTATTATATATGATAAAAAAAAGTTGTAAAATTATATTTGAAAGGGATTAAATTGATTTTTTAAGTCTAACTCAACCCCATAAAATCGGCTCATGGAGTGAGGTTTCCACCCACTTATATACAATGAAATGTACTAATCAGCTTGTGCGTGGGATAACATGTTATGGGTGGTCCGATATCAGCCCGATAGCGGGTGACCTGATAAGACCAACAAACATTCGCTAGGATAGACTCGAAAATGACTCTGATACCGTATTACAAAGTGGACTTTAAACCTAACTCAACCCCATAAAACCAGTTCATGGGGTGAAGTTTACACCCACTTATATACAATGAAATGTACTAATTTCTAGTCGATGTAGGATCTCCAACGTTTCATTTTCTCATTTTGTTTCCAATGATGGACTAATTTTAGCAAAAAAATAACTTACAATTTACAAATAACTTGATATTATTTTGTCATTATTTGACTAAGAATGTGTTGCATGCAATTTATGCTGTTTAAGAGTTTCCAAAATCGTTTATGACGCACCAATCAGCTAGATTAAGAGAGAAATACGGAGCTGGCAAGCGTATGCCAATTCAGCATTTATAAGTTTTGCTATTCTGCTAAACTAAATTACCTCAAATTTTCAAAGATCCAGCTAATCAAACAGAATGATTAGTTTTATTTACTCGGTTTAACAATGAAAATCACTAAGAATACATCCTGTGGTGCAAAGAGATATGTCACTACAATTCAGAATTGATCATCTAACTTCAAAGACAACAGAAATATTTCAAAACAACGGAATGAAGAAATGCTAAATGGATACAAACACAACACATTGAACAGTCACAGTCACCAGAAGACTTCTGCAACAATATAACCAGGATTGGGAACTAATCTAGTATATCACACATGGCCATTTACAGTATATACACATAACCAAAACAGTAACATTAATGGAACAGTAATATGATTATATGACAGTTGATTTTCTTTTAATGGAAAATTCTAAGAAAAGAAGAAGCATTTGGCCAAAAGGTATTAGTACAGAGACACATGGAAGAAATCTACATTAAAATGGCTGCCTAACTAGTTGCATTTACAATCCAGTAGTGAAAATAATATGGGGCAAATATGACAATCTCAGAAAGCGTCTGCTAGCAAATCATATTAAGTGAAGGATGAGCATTGAGACTCTACCAAGGGTCAGCATCCAAAATTGTTGTTTATCCTGCTGTCTGTATATGCCCATCCACAAGGAATATTGTCTTCGTGGGGATTAATCAAAAACTTACTTCAATGGGTCCGGATATCCTGAAGATAGTGCCCAATTTGCTGAGCACCAATATATAGCACATCGGCAACAAGAAAGACTCCAATCTATGCAACAAATGTCAAACTTGTGAATGTCCAGATTAAGAAATAAAATATACAAGTGAAGGTCCACAATGGATAAAATACCAGGCGTGCAGAAAACACTAATCTATATCCCCAACCTTCCTTGGCTGCAGCTGCTCTTTGTTGATCAGTCCAACTGGAAATAGTTATGAAGTCAAGAAATTTGCAACCATATCCTAATTTTTTTAATATATAAAATCACATTTGAAGGCTGCAAATTGTAATCAAAATTATATAAAACTATCATGAAATTCTGTGCAACAAGCAATGAACAACCGGCTACATATAAATCTTCATCAACTAGAGACTAGATCATTACTCAAATCTGCATAGTATTCTCTGTTGATATAGAAACTTAAAGTTTAAAGATTTTATGCTACCAAGCTTGAAGATTTGATACTTCCAACCATAATATGCTATGATTATGATGATGCAAGGTGTCAGTATATGTGTATATTTGTCTCATTATAATTCACCACCACTCCTTTAGCTTCTCAGGTTATAGAAGCTTTCTGCAATGTGTGAATCAATAAGAATTAATTTAAAGAGAGGCTATTTGCACGACCATGTGTTTCTTCACATTTTTACAAAAAAACCTTTCATATTTCATTTTTTCTCCTTCTTTAATATTCCTCATACAAAACTATTACCCATCTTCTTTTTCTTCATACATCCCTATTTACCTTCCGTAGCTTCGTAACGATGTGTTATGGTTGGTTGAAGATGTTAATCTTGAGTTTGGGTTGTAATTTGTGATATGTTGTAAATCCTTGATCCTACTTTGGTTAAGTAGGTGCTTTATTTGGAAATATTTTAGCCTTGTTTGAAATGTTAAGTTCTGTTTTAATAGATTAAAAAGTGTTTTAATTTGATAAAATGTTTTTAGATTTGCTGAGTTTGCAAGAAAGAACACTTTAATCAATTAAAAATACAAATTAATTGATTAAAACCACTTAAACATTTCATAGTTTTACGGGATTAAAATCTGCAACAGGACATCAATTTATGTTTTAATGGATTAGAACATATTTTAATCGATTAAAACTGACGACTTTATATAAGAGATATCTCAATCAATCTGTAATCAATCATATAAAAATTGGAAAAAGTTCTAAATCATTTCTAAACATAATAGATTGAGCACTTCTTTAGTGAATCAGTTACTTCAAGATAACAGATTGAGCAAATCACATTGTAATCACCTTTATATTTTTTCTTCATCTTGTGTTACAACTTGTCCAGGTGATCTTGTTCCTTTTAATAATTTCTCTAGTGTATTTGATCTTGAGTGGGGTTGTTAAGAGTGCTTGTGATAGGGTTTCACAAGTGTTGATAGAAAATCTTGTAGGGTTCAAGATTTTGTTGTGTGTATTGTATTTTCTTGTTTTCTTGAAGGGTTCTTGTAAAACTTGAAAATATAGTGCACTTGTCTAATCATGGTGGTCAGGCAATTGGAACTTGTGCTAGAGTGAACCAGTACAAATTCTGGTATTATTCTCTTCTCTCGTTCCTTTTCTATTGATATACTATTCATTATCCATACTTGATATTTTTGGAACTTAAAAAACCCTTAATATTGCATCTCAAATATTTGTAAACCTTGATCTAGTAAAAATTACTCATCTTATTCCATAGTTCAATGTACCCCTCCTCTTGAACTCAACCTATAATTCTAAAATTCACTTGATGTTAAAATTTTTATTGTGACGTAACCAGGAAATTAGGCTACGCAGCTTTGTGTTACGATTGCCAGCAAACATTGACAGAATCATTTATGATGAATTCTAGGCAATCTGAAAATACAAAACGCATTTCCCCTATCTCTACAGTTTTCTGCACCAAGGATGAACGGAAGCTAAACTTGTGAGAAAATATTTACAATTTTAGCTCAAAGTTTTTATAAAAACTGCTTATCATCTGCCAGACAACAAATTTCATCATTCATGGAGCTTCAATATGCATAACCTATAATGTATTTTTTTTCAAAGTCAATGTTTAAAATCCTGGATAGTGGGGTGTAGCAGCTGGTTCCAGAAACACTATGGCAGATAGCAGAACAGATGCATTTCGAATTTTTTTATGGTTTGTATAATATACACATAGTTCTCAAAAATGATAAAAGTTTCTCAAAATTAAAACATTCATAGTTAACAATATGAAGGCATAGATGTCTTAAACAAAACATACAAGTAAAGACCAACAGAAATCAAATACAAGTTTCCTAGATTGGAATCATCAGTCATCATCTTCTAAAGCCAAGTCTTCTTTATCTTTTCACTATTATTACATCTATGGATTTCAATTTTGGAAATTAAAATCCCAAAGATGACCCTTCAAGATGGACAGTAAGGATTGTAAAATATCCATTTTTCAGCCTCCCCTGTAGTGAATAGAGGTTCTTATACTGTTACCCCAATATTGCATGCTATTTAAAACCCTGGTCCAAGTCATAATCAAACCATAATAGGGTGATTTTGAACAAAGATTTTGTACTGGTGTTTCCAATCAATTATAAATGTGTAAGAAGTATGATAGATCTTGGTATTACTCAAGGTGACAAAAACCAGAAAAATAGTAAATCAGAGAATTCTCCCCTGCTCTGTCTGTCACAATAATCACCCCACAATTACCAAAATGATTGCCTCCCTCTCTCTCTCCCCCCCCCCTAGCTCTTTGTTCTCTTTTTTCTCCCACAGATTTCTGCTATCTCAATCTACCACATGTGCAGTTAGTTACTACCACTCAGCATAATAGACTCATTCCTGCCAGTGTCCTTTTTGCTACTCCTGTGGTAGAAATAATTCAAAGACCTGTGCCGTTGAGGCCCATCAATACCCTCCCCAACAAGCGACATCTTGTCTGCAAGGTGGAATAGGGGAAAAACAGCCTGAATAACCTCATAATCTTCCCAGGAGCTATCTTATGTGGGCAAGTCAGTCCATTTTATCAGTACTTGCCACTTCCCATTCAGCAGTTTCCTTGTAGCCAACACTTGCTCTGGTTCCACCATCAATTCAAACTCATTTGAGAGGAACTTGGGAAGTTCTTGACTCAGTTGGTAGGATGGTAAAGCCTTCTTTAACTGTGAAACATGGAACACCGCGTGCAATCTTGAGTTGTCTGGCAGTTGTAATTTCCACTTTCCCAATTCTGTCCAAAAGACCTTGAATGGCCCATAGAACTTAGGACTGAGTTTTTCATTAATGTGTCTAGCTAGTTACCATAATTTATAGGGCTGGGCTTTCAAGTACATCATGTCTCTTACCTGAAATTCCACCTACCCCTGTGAGCCTGTTCTTTCATTCTCCCTTGTGCTTTGAACCAAAGACAACCTTTAGAAACTAAATAATGAGGATGTGACTTTGGATCCCTCACAATCTCCAGCATAATCCCCCAAAGCAGCTCATCAACCACAAATTCTTTATTATTTCCACCAAATCAGCATTGATGACCATTGAAATTGCACCATAGTCCATTACGTGAAATAATGCATCTGCTGCCTTACTTTTTATGTCGTTGTAACAACGGAAAAACCACCTTGAAATGGGCAATATGTGAATTAAAATCTTTGTAGTACATGAGAATGTCAAAAAAAAAAAACAAATCTCCGCAAATATGATCGGAATATGTTGTTCATGAAAGCTTAGAATGTGGAAGGAGCATTTGTGAGGCCAAATGGCATTAGTAGGTATTTGTAATGCCCTTCATGTGTCCAAAATTTTGTCTTATGAATATCCTCTTTCCACATGCATTTCTAATGATAGCATGTGGTATCCCCTCCAATTTGGAGACTTGAGATCCAACTTGGAAACAATGGTATCCCCTCCAAGCCAATTCAATAACTCCTCGGTAACCAGAATGGGAAACTTATTTGGAAAGGTGATCCTATTCAGAGCCTTATAATCCACACAAATGCATTAGCTACCATCTTTTTTCTTAACCAAAATTAATGGACTATCATAAGAACTAGTGCTAGGTAGAAGCAAACCTGAAGCCAACATATCATGAACAAATTTCTCAATCTCTTTTTTATGACTATGAGGATGCCTACAGGGACGAATAATGGGAATTTGAGCTCCTTCCTTTAAGGCAATTGCTTGGTCACATTCTCTCTTGGGTGGTAAAGTGGTGCTCTCCTTTAACAGATGTTTGAATTCCAATAATAGCTCTTTTAAATTTTCAAGGGTCTCTTCTATTAAAATTAAGGGATGACTCCATGTTAATCACATTCATCATCCCCAGTCAACATAAAAAGCTTCTACCTCATTCCTTAACTCCTTTCCAGCTTTTAAGGATGTCATAGTTCTGGATAAAGTTGTATCACCCTCAATTTCAATTACTCAACCATCCTTTAGCACCTCTATTAAGTGTTGTTGCAAATCTGCCAAAAACTTGCCTAAACATTTTAGCCATTCATATCCCAAAATTACATCCACCCCTACCAACTCAAATAAAAAGAAATCTAGCTCTATCTTCAATTAAAACTCCACCCCTTTACAAACTCCCTGGCTTCCTAACCTCTGGCCACTCCCAACCTCCACAAAATAACCCTTGGTCTCCTTTAATGGAATATTCATCTCCACAATTAGACTCGAGGACAAAAAATTATGAGGCATTGGAGTCCACCAAAACTATGACCTTCTTGCCCGTGATAGTTCCCCATAACTTTAGGGAATATTTTGAAATCATCCACGTAATGTTACTTGCATGTAGACGCATATTCATCTACCCCTCCATTACCTTCCTCGCCCTAACTATCCTTCTCTTCTTTCTCCCTCTCACCAAATAAAATCACATGAAGTTGCTTATTGCGACACATGTTGCCATGAGTGTAAGGCTTTTCACACCAGAAACACAAATTCCTTCATCTCCTATCATTATCTTCCTCCTCTTTCAATTTTTTGAAGCTCCATCCTCTTTGATTTGAGTTTGTGGCACTTTTTTCTCCTGAGTTTGCCCCTATTTGGTTGGGCTCTCCTCGACTCTCACCTGAATGAGAGTGTGGGAGATTTCTCCTCGAGAGATCTTGGGCCCCAACTCTTCTTCCGGCCCAAACTGGTTTTTGTGTAGCTAGCCCACGAACTCATGTCATCGACCCAGTAAGTGATACCTTTTTTCCACTTTTTGTGTCATCTCCATCAAAGTTAGTAGATCTCCCGAGCTAACTATCGTGACCTCGTCCTTCAAACCATTCATGAAAGCTACCTTCATGAACCCTCGTCTACAAATTGGAGAGTTGAAAGAAGTTTGAACTACTCAGATACTCCATGAATGAACCTTTTGTCTCAGACCCTTTAAAGCTTCATATGGGTTTTCCATTGACGCTGACTGAAATCTTTCCAACATCACCCTCATCATTTCTTCTAACTGTTTGTGGAAAGTTTTCTAGATGGAGGCTTGCAGCCCTTCCAACCTTTGTTCCACGCTTTCCATGTCAACACCATCCAAAGGCTCCCAAGATTGGGAGCTTTGATACCATATTGGTAGGTCCTAGTATTACTCAAGGTGACAAAAACCAAAAAATAAGGTAAATCAGAGAATTCTCTCCCTGCCTTGTGACAATAATCATACCCACAATTACCAAAATGATTGCCTCCCTCTCTCTCCCTACTACTAGCTCTTTATTATGTTTTTCTCTCATAGAGATTTTCGCCATCTCAATATGCCATGTGTGCAGTAAGTTACCACCACTCAGCATAACAAACTCATTCCTGCCAGTGCCCTTTTCGCCCCTCCTGCGGTAGAAATATTTCAAAGGCCTACCTATGTCATTGAGGCCCGTAAAAGTATGTATAACATTCTAATGTGGCAAGAATTCATTGTAAAAACATTGCTAACAGTATAGATTATAAAATAACTTAAATAGTCACCCAAGGAATTCTGACACGCCACCAATTCCAGCAAATTTGAGAGGTGTTGGGCCCTCTACAATGAGATCCTGCTCCAAATTAAATTAGGTAAAAAAGGAATGAGCTCACCAGATCAGCCAATTTTCTTTTCCCATGCTTGATTAAAGTAAATCAAATACAAATTCCAGAAAATTTAAACAGGAAAACATGCCTCTTCTTCAGCAGCTTCAAATCCTCCTTGAACCCAAAACAGATTTTTATAACCAGCATTATACAGTAGTTCACAAGCAGCAAGTGATCTAGCAAGAAAATGAAGTTCAATAAACTATACAAAAACTGTGTTGTTAATTTGATACTAGTTAAACAATCAGAGATTCTTTCATACACCAGAATTCAAGGAGCCAAAGATTGGAAAACTGGAATAGGATTAAAAGTGCCAGAGGAAGTACCAAATAAATTTTAACCAAACAGACAATAAGAATCAGAAACAACAAAATTGAGGGTGCATTCAATCAATTGAGTGTATAAATCTCACCTCAGTCCCTTCTGGCATCCAACAATTAATTCAGAATCTTTGGGGAACTTTTCCGCAACTTTGGCTAAGAACTGGCTGTTGAAGAGAAGAAAGACATGAATTATAAACCATGTACATAGAGAACAAATCAGAAGAGCAAATGATAGTTTATGATACCTGTCATAAGATAGTGTAGGCATGCCACTCCACCAACCTCCTGTTCAACACAAAAGAAGTGATATTAGTACATGTCTAATGAAATGTTCCAATTTATTTTACAAATTTAAAAAGTCTATCAAAAGAATTAATAATGAAAGAGTCGGCATGGAATTTTTAATACCCATAACAAAATTTGTGACTTTTCTGGGAACGGTTCCAAAATCTAGCTTATTATCAACATCAAATATAGGAATCCAGGTTGAAGCTCTCACCCATGCCTTCAAAATGCACAAAAAGAACAAGCAAAGATCACAACAATGAAGCGAAAATACAGGCAAAAGAGTTCAATTACTTATTTGCAATAAGAAAAAAAATAGTATTATGAACAAAGTTAAATTCATAGGGAAATGCATCTGATGCTTTCTTTACAGCTACCAAGATCAATTACCATCATGGTAATTAGCTTCGATGATGTCTGACCACAGCAATAACGTGTATAAAATGTCAAATTGTTCCACTTATATTCCCCTGCTATAATGCAATCGCTAAAAGGTAAACAAAAGCAACACCTGATTTCAAAGACAAACCTTTTTGTGTTCATTCGAGGGACGGACATCTAGAAGGGGCTTGCTTGAAAGCTGAACTGCGTACCCAGCTTCCCTTGGGGTAAGAACTTTAACTTTTCCATCCCTGATCTACAAAACAAGCAAGCAGACCGCGTGAAAAATTCATAGGGTCCACTCCATATTTGAGTCAACGCCATGGTCATAAAGGGGTTAATCACACAAGAACAAGATATCTTATCAATTATCATACTGTTCTACTATTGAGAAATCCAAAACAATGAATACTATAAGAATAAACCACAAGCAAGATTGTGAAAATTCAATTCGACTCTAAACTCCTCATTAGTAATCAGTCCACATGCATTTTGCTAATAAGCCTTTACATTACAGTAGTGGTTTGGTAGTAATTCTTAGCATTGCGAACAAATGCAGCTACAATTGTGGCTGTGATGAAAAAAACAAGTTGATGAAATTGAAAAATACCAGAGCCTCCCATCTCTTTCTGGCAGCAGCCATATCCCTCACTTGCTTCAATTCATAATCTTCATTCTCTGCTTGTACACGTACCAAGCTCTTTCTCTGCAAAACAGAAACCCAGTTATCATTATTCCAAGTGGGACCCAGAAAACAAAACAAACCCCTATAAAGAAAGAATGAATGAATGAATACCAAAGTGAGGGTTCTAGCTTTGACAGAAGGATTGAGTTGTAAGGAAGAAGAGAGTGAAGCATAATTAGAAGAAGCAGAGAGAGAAATGTGGTTATTTGTGAGAGTATTTATGGGAAGAAGAGATAGTGCTTCCATTGGAGCTCAGAAGGACGAAAGAAGCTCCGATTCTTCTAATTCCCTATCCTCTGCAATCTGCATCATACCCTACCTTCTTCTTACTCACCTCATCTTCAACCATCTTCCTTCAAACAGTAATTTTTTATTTTAATTTAATACACCTCTTTAATTTAACACTTTCATAAACTTCAATTGAAGACTTTGCTTCAAAATCAAACCTTTGATATTTTATTACAATATTATTACTTGGAGCATGATAGTGACTCCTCTTTTTAGAAACATACTCATTTTAACCTGTTACACTATAAAACGAAATTTATAAATAGTTTTATAAATTTTACAATTTTTTTTGGCTAATTTATAATTTTACAATCTATTTTATGGTGGAATCATTAATTATTAATTTAACAATTATCAGTTTTCAGTATTTTGTGGATAGATAATTCTTTTTTTTATCACATGAACTAGATATATCAGAATTATTTTAGAAATTAATGTTACATTATTATACAAATTTAAACATCATTGTTCTCACATGCTCAATTGTCCTTGTCCTAAATGGTTAGACTACAAACTCATATATTATGCGAATCATTCAATTTTGAGGACTGAAAACATCCTTAATAGGAATAAAGCACTTTCAAAAAACACGAGATTTTTTTTTTTAGAAATCGGGTAATTCGATTTCGATATTTCTAGCTAATTTTGTGTAAAGATGATATTCGTTATATAAGATTTTAATTAACAGCAATAATTTCGTTAAAAAAATATTTAATGATAAAGTCTAACATATGTGGTGTACCACTTCCACTTCTTCCTTAATACTTTTTCATGGAAAACATATATAAGACTTACAGTTTACTACAATCAAATTAATCAACTTTTTTTCACTTTTCCTGTCTCCCATCGTCCCCTTCAATAGTAATAAATTTAGACTAATAAAATCTCCAAGTAAAATACATGAAAAGTTTGAAAAATGAGCTCCCCCGTAGAAATAGAAAATGATGTTTAAAAAAATTTAGGAAAATAATTTTTTTAAAAAAATTGAAATATTTTATGGTAATACGTGTTGTTTAGGTAAAAAAAAAATGTAAACAAATTTTTTTTTTTTAATTTTATAAAAGTAATTAGATTACTAAAAATAAAATAATTTCAAATTTCATCCAAATTATTATTTTTTAGATTTTTTTAAAAAAAAATAGATTTATGGTTTTAGATTTATATTCATCTAAAATCAATACATCGATGTACTATTCTTTAATGCAACAAAAGTAAAAAATTTGGGGGAAAAGATAACATGATGTGAGGATGATTTTGAGAGAACTCTAAATTTTTTAACTTCTACCTCCAAAAACACATCTTAGGTAATTATCAGGAAAATGTTTTATGTGACATTGTGCCTCTGGAAGTTAGATATATCTTACTTGGCAAACCATGGCAGCTTGGTAAGCATTCATGGCAGCTTGATAAGCATTCAGTACATGATGGTTTTATCAACAAGAAAAGTTTTACTCACACGATCAAAAAAAGTGTCCTTTGTCTTCTCACACCTCAACAAGTGAGAAAGGACCAAATATTCTTAAAAAAATTAGGACAGAAAAAAAAATTAAGTAAAAAAACCTCTCTCATGCAAATAAAGTAGAGGAAGATAAGGGATTGAGATCGGAGCCTTGTGTCTCCTCCAATGATGTTGTTCAACAAATATCTTTAAAAACCCAAAAGAAAATAAAATATCTCTTGGTGGAACAACCTTTTTGCTTCTCTTGTAAGAAGACACTTGTTGCCATCGATCATGAACTTAAATTCTACCAAAAAAGGTGAAAAATCTTTTGAAAGAACTTGAAGATTTGTTCCTGAGGAGGTGTCACATGGATTACCACCTTTAAGAGGAATAGAACATCAAATAGACTTAGTCCCTAGAGCTACCTAATAGGTCAACTTATAGGACCAACCCCAATAAACTAAAGAGATAGAAAAACAAGTTATTGGCTTACTGAATAAGGGTTGGGTACATAAGAGTCTTAGTTCTTGTTGTACAAGATGCTTTGATGCCTCCAAATCCATGTGGAAAGCTTGAAGAACTTGTTGTTGGGTATGTGTGTGTTGTCTAATAGTTTTTAACTTGTTAATTCACTCCTTAGGATGATCCAAGTTTATTTGAATCTTTACCTTTTTAAAAATATGGGTTTTCTAAAAGCGTGTGAAATTTTAACCTGTTAAAATGTTGAATCAACCTGTTTTTTTATACTTAGTGGTTTTTAAAATGGTTTGGAAAAGCTTAGCTTTGTTTTGGCTTTGCTGTCAAACAGAACCAACCGGTTGTTTTAATAAATCAAATGGGTTTAACCTTAACAAAATTTTGTAAAGTGGTTTGAACTGTTTTAAATGATTTCAACTGCTCTTGGTTTTTGTTTTAAGTGCTTTGACCAATTGATTGAGATCATATAAAGGTTGTTTAACGCTCATTAGCATTAACTAAGAAAGAGAGAATAATAAAGAAAAAAGGTTTTCAAGATTTCAAAAGCTTTGGATCATCTCAAGTGTGTGGAATAGGATTGGGTTTTGTACTTCTGAACCTTAAGCTTTGATTTACCCAAGTGTATTCTATTCCTATTCTTCTTAAAACATTGTGTTTCTATATTGGAGTGTAAGGCAATTTCAAGAAAGGTGTTTTCTGGAAACTGTGTGGTGCCAAAGAGTAGTGTGTGTTCTTAAGGGGTTCAGATCATCAATTTTTGTGTGTGTTTTATAATCTAGGTTTTATTACATAATGAATTCTCAGTGCTTAGTTGAGGACTAGATATAGTTCTTAAGAGTGAACCAGTATAAACATCTTGTGTGATTCTCTCTATCCCTACACTCATACATGGTTTTAACATTGTTTTGCATTCTGCTGATATAAACAACCGGTTGTTACGTGAAAACAACTGGTTGATTTTCTGGAAACAAACTTAAAACTGAAATTTTATTGAGTTGAACAGAATATCAATTGATTGATTCTTCATAGCATTTCACTCTACCTTCAATCCTTGCGAAAATCTTTCAAAAACAATTCACCCCCACTTGTTTAGGGCCACTAATTCTAACACTTGTGTTGTTCTCCTGTTGTTGGTCCCCAAGAAAGACGGGTCTTGGAGAATGTTCACATATTGCAAGACCATTAACAACATCATAGTAAAATATAGACACTCAATCCCTAGGCTGGATTATATGCTTGATAAATTGCATGGGATAAACATTTTATCCAAAATTGATCCTAAAAGTTATCATTATATTAGAATTAAAGAAAGAGATGAATGGTTAGTCATGCCTTTTGGCTTGAACAATTCCCCTTGCTCATTCATAAGATTAATGAAGTTGTTTATTTTGATGATGTCTTAATATATAATAGGATTCTAGATGAACACATTGTTCATCTTAAACAACTCTTAATTATTCTTAAGGACCACAATCTCTTTGTCAACCTTGAAAAGTGTACTTTTGGTTAAAAAAATGTTATTTTTTCTTGGATTCATGGTTAGGAAAGAGGATGTTCATGTGGATCTAGAGAAAATAAAGGTCATCCAAGCCCACCCTTAAAACAATAAGAGAAGTCTGAAGCTTCCATGGCCTGGCAAGTGTTTATAGGATATTTATCCAGGAATTCTTTACTATAGTTCCACCTCCTAAAAAACTTGTTAAGAAGGATGTGCATTTTGTATGAGGTGAAAAACTAGAAAATTCTTTTAAAACTCTAAAAGATAAATTAACCCATGTACCCATTCTAGTTCTCCTTGGCTACACTTAGCTTTCAAGGACTGACAATGTACTAGTGGGTTGCTTTAATGAAAGACCCTCTAGTTCATATTAGATATTAGAATGAGTTGAAAAATGCTCTTAAGAGACACCATATTCCTTCTTATTATGAAAGAGAGTTGATGTATCAACCCTAAATACTTCAACAAAAAGATAAAATTGTAGAGGAGTATAGGAAGAAAATGGAATTGCTTATACTAAGGGTTGGTATTAAGGAAGACCCTAAGGTCACAATTGCTAGGTTTCAGAGTGGCCTTAACCTAGAAATTCAGGATAAAGTTTAACTATTACCTTTTACTGATTTAAATGATTTGGTTCAACTACGTGTTAGGCTAGAGCAATAAATTAAAAGAAGGTCTACCTCTAGTAAAGACTATCCTAACACATCCTATTCCAAGATAGAGCATAAGAGGGAGGGTTACCCCTCCAAATTTGGGTATGAAGGATCTAGGGGAAAGGACAGAGAAAAATACAAAGAAAGAGAAAGGGAAAAATATAGAAAAGACTCCTCCAAGGAAGTCAAAACTAAAGATGTCTAGTGCTTTCACTGTCATGAAAATGGACACTGTATTTTTGAGTGTCCTAGAAAAAGAAATATGGTTTTAAAGGATTGTGATATTGATGGCACTAGTGACTGCATCCCCACCCAGCAAGGATGAAGTTTTGGAATCTGAAGAGGAAATTCAACCTTGTGAAGGAAGCCTCTTAATGGTGAGGAGGTTACTTGGCAGCCAACTTGTGGAGTTGGAACAATCTCAATGGAAAACCTATTCCATACTCGTTGTAAGGTTTTTGAAAATATTTGTTCAGTAATTATAGAGAGTGGTTCATGTTGCAATTGTTGTAGCTCTAGATTGGTTGACAAGTTAGCCTCAACCATTATTCGACATCCAAAACTTATAAACTTCAGTGGATAAAAGAGGATGGAGGAATATTAATTTAGAACCAAGTAAGTATTCCAATTTCCATTGGTAACTATAATGAAAAAAAAATTGTGTGATGTTGTGTCAATAGAAGTTGGACATATCTTACTTGGCAGACCATGACAATTGATAAGCATATTATTCACGATGGTCTCACCAATAAGATTAGTTTCAATCACAAGGGTAAAAAAAATAACTCTTTATCAACTTTCACATCAACAAGTGAGAGAGGACCAAATAAATCTTAAAAAAGTTTATGAGGATAAGAGAGAGGAAAAAAATGTTAAAAAAACTCTCCTTTCCAAATGAATTAAAAGTAGAGAAGTTGTTCCACAAAAATCTTTGAAAAATGAAAATAAAATAAAATCTCTTATGGTGGAACAACCTCTTTTTCTTCTCCAATGCAAGGAGGCACTTGCTAGCACAAGTCAGGATCTTGAGTCTCTACCAATAGGGGTGCAAGACATTTTAAAAGAATTTGATGATATTTTTTTTTTCAAGGAAGTACCTCATGGACTTCCACTTTTAAGGGAACTAAACATCTTTTTTTCCCTAGAACCAACCTACCCAATAGGTTAGCTTACAAAACAAACCCCCAAGAGACTAAAGAGATAGAGACATAAGTTTCTGACTTGTTGAAGAAGGGTTAAGTTCAAAAAAGTCTAATTCCTTGTTTTGTTACCGTGTTGTTGGTCCCCAAGAAAGACGGATCTTGAAGAATGAGCACTTATTGCAGGGCCATCAACGACATCACTATAAAATATAGACACCCAATTCCGAGGTTAGATGATATGTTGGATGAACTGCTCTATTCTCCAAGATGGTGGAGGCTGCGGTGGTGACGCTACCACACAAATATTGGGGAGAGACACCGTGTGTGTTCGTGAACTTGAAGGCATGGTTGATAGAGAAAGAGAAACCCACATCTCTCTGCCACATAAGCAATACTTGACGTCGTAAGCTGAGACTTAACAGAAAGGACCAATTTGGATACATTTTTAAAAATATAGGGACCAAATTGTTTTAAAAAAAAATCATTGTACTAAATTGAATATTGACCTCGACCACTAACAAGGTCACACCACCATTTAACAATTGAAGGAGCATCGAAGCTTATAACACATGAAGAGAGTTTGATTTGAGAGATATGTGACTACTTTACACAAGGCACTAAGAATTATCACATGCATCTACACTTTACAAATTAGTCTCACATCTCCTAAATCAAAATGTGTCAGGAGCTCCTCTAGTTATAAGTAAAGGCATCTCGTCCTCTTATAAATCACTTTAGATTTTAAATAAGAATATGACTATGGTAAAATGCATGTGTTGTTTTTATTGTGTCTTTCTTAGAAGTGAGGACCTCTCGAATATCTTTCTAAGAAATTTGATAAAAAAGTTTTAAATATGTTTTCGATGATGTGAGAGTGTGTGATGAATTATTATCTTTTGCAGTAAAGATGGAGAAACTTAACTTCAAGAATTAACATCCATAGAAGTTGATTATGTTAGAGACTATAAAGTTTTTACTTTAATAAGTAAAAGAAAAGTATAGAGAAGACACACTTTCGTATGGAATCATATCTACATCTTTTACTTGTGTAATCTCTATATTTACAATAAAAAATCAATAGTTGAAAGATTAATCTTAAGTCAATAACTTCATCTCTATATTTATTTTCTAATTAATAATTCTAAACGATAGCAAATAAGGTAATATATGAATCATCAACTTTTACTCTTTCCTAGTGTGGTAAACATTAACCCCTTGTTTGCTTCCATGAATGTACTGTTCAAGAGGAAGGATGTGAGTGGATATCCATGGTTTGGATCAAGGGATGTGCAGGGAAGTGAAAAAGAGGATATACCTGTGAACAGGAAATATCTTCTCCCCTCAAAATGAAGAGATGTAGAGGGAAAGCCACGTCAGCATCCCTTATTTCCAAATTTACCCTCATTTGAATGTATCACAATGTTTCATTTGAATGTAAAAATCTTCCATTTATATATTAGTTATTAGAGTAGATCAGGTGATACCTATTTTTCAAGTTCTAATCAGATATTTTATTAAATGTGGTTGGATTTAGTTTTTTTTAAAGAAAAGAATATACTATATCTAATTAAAATTGAAAATATTACCTGGGTTGGATCATGGTCATCACCAAAAGGTTATACTAAACATTTTTCATTTTATTTTATACTAAATATTTAATTTATTTAATAAAAAAAATCCCTAAAAACAATTCATCACTTAAAATAATTTTATTCTAACTTAAATTATTCATTAGAAACTGAAAATATAATTAATATATTAAAATATGTATTTATGTATTATGTTATATTTTTGTTACTGTTGTATTTTTTAGATTGCTTTATTGTGAGGTTTTTTAATATTAAAAAATAGTAATTTTTTATTTATATAAGATGTGATTTATTTTTTAATTTTATAGTATATGTTTAATATTTAATGAAATTATTTGAAATTCTGTTTTTATTTTTATTTTTGTTATATTTATATTAAAATATTTCTATATATAGTTATTATGTTTATGAGTTATAATTTATTTTATTATAATTTTTTATGAAATTTTTTTCTATTGTTAATTACGTTATATTTTTGTTGTTGTAGTATTTTTTTATTTTTCATTTCTAGAGGGTTTTTAATATTAAAAAAAAATATCTTTTTATTTATATAAGATTTGATTTATTTTTCAATTTTATTACTTGTTTTTATTTAATTTGTTGAATACATATTTTTTTTCTAATTATAGTTTTTATATTATACATATTTAATGTGTAAAAGTTTTTCATTTTTAAACAAAAACAACTCATTTTATTATTAATTTTTTAATAGGCAAGGGTTAATCTGTAAAGTAACATTTCACACCTTTAAAAAAAATTAAAATTTCCTCATAACCATCACATCCCTCACAAATTCTCATAAACTTTCCTCACACATCCACTCTCTCAAATCCTCACCCCCTGCCTAATCCAAATATATCCTAAATCTTTTAACTCTCCAAGTTTTAGTTACACCACCTTCTTTCTTCAAAAGTTATTGATGATTACACAAAAAAATATATATACAAGGAGAGTGAATGCGACGAAAGAAAAACTAAATATACGTATAGAAATGGAGCACTCCAACATCAATAGACCAATTGAAGAACTGTGCAGTCACTGTGTCACCGACCACAGTGCCTGTGGCTAAATCATCTTTCCCATGATACTCATTACACGACAAATAAAAAAACAATCAATTTCGCCCATGGTAATGCTATGCAGCCACCCTTAATAAATGAATAAAGTTTCACACTGTCAAAATATCTCCCACTGTTACTTAGGGTCTTTCAAACATATCAATATACAACTCCAAAGTTCTGCTAAAAAATTGTAAAATTATAGATTTCACAAACCTTATTGAAGCTAAATTTATAAAAAAAAAAGTCTTAAAAAAACTAATATAAAATAACCTTTTCATTAGAAAGAAGGCAGTGTTTCTCACATAGTGGAGTAAGTTTGCATTGCAATAAACTCACGTAATCTTTCAATTATTTATTTATTATTTCTAAGGGAATTTTAACTTATGAAAAATAGTTTCAAAACGTGCACGAAACTAATACAATAATCCACCACTTACAGAGGTCTGGCGTAGTTCAAGGAAAAGTTTCATTCTTTTTCTGGGTATTTTTGTCTATAAAGAAAGGAAATAAGTAACAATTTTTCACCAAAAGAAAGCAAATAATATCATTAACACAAGATAACGTAAAATAAATGACACACTCAGTGATCTATATTTTAGGTAATATATATTCTGCGAGTAATAAGTTTTCTTTAATTTCATAGTATATTTTAAAGAGTTTAATGGTGAATCAGAGTAAATGATAGTTAGATATAATGTTTGAAAAAGAAAACAGTGATTTTTCATTTCCTTTTTTTACTTTATTTTCTATTTTTGAAATTTATACAAGATTAATCAACATTGAAAATAAAAAGGAAAAGGAAAATATTACTTCAACATGTTAGTACAAACAGAATATAAAATAAAAATAAGAAATATTTTGTCTCTCACCAAATATTCTCTAAATCCAACACTGATATAGCATCAAGTAGTGAGTGTTTGTGATCTTATTATTTAAAGGTAACACTAGATATTGTCTTGGAGAAAATTATTTGAGAGATATGATTATTTAAACCTAACACCAGCTAAAGTAATTGTTCTTTTAGAAAATAAAAATATCTTTATTATGAAATGTAGAAACCACCAACCCATTAGGCAACGTGGTTTGAGGTAGGACAACTGAGCACCAAACAGTTTATTTTTTTGCCCAAAGTGGGTGAAGTGACAGAGAAAGAAGGAGAGAGAAACTTCGAGGAAACAACCTTCACCGTTCATCATCTTCATCAATCCAACAACAAAAACAATATCCATTCTTATCATTTCTCAGTCACTGCCACCCTGATACTGACACCTTCACCTTCCACCTTAATGCCCTTCAACTCCAACTGCCTCACCCTCTCTCAGCCCCTCCAAGGTATCACTTTTCGTTTCACCTTTTTTCTTTCAATTTATCATGTGGGGTGGTATTAACTTTGCAAAGTAGGGTTCTTTTTGAAAATTGGCATGAGTTAGAGAAAATTAAAACAAAGAAAGATAATGGGTATAGGAGGATATTTGAAACCAATGTGAGTGGATTAAATTCAGATTAGAAGAAAAAAGTTAACGTTTCTTTTAGATATCTTGAAGAAGAACAGTTCTGACTTCTGAGGGATTTGGTTTGAATGCTTAAATGGGGTTCTTGGGTTTGTTTAGGATAGAGAATTTATGGGCGGATCAATTTCAAAACGAAGGAGTTCTAGGCAACGTTCGTCCTCAAATTTTTTCCCTCGGTATCAATCGCCTTATTTGCCACAAAGCCAAGATCAAGGGTCTGTGAGGCATTACGGGTATTCATCCCAAAGCAATGGTGGTGGTCCTGCTCCAGAGCAAGGAAAGAGATCAGATGGGAAGTATTCAAGGATAGGTGATAATTATAAGAGCTTGGACCAGGTAAACTTTTTATGCTCCTTCATTCTCAATGTATGAAATTGCTTAAACGGAGAAGCTTGGGTCTTGGGTGTTCTTGGTTTTTGTATAGTCTGTTGTTTGCACTTAATGCATGCAATGCAACTGTCCTTGTATTTTGAATTTAAGCTCTTAGGTTTGAAAAACAAGAGCCTATTTCAGTTCAGGTCTCGAATCGCTTAGAATAAGTTGTAACTAATTTCGGTAATTGTTATCTTGACATTGTCATAGTTCGTGCCATTGCTCTTTCTGAAGGACGTAAATGTTAGATTACTATGCTGACTTCTGGTATTGCACCAGTAATAATTTGAAATTCTCATATTGACGTGTGACATTCTGAAGTAGTTTTTCATATTTTAAGGTAACTGAAGCTTTAGCAAATGCTGGCCTAGAATCTTCTAATCTCATTGTTGGTATTGATTTTACCAAGAGCAATGAGTGGACAGGTTTTTCCCTTGTCGACCAACCACCTTCATATCCCCTCCTTTGTAATTGTGTTAACATGCATAATGTGACTCTGTATTAGGTGCAAGGTCATTTCAAAGGAGATGCCTGCATCACATTGGTCATGAACAAAATCCGTATGAACAAGCTATATCTATCATTGGGAAAACACTATCATCCTTTGATGAGGATAACTTAATTCCCTGTTTTGGTTTCGGAGATGGTAATATAAGAACCATTGTTGTAAATTACATTCATCTATCTAGTATAATGTTCCCGTGAGTTATACTGTGTTGGGATTTTCATATGGCAGCATCAACACATGATCAAGAAGTTTTTAGTTTCTATCCTGATGAGAGATTTTGTCAAGGATTTGAAGAAGTGTTGGGACGATATAGGGAATTGGTCCCTCAATTAAAGCTTGCAGGTATTGGAACATTGGTCAAACATCAATTCAATTTCTCTTACTGTATCTGTTATTAGCTCTTTGCTTATTGTATTTTTTTGCCCTTGACTGGCAGGACCAACATCATTTGCTCCAGTCATTGAGATGGCAATCACTATAGTCGAGCAAAGTGGAGGCCAATACCATGTCTTAGTGATTATAGCCGATGGGCAGGTTGAGAATTATTTGAATTGAATTAGACAAATAATTTTTTTATTACTCAATAACTGTGTCTTGAGATCAAATAATCAAATTTTACACCAAATAGTGTGCACACATTGAGCAGGAGTTTTTTATATTGATGTTTTTACCTTTTCATGGAGGAATAGGCTGTATGTTTGTGCTGAACATTTAGACCTTCCTTAAATATTACAATACTTTAACACTTCTTATTTAGGTAACCAAGTCAATGAAACATTAGTTATAGTCAATGGTGGAGCTAGAGAATTTTCTTTTGGGGGCCTAAATAAAGACGAAAATCAGGCTTTGTTATGTAAAAAAAGAATTACTTGTAAGTTTGTTGTTTCCCTCTCCACGGCATATAGGACCTTTTCCCCTAGTGGTAATAACTAATAACCCAAGAAAGCAGTATATAATTCAAAACAAGGTTAGATTATGGATAAATTGGATGCTTTTATCTCTTAAGCATTGTTTTATGCACTCTTCAAGTTCTGTGGTTTAGTCATAATAAGATTTGGTTTTTAATTGAAATAAAAAAAAGAATCAGCTGTAGTTTTCATAACGAACTATAAAAAATCTTAGAGATGATATTTAGCATAGCAACATATTGACATGGTGTGGTCATGTTTATCATTGACTCTCATCTAGTATTAGGAGACTAGGTATGTTAAATGAATTGATGTTGAATAGTGTCAACCTGTTGCAGGTGACGAGAAGTGTTGACATTGAGCATGGGCAGTTGAGTGCACAAGAAAAGAAAACTGTAGAAGCTATTGTGAAAGCTAGGTAATTAGCTGTCTGTGTTGTCTATTCCTTTCTATGGTTATGAGATTTCTAACTGTGTTTATTGTCATCATAAAAAATGTGTCTATTACCAGTGAATATCCCTTGTCAATCATATTAGTTGGAGTTGGAGATGGGCCGTGGGATATGATGAAACAATTTGACGATAACATCCCTGCCCGAGCATTTGATAATTTCCAGGCATGTATCTTCTGTTCAAAACTTGTCAGTTCTGTTGTTTCTTTAAAGTATGGTTTGTTTATGATCACAATAATGACAAAATGTTTTTTCTTTTATTTTTCCTTCTTCTCTAGTTTGTGAATTTCACAGAAATAATGTCGAAGAACATGGATCGGTCCAGAAAGGAAACTGAGTTTGCACTGGCGGCCTTGATGGAAATACCCTCCCAGTACAAGGCAACACTAGAGCTTAATACATTGGGGTAACAAATATTGAATTCTTTTTTTCTTCACAGGCTTTTGCTGCATTGAATACATTATCCGTTTATGGAGCCATCTATGAGCTGTATAACTTTTCAAACAGCACTCGAAGCGGGAAAGATGTCGACAGGGTTCCTCTGCCACCCCCTCTATATGGTGCAGCATCTTTCAATTCCCCGAAAACATCCCGTCAGAACAGTTTTCGTCCCAGTGCACCATCTAGCAGACATGATGTTCGTTCGAATCCTCCCGCAACTTCTGCTTCTGATAATCAGGTATGTCCACTCTTTCTCTTGCTATTTGCAGTCATTGCTATAGAATGATCTGCACTTGTCAAAGGTGTATTTTGTTGTTCACGTTGGCACTCAAAAGTAAGTTTTCATATACATGATTTAATGCACACTCAAATTCTCAAGTAAACTATTCTGTTGTGTAATCCTTGCAGGTTTGTCCCATTTGCCTCACCAATCCTAAGGATATGGCTTTTGGTTGCGGGCATCAGGTAAGGAATCCAGAGAAGTTTGCTTTTGATTCTCACATAGAAAAGATAACTGAATGCCTATTAGTTACAGTACTAGTTTTTTTATGAGCCACTTTTATTAATTTGCAGACATGCTGTGAGTGTGGACAAGATCTTGAATTGTGCCCCATTTGCAGGAGTACCATTGATACTAGAATAAAACTTTATTAGATGATTTTTCATGTTGAGGTATGAAACCAGGTTTTCAGAGGAAGGGGGCTGAGTCCAAACGATTTGCTTAGTGCCTTCGCATTGTACATATTTTTGGTATTTATTTATTTATTTAAGTCTATGCTTTGAGCGCATTTTATACTGGAGTTGGATTTGCGTTATTACTATATTCATTTTATGCAATTCATCAATATAATATTTCATACCTGTAGATCTTGTGGCTTCTTTCATGGTTATGTTATGAATCTCTTGTTTGTTCCATTGAGTTAATTTCTCACGCCATTATTCCACGTGCAATTGTCACGTGCTGAGAATGTGAACGATAGCACAATGAGTTAAGACTTTCTGACATTTGCAAAAGTAAAAAGGGCCCTTGCTTTAGGGGCTGATTAAGTAAATAACAGAAACAAGTTCCTGTCTCTGGAATTTGATTAATTAAATGGATATTTCTGTGTATATCCAAAAGAAGAAAATTAAGTTTACCAGTCCTAGAATCCATTTGGATTTGGGCTTTCAGTTTACTTGTGTTGGCTCTTATCTTCACATTTTGTAGACTACTTTTGGGCTTTTGCTTCCTGCAACCCCTCGATTTTCAACCTGCACCCATACAGTTGGGTGAAATGAATGAATAGTTCTCCTTCTCCCTCGCTGCACCTAAATCATTGCTGCTGCCACCTCTGCTGCTGCTGCACCATCACTGCTGTAGAAGAAGAGAAGGAGAAGATTACACAGGAGCAAAAAAAGGCTTGTTTTGGAAAGTTCTTTCTAGTGTTATGAAAAGCTGGTTCTAGAAAACATTTTCTGGAAAATTTGTTTTTGAATATCTATTCCAGAAAATTTTGTTCAACAATGTATTTCATGAATTCTGAAGAGTGTGCTTTGGAAAAAAGTTGTGGAAGGGATAAAATGGTCATTTTAAAAATTGTTGGTGCAGGAAAAAAAAGCACTACTTTTGTCTTGTGATTGACAAAAGCTACACCACTATAATATTTTACTAACAATTAACATTTTTCTATAGAAAATATAATATTTTAACTGTATAAAAGAAATATTTCTATTTCAAATTTAACTGTCTTTTTTTTGTCTTCTAAAAATAAAAAATAATTGCACCAAAAAAAAACTGCTGTAGAGATGATGTAACATCCATTCTAAATATAACTAAGATGCCCTTTTCTTTATAGTTTAAAGAACAATTATCATGTTCTCCCTCTTTAAAAAATACCACATTAAAAGATTGTGATGCATACAAAAGAAAGAGAAGTTGTATTGTTTTAAGGTTAATACAATTTTAAAATGTTATTTCAAGATTCACTTAACTTCAGCCAAAATGATTGCACCATTTCAAGTGCATGAGTGCCAAGTATGTCGGCTCCAAGCAAAACGCAGTGCTACAAAAGGACTCTCCCTTCGAGTCTAATAACCATCGCCTTCAACATGTTCTTCCCATCTTGCAGTAAAATAATGATCACTGCCCTTTTTTTCTTGGTTTGTTTTGGATTCAGCGATGGTGCCAATGTGACACCCTCTGAGGGGAGGAGAGGGCAGTGGCAACTGCTCCTTAAGAGCACTGGCGTGGTTGGCATGCATGTGGCTTTAACCTACAGAAACACTGTCATAATGTTTGATCAAACAGGAGCTGGCCCATCCAGTTACGAACTTCGCAAACGCTTCAATGGAGGCAGGTGCACCAGAGGCAGCCATGATATAATGGACTCCACATGCTATGCTCATGCTGTGGAGTATGACATTAGTATCAATAAAGTGAGGCCTCTGAGGCTTGACACTGATCCTTGGTGTTCCTCTGGTTCATTCCTAAGCAATGGTACTCTTTTACAAACGGGTGGAAATGACAGAGGTGCCAAAAGGATCAGATTCTTTAGGCCCTGTGGGAATGACAAATGTGACTGGATGCAATCAAAGAAAATACTATCTGATAGGAGGTGGTATGCTTCTAGTCTGCTACTACCAGAACATGATAGGGTGGTTGTTGTTGGTGGAAGAAGAGCTTTAACATATGAATTTGTACCAAAAATTAGTCCTGGAGAAAAATCCTTTGACCTTCCATTCTTGCACCAAACCAATGACAGGAACGAAGGAGGGAACAACCTATACCCCTTCCTCCACCTTTCATCAGATGGAAACTTGTTTATTTTCGCCAACCGCGATTCCATCCTACTCAACTTGCGAAGAAACAAAGTGATCAAGACCTTCCCTCGGATTCCGGGAGAAGGGTCAAGAAACTATCCAAGCTCAGGCTCATCTGTGATACTCCCATTGGACCATAGAGACAACTTCCAAAGGGTGGAAGTTATGGTGTGTGGAGGTTCATCTACTGGAGCCTTTACAGCTGCTGCTAAGCGAAGATTCTTGGTAGGGTTAAGATCATGTGGAAGAATGGTGATCACAGGAAACAAGCACAAGTGGGATATGGAGCACATGCCAAAGCCACGTCTCTTACACAACATGCTGATTCTCCCTAAAGGTGACATCCTAATTATAAATGGGGCGAAGCGAGGGTCTGCAGGATATGACAATGCTAGAAACGCTTCTCTTGCACCTTATCTCTACAGCCCCAAGAAAAGACTTGGAGCAAGGTTCACAGTCCTTATGTCCACCAAGATAGCCAGAATGTATCACTCATCAGCAGCTCTTCTTCCTGATGGGAGGGTCTTGGTTGCGGGTAGTAACCCTCATGGGAGGTACACCTTTCACAATGTGGCATACCCAACTGAACTAAGACTTCAAGCTTTTGTTCCACACTACATGGAAAGGAGGTATCATACCTGGAGGCCTAGTAACTTGACCATACAATATGCTGGTGCCACCAGCCATGCAATTGAGTATGGGAAAGAGTTTACTGTTAGGTTCTTCCTAGAGAGGAGGCCTAGCAATGTGATGGGGTTCAGTGCCTATGCACCACCATTTACCACTCATTCCTTTTCCATGAATCAGAGGATGCTGAAGCTGAGGTGCAGGAGCATGGTGAGAAGTGGTGATGGGTGGGTGGTTGCAGTCTTGGAAGCCCCACCATCATCCCTTGTTGCACCTTCTGGTTACTACATGCTCACGGTTGTCAATGGTGGAATTCCAAGCATGTCTCAGTGGGTTCAGTTTGGACACGCCTAGGCCTGTCTTTGTTCAATAATGGTGTTCCAGAGTAGTAATTAAAGAAGAAATTTTCTCAAGGGAGAAACCTCAAAGGAATGCTAATTTATGAAACGAAAAAAACCTATAGTTATATTCCGCAGGGATTAGAAGCTCCTAGATCAAAGTCTATGCCAGCAAAATAATTTGAAGGTTCTTGTGCAGGCTTTTTTAACACGTTATTTTGGATATAGTGAACGTTCTCTCTGTCTTTAGCCCAAAATTTATTGCTATATGTGATCACAGATTCAAAGACCATGTCTTAGCAAGGTGAAAGATAGGGAAAATTATTCACACAAAATGTGTAATTTAATAAGAAAATTACAAAAGTAGACAAATACAATTTTTTTTTTATAAAAATGGACATCTCTCGGTCAAAGTTGTCAATGACATATACAACATTAATTAAACACATTAATTTGTCACTTCATTTTATTTTATTTTTTTAATTAAAGTTATCAGTTTAAATAAAATGTAAAGAAATTATATACTGGATTGATAACTTTGGTGTATTTTATTTAAACTAAAGTACCAATTTAGCCCGCAACTTTAGTTGAATTTTTTTCTTTCCCGAACAATAACTAATATTTTTTAAAATAAAAATATGTATATAATAATAATTTAATTTTTTTAAAAAAATTACTTGAACTAAATAACAATGTTTTGAAATTTTTTATTTTATAAATAATAACAAAAATTTAATTTTGTTTTATTTAAGAAAATCATATATACAGTTGAAGAATTAAAATGATTTTTTTTTCACAGAAAATAAACTTACCCTAAACCAAGTTTTGATATATTAAAAATGTATATAAAATATTTTAAATAAATTGGGTTAAAAATAAGTTGTGTGATAAATTAAAAATATTGACTATTTTTTAAATATTGTTAAAGTTAAAAATATTTTTGTTGTTTTTAAAAAAATTAAATTATGTTTGTGAATTACATTTTAGGTTAGATACAATTTAAAATTTAAAAAATTTTAGGATCGATACAATTATATAATATATAGATTATATAATATATAAAAAGTAGTAATATACATGTATTTATGCTAAAATAAATATATTAAAAAATAAATTAAATTATTGAATAAATCATTAAAAGAAGATGATATTAAAATATTTTATGAAAACAACATTACAAAGGATGATTCTACTGTTTAAATAGACAATTTCCTCTGTTATGACCTTCATTGCGATAGTAAGAACATTTTTTTGCCTTGTTATGAATTTGTTGATCAATTTCATTATGCAAACGAGTTGTAACTAGTCGTCCCGACTCTTTGCGTCGCATGTGGGGGTCAGGTATGAAATTTGGTCCAGTATAAGTAGAGCAATAACCTCGTTTCAAACGGGATGGATGATATTCCTTTTTAATCGTGTGGAGGTTGTAAATTGGATCAATGATGACAAGAGGAACAAACAACAATAACATGACGGCAGGGAAGCAATCACACCACCAATCATTTAATATAACTGTATATGACTGAGGTCATCGACCATGTTGGGGGGTGGCTAATTCTTGGACATCAAATCCAGAATTATTTGCATTAAACCTTTCCACAAAACACATAGTCGAATCTTGTTGATTTTTTCTGAGTAAGTTTTGATATCTTCTGGATAATAATGACTTGCACGTAACATGATGTCTCTTTGAAGTCTTGTTTAACAAACCATGTTTTTGTTTTTTCAAAAGTTGCCTTAACCAAAGCAAAAATTGACAAGGAACGAGTTCTCTTAAGCACGAAATTAATGCATTCTGCTATATTTGTGACCATACTGTAGATCAAGAGTGATCATGTGCTTTGAATAATCCAAATCCAAGGTGTTTGATGAAAGGCTAGTGTTGCTGCTATGTTTGGGTGAGATCTGGGTATAATAGAATGTGATTCACTCCTTTGTTGAATCTAAAACTGATGTGATTTAAAACCTTTTTGAAATCAAGTGTTTTTCCAACTAAGTGAAAAACAACCTTTTATTTTGTCGAATCAATCGGTTGTTTTGGTCTTGGGAGTTTTGAAAAAGGTTGAAAATTGTTTTGGTTTGGTTGACTTAACTGTCAAGCCAAAATAATCGGTTGATTCGTGGTTTCAACCGATTGTTTCTTTGAAAATCCTAACAAAATTATGTTTTGAATGGTGAATCTGTTTTAAATGTTTTCTAACTGAATACACTCCTTCATTAATTTCTTTGACCAATCTTTGAAAAATATAAATGGTTTGTTTATGTTTTCAAATAAGTAAGAAACAATTTTGAGAAATTCAGTTTAACAGATTTGATTCTAAGATTTCAAGATTCACATCAAGCTTTGGATTTTCAATAGAGAGTGGAATAGGATTGCAATTGTATTCAATTTAGATTGTACTGTGATCAGGTGTAATCCTTCTAAAACTACTGTATTTCTAGTGTTGTGTTGCCAAGGAGTATTGTGTGTTCTTGAGGTGTTCAAGATCAATACTCTTGGTGTGGTTTGTTAAAGGTAGTGTGTTTCTTGAAGGGTTCAAGGTCACTACTTTGGTGGTTTGTGTTTTGTAATCCGGTTTGATTGCTTAGTGGATTACCCAGTGGTATTCTGGGGACTGGATGTAGCTCTTGGCTTAAGAGTGAACCAGCATAAACTGTTTGTGTGTTTCTCTCTTACCCTAAACTCATTTAAATTATGTTTTAAGCTTAACTGATATAAATAACCGATTGTTTCGAAGAAACAACCAATTGTTTTCTGTGTATTGTTGTATAACTGCTTGAGTTCTTGGCTAACTTGATTCTTGTTCTGGATTTATACAAAGAACTTCATTAAACCTGAAATTTTTTTCAAAAACCCCTTTTAAACAATTCACCCCCCCTCCATCTTGTTTAAGGCCATATATTCTAACAATTGGTATCAAGAGCTTGGTACTTGAAAAATATTCAAGTTTGATCCTAAAATCTTTTTTCTATGGCTGAAAAACTACCTTTTGGGGAGGGTGCCTCAATTAACAGGCCACCTTTGTTTTGTGGTTTGAATTATCAGTTTTGGAAGGTTAAAATGAAAATCTTTGTTGAATCTCTT
This sequence comes from Phaseolus vulgaris, assembly GCF_051622355.1. Taxonomy (NCBI): domain Eukaryota; kingdom Viridiplantae; phylum Streptophyta; class Magnoliopsida; order Fabales; family Fabaceae; genus Phaseolus; species Phaseolus vulgaris. The sequence continues at coordinate 27,660,133 of NC_143506.1, read as the reverse complement.
GATAAAGGAATTTGGGATGCAATTGAAAATGGTTCTTTTATTCCTAAATTTGAAAAGGATGAATCTTCTATTGAAAAACCATGGTCCCAATGGATTGATGCTGAAAATAAAAAGGCCAAGTTTGATTGCATTGCCAAGAATATCATAACCTCTGCTTTGAACTCTGATGAATTTTTCAAGATCTCACAATGTGCATCTACTAAGAAAATGTGGGATACTCTAGAGGTCACCCGTGAAGGAACAAATGATGTGAAGAGAGCAATGAAACATACTCTAATACAAGAGTATGAGATGTTCAGAATGCTCAAAGGAGAATCAATTGCTGAAGTACAAAAGAGATTCACTCACATTGTCAATCATCTAATGAGTCTTGGAAAAATCTTTGACAAAGAGGAGTTGAACATCAAGATTCTTAAGTGTCTTGATAGATCTTGGCAACCTAAAGTCACGGCTATCTCAGAATCAAAGGACTTGACATCTTTGACTACAACCTCCTTGTTTGGAAAGCTTAGAGAACATGAGTTGGAGATGAATAGACTCAATGTTCAAGAAAGTGAAGACAAGCATGTAAGGAACATTGCTTTGAAAGCTGCCAAACACAAGAATAAGCAAGACTCAAGTGATGAAAGTGAGGAAGAAAATCTTAGTTTGTTGTCCAAAAAGTTCAACAAATTCTTGAAGAGAAACCGCAACAAGGAATCCAACAAAGAAAAGTATGGAAACAAGAAAATTAGTGATTTCAATTCTAACAATTACACTTGTTTTGGTTGTGGAGAACAAGGGCATATAAAAGTTGATTGCCCAAATAAAAAAGGCAAGGAAAAGAAGTCAAGCAATAAGGAAAAGAAAGGGAAATAAAAAAGAGCCTATATTGCTTGGGATGAAAATGAAGTCTCTTCATCAAGCTCCTCATCAAGTGAAGATGAAAAAACCAATATGTGTTTGATGGCTGAAGGAGATGATGATTCAAGCAGCTCAAGCAATGTAAGTTCTTGTGCCTTCTTAAATGCTGAAAACTATAGTCAATTACTTCAAGCTTTTAAAGAAACTCATGAAGAAGCTAACTGATTGACTCTCTTAAACAACCGATTGAAAATGTTGAATAACTGGCTTGAAAATAGAGTCAAGACTCTTGAAGAAGAATTGGAAAAAATCAAAAACTGATTTTGAAAATCCTTAAATGCATTGCAAAAATTCCTCTTACTTGTGTGACTCTAAAGTTTGAGAAAATTGTAAAACTCTTGAGAGTAAGGTCCACTGTCTTGTAAGAACTGTGGATAAACTTTCAAAGGATAAATCCAACTTTGAAACTGTCTATTAGTTATAAATATAATCTTTTATTAAAATAATTTAGTTTAATTTTCGTTCGAATACCTTTTTAACTAATTTAATCTACTTCCTAGCCCATCCCATTGATAACACTCTTTTATGGATTACTTCTAATTAAACTCAGACTAATAACTTACATGTATGGGCAAATTTTAAGATGAAACAAGAAAGATATAATTAACTTTAATTAATTTCTTAATATATTAATTATTTCTTATTAGAGTTAGTTATCATAGTTAATTATGTTTATCTATCTATAAGTATAGAGTTTTTTCTCTTCTCAGTATTAGATCATAATATTAGAAGTAATCTCTATTTTCTTTTGTTGCTTTCTTCTTCATTCACGACATATCATTCACTATGGTATGAACTCTTCACTTAAGGAGTTTTGTTGTGTATCTCGTTTCTTTTTTATTATCAAGATTGGTACCTTCTCTTTTTTAACTTTTTTTTTAGTATGGATTCTAAAGCGATTTTTAATATTTGTTCTAAGAGACTTGAGGTCAGAATAATATTCATAGTTCGTATAATGACGAAAATTCTACTACAACTTTAGTTGTAAAAAAAAAATTATATAGTAATTAAATGTAGAGATAAAAATAATTAGTCACTGTATTAACTAAATCAAATACTAATTTAGAGACTAAAAAAATATTTGTATTTAATGTGATTTTTATTATTAATAAAATATTATAAAATAATTTATAAATTAATATCTAAATTAACTACCAAAATTTTAACTACTAATACTTTTTATTCTAAATTAGTCTCTAAAAGGCTAATGGAGACTAATTTATAACATAGTTAGTTAGTAACCAAAACCTTGATAATTAATAGTTAGATACCAATTTAAAAAATTATTTTATAAATTTTTATTAATAATATAAATTGTTTTAGATACTAATAATATTTTCGCAAAAATAGATTTTCTTATAATAATTTGTCTTTTTAGTAGAGGGGGTACAAACTTTCTTGGAAGTACAGGTAGTAAAAATAGCAAAGTTTGTACATATTGTGGTGTTAATGGACAAATAATAGAGGAATATTATAAGAAATATGTCTACTTTTCTAATCATAAACTTTATAAACCTTATGAAACTATTGTTAATAATACAATGATAAATATAAGATATGATGTTAAAGAATATCATCATTCAGAATCAACATACAATAGGATGAAGTTTACTGTTTAACAAAATCAAGTGATAATTCTCATCACTCAAGTTAGGGTTTGAAGTTTGAGCTAAACATGTTAAAATAATTCTCTTTTCTCTAAGGAAAGTGTTCAAGTTTCATATTCTCACCTTAAACAAGAAACAATCTAAATAAATTATTTTATCTTCCTATATTTCCTATATCTATCGCTCAATAATGCTCTAATAATGCATCACATCACCTCCAATGAGGATTAATAGTGAAGTCATATCAAACATCACTTCCTTGTTGGTTCTAAAATTCATTGTTAAATTGAATAATCTATAATTAGTTGTTTGAATTTAAATACTCGTCATTTCATTTACTGTATTTACGATGTAAATTGATTTAACATCATTAATATGAACATGACATTGATTATTATGAAATGATAATTAGTGAATGATTCTGGAACATGTGGGGATGGTTTTAGTAACAACCACAAGGATATTATTAAATTAATATGATATGTTATATAAATAATAATAAAAATTCGATGAAATTTTAGATTAAATAGATAAATAAAATATTCATTAATATTCTGGATTCTATTATATATAAATAAATTAATGTATGTATAGAGAGTGAGGGTTGATATATCCAACATCAAATTATAGGGTTATAATATTTAAAATGAAATATATAAGAAATTATTCTATTGTAAGATATATATTATGATAACTATATGTATACTATAAATAATAAGTTATTAGGTTAACAAAATATTTATAACAAGTAATAATATCAATTTAATTTTAATATAATATTAATAAATCACTTGATAAATATTATATATATATATATTAATTTTATATGTTTAATATATTGAAATTATATTTTAAAATAAAAATATCTAAATATTAAAAATAATTACACGCACTGTAAATTATTCAATATTTGAATAATTATCCTTATTAATTTAAAAATATATATAAAGACATAATTTTTTTGGCACTAATCATAAGTAAGAGGATAGAAGTTATGAAAAAACTAAATTTATGAATATTACAAAATTTAACTTAATCACATTGAAAAAGAATTATAAAGTTGAGTTATTTATATGATTTCCGTACTTATTTAATCTTGTATAAAATTTCTCGATCAATCCATTATATTATTTAACATATTAAAAATATATTTAGTTTTTCTATATTAAGCTGACTCATCATTGACGAGGCACGGATTAGGTTAAGGACCTTTCAGCTTCAACTTGTGCTAATTTTCAACTTTTCCACGTTCAACTTTTTCACAGTCCATCACTGATCATAGCTGTTCCCATCTGCCAAACAGAAAATCTCTGAAACGGATAAACTTTACAAAAGGATTATTTTCATACTTCTAAAAGAAACTCCTGTCTAACAACCAATTTTAATAGTATAATAATATATTATAATTTTATGTTAAAAATAAATAAATATTTTGTTTTTTAGTGATATTAAGTAAATGTATTTCGTCTTTTAGTAGTGATAAAGTTTTATTATTCTAAAATTTCACTAGAAACAAACACTCTACAACTATATTTTAAAATAATACACTTTTATATATGTCAAGTCAATGAAATCGTTGTATCATTTTGAACTTTTATTAGTGGTCTATATATTAAAAAAGTATTGATACGTTCATAATTTTTCACTAAATTATAATATGAGAGATAAATAATTTTAAAATTACAGTGTACTATGTATTACATTTGTAGTTGTGATTACAATTTGCAAAGTGTGTATTTACACTTTATGAAAGTAATATTTTCAAAGAAAAAACACACATGTCTATTTCATTGTCTGAGAGAGTGCTCAGATCACTACCTTTGGTACGGATCGAAAACTTACCTGACAAAGAATTTCGGTACCACACGCATCTTCACACAGACATTTCTATTTCAGAGAGTGTTTAGATCACTACGTCTTTCTTTCGTACGGATCGAAATTTATCTTCGTTACCTTACAACCGTTTACAATGACTTCGATCATGGGCAAGTCATCAACTTTCTTCACCTTCCCAGCGTCAGCAGATACAACCTATATATTTTATATTACAATTTTTAATATAATTATTTTAATACTTTTTATATTTTTAATTATAAATTTATTTTTTTATTATATATATTTATATCTAAACCATGGATTATGAAATCATCATTTCCTTACCACCATGACACCACCATGCAACTTACTATAAATTGTTGCCAACCTTGCAACTCAAAATTCCATCCTCATTAATTCAAATCATTCTATCACGTTACTGTTTCACGTACTTTTTACCGTTTTAACCTTTCTGTGTCAATATGACTGTCACGGCGGCGCCAACGGTGACGGATGTCTTACGGTGAGGGGCAAGACCGTTTTGTCCCATGTCCCCGGAAACGTTGTTGTTTCTCCGATCGGAACAGAGTCCGCGTTCTTGGGTGCCACTTCAACCGTTTCAAGTTCTCGTCATGTTTTCGATCTTGGAATTCTTCAGTGAGGCTCTGATATTATTCACCTTTTTCTTTGTTTGGCTTTCTCACGTTCACCAAATGCTTCTAGAATCATATCAAACTTCTATGATCATGTTGACGTGTTATACACCTTGTTAAGTAGTTCAGAATGCTCGATCTGATTGTTTGTTAATAAATTCTGATAGATTATGCTTGTATGTTAATTAATTCTGGTTGTGTCTATTATTAGTTTACTTCATATACCAACTACATGAAAAATCTGCACCAAACTCTGAGAGTTGTTCACTGAACTTATTTTGGAAAACAAAACAAAAAAATGCAGGGGATATAAGTTGCTATCTTTGTTCAGAGTCAAAATCTGGTGGATGATACCAAGTCTAGGGAGATCTGCCAGTGATGTTCCAAAGGAAACTCAGTTGCTGCTCCTGGAAGCAAAAGAAGAATCTTCACTTGAGGATGAGCTTTCTTCTGATTCTGAAGAGCTAGCTACAGATAAAACTTCCTACATTCTCTTCTTGCCTGTTTTGGATGGACAGTTTCGCGCAACTTTACAAGGAACTCAATCAAATCAGCTCCAGTTTTGCACTGAAAGCGGTTGTTACTTCAGTTTTTACTATTTGATTTCCTTCCCGTTATTATCGTCCTCAGCTCAGCTATTTGATAGTAATATGAGTATGACTTTAGATTTTGAATGCTGCAGGAGATGCCCGTGTTCAAACTTCCCAATCACTGGAAGCAGTATTTGTAAATTCAGGGGACAATCCATTTGAGTTAATCAGGGATTCAATCAAGTATGCTTCTTGTTCTATAATGTCCTTAGTCTCTAACTACTTATTTGTTTAGAAGTCAGGAAATGTTAATTTTCAATTTACAATGGCATAGGATACTGGAGAAACACAAAGGGACTTTCTGTCATCTTGAAAACAAGAGGATCCCTGCACATCTTGACTGGTTTGGATGGTGCACTTGGGATGCTTTTTACACTGAAGTGAGTCCACAAGGAATTAAAGAGGGCCTTCAAAGGTATACTACATACATACTATTTTAACTAAGTACACCTATTGATAGATGGCCTGCAAATTTTGAAGATATCCATGACAATGACGATTTTGCCTGTTATCACAGTTTCTCAAATGGAGGTTGTTCGCCAAAGTTTATCATCATTGATGATGGATGGCAAGAGATCCTCAATACGTTTCACAAAGAAGGTGAACCAGTGATCGAGGGAACCCAGTAAGTTCTCTTTTCAGTCGAGGCCGCACATTTTTTCCTCCATTCTTTTAGTCATCTGCTCACATCTTTTTTGAACTGTAAGGTTTGCAACCAGACTAGCAGACATCAAAGAAAACAAAAAGTTCATCAATGCAGGCTCTGACAATTCTTGCAGCAATCTCCACGATTTTGTTGACTCTATCAAACATAATACGAATGTAAAGTAAGCTGTCTGATCCCATAAAGATACCATTCCATTACCACATTGAAACTTATGAACTGACCATGAATATAATGGTGCACTCTTTAGATACGTTTACATGTGGCATGCTTTAGCTGGTTATTGGGGAGGTGTACTCCCATCATCAGATACAATGAAGAAATATAATCCAAAGCTTGCCTATCCAATTCAGTCACCTGGTGCCACAGGGAACCTTAGAGATATAGCCATGGACAGCCTTGAAAAATATGGAGTGGGAATCATTGACCCAGAAAATATATATGACTTTTACAATGACTACCACAGTTACCTTGCCAGCTGTGGTGTGGATGGAATCAAAGTAGATGTCCAAAATTTGATGGAAACGTTGGGTTCTGGGTACGGTGGTCGTGTTTCATTGACCAAACGGTATCAAGAAGCATTAGAGAAATCTGTAACAAGGCACTTTAAGGACAACAACATCATTTGCTGCATGTCTCACAACTCGGATTCAATTTACAGGTTTGCAGTCTGTCTAATTAGAGGCAAGTACAATCCAAAATCTTGTTTGAATCCCTTTTCTGACTAGTTTATTTTACGTTCACAATTTTCAGTTCAAAGAAGAGTGCAACAGCAAGAGCATCAGAGGATTTCATGCCAAGAGAACCAACATTTCAAACCTTACACATTGCCTCTGTCGCGTTTAACAGCCTTCTACTGGGAGAGATATTTGTGCCAGACTGGGACATGTTCCATGTAATATTCCCGTCTCATTGCTTGTTCAAATGTTTCATGTATGAACATATTAATGAGTCGCTTGATACGATTAATTAATGATTCTATTTCAGAGCAAGCACGAGACAGCGGAGTTCCATGCTGCAGCAAGAGCAATTGGTGGTTGTGCAGTATATGTAAGGTAAGGCACCAAATCAGATTGAAGTCTTGGTCCCCCTTTGAAAACAATTTCTTAATCATAATAAAGTTTGAAAAATTTTTTTTTTATCAAATTTGATATATTACAGTGACAAGCCCGGCAATCATGATTTTAAAATCCTCAAGAAGCTAGTGCTACCTAATGGATCAGTCTTGAGAGCAAGATTTGCTGGCCGTCCTACTCGAGATTGTTTATTTGAAGACCCCGTGATGGATGGTAAAAGGTATGTAACAAGTTACTGTCTGTCTCTAAGAATGGCCTGAATTTTCTGCTGCGCTTTCATTCCTTACTGAACAGTGAACATATTACTGACTATTTTGCAGTTTGCTGAAAATTTGGAATTTGAATGCACTGACCGGGGTGGTAGGCGTCTTCAATTGCCAAGGAGCAGGAAGCTGGCCACTGAAATCGTTGGAAGCCGCACCTTTGCGCATAACCATTTCAGGGAAAGTGAGACCCCTTGATGTTGAATTTCTTGAAGAAGTTGCAGGAGAAAATTGGAGTGGAAGTTGCATAGTATATGCCTTCAATGCAGGTGAAAACTCCTGCATCAACTAATCACATTTCATTTCCTTTTAGAACCTAAAACACATTCATTTCTCTAGAAATGCCAAAACTAACTACTGTACAATACTGCAGGCTTACTTTCCATGGTTTCTCACAGAGGAAAACTTGAAACGTCCCTGGAGACACTCCAATGTGAAATATATACAGTATCTCCAATAAGGGTCAGTACTCAATAGGCCTACTTTGCAATCTACGTTTTGTGAAAAACCATCTTTACCAAGTATCTAACGGGCAAGAGTGTTCATGTGTGTCTAAACAGGTGTTTGGTCATGATGTGCACTTTGCACCAATAGGATTGCTTGACATGTACAATTCGGGAGGAGCAGTAGAAGCCTTGGACTGCAACATGGATGTTTCACAGTTTATAGTAAAAGTCAAAGGCAGAGGTTGTGGCCGTTTTGGAGCCTACTCCAACGTTAGACCAAAGCGTTGTGTAGTAGACATGAAGGAGGAGGAGTTCTCCTACAACCCAGAAGATGGACTATTAACGATTAAACTTGATGGTGAAGGCAATTCAAGGGATATAGAATTTGTATACTGAGGTGGCTCTATAAAGTCAAAGTAAATGTAATCTTATTCCTCTTCAGAGCCATTTTTTATTACCTAAACCCGGAAGTAACCTTAAATGGAATTTTATTGTTGTAGGAAAAAAAGATGATGTTTAAATTTGGTGTTATAGAACTGCAAATATTTCTTTAACACCTGTAACCAGTAATGTGACACGGTCTTATTCGTTGTAACATCTGTACAATCTCGTCCTTCAACCATGCTCATCAGTTTCCTACCATTCTGGAACCAAGTCACTTAAGGAAGCAGTTGCTACTTCCTGCTACAAGAACTAGGTTGATTTTGATCTAACTATAGAAGATTCCAGGGACTTAGGGTGTGTTTGGTTTTCCCTTGGAGACCCAAACAAGCGTTCATTCCTTATCCAAGACTGCATCCACTCATTTGACAATTTCCTTTCTCGTTGATTTGAATCTCGTTCTCGTCCAAACTTCTGTTGAATAAGAAACGACATAAGGATGTTTTTCCATTGAACGCAAAACTGTTATGTGCTGTACGGTATTTAGTCTAAAACTTAACTGCCAATTCCTATAAATATAGGAACTACCTTGTATAAAGAACAGATTGAGCAAACTATTCTTCTAATAATGCTATGTAAATTCTCTTACATCAATAAATCTCATGAAGTCTGAACGTTGGACTTCTGTTTTTGTAAATCTTTGTGTGTGTTGTGCCTAGATTTCTTCTTCTCGTTCTTTCTCAATCTTTCTTCTCGCGCTCCCTTGTTCCAGATTGTAACCCTAGCTGCACTCTCCTTAACAATTGGTATCAGTCTTGGACAATTCTACTCGAGAACTTATAGCTGATTCTACAAGTAATGCAGTGGTGATTAAAGAATGGAGGAACGTCATTTTACACTTCTCGATGTTAGACTAATTGAATTAGCAGGGTCCATTCAACGAATCTCAATGATTTTTTAAAGGAAACGGTGCAATAACTCATTCGCCAATCTTCTTTAGACAAATCAAATTCTAAAATGGGCAGAGGTAAGATTACCAAGAATTTACTTTCCTAACTTCAATGGTGACAATGTAGATCAGTTGAGAATTTTTTTCTCATTGATAATACACTTAATGATAGCACTAGTACAAAAATAAGAAAAAAATACTCCTTATTTAATGCGGTTCAGCGCTTAAACGCATTCGTAAAAAACGCGGTGGCATTTTTGAAATTATTTTGATTTACAAATGCGGTTATTTGAATAACCGCATTTGTAAATCAAAATGTTTGATTTACAAATGCGGTTATTTGAACAACCGCATTTGTAAATCAAAAAGCTTGATTTACAAATGCGGTTATTTAAATAACCGCATTTGTAAATGGTTTTTACCCTAAAAATTTTAGGCGCTCAACAGTTTCGTTCATTCTTCGTTTGCGCTCATATCTGTTCTTCGTTTTCTCTGGTTGCGAAGTTCTTCATTTTCGAAGGTACGTAACTGCATTGCCCCTTATTCTCTTGTTTCCATTGCTCCTAACAACTGCATTGAACTTCAATGGCTTTCGCTTTCCATATTGCTTTCGTTTTTAATGGGTTTCGCTCTGCATTTTGAAGGTGTACTCTTCCATTGCTTCCGCCGCTGTCGCATTTCGCTCTCGCTGCTTCCGCCGCCGCACTCGCCGCAGCTGCCGTGTTTCCTCTTCTCCCCTTCCACTCTTCACCAACAACGTGCCCCTAAAACCCCAGCTCATTCAGAAGAATATACAAATGCGAGCTCATTCAAAAGAATATACAAATGCGGTTATTTCAAATAACCGCATTCGTAAATCGCATTTACAAATGCGGCTCTATAGCCGCATTTGTATTTCTCTGATTTACAACTGCGTGCTGATCAAATGCGGCTCTATAACCGCATTTGTAAATGTAAAATAGCCGCATTTGATTAGCATTTCTGCGCTAGTGTAGGTTCTATTATTACCAAGACAGTTTCGAGGCAGAGAAGGGATGACTTTCTTGTGGACTAAACTTTGTAATGTTGATCGATCGAAAGGAGAAAAGGAAGATTCACCTACAATAGATTCTCTGATGCGTAATAAGAGTATAAAATATTTGTGTGTGAGTAAGAGTATAGTGTGTTGAAATCTGAGAAGACATACAGGTGGATTAATTTGAAGGATGAACAAGCTTAGTTTGGATTTAGCACATGTCAAACATTGATTTCGATTTAGAGTAATGCTTGTTAATTATTCTGATAATTGTTTGAACTCGAACAATAGTACTTGACCATTTGGTTCAAGTTTGATAAAGTTTCTCGATGTTCGTTTGAATTCAGATTGTGACTTGGTCGTTTAGTTCATGTTTGATATAGTTTTTCAATGTTCGTTTGAACTCGGATTCTGACTTGACCGTTTGGTTAAAGTCTCATAAAAATTTCAATGTTCGTTTGAACTCGGATTCTGACTTGATCGTTTGGTTCAAGTTTGATAAAGTTTCTTGATGTTCTTTTGAACTCGGATTGTGACTTGACCATTTGGTTCAAGTTTAATAAAGTTTTCTGATGTTCGTTTGAACTCGGATTGTGAATTAACCGTTTGGTTCAAGTTTGATGAAGTTTGCCGATGTTCGTTTGAAATCGAATAATAGCTTACAATAAGTATCATTGTAAACCATTATGTGTAAAAAAGAACTTTATTTCAAAAGAATAAGTCTCATTAAAACCTTACTTGGAAAAAACCCTTCTTAGATGTTTTGGGGAGTGTCCTCCAAAATCGAGTTATGGCTATTATACGAAATGTCTAGGAGCACCTGATCGGATAAGTTCTTCGATTAGATATCGTACCTTGAAGCATGCTTCCATAATGTGGCCCATGTTTTGATGATAATTGCATTTCTTGGTCAAGTCAGCTGATGGATGACTGGTTGTCAGAGGCAGAAGTTGCACCAACCTGAGGTTGCATGCTTCGTGCAAAATCACGATCCGACTTCTATTCAAGGGAGTATAATTTTCAAATCTCTTAGTTTTCTTGTGGGATATTGTTCCGAAGTGGCAACTTTCGAGGTTTTCATTATTTTTTCTTCTTACATCAACATTCTCCTCAGTATTGATGTATCAAGCAGCTCGGCTGCGAAGTTCATCCATGTTGGCTGAAGGATCCACGTAAAGGCTGTCTAAGAACTTCCCCTAACGAAATCATATCAGTAGGGTGTGCATGGCTACAGCCAGATGGAGGCCAGGAATATTTAATGTTGCTTTTGCAAATCATGTCATATATTGTCCAGGCTTTTCTCTTCACCTTGAACCACATTGTGCAATGAAGTCGACGCGCAACCATTGGTTTGTAATCAACAAATCTGGCCAAGAATCATGCACAAAGTGCGTTAAAGGAGTCAATGAAATTTCTGGGCAAGGAGTAGTACCATTTTAAGGCCACCCCCATCAACGTGGTTGGAAAGAGTCTACAATGTACGACCATGCTACCTAAGAACAAGTTCGCCTGAGTCACATGTGCTTTGATGTGAGCCTCAGTGTCTGAAGTCCCGTTGTATTTTTCCAACCTAGGCCCTTTCCATTTTCGGGGTAGTTGAGCTCTCATGACCTCAAAGGTAAAGGGGTGGAAACCTTCTAGATTAGCTTTCATCGTTTCATTGAGAGGAGGATTCAGTACCGCCTTGAATGGTGTTTGCTCGTGTCCTCGAGTTTCCCTCCACGATGATCTTGGAGTTGGAGCATAACAAGTCTCCCTCCAAGATGATCTGGGAGTATATGTGCAAGGAGAAGTATGTCCTTGTTGAATAGATGGTTCAAGCGATAATTGTTGGGACTTTGTCGTATACTGGGTAGGATTCCTACCAGTCTGAGTGTGGTCGTCATTTCTTGCCACCAATTGATCTTGTAAAGTTTGTATCTTAGCTCGATTTTGTTCAACTTCCACCCTGTGTTGCTCTTTCAGGGATGCTATATCCCTTTCAATCTTGTTATGCATTTTTCCAAGGACTTTCTCCATTGTCTTTTGCATGCTTTCCTCGTTCTTTTGGAGGATAGCCTCGAATTGGGTGGTCACATTGTTTTGTGAAGAACTCATGTTGATAAGGTACGTCTAGTTGTTATGGTGCTCCTGGGGAAAAGTTTTACCAAGGCACACGATGGGCACCAAATGTTCTTACCAAAAATGGATTAAGAGAGTTCAGAGGTGGAGAAGAGCTGACTTCTCTGTGGACCAAGCTTTGTAGTGTTGACCAATCACAAGGAGAGAAGGGACGTTCACCTACAAAAGACTCCCCGATGCTTATGTCAATAAGAATATAAAATATTTGTGAGTAAGAGTATGAAAAGTTTAATGTGTCCCTTTATTGAGAGAGTCATCATCTATTTATAGGTCTTGTTGGACTCATACCATTAAGAAAAACATTAAATAATTATCATGAGATATAAATTGATTTTATAATAGTAACCTATAACCGCTAGTAATCTATAATCGAGTTATGGTGTGATTTATGTGTCTTAATATAATATTAAACAAACAATTATTGGTATGAATGTATCAAGTTGTAATTGGGGGTATGTACATGTTCAATTAGCCATTTATTCATCTAGAAGGACGTGTCCTTCAGTGACATACAACAATAGTGAAATATACCAACTTTTCCTTACTACCTTGGAAAACTTACATCGCTTTGGTTAGAGAATGTTTTGGGGATGTTTTGTAGATCCCATGACAAAAATGGTGAAGTTACTACAGACCAACGTAGTGGACGAATACCATGAAGTCTTCTATGACATCATCAATAGCTTAAACCTCTTAGAATCATACACTATCAATTGTTTTCTTAAAGGCTTAAAAAAGACATCCAAATGCTGGTGAGGATGTTCCAACCTACAATGGTGCAAAAGGCGTTTCTTTTAGCAAGAATCTATGAGGTAGTCAGTACATCTATGCTTTCGGATTCTACAGGCTTTTTGGCCAATGATAAGGGATTTTTGGGTGCTAAACTGAGGCATCTTGAAAAAATACATACCTAAACTTGTCGACAATGTTAAACCTCAATTTTGATCTACAAGAATGTTGGTCCTAGGTTTATGAGTGAACAAAGGGCCAAAAGCCTTTGCTACTTCTGTGATGAACCATATACAGTGGAACATAATCTCACACATAAGAAACTCTAGGTACATGTCATGGAAATTCAAGAAACGGAAGAAGAACAAAAATTTACACCTACCAAACTTCTTTCTTTTATTAAGACTGATGATAGTCCTTTGGTTAAATTGATTAAGCTTGTTGTAATAACTTTTTCTATTTGGATGATATAGCATATGAGGAATTATGCTAGATTTTAGGATAAGATTGATGTTTCTAGGGCTATTTCGACAATTAAAGATTTAACTTGTCTAGTGAGGAATTCGTCTAAAGCTTCAATGAAGAATGATATGTTGGATTTCAACATGATTAAGTATTTTGGTATTAATACTCGTACTGGTAAAGTTCTTTGTCCTTTTCTTGTTAGATGGGAGTTCTCTTCACTAGGTTGGGTTAAAATTAACACTAATGGGGCTGTTAGGGGATATTCTGGTTTTGCTACTTGTAGATGTATTTTTCATGGGAGTATGGTGAGTTTATTGGTGTTTTCTCTGCGTTTCTTGAAGTTCAGACTGCTATGGTTGCTGAGTTTTATGGAGTTATACATGCTATGGAGGAAGCTCAAAAGATGGGGCATACTAATGTATGGCTTGAATATGATTTTGCTTTAGTTTGTGCTGCATTTACTGTTAGGATTAATGTTTCGTGGATGCTTCATATTCGATGAAATACTTGTCCTAATTACTGTAGGAAAATTAGGTTTAGGGTTACTTATATTTTTCGTGAAGTGAATGTGTGTGCCGATAAGTTGGCTAATTTAGGATTTATTCATAGAGAATCATTTCATTGGTATAATAGGCTTTCATCTAGTATGTTTTTAGAATTCTTTATAAATAGGTATAGTCTACCTATGTATCGTTTTTTGTTTACATGTATGGGTTTTGGTCTAGTCTCCCATATTTTTTTTTTGTATTTTCTTTCTTTTTTTTATTTTTTCTTTTTCTTTTAATAATTATTTTTTCATTTGATAATAGATAATTTTTGTTACTTGAGGTGTTAGCCTAACTGAGATATCAAGTTGCATAGTGATTCCTAACATGAAAGCTTTTATAAAAAAACACAACTACATTAGTTGACCATGGTCCTTAAATATCAATCAGTGTACTTACAGGAATTCCTAACTTAAGGACTATGAGAGTGATGAACTATTTCAACAAATATTCACTACATATTTTGTTGCATAATGTAAGTATGCCTTAGTTCTTGGACATTCAGGTTGCCAAGAAGTTCGAATGCCGAATTGAGGAAGGTGAGTTGTTGATGGTAATGATGGCTAATGTTAACAAGTTCACTGTCTCTTCCATAGTTAAGAATTTTTCATGAAAATTATAACATACAATATTTATGTCTGATGTACTCTTAATCCCATCAAGTTGGTGCAACTTGGTTCTTAGAGTGGAATGGTTGGTGACTTTAGGAGACATCACTTAGTATTTTGATATGTTTCTAGATTTTATTTTTCAGAATCCCATTTCTGGAATGTATTATTTGTATTATGAATTTACCTTTTCAAGGTGACTGAAATTTGATTTACAGAATGCAAAACAACCTTTTTTGAATTTCCTTTTCCATAACATATTTCTTAATTCTAGATTTCCAATTCCAATATGCACTCAAACGTGCAAGGGCAATTCTAGAATTTCATAAATTGATATGGCCATGGTGCAGGTTCGAATTGATTGGGTGAAAGAAGCAAAAGCTTAAGGTGACTTAAAAAATCAATGATTATTTTTTTTTTCTCTACACAAATTCTTCTTGTATCTCCATACTCTCTTTATGCACGTCCATAGAAGAAGAAAAATGACAAGTTTATCTTCCTCTTCATCTTCTCCATATAGCACTCATTTTCCCCTTCTCAGCAACAAAAACCCCTAACTTCAACGCCACCGCCACACCAGCTCCCACCTTAAGCGCCACCACCACTCAACTCTTACCTTTGCCATCTAAGCACAAAACTCCAGAATACAAAAAAGTATATTTTGGATTGTCCAATCTGGAATACTATGTTTTTTTGTATTCCAAATTGTGCAATATGAAATACAATTGTGTGTGCTTAGACGACAAAGTGAGGGGGTTCTACGAAAGTGGCACTAGAGGTGAGAGTTGTTATGACAATGGCGTTAAAAGTGGAAGTTGTTGTGGCGATGGAGGCTGTTGCGGCGGTAGCATTAGAGGTGGGGGTTGCTCAATAGAAAAAATGAAGAAAAATGAAGAAAGGGTAAAATTACCATTTTTCTTCTTCTACGAAGAGGTTGCTTCTTCCTACAACTTCATATGTTCTTGTGGAATTCTCATAACTTATATAATGCTAGAAATATCCTTTTGTAAATAAGTTAAATATCTGAAGAATGTGTGGATTTGTGTGTATTCCAGATTGTGTAATCCGTTGAATCTCTGGATTACACAATCCATAATTAATTGAAAGGGTGGGATAACTTCTAGATCGGAGAATCCAAAACTTATAATCGAATTCAAACAAATATTTCGGATTAGACAATCCATAAGGCAAAGGTATAATTAGAATTACATGAAAATATATTATGGATTACATATACTGAAAATTAATACCGAATTCAAAAGTATTTTTAAAAAAATATATATTCTGAATTACATGAACTGGAAGCTAATATCAGATCCAAAAATAACTTCCAATTTATATAATTCATAGTATATTTTAAAAAAAGAAATTACTTCCATTATCCAAATTTAATGAACAATTTCGAATTACAAAATAACTTCCAACATACATAACCTATAATATTTACAAAATAAAAAAAAATGAAATGACTAAAAGTATATTGATAAATCAATGGACAAGAACAGTAAAATATAATTCAAAAAATAATTTTTTTCATCACAAAAAAAAAAACTGTGAAATCCTCTCAAAATAAGTAAAAAATCACCTAAAAAATCTTCAACAAGGTTAAATAGGTATTAGGGTGTCTTGGGGTGCTGGGATAAGCAAAATAGAAAGAAGGTAAAAAGCTATTTAGAATTTTAGGGTTTTATTTATTTTTATTGAAGCACAAAATCGTATTTTCACAATTATTATAATGATAGCACAAGAACATATGGAGGTGCAAAAAGAAGCAGTGCAAGCAAAAAAGTATGGACAGGAAGCCCGTGTGAAAAGCCCAGATTTGTGATATTAATTAGTTTTGGGGTTGTGTATGATATTTTAGATATCAGAAGGCTTCCCTGGTTTTCTTATCCTGATACACTCTTCTCTCCTTGGTGCATAGTTTCTTACATGTCTATCACTGCCACTGCCTTCAAGTCCCTCACCATGGCCGATTCCTGCCTCCTCTCTTCTCCCTCCTCTCTCTTCCACAACATAACCAAATCCCACGTCTTCTCACCTCCCTCCAAACCCCTCACACTCCAATTCTCATGCCTCAACTCCTCACCCTCGCTCTCTCTTTCCCTCGCTGCACGAACCCACCGTTCCCCCGTCCTCACCCACGTCGCCCAAACTTCCGATTGGGCCCAGCAAGAAGGCAACGCCGACACCGTCCAGGCCCAAGATGAAAAACAAGAAGAGCCTGGTCTCCTCGACTGGGAGCCCAACGGCGAAGAAGATGAGGGTTTCGTCGAACCGCCAGAAGAGGCCAAAATCTTCGTCGGCAACTTGCCTTACGACGTTGATAGTGAGAAACTGGCCATGCTATTCGACAAAGCCGGAGTCGTTGAAATCGCCGAGGTTAGAAAGAGAGAACCTCGTTTTCTTCTCAAATTTCAATTTCGGTTTTTGTTAATGTTATTTAGGGTTTAAGAGTGACATGAACGCGTGTGGTTGTCCTTTATTTGTGATTTTAGGTGATTTATAACAGGGAAACTGACCGGAGTCGCGGATTTGGGTTTGTGACGATGAGTACTGTTGAAGAAGCTGAGAAGGCTGTGGAGAAATTCAGTGGCTATGTAAGTTCATATCACTTGTTTTTTATTCTGATGTTAAATAGTGAGAATAGGAGCTTGCTATGTATTGAATCCTTGTTTTGTGTTTATCTCTGGTGGACTCTGTTGTTTTTGTGATTGATGTGTTGCAATGGTATGAATGTCTGGGAATAATGGAGAAAAAAAGAATGGCTGGTGTTTCCTATCGAAGAGGCTGTGTGGATTATTTGAATTAAACCCATATGCATTATATTACCTGTCTGATTGTTGTGGCATTCCATCCACCCATACTGGTAAACAGCAACGATATGATTATGACCATTTTGAAGTCTCTTTGTTTCCTCTTTGCATCTATGAACCTGCAACAAGACTTCTTTTGTGTGCTTTTTTTATAAGGAAGGTCACTTTAATTAATATGTGAGTAGAGTTGTCTGCATAACTTGTG
This sequence comes from Phaseolus vulgaris, assembly GCF_051622355.1. Classification (NCBI taxonomy): domain Eukaryota; kingdom Viridiplantae; phylum Streptophyta; class Magnoliopsida; order Fabales; family Fabaceae; genus Phaseolus; species Phaseolus vulgaris. The sequence goes on along the minus strand of NC_143506.1, from coordinate 27,642,282 downwards.
TCATAAAGATGAGGTGGCTTGTGCCTGTGTCATTTTAATTCCTTCTAAATATATAGTTACACATCTTGAAGTTCGGACTTCCATTCAACTATTTGTAATGTTTTTGTTTGTTAGCCAATGACTCGAAGGCTGACTGAATCAAATGCTACAGAACATTTATAAGTTTGCTCACGTCACATCTCTTGTTGCTATGAAAATTTTGTTGCTTTTCGCGAAGAAGTTTTTTAAAGTTGTACAAGTCAAATGTATCTAACATGTCATTCACATGCAAAAGAATGTGTATATTGCCATTGATATTATTTCTAAATTATTTTATTGTGTTGTTCTTTGGATCTTATTCTTATTATCTGTGACAGGATTATGATGGAAGACAGTTGACTGTTAATAAGGCTTCTCCGAGAGGAGCTCAACCTGAACGCCCACCTCGTCGTAACTTTGAGCCTGCCGCTTCTATTTATGTTGGTAATTTGCCATGGGATATTGATAGCACAAGGTTGGAGCAAGTTTTCAGTGAGCATGGTAAGGTTGTGAGTGCTAGGGTAGTCTATGACAGGGACAGTGGTCGTTCTCGTGGCTTTGGCTTTGTCACAATGTCGACTGAAACAGAAATGAATGATGCTGTTGCTGCTCTTGATGGTCAGGTATTACTTAAGTTTTTTGTTAAATTATCAATGGTTACATTCATTGATAATTAAATATTCTGAAAGCTGAAAGGTACAGGATTGTTATGTGTTATGTTCATAAGGAAAATAGCTTGAAACGTACTGCTTTTGAAATTGCATCTAGTGTGTGTGGTCTGAGGGCAGGTTGAAACAAGATATCAAATTGACTACTTTTACAGTTTGTTTTTGGATGATTTTCTGATATGGTGGTTTTGTTATTTCAGACTTTGGACGGAAGAACAATTAGGGTGAATGTTGCTGAGGACAGACCCCCCAGGCGTAGCTCCTTCTGAGTTGCACCTCAGGTAGTTCCCCATTTCAGCTGCTGGAGTTCTATTGCATTTTTTTAATGGCTGAGGATATAGTGACAATTTTCTTTAAAGGAAATTTCTTTCTTGGGGCGCCAATTTCATATTAGATTTATTTAGTATGCTATTATGAGTGTAATGTCCAGATGAAGAGTAAGTTGTAATTCGAACTCTAAGATCTTGAAAAAATGTATACTTTGTTGGGTTTTTCTCTGGGGCTATTTGTTAATTTATGAAATGAGAAAACGGGGAGAGAAGAGTTCTGTCGCGACTATTGTAGAAATGCTTTGTTCGTTTGAACTAAATATTCAACTGAAAAAAACCATTATTTTCAGTCACCGGAGACGATTCAGTTCATCCAGCTAATAATGATACTTTAATTTTTGGTGCATCCGATACGGCGGATGATTTATTGATTTTAATCATTGATGTGGGTTCTTGGTAAGTGTCAGTATTAATTCTTACGGGCTTTTTAACCATTTCGGTGTAATTTCATCTCCAAATTACTGAAATGAGTAAATGTTTTAAAATTTACTGTGGTGGGTAAGTTGTGTGGCCGTGAAACACGATTTCAAGTTTGGTCAAAAAATGATGGTAGATTGCATGGCTTTCATTTGAAATTGTGAATTATAGAAGTCATGGTTAGTGAAGAAGACTTTAATTAGAATACTTTTGGTTGCATGGCTTTCATTTGAAATTGTGAATTAGTTAGTGAAGACGACTTTAATTAGGAAACTGATAGTGTGAAGTTGCGAGGGAGAAAGAAGAGTTTTGCGTTCAAATGAATTTAATTTTTAATTTTCTTGCATGTCTATTAAAAGAATACCAAATTCTATATGATATTTGTTTTGTCACGATAGAGATGTAAATAAAAGAAATACGAGTATTAAATTAAGTAATCCAATTTAAATAGAGCGAGTACAAAATATTACAACAGTTGATGTTTTATTGTCTATATAGACAATTATTTGTATTTATACTGATAGTAAAAATATTTTTTTGTCTTCTTTAAAATTGGCTGATATGAAATTTTACTTCATAAAACTAATAAATACTATGCAAATTATAGATTGGGTCAACAAATATCATTTGCTATAAATAATAATAGTAACAAATAATGATAACAATATGAACAAACAATGATAATAATAAGGAGAAGATAGTCTAAGTACCTAAACTTTTCACAATTACACCATCAATAATTTTATTTAAAGATGTATGATAGATTGATTTTCAAGCTGAGGAGTGACTATTTTTAGAATATCAAATTCTGAATTTTTTCAATTATTCATTTGTACATTACGCATAACATATTGTTATTCATTTTCTTAGTAAGAAAAAAATATCTTCAAGATATTGATAGTCTACTCATATCATCCACTTTGTTTTAGTTTCAATTATGATTTTGTTATTTTAAATGTTGTCTTAACAATAGCACAAATGTCAAAAGAATTATTTTTGAATGCTTGTTGAGAATTAAGTTATTCTCCTTAATTGGAGTTCTTAGTTAATTCACTTAGTCTTAATCAATCTCTTGTTTACTTAATTCAAGAAGTAGAAGATAAACATATCACGAGTAGAAGCTTGGAACTAGTGAGGAGATGTTTGTTTTACCGATAAGATTTTGTTGAATTTGATTGATGCTTGTTTGATCACATTGTGTAAAAATTGAAATAGTGAAAATTTTAAGAAAATCAATGATGAATTCATTGTTGAATAAACTTGAGAGTCAATCTACTTTCTTTTACTATTTTTCAGTTGTCTACTTTACTTTTATGCACAACAATCTCAACTCCCTTTTATTTTCATTGTTATTTCTGACTTTTTTTTATTGCAGATAAGTTTTGAATATTGTTTTAACTAGATTTACTATTAGATTAATTGATAAACAACTTGTGATTATTTGACCATAATTAGACTACTATTTATTTGTTGTTAGATGGTCTAGCACTGCATTACACAATCTACACTCAATGTTATTTTAGTTTGACAACAAAATGACAACTATCAAATTTGGTGTCGTTGTTGGAGAATCCAATTTGAATTTGGTTATCAATATCTGCATAATTTTTTTGTATTTGTATAACTTTTATTTTTATGTTTTCTGCATATCTAACTCTATTTTTTTCTGTTCTAATTGCATAATTTTTCATATTTCTCAATGATCTCATTATTATAAAAAAACATATTTCAAAATAGACATCTATTGATGAAACATCTCATTGTTTTTCAACTTTTCCTCTTAATTTTGATTTTGAAATTAATATGGATTTAACTTCTATGTTAAATCAACTTTTATATGAAAATCATTCTTCACTTCAACATCATCAACAAAATTATATGCAATGTGAGTCTTACTTTCAGAAACTGCAATAGTCTTATAGGCATATTTTCAACCGTCTTTGCAACGCTTCTGCATCCCTCCATTCATTCCACTGCTTGGAATTAATTCTATCTTAGAGGATTTCCATCATGTCCCTTTTACGTCTCCAACAAAAAAAATATGTCATTAAGGTTATATGAAAAGGAAAAAAAGACTTTTGCACCCTCTATGCAATTTGGGTTTCAAGCATCATGATCAACTTGACTAACGAGTGAAATTTTGTATTTAACATGCTAGATTTGGACATTTGTTGACTTTACAAATATCGACATCAACCACCACTTGGTTACAACATTAGTGAAGAGGTGGAGGACAAAAATTCACACTTTCATATTCCACTAGGAGAATCTGTCGTCTCATTAGAATATGTGATATTGCAACTTGGTCTTTTAATTGATGAAAAACTTGTCACTAATGTGAGTAGTGATGATTTGGTCTCCCTATGTGAACAATTGTTAGTGTCACATACAATGGTGACAAAATGATTCAATCAAACTATGTTGATTAAACAATTCTTTTCACCAACTATCTTATGATGTAAACGATGTTGTTATAACACAATATGCAGAAACACACATTTTAACATTTATTGGATCTTTATTGATATTATATACATAAGCTAGTAGAATTCATATGATGTATCTATTATTATTGATTAACTTCAATTACACGTCAAATTATAGGAACTCAACTACTTTGGCATGTTTGCATCATGCTCTAGATTATGAGATTGACTTCAACCAAAACAACATTGAAGGTTTCATGCTACTTTTGTTGTGTTGAGCTTAAAATCACATTACATGTATTTATTCGATTATTAAGGTATTAAGTGCTAAAAATATTGCATCAAAGTCTTTATTTTCCACTTGTAGAAATGTTATTTATTTATTTTGTCCACTTACATTATAAAGTTCCATGTTACATTAAATTTCATAGCTTTTGTGTTTAGTATAGTATAATTTTTGTTTATGAGAAAAGGAAAAACACAATTAGACTATAGTCTCAAATATTTAATACATTTAATTACCTGCAGTTGAAATAAGTTGTTTATGAAATCACCAATGTACTTATTATCTTTTAGTTATTGATGTTAATCACATGTCTTAATAATTTTTGTAGACTATTATTAGAATGATGAAGTTAATCACTTAACTATTATTGATCTTTCTCCAATAAGTTTGGTGATTGTTTTGCAATATAGAATTTTATCTTGATTAGGTCATGCAAACACTTTAGATTTTAATAAAATATTTCAACCAACCTATTAAATCTAGATAAGTTTTACAAAGCGACATGAGAGGAAGAACTTATATAGATATTCACCACAATATTATAAAAAGTGAAGATATTAATATAAAATAATTGACATAATCAACTAATTCACGTAAGTTTAAAAGAAATGTCCATTTTACATCACAATACATTTCCATTTTACATGACAATACATTTAGTATATAATTCGTTACAAATCATCTTTACAAGCAACATTTAATGGCGATGATGTAGTTCATTTACAAATCTTTTAATGATATATTTTTGTTTATCCTAAATTAACAATTATTTTTTTAACAATATGACAACTTTACTTAGAGTCCCTTTTATGTTGAGTCTTTTTCATATGTTTAAAAATACTTTGTTAAATAATCCATTAACATATAACAACTAATTTATTATCAAATAATTTCTAAAATAAATCAAATAATTATTTATTGAATAGTTTGTTAAATAATTCATTAACACTAAATTGTTTTTTTTTTCAATTTTTATTATTATTAACATATAATAATAACTAATTTATTATTAAAAAAAATTAAAAAGGAAACAAAATATTAATAATTTATTACACAGTTATTAAACAAATTATTTTTAAAAAAAATTATTTAAAAAGTTTATTAAATTTCCCAATCTCATTAAACTAAAAAAATTAAAACAAAGAGGAGTTATGTATTCAGAACAACACTAAACAAATGTAAGTCATCACCCTATACATGATTTTAGTTGTTTAAAAGTTTAATTTTACACTAAAATCATGGTTAATATTCACGACTTATCTTTTATAAAAAAAAAATGGAATGGAGAACTCGACTTCTCTTTTTATAAAAAGAAAAAAAAAATGGAGAACTAGTCTTTCTCTAATCAAAGACACGTACACTTTTACAATAATATGGAAATAAACCGTAATTCAAATAACTTGAAGAATTGACTTTACATAGCTTTAATGCCCAGGTAGTTTTGTCTTCTTTGGACAAAAAGTACAAGCTATACGCAGAAGACGGTCAAAAAAATACTTGATATCAAAATTATTATTAATGCACATTATGAATATGAATTAATACAGTAAGCAGAAAATGAAACTTTATACTATACAAATTCTACCCGCATAAGGGTGCATGTTCCAACGACTTATATCTGTAACTGTAAACATTAACCTTACACGATTAAGGAAACTTTTAACTATACAAATTCTAACAGCATGTGTTCATCCAAGATCCAAACTGTGACATCACTTCCAAAATTCAGTATTTTAGCTCTCCATTTTAGTAACCACGCAGTTGGTTTTCTCGACTTGTGAGGGGAACATAACGAACAGACGTCTCAGTTCGGATACTGATACAACCATCAGAATTCTTATCCACCACCTTTAAATCTTGAAATATGTTTCCGACAGGAATCACCATTCTACCTCCAGGCTTCAACTGATCAATAAGTGGCTGGGGAATTTCTGGTGCTGCTGCTCCAACGTGAATGGCATCATAAGGTGCAAACTCTGGCCAACCTTGCCTCCCATCTGTCAACACCACAATTATCAATCCTCCAATCCATAATCCCAAGTAGACGTTTATTTAACTGGTTAAGAAATAATCATGCAACAGTAGTAGATCCAGTAGATTCTATTGTCGTGCATACAATGTCACACGGATATTTCAGATAACCATAACAAGAACAATGCACTTTAATGGACTCAACATCAAAGAAATTGAAAATCCTGACAAACAGGTTATGTTTTCACCGTTCTACAGAACTATACGTATTCAAACTATGGCATTATGTGTTTAAAACCTATGCTAGAAACAAGGATTGCATTCAGTTATTGTGCTAAAATGAAAAGATTCAATCTTTCAGATTCCATTCAAAAAGAAACTTGAAAAACCATACCACCAGCATGAACAGAAAGGGAACCATCTTTCAATTGTGTAGCAGCAGCGCTTTTCTGAATATTCTCTATCGAAGAAGAAACCAATTCAGGAATATGCTCTACACCAACAGCACGGCCTAGGGGTCCAACCATCAAGGCAAAGCTCGCAGTCAGGTACCCCGTTCCTGAACACAAGTCAAATTTGGAATTGTGACCACCAACTAAAGATAAAAATGTGAAAAGCCAAAAGGACTGGTAAACAGAACAAGAGTTGATCCATGTAGCCTGACATCATAGATCCTTCAAAATATCAACCTAGAATTGGGAATATTCAAATCAATAAGGGGAACCTAAATCTAAATGCTTTTCAATGAACACTGTCACAGTTCTACATCTTCACACCATCTTTCTTTTGCTATGCCTATATAAATATTCCAAAGAAGGGGGCTGTGGCAGAGCTTAGAAACTACCCCTCATGCACGTTTTATGCAATCCACCCATTGCTCAAGCAATTGACCCTCATTAATACATTTTATAAACAACTTGTATAACATGTTCTACCATTTATTTTAATAATCAGCGTCATTAACAGACGGGACAGTGCTTCACACTTTACCTAGGGAAGTCATCAAAAGCAAATCAAACACACACATAATGGAATACCAAGAAAATCTCCATTCACTAACTAGCAAGCAATTCGCACTTCTTTTGAACGTGTTCGAATAAAATTAGACAAGTAAATAATTTTCTAATTTGATTATAATAGATTCATGGAGCATATACCAGAGCCAACGTCCAGAGCATGCATCCCAGGCTGCAAATTCTCCTCAAGTAACTGAAGACACATGGCATGCATATGCGGGGCAGATATAGTGGCATTGTACCCTATGGCCATGGGGCTGTCATCATAAGGCGCAGCTCCATCCGGTACAAACAACGCTCTATCAACTGTCTCCATTACTTCAGCCACTTTACTTGATGTGATCACCCCATAGCGCTGCAACCGCTCCACCATCGCTTTGTTCTTACTAACGCCACTCACAGAGCAAAACCGCTGCAATTTTAAAGAATTCAATAATTTCTAGACAAAAAACGAGAAAACATTCTATTTTTGTTCTCCTCTTGGTAAGAGCGCACTAAGAGAAGACAAAGGCCAGATTAAAAACAAGAAACCTAAAAAGACAAAAAAAAAAACACATGAACTTGACGCAATCGCCATTTCTGAGTTTCAACAACTGTATTTCTACGATTTATTGCTCAACTAAATGAATATTGAGCGTGGTTTCAATTAGAAAAAGAGACAGAAACTTAGAATTGCGAAAAGGAAAGAGGAAGCGTGGTTTGATAAAATGACTATTACCTGCATCCTAAGGAAGAGAGTGTTCCGCGTGAGGAAATTAGGATTTCGGGAAAAGAGATTGGTGATGACGGAGAAGGTGGAAGAGTGCGGTGGAATGCGACGGTGGGTGGAGAGAGTGCGTTTTGTTGTATAAGAAGCGTAATAGCTGCAACCATAAGCCAACGCTGGGAAAGGGTAGTAGTGGAAGTGCAAGCTCATTTTCTTCTTTTCTCGCTCTTTCTTTTCACGCTTTTCCCTTCACACGCTCTCGCCATATATTACCCACACGTGTTAGCCCATTCCTCGGGCTCAGCCCACACGTGGACAACCATAACGGTCTTTTCTCCTGTAGATTCTGGATCCATTGAGTTCTGTGAGTTCCTCACTCCGACTTCACCACTCATCTATTCTATAAAATTTAACAAAATATTAAATAAAATTTAACTAATTATATTACTTTAAAATATTCTTACAAATCTAAATATAATTTAATATTTATACATAATCTAATTTTAACTTATATTTTTTTATATTTATATAAAAAAATGCGACACGATGGAGCATTTGTTGAGGAAATCAGGGTTGGGTTCAAAGATTTGGGAATTTTCATGAATGAGAATTAAAGTGGGAATGATGATAAAGACTAGGGTTTCGATGGGTTTTGGAAAGTAACTTTGACTAAAAGGTTGTGGGAACTAAAAAAATGGGGGGAAAATAAAGTAATAAAATGTGATGGAGAGAATGAAAATGAAGTATTGAAAATTGTGTATTTTATAAAATGGCTGTGAATGTTATATTTTGAATATGAAATGTGAAAGTTATTAAAACATTGTATTATACAATTAATTATCACAGTTTTTAATAATCGTCATATTAAAATCATTATTGTTTACACGATTTTATATAGTGGCTCTGCTATGAAATGTGAAAGGCTACTCACACGAAATCAGGTGGACAGGTGACTTCACAATTTGCACATAACATTGTTGATAAAATCATAAGTACATATATGCATAGTACCATTCTCATTTCCTCAATATTTCTAGGTATAGAAGTTAGGGTTATACGTAATTACTGTTTATATGTTGCAAGATTCTTTAGTTGAGCAAGACATCTTTGACTCATTTTTTTTCCATGATCGAGATGATATTTTGACGACAGTCATAGAAAGACAAGAGCGCCCAGGACATGTGTGCGATACTTGTATTTCTTGGGGACTTCGTGATTACTTTGGTCCACCACCACGAAGAAGTGTAGACTTTACAATCAAGAGGCTTTGAATAAGATGGAGATGTGGTTTGAAGAAAAATTGAATCAAATATGTCATTGCAACAAAATTTTGATGATAAGTTAGAATCTCCTACTCATTCTCAGCAACAAACTCATGGAACACCTTATACAGTTCGTGAGGTTGTTCGAGTGAGCATTAAAGGGAGTTGTGCTATTGCAGATCCATCAGTAAATCATATTCACCTTGATTTACCAAAGCAATGTGAGTTATAACTTTAAGATAACCCCATGCCTCTAGTGGAAATTAATCTACAAATAAAGGGAGCGATAACCATCCATGATGTCCCTATATAGTTCGAATGGACACCACTAGTGGTTGATGAAACTCAAGATGTTGTTGCTTAAGTGCATATATCTAATACAGAGGTTCAATTGGTAGGAGAGGCTTTAGGCATATTTTTTTGGCTTGACTTTGATATTTGGTCATGTCAGTTTTAGTACGAGAATATGTATTACATTGTGTTATTTTTATTTAGTTTTTTATTGTTATAATTTCTATCAATGTTGAACTAACGTTTTGTTTAGGATTTTCTCTGTCATGATAAACATGTATTAGAGAATCTGTTATTGATGATGATGACATGGCAAAAGTTGAGGATGATTTCATATCTCACCTTTTGACCATATTACCTAGATTGGGGAGGAAATCTTTGCATATACGGTGGGACAATAAAGTATTTTACACTAGTCCTACAACCGGTGTTGATGTGGACGATAAAATGTCAATTACATATTACATCGGTTAAGCAACTGGTGTTATATGTAGCCCTGTATTACATCGGTTAAGCAACCAATGTTATATGTAGTCCCATATTACACTGGTTACTCGAGTCAACCAATGTAATATGGGGGCTTCACAAACCCAGCTTGCAATCTAACCATCTCCCTCAAAACCCTAACCGACTTCTCTTCAGTCTCAGGCCCAATGGTACTAAAGTGCCCAACGAAAGGCTCTTTCCGCAAAATCAATTCAGAGTCATAAATGCTTTCGCCACCAACACTTTCATCCACGCCCAAACAAACCCTAGTGGTGAACTGGGAGAGAAAGCCCTCGTTGGCCCATACCATCTCGCGCGCGTGCTACCACATGGCGTCGGAGGCAATAAGGACGAGGTCGGCGGAGGGCACACGATTGAAATGTGGAGGGCGAGGGTTGTGGAGGAGGCGGAGGAAGGGAAGAGGTAGAGTGTGAGGGGAGAGGCATGATGGAGGCAGCGGGAGGTGGTGGAGGAGGAGGAGAAAGGACTTGTTGAGGATTGGAGTGGTGGAAAGCTTGTGGCGTGCCTCATGAGGGTGTTGAACGATGAAAATGGGAGTGACGGTTTGGATAGGAGGAAGGAGGAAGGGGAAGCATGTGGTAGAGACAAACGTGCGTAGGACGATCGTAGTTGGTGTAGATGGAGCGATGGCGAGGTTCAAGTGAAAGAGCTTGTCACTAGTGCAGAAACATAAAACAAATGCGGCTATTTCGAATTTATAAATGCGGCTTTATAGCCGCATTTGATCAACACGCACTTGTAAATCAAGAAATATAAATGCGGCTATATAGCCGCATTTATAAATACCATTTACAAGTGCGGTTATTTGCTTTAACCGCACTTGTATATGCCAAATCATTAAAAAAAATTAAAAATTTTAAAACATCGTCAATCTTGTGTGAAGCCAACGTTGATGAAGAGTCACGGGAGCGCCAACAACGGTGGCGGCAGTAGAAGCGATGGCGGACAGGGAAGCAGCAACGGAGCAAACCAAAAAATCCACAAGAAACCACAAAGACAATGAAAGAGTACTGAGCAATGCGAAAAACCAAACAATGTAAGAAAAACGAATGTCAACCAACGAAACAGTGTTTCGAGACCACCAATGCAAGGAAAAAAACATATATAAGAAAAATGAAAAACATTTATGCATATATTTGTGAAGATGAAGAGGAAGAAAGAGAGTTCAAGAAACTTACATTGCACAAATGGAATGCAGATGCAGCAGAAGGAGACGAACTCAGAGTGCGAACGCGAAACGAAGGCAAAGACGAGAAATAAAGTTTGAAATTGTGTGTGGCGCGCTTCAAAATTTAGGGTAAAAAAGGATTTACGAATGCGGTTAAAGGTAAAACCGCTTCAAATAACCGCATTCGTAAATCAAGCGCTTTGATTTACGAATGCGGCTATACAAATAACCGCATTTGTAAATCAAGTGCTTTGATTTACGAATGCGGCTATTCAAATAACCGCATTCGTAAATCAAAATAATTTCAAAAATGCCACCGCGTTTTTTACGAAAGTGGGTAGTGCAAAAGCCGCACTAAATAAAGTGTATCTTTTTCTTCTTTTTGCACTAGTGTGTATTTTAAATTTTGAACTGTTGGTAGAATATATTACACTAGTTGGATAACCCAACTGGTGTAATATACCATGCTAAGAACAAAAAAAAATTAAAAAAATTCAAGTATTACACTAGTATATTACACCAGTTGTACCATCCAATCGATGTAATATGTACAAAATATTTACAAAAATGTCACCCCATTTTTGTTTACATCGGTTCTCGTTTAACCGGCTTACTATGTCGTTGTAGAAAGTGTTTTTTGCACTAGTGTTTGGAGTTAAATACTTTTGATGATCCTTTGTACATTTTCTTAGCAAGCACATTGGAGGTTGTTCGAAGAATTTCAATGTAAAATATTTCAATGATATAACTACAAGTCATGTAAGTCATATTATGTTATTTATGTTTTTCGTATTGTAATAATTACATTTAACTTATAACTCAATGTGTTAGGTACATGGACAAATTGAGTGCGGAGTAAGGCAAATCATAAATATATGGATCTGTTGAGTCTCAATCCATCTTTGAATATGAAAATACAAAGGTCCAAATCTAGTAATACTTGTAAAATTGGATGAGTGACTAATAGAAGCATATTTACTTGGCTCTATACATTGAAGGATTAGTTTTCTAACTTGTATTTTTTAAAATTATGCTAATCATATAACTAATTGTTTGTCATTCAACATAGGTCCTATTGCCATTTAATTGTGATTATACTTAGGAATTACGTAGTATTGTGGTTTTGTTTGCTTCAAAGAAAACCCAACTTGAAAATGAAAAGCTTATTACAAGGGTAAGTGTAACTGAACAAATATAAGTGTATTTCGACTAACATATGTTATTACTATAATTAGAGTTGTGGCTCGCATAAATATTTTAAGTAGAATGAACAAAACAAGGTCACTACAATTCATATACAACAATTATTTTATTTAAAAATTATAAGAAATAATTTGTCACATATTTCTCATTTTACTATAATAGACAAATTGATTCGTTCGAATGTGACTACTAAATTATGTACTTTATGAGAGTCATCATTTTGACAAGTATTACTACCTCTTGAATAAAGATAACACATTTCAACATTTGCTAAAGTGTATTTTACTTTTATAACTATTACATAATAACATGAAATGTTTCAGATTTTCAATTATCAATCTCCATTGTATCAGGATGACATCCTATAAATAAGACAATAATGGACAACATTCCTTCTTCGACATAGATAATGCAATTAACTTTATTTTCTTGTTTATCTAATTTGTAGGTTATATTAGATTTTTTTTTATTGATTTTTTGTTGAAATGTTTGACTTATTACATTATATGAATATGTAGATTGATATTTTTCTGCATTTCAAGTATTGGTTTTAAGTAAAATCAATTAAATTTAATTGATAAAATGTCTAACATAAATCTATGTTACCGTATGCATTCTTGAAGTGCCTTTCTCATATTTTCCTTCTCGGAAATTGATTGAGAAGAAATAAAACTCCTACCTAACATAATTAACCCTAAGTATCTTACATAAAAAAAAAAACCTCTTTTATACTAGTATAACTTACATTTGTACTCATAAATCCTTTATATACAAAAAAATATCTATTAAGTTTGCTTAGATGAGATGTTTGGCTTAGTGATTGATCATCATTGATTTGGTTTCTTGCCCATGATTTTAGTGAAGTTATAGCTATTAGGATATTGTTGGATAAAATTAATTTCACCTCTAAATATTTCGGATTGATTATAAGTAAAAAATATAAAGTTATTACAATTAATATCATATTATAAAGTTCACATGTGCTTTTCTTTATTTAATTAAACTTTAGATCTAATTTAAACTATCATACCAACTATTCTATTAATGAAAATTTCAAATTTCAAAACAAAAATTATGTAAAATTGAAGATTATATCAAAATTAAAGATTTTTTTAAATGGGAGGATTAAAATCAAGAAAGAAAAAAAAGAGAAAAGAATTAAAATTGCAAATGGAAAACGGAATACACAAACCAAAGTTAATTAGTTTTTTAAACATATACAGCCCAACACTCGTTTAACAATGTATTGTATTAAATGAATGCCTCACGCACTTTTCCTTTTTCTTGTAATGGTGATTCCATTATATGATGCAATAACGGACACATCCTTCATCAGCACATAAAGAACCCTACTACCTTCTCTTTATTTTTAATATTTTTTTTCTACTTTTTTCTTCATTAAAATATGAGGTGATGAGTCCGATCTTGATCCCTGAATTTTTAATTCTTTGTTTTTCTTTTAAGAAATAGCTTCTTAAATTTACCATTAATAACTAAAATAGTTTCAAAAAAATAAATTTATTTAATTTAGAGTTGGAGACTATTTTTTAAAAAAAAAATTGAGAGCAAAATCCTTATACAAAAAGAACATGGAAATTTTTCTTTAAAATAGAAAATATAGAACTAGTATGTTACTCGTGTAAGCTTTAAAAGTATAAAATACTCAAGATTCTTCATAGCTGTATTTTTACTTGCTTTTAAAAAAAAACAAATATATTTTTTACTAATCCGTACAAAGTGATATCGATTTGATTTCTTTTGTTTTCTTTTCATAAGCTCCTTAATTCCTAAACATCACCCTCACAATTTCTGAACATGTTCTACAAAGGTAATTTCCAATTAGTAAAAAACATACAAAATTTCAAAAGCTTATAAAAGTATGAAAATAATAATGATAATAATAAAAAACAGTGACCAGCAACAAAGGTAGCTGCATATTGGTTTGGTTATAAAAGTCCAAACATTCTTTCTCTCACCACTCTTTCTTCTTTATCAGTCTAACTCCTTTTTCTTATTGTAATATTATAGAAAGAACTAAGATACATAAGATTCACATTTTTGTAAACTTGCTTCATAAGGTATCAAAATCCCTTCAAAACTTTAATTCAACTACTTTCTCTTTGACTAATTCTAATCCTTGGTAGGTAGACATTTACATTGATATAATAAATTAGGAAGTTTTTTAATTTATTTATAATGTACGTAATTTAATTTTAATAAATATTAAAATATAAAATTAAATATAATAAAAAATAAATAACTAAAAAACGTATTGAAGAAGAAAATGAAGAATTTTTTTTATATTTTCTCTCTTCACCACTTCAACCCATCTTCTCTTTAATAGTAAAACATAAAACTCATTGCTTATACTTAATTTTTACATGTTTTTTGTATAAAGAAATGAAGGAAAGCAAACATCATTGTTTCTATACTAATGTGTCATTTATTTTAAAGCATAATATCTAGACACCATTCATTTATACTTAAATAAATTATTATTTTATTATAATATAATATTTTATTTTAGAAAATAATTGTAAGTTTGTTTTTAGTATTTGCGGTATGAAAAGAAACTTTATTCTTTATTTTATATTCCATTTTTGAACAAAAAGGTAATTATTTCTTACCTACTTGACAGTGAAATATTAATTTTATATTTACATATGCAAAAATATGTTATAAAAATTTAAATAATTATATATATTTTTTCAAGTTTTTACACTCTAACTAATTTAAGTATTTTTTATATTTTTGTATAGAAATTCTGTTTAGGAACATAGAATGAAATTTTATATTTTATATTTTTTTAACCAGTTTTTAAGTCTGACTTATTTATCACAAATTTCCCGTAAAGTGTCTTAAAATTTTAGTTCTAATTCAATGACTGATATAAATTTAAGGGAACTAAGGACATAATATATGTGTGATTTTTTTTACAATTATAGTTAAATTAATATATATATATATATATACTTATTCTTATTGTATTAGTGACAATGATAATATATATAGAATTTGAGTTTATTATTTTGATTCCCAAAATTGTTGGTCAAGATCAGTCAGTGCTTTGAGGTTTGGAAATTCTTATTTATATTTCTTTTTCGATAATCATATAAGATCGTGCCCTTATTTTCCGATGATAATCAAATTGTGTTTGTGATGGTTTCCTTGATTAAGTGATAATGTGAATTTAGTGTAGTTAATTGTCCAGGTTAACGTGTTATTTACATATACATTGATGGATTCATTAGAAGTGATTTTCTTAAATGGAGAGATCTTTAGGATTTGATTATGATGAGGATATTTGCAAAAACATTGGAGTTTCCTGTTATGATATCCAAATTAGGCAACCATCTAGCTTAGCTAAAAATATTACTGCCTATTAAAATATTTATTTTTATCATGTTTGTAAATAGATAATAATAGAAAATTATTTCTAATTTTATAAGATAGCATACTTTAAAAAAAATCGTAAACTTTCTTGATCTTAATAAAATTATTAAAGTATTTATATTTTATGATTTCAATTTTTCCTTATAATAAATACGAGTTTAGACAAATTAAATACCAGGCGAAGGTACGAATATAAATGACAAGAGAATAAACCGTGTTAATTACTTTGATGGAAAAAAATAAAGCAAAACTCTTTCCATAACAAAAAAAAAAATTATTGAAATATAAATTATTTTGAAATAATAATATATATAAAGTGAATGAAATTAGAGGAAATTTGATACACCCAAAAATTCTACAGTATGAAGTTAACATTTTTAAAGTAGGATCAAAATGGTAGGTTAAAAGAAATAAAAAAGAATCATGATGAAAATATAAAATTATTAGAAAGAAATATATTGGAACATTTGACAAACTATATATCAAATTTATTTATTTTATAGAAAAACTAAAATAATGCATAAAACACTCTTAAAAAGCATAAAGCTTGTAAAATATGTGTGTAATTTAGTTCTAAATAACTCCTAGTTTACTCGTAAATGAAAAAGAAGTGTTGGGAAATGTTTCATAGTACCCCATAATGAATGCAAAAATGTTATAACCAACAGCTATGAGAACCCTAAGCTTGAGCGTTTATATCCTCCAATAACAACATTATATAATTGCATAAGGTAATAAAGTAATAAAGGTGAGGTTATAAATACACCATAAATGTGAATAATTCATACTTTAAAATTTTCACCAATTTAAATATTTTTGAGTTTTTTTCTCCATGCACTTAGGTTAACTGTGCAACTCGTGATGTAGTAATTAAATATGTATTACTGAATATTTCATTAATCCCATATCATCATAATTATTCATATTAAAGTTAAACAATAATATCAAAATAATGAAATAATTTATGTTTCCATATATTCTTAAAAATATATATTACATCTTTTTGATTTATATAAAAAAAGTAAGAAATTATTTTTAATTAATATAAATTTTTGAAAAATAATATATATGATTTTTTTTTATTTAACCATAGATTTCAGAAAAATAGCATTTACTAAAAAATATATTAAACAGCATAACAGTTACACTACCATCATTAATCTCTAACATACTATTACAAAAGTTACTTCAATGACAAGTCCTATATAATACTTACTATTACAAAAGTTACTTCAATGATATGTCCTCCAATAGACAAAATTACTGAGGTAAGCTTAGTGACATGCAATCACTGATGTCACAAAAGCACCAGATCTCACTCTTTTTAACCTAGCTCAATGTTGATGCCATTACCAAAAATATTAAGGATGATAGAAAACAAACTTTGTGTGACTCTATTCTAAGTACAATAAAGCATGTAAGGTAAATCAGAGAGCAGGGACCACAACAGATAATTAAATTAGGTGCATTCTTATCCTAATGAATAGGGCACGTATGAATCGCTTTAGCTTTTTTTAATACCCTCTTGCAAGCAAGGTACATGTTCAACAAAGCTTTATTCCACTTCATATTGCTATATATATATGGTATTAATACAACCACGAATACTCAAGCCAAAACCTATTTCCCTCCCACTGAGTTTTCTGATATCTGCAGCCATTTCAGCAACATGAGTAACCACACTCGCCAGCTAACAGCTACTACCCCTAAGATAAACCAAAGGAAGGAGCGACGCATGTTCTCCACTTCTGATGACAGTGCCATGACCAAGCAAGTTCAGGCCACACATGCCCCTGATGGCCGTGAAATTGATGTCAAACCTATTCTACAAATTGTGGATGAAATTCTGGTTCGGTTTATTGCTCGCACTGTTGAGGGTTATGAAGTAAGAGTTACCTTTTATTGTACCATGTTTACGTTCTGCCACTTTGCATGCATGTGATGAATCTTTAATTAACTCCTCATTTTATTTATTTATCTGTTCTTGTTGTTATTATTATTATAATATCTGGTTTTTTGGTAGGTGAAAAGAGACCAAGATGCATTGGAGATGACTGCTGTTCTGGCTGAATTTGACATGCTTGACTCGCTGGCTTACATCATAAACAAAATTTCGTGTGAGGTTGTTTTCTTATGAAAATCTTCTTAACTTTTATAAAAGTTACCCGACACTGTAACCAAGATAGAATGTGTTCCCATATTTCCTCAAACTATACACACTGAAGAAAGAGTTATTACTTTCCTTATTTTGCATAGAATATACTTTTCTTTGATTCTTATGACAGTGATCAACTGATATCAACCTTCTTATTTACACTTCATTTTTACATCCTCTTGAACAAAAAATATGGCATGTCCAATTTGTACAAATCTCTCTCCTACACAATCACATTTATTTGTTTATTTATAATAATTTGTTAATGGAAATTGACTTGGACTGATAGACTTAAGCCGTGTAATAATTTCTTAAGTTTGATAATATTTTTCTCTTTCTTGTATTTTATCATATTTTTATATTTTCTATCCTTTGAAATATACTCATTTTCTCTTTCGTCTTATGTTATATAACATCATTTATTATATTCATTAGATTTTCAACCTGTTGATTTAGTTGACATGCAATTGTTTCAAATTATTGACTCTTGGTATTCCAAAAATGTCTTTCACATTTTTTTATTTTTTGAAAAAGAATATTTTGAAACATAATAATGTGTATTAAGATTTGAAGTTAAAAAAATAAAATAAATATAATTAAAATATTATTATTTTTGAATTATTAATTGAGTGCCTTTTTCGGTAAATTTCAAAATATCAATTTTTTAATAAAACTTTGGGCCTATAACATGTACCAAAATCTTTATATTTCTTTGAATATCATATAGTGGTGATGCGATGATAATAACATAAATAAAAGAACGTGAATTAAATATGTAACATAGAATGTCCACATATAATAATTACCCTAAAAGGGTAGTTATGTGGCTTTCATATGCATTTTTTTCTGTGTACGGCTTCTCATATGCATTTTCTTGCTAGTATTTACAGCTACAGCCTTGTGTTTTTGTCTTTTGGGATATTTTGGAATATTTATCTCACCAAGTGATTCTCTTGAATATGTGAAAGTATTATGGTTGATTTGATCAAAATTTCTCAGCTCTAAAGTCTTAAAATAAAAGGATCTAGATATGTAATTCCTCACTATATATTGGCAGCTATCATGCAAATGCTCGGGAGGTGGAGATGCACATTCATCGACGATGGTGTTACTGGGCTACATGTCTAGCTATGCATGGCATGCGAAAGTTGTGCTAACCTTAGCAGCCTTTGCTGTGATTTTTGGAGAGTTTTGGCTTGTTGCTCAGTTGAGTGCTGAAAATACTCTTGCCAAGTCTGTGGCCCTCCTCAAGCAACTGCCAGATCTTGCTGAGAATTTCATGTCCTTGAAGCCCCATTTTGAAGCACTCATTAGGCTCGTGAAGGCTGCAATGGAAGTAACCACCTGTATCGTTCAATTCAAGGAGCTTCCATCTGAATACATTTCAGAGGACACACCTCCCATGTCTGTTGCCAGTACTCACATTCCTATTGCTTCCTATTGGGTCATCAGAAGTATTGTGGCTTGTGCCTCTCAAATTGCTAGTCTCATAGGCACAAGAAATGAGTAAGCACACCTCCTTTCCATCATTCACCTCAAATCAATTGTTTTTTTCTTAAATATCAGTGACCCCAATTTCTCAAATTGCAGGTCCATTTCATCTACCACTGAGGCATGGGAATTATCTAGTCTTGCTCACAAAGTTACTAGTATTCATGAGCACCTAAAGAACCAACTGATTCTTTGCTACCAATATATAGGTGGGTACAATTATACTCAGTAAGTTAATTAATTTGCATATATATATATAGCCTGAACTCAAGAGTCTTAATATAGCCTTGGATTAATTTAAAGGGTTTTGAATTGATGTGCTGTTTGAGAGTTTCGGTAAGTATATTTAAGGATAAAATTTATCTAGAAATGAAGCATAAATGACAATTGCATATCCTTAACCCGTTGCAGATGACAAGAGGCATATAGAGGCCTTCCACAATCTGACACGTCTTTTTGAGACAGTCCATGTGGACAACATGAAAATTCTGAGAGCACTGATATATGCAAAGGATGATATCCTTCCACTTGTGGATGGAACTACAAAATCAAGGGTACTTTGATTTTTAGTAACAGGTAGTCCTTTTGTTAAACAAATCTTATTTTTTAGAGTTGAAAACATTGATTTATTGACAAACAGGCTAGTCTGGAGGTACTAAGGAGGAAACATGTGTTGCTGCTCATATCAGATCTTGATCTTTCACAAGAAGAGATCCTGGTACTTGATAATTTGTACAAAGATGCACGATCGAGGGGTGACACACACTATGAGATGGTTTGGATCCCAGTTGTAGACAAAGCGGTCTGGAATGATGTGAACAAACAGAAGTTTGAGTATTTGCAGTCATTGATGGCATGGTACAGTGTCTGTGATCCTTTCATCATTGAACCATCAGCAGTTAAGTACATAAAAGAAGTGTGGAATTTCTCAAAGACCGCTATTCTAGTGGCCCTTGATCCACAAGGCAGATTGTCCTCCCCTAATGCCGTCCATATGATATGGATTTGGGGCAATTTGGCCTTCCCCTTCACAAGTGAGAAAGAAGAATCATTGTGGAAGCAAGAGATTTGGAGCCTTGAGCTGCTTGTCGATGGCATTGATCCTACAGTTCTAGAATGGGTAACAAAATCCTCTGCCCATTTTATTCTATTTCCCACTTGTGTAATATTTTTTCTTCTCAAACTATTTATTTATCACTAAACCATATAAGAAAAAGTATTAATTATAAGGATGCTTTAACAAGATCCATGAAAATTAACATAATCAATTGTTTTCTTAAGATGCAAACCACATTCTTTGGAGTTATATGTTACATTATATACATCTAAATTAAAACAGAACAATTCTCTTGAGAGAAATGAGTCTGACTAAGTGTGAAATGGAAAATTAGTTCCACAGCTGATTCAACGAACTAAAACTTGTAGACACCTCAAATTTTACCAGATCTGATTAGAACTCTAATTGTCATGGTTGTAAGAAGAAATTAATCCAAATTAGAAAAAAATCTTGGTGTAGTCTCTGAAATTATAATGGAGGGTGACTTTAGTCTCTCAATTAAATTCCAAATTGATGTGAGTTGTTAATTTTTTATATTGACACATGAAGTCTGTTGATAGATGGCAGACGGAAAACTGGTATGCCTATATGGAGGTGAAGACCTGGAGTGGATTGAGAAATTCACAGCAACAGCATTGAGTGTGGCAAAAGCTGGGAAGTTCCAGCTGGAGATGGTGTACGTGGGAAAGAGCAACGCGAAGGAGCGGATGCAGAAGATGATAAAAACGTTCAACACGAGAAAGTTCAGTTACTTTTGGCCTAACGTGACGTCCATTTGGTTCTTCTGGACCCGTTTGGAGAGCATGCTGTACTCCAAGTTGCAGCATGGAAGGACGGTGGAAAACGACGAGGTCATGAGCGAAGTGATGACTGTGCTGAGCTTCGACGGCAGTGATCGAGGGTGGGCGATTTTCTGCAACGGCGCCACTGAAATGGCCAGAGCCAAGGGGGACAGTGCTCTGGTATGCTTGCAGGACTTTGACAAGTGGAAGGATAGAGTTGAGGAAGAAGGTGTGGTGCAAGCAATGAAAGATTATCTCGACAAAAACAAACCCCCACATCACTGCAATCGCTTGATCCTTCCTGGGAGCACTGGTGGCATACCCCAGAAAGTTGTGTGTGCTGAATGTGGACGCCAAATGGAGAAATACTTCATGTATCGTTGTTGTGTGGAGTAGTCAGAGTAAGTTGAGTGTAGTGTACTATATTGTTACACACATTGTCGTTGCTTTACTATGTTTAATGTTGGTTTGAGAGTTTAATGTTTTTAGTGTCATAACATAAGTTGTTCCTTTTGTGAGATATGTTAAGATAATGTTTATGTGTACTAGCTGATCTTGAGGCCTCAGAAGCACCATCTGTTTAGGTAGCTGAGACCCCTTGGTAATAAAGTGTGTTGTAGAACTTTTATGCTATGATGGTTTTAAAGTCATGCAAGTGGTAAACATTTATTTTTCTTTGGTTTATGTCTTTTTAATTTTTTCCAAATATGAGAACAGTGGAATGGAAGTCACCATCAGAGAGGAACAGAGAAAGATAGGAGTAGTGAATGGGGACAGAGTGAGGAATGGAGGAGAATATTTCAAAATAAATGGAAAAGAGAAAATGCGTTTGTCTCCACCGTGAAACACACCAGTCTGACCCAGTCATGAGTTTCATTAAAAACAAAGAAAAAAATCCAATCATACCTTTAAATTAAACGACAAAAGACTTGACTCGTTTATTGCGATTTTGAGACTAATGCCCCAAAATATACGTCCAACATTTAACACGACTCCGACCATTGATTTTCACGACCATCAATTTATTAATAATATCAACACTTTAATTTTTTTTTACAGCAATATAAATACTTTAATTAGAATTTTCGAGATAAATTTTATAACTAAGTCATGTTAAAATATCTGTCATACAAGCTGTTATCTAGTTATATGAATGAAAATGATTAAATACTTGATGGACTCAATTTG
This sequence comes from Phaseolus vulgaris, assembly GCF_051622355.1. Lineage (NCBI taxonomy): Eukaryota > Viridiplantae > Streptophyta > Magnoliopsida > Fabales > Fabaceae > Phaseolus > Phaseolus vulgaris. Next base: position 27,619,948 of record NC_143506.1, on the reverse strand, counting down.
GTTGACTGAAATTAAGAAAATTGAACCAGCACCATTATAATACTTGAAAAAACAAAAGTATTACCAAGTCAAAAATATTTTATTTATATATAGGAACGTAGCAGATAGTGTTGAAATTTGAAGAATTTGGAATCCTACAACGTTATCAACTCTAAGTTCCCAAGATGAAAACAAGATTGCATATTATGTTTTAAACAGAGGTTGTTATTCAGCAAGACGAATATGATGGTGATGAGGTTCACTAATTCGGCTGTGCAAGGATACTTCCAAACGTAATTTAGTGATGTGGATAAAAAATTTAAATTTACTTACTGGCCATGTGTCAGTATATTACTAAGAAAAGATAAAAGCAGAAAACACGAAACGAAACAAAAAATGTCACTTATGGCAGCTTATAGGTAGGTGTTGTCAGTTGTAAAGGTGCGAGCAGCACTAACTAGGAAATGATGAATAAAGAAGATCTTACTCTAAATAATCTAAGTGCAAGTGAACCTTACAAAATACTAATTACCCGAGTTTTCAAAAAACTGTTTTTCATAAAAGTAAGACTATTTTATTGTTTTTCTCATTTGTTGAAAGAAGACAAACTCAAGAGAAAAGAAAAATAAATAAATAAATAAATAAAAACCAATCAAATGAAGAAGTAAGAAACTTACAGGTAGGAGAGGAGGTGTGGAAGAGAAAAATCAAAGAAGAAGAAAGAGAAGTGCAATTTTTTCCACACGGTTTTGTCTCTATAAAAGTAAGAAAACAAAAAAAGGATGCAGAAGTGAGTGCAAAGCACAATGGTTGTGAAAAGTGGGTTATTTGTTCTATCACTGTTTTTGTTCTTAATCTCCATCGACGCGAAGCTTGAACTCTACCCCGCAGATTTCAAGGCACTATTGGCTCTGCGAAAGGACCTCGGAGTCAACGGTGAACTGGAGGCAAATGAGGCATGTTACTCGGAGGGTGTGTTCTGCGAGCGAAGGCTCTCGACCAAGGAAACCTACGTGCTCCGAATCACGAGGTTGGTGCTGAAATCCAAGCATCTCAACGGTGTCTTGTCCCCCGCAATAGGACGCCTCACAGAGCTCAAACAACTCTCTCTCTCCCACAACCAACTCGTTGACCGCATCCCTCCCCAAATCGTTGACTGCCGCAAGCTCGAATTCCTTGACCTCTCCAACAACCTCTTCTCCGGCGAGGTCCCCTCCGAACTCTCCTCTCTCACGCGCCTCCGCGCGTTGGACATCTCCTCCAACAAACTCTCCGGCAACCTCAACTTCCTCAAGTACTTCCCCAACCTCGAAACCCTCTCCGTCGCCGACAACTTCTTCACCGGAAGGGTGCCTTCTTCCGTCCGCTCCTTCCGCAACCTCCGCCAATTTAACTTCTCCGGCAACAGCTTCCTCGAACCCTCTCTCCGCTTCCAACATTCCTCCTCGTCAGACACCGTTCTCTCCAGACGTTACCTTTTGGACGGTGGTGATGCACCTTCTCCTGCGCCTGCCTCAGACAAGAGAAACTCCCAAGCTTCCAATGTTTCCCCTACAGAGGCACCTGGTCCTTCCCCTAACCACCGAAAACCCAAGCACAGTAAGAGAAAACTCGCAGGGTGGATTCTCGGGTTTGTGGCAGGGGCACTGGCGGGAACCTTATCAGGGTTCGTGTTTTCTCTGTTGTTCAAGCTGGCTTTGGCGTTGATCAAAGGAAGAGGAAAGAGAGCGGGTCCTGATATTTTTAGTCCCTTGATTAAGAAAGCAGAGGATTTGGCCTTCTTGGAGAAAGAAGAAGGGCTCGCTTCGATGGAAATCATTGGACGCGGTGGCTGTGGAGAGGTTTACAAGGCTGAGTTACCAGGAAGCGGTGGCAAAATGATTGCTATAAAGAAAGTGATTCAACCTCCCAAAGATGCTGCTGAATTGGCAGAGGAAGATAGTAAGATTATGCATAAGAAAATGAGGCAAATTCGGTCTGAGATTACAACTGTGGGACAGATTAGACACCGAAACCTTCTGCCTCTGTTAGCGCATGTTTCTAGGCCTGATTGCCACTACCTAGTGTATGAATTCATGAAAAATGGTAGCTTGTTGGACTTGCTGGACAAGGTTCAAAAGGGTGAGGGAGAGTTGGATTGGTTGGCGCGGCATAGAATCATGCTTGGTGTTGCTGCTGGACTTGAATACCTTCACATGAGTCACAACCCTCGCATCATTCATAGGGATCTCAAGCCTGGAAATATTCTTCTCGATGATGACATGGAAGCGCGCATAGCTGATTTTGGACTGGCTAAGGCAATGCCGGATTATAAGACTCACATAACCACCTCCAATGTTGCTGGCACTGTGGGGTACATTGCTCCTGAGTATCACCAGATACTTAAGTTCACTGATAAATGTGATATCTACAGCTTTGGGGTTATCCTTGGGGTGTTGGTGATTGGGAAGCTTCCTTCCGATGAGTTCTTTCAGCATACTGAAGAGATTAGTTTGGTCAAGTGGTTGAGGAAGGTTTTGAGTTCTGAGAATCCCAAGGAGGCTATTGATACAAAGCTGCTCGGAAATGGGTATGAGGAGCAGATGCTTCTGGTTTTGAAGATTGCATGCTTTTGCACCATGGATGATCCCAAGGAGAGGCCTAACAGCAAGGAAGTTAGGTGCATGCTGTCTCAGATCAAACACTGATCAATCTGTTGGATAAGTACACGTACGTACCATATTTGTGTTAACGTCTTCGTGTTTAAGAATATAGTTCATAGCTGAGTGATCAATGTTGCTTCATAAGGTAAATAATGAAGCCGTGTAATATTGTTTCCTTCATCACAGATTTGCTGAATTTCCAGAAATGGAAAGGATATAGAAAGAAAAATTCAGCATTGCAATCACCTATGTCCAAAATTAATCTATTCTGTGTCACTATTTGCTTGCACTTTGTATTTTTATGTATCCACCCTGAAAATAAAATACTCCTATTTTGGTACCATTGTTTTCATTTGAGTACTGTAATTGATAGGCTAAAAGAAAGCACCCTTCCTCCTTTGCTACATCTTTGTCAATAGAGCACTAAAAGTTTTAAATTCTGTTTTATCCTACAACAATAGGGGCAGGAAGGGGCAACAAATTGAATAAAAAGTAGTTAATATCTTCTCTAAGTGAAACAATCATAATTAGCTTGCCATTATGTAATGCATAATGAATCTCCTAAAATGTTTAAAAAAGTCTAAAACAGAAAAAAAAAACTACCACAACGGATGACTCAACAGCTATGAAGCTCAGACACTTCTTTTCAATGGCGTGTGGTGTCGGATATTCATATCGGACACCGACACTCGTATAACACTTGTAGAACACGTATCCGTAAAGTGTCCAATTCAAAAGTATTTGTTGGATTTCTGACAATTCTAATGCGGTTCTAAAAAAATTTAAAAAAAAAATACATTAATTTTTTTAAAACTCAAATTTATTATGATTATAAAAGTAAAAAACAAATCTTTTTAAACCAGTCATGAAAAACATTTTTTTCTCCAAAATATAATATAAAACATACTTGTGCACATAAATCTTTACTATCAATTTATATAATATATAGATTCGTGTTCTCGTATTTTATTATACGTATTTTTGGTGTCCGTGTCGTATCTATATAATTTCTGCCCCCATAGTCAATAATATATAGTATGTATATCCAAGTCAACGTTACGGATTCAAGGTTTGTAAGGTTTCCATATGTCCTCATTGAGGACAAGGGGCCAGGCCAAGTGGGCCTGTGATATAATTTACACTGAATAGTGGGTCATTGGAAAGATAACGATTGAGTTCGTTAGTCTAATAAGTGTAAGGAGAAATTATCAAACGGGCAAAGAATTTAGGTAAAGAAGGATTGCAGACTATACAGCACCAATGTTGAAACAGACATTGTACGCTACATTCATACGACACCAATATATGTGTAATTTTCAACGGAAAAGACACTATTTGATACGTGTGCATACATTGGACACGTTTATATGTAATATTACTATGATTTATATGATAGAAAACTATTATTAAAAAATACTTGAAATTCATTTAAAAAATAATTAACCTAAAAAAAATTATATTATATGAATCTGGAAATTAAATAAAAACATTTTCAATATATTTATATAATTTAAATATTTTTAATTATATATAGATTTTGTTTTTTATTTCTATAATCATAATAATAAATTTAAATTTTTAAAATATTTATTTTTAAAATTGTGTTAAAATCATTATAAACTTAAAAAAAATATTTTTTAAATTAAATATTTTATTGATACGTATTTTACTAATGTTGTATACGAATATAATATATAACTTATAAGAACAGATAATTTAAGAGAGACATATTATTTAAGAGTTGTGTGAGAAATTCATAAATCATATACCATGAAAGAAAAATCCACATTAACATTGATGATTAATCGTACACTTCACTTTTTATATATACTTTTCCTTTATTCTTTGGATTTTCACATATGAAGGACTAAAAGGGGAAGGGAAGAAAAGGGAACTAAGATGATATGGGAAATTTAAAACAAGTTCTTGATTTTGAATATAGAAAGTCCACACTTTTTTTACAGTGAAAACAGTAAAGTAGGTGCAAAAGAGGAAAGATGTGAAAGAAAGACAACTTCTGTTTTTCTTTTTGGTGAAATGCATTAATAATAATATTAAGGCTCACAAAAAAAATCCAATTCATAATTGATCCAAATTTATGTTATTTTTAATTTATTTAAATTGATTTATCTCAAATTTAAATTTATATTTTTAAGTTCAATTCATTTAGTTGGATATGGATTAGATATAGATTAGATACATTTTTAGATTATCAAAGTCGACTCGGTTGACCCAGTCCCATGTCTGATATCGAGCCGAGTTGGGCTGAGTCCCTGTTGAGTCAACTCCGTCCGGGATGATGCTGAGCCGAATCAAGCAAGACAGATGTCGAGCTATGTCAGCCTAAGCTAATGTCAGGCTAAGTCAGTTCAATCCGATGTCGATCCGAGTCGACTTGGCCCATGTTGAGCCAAATTGACCCGGGCCCATGTCAAACCGAATTGGACCGGACCGATATCGAGTCTGTGGGTTTATGACTCACCTTTCCGTTTTCTTGTCATAATTGGGAGGTTAATTGCCACAATCAATTGCAATCAATGGGAGATTAATTGTGCAATCAATTGCAATCAATGGGAGATTAATTGCCACAATCAATTGCAATCAATGAGAGATTAATTGCCGCAATCAATTGCAATCAATGGGAGGTTAATTACCATGAATTGTATTTATTATTGTTGTCTCCTAGAACCACTGTATATAGTGGCTTCCTTCAAGCAATGTAACACACTACAAACAAGCAACACACACTTGCTTCCTCTCTCTTTCATATACTCTCTATTTCTGTGTAAGTGTTTAACCCATATAGAGAGGATTTGTTTTAGGGCTATTTATCTATTAGTCTGAGAGGAATTCATTGTACTCCCAGTATCATTATAGTGAAAGTTTTGGCTCTCTCGCCGGTGGTTTTTTACCTCTATTTAAAGGGGTTTTCCACCTAAAAATTCTGGTATCATTATCACTTTACTTGTTACTTTAATTTCTCATAATCTTTGGTTGAAATTATCACGCTTCTGCACACGATATCCTTACAAATTGGCATCAGAGCTTTTCGATAATTCAACCAAGATCTATTGTTCAATAATGTCGAAATTGGATATTGAGAAATTTGATGGTAAAATCAGTTTTGCTATCTGGCGAGTCCAGATGCTAGCTATTCTCACAGAATGGTTTAAAGAAAGTTCTGGCAGGTAAAATGATGAGACCAACCACTATGACGGAGGAGCAGTGGGATGAGATGGATGAAAAGGCATTGTCTTCAATCCAGTTATGCTTGTCCCGTGAGGTGTTGCGTGAAGTCATCAACGAGAAAAGTACAACAGGCATATGGGGTAAATTGGAGTCTCTATACATGACCAAAAGTCTTGCAAACAAACTCCGGTTAAAGGAGCGACTCTTTACACTCTGAATGTCCGAAGGTACTCCCATCCAATCTCACCTTGATGAATTTAATTCCATCATAATTGATTTGGAAAATTTGGATGTTAAAATTGATGATGAGGATAAAGCAGTTCTACTTATTGTTTCTCTACCACCCTCGCACCGACAATTCAAAGAAATTATGTTATACGGTAATTATCTTACCTTAAGCTTTGATGATGTCAAGACTAATTTACTAGCCAAAGAAAAATTTGATACTCAAATTCATTCTGAAAATTCTGGTGAAGGATTAGTAATTAGAGGGAGAAACCAAGAGAAAGGTAGGAACACTAAACATAAATCTAGGTCAAAATCTAGAGGCAAGAACTCCAAATATTGTCGTTATTGCAAGAAAAAGGGACACGAGATCTCTGAATGCTATAAATTGAAAAATAAGCAAGATAGAGAAGATAAGGGAAATGGTAAACAACTAGAAAAATTTTCCGAAGCTAGTATTGTTGAAACTGAATCTGATGGGGATTCTTTTGTAGCTTCCAACACTGAACAGAGGTCTAGAAATGAATGGATTCTTGATTCTGGTTGTACTTTTCACATGTCTCACAATAGAGATTGGTTTACCACATATGAACCAGTTTATAATGGTCTTGTTTTGATGGGAAACGATGCTCAATGCAAAGTTGTTGGTGAAGGAACAATCAAAATCAAGACACATGATGGAATTGTTAGAACTTTAACAGGTGTCAGATATGTCCCTGAGTTGAAACGGAATCTCATTTCCTTAGGCACCCTTGAATCTCATGGGTGTAGATACTCAGCTGAAGGTGGAGTTTTAAAAGTGTCTAAAGGAGCTCTTGTGTTACTAAAGGCAATTCGATGTGATAGTTTGTATGTGCTGCAGGGTTCAACTGTTACAGGTTCTGCAGCTGTTGCCTCACCCAACAAAGATAACACCAAGTTGTGGCATATGAGATTAAGCCACATGAGTGAGAAGGGAATTCTAATCCTCAAAAAGAAGGGTCACCTTGGTAACCACTGTACTGGAAAGGTTGATTTATGTGAACATTGCATTTTTGGTAAGCAGAAAAAGGTTAGTTTTTCTAAAGCCATACACAGAACCAAAGGTACCTTGGATTACATTCACTCGGATCTTTGGGGTCCGTCAAAAGTTCCCTCCAGAGGTAAATGTTGTTATATGATGACAATTATTGATGATTTCTCACGAAAACTATGGGTGTATTTTCTCAAACATAAGAATGAAGCATTTTCCACTTTTAAAGAGTGGAAATTATTGATTGAGAATCAGACTGACAAGAAGATAAAGAGGTTAAGGACAGACAATGGCCTTGAGTTCTGTTCGAATGAATTCAATGATTTCTGCAAGAAGGAAGGCATTTCCAGACACTTCACCATCCCAAGTACTCCACAACAGAACGGGGTTGCAGAAAGAATGAATAGAACTATCCTGGAGAGAGTTCGTTGCATGTTCTCCCATTCTGGTTTGAGCAAATCTTTTTGGGCTGAAGCGGCTTCAACGATCCTAACAGATCCATTGATTGCAACATTCCAGAAGAAGTTTGGTCAGGTAACCCTGTTGATTATTCTAATCTTAAAATATTTGGTTGCCCTGCTTATTCTCATGTAAACGAGGGGAAATTAGAACCTCGTGCTAAGAAGTGCATTTTCTTGGGTTATGGCTCAGGGGTTAAAGGCTATCGTTTATATGACCCATAATCTCACAAAATAATTCACAGTCGGAATGTGACCTTTAATGAAAATGTTATGCTTTCTTCTGTAAAAGATACTGTTATCTCCTCAATTGATACAGGTGACCAGGAAGATGCTCGAGAGAATGTGGAGTTTGAGATTAAAACACCCGCTCATGAGGAAGACGTTCCCAATTCCTCCAGTACTCAAGGTGATCAAGTCACTGTTATTGATGGTACAAATGAACATTTGAGTCCACATGAGCAATGTCCACCTAAACGACGAGGATTACCACAACCATGGTTTATGGCTCAAGAACTTCCACAACAGAGACCAAGAAAACCGACTCAAAGATTAATTGCAGAATCAGCCAACATTGCTTATGCTTTAACTATTGCACAAGAGATGGGTGAAGAAGGTGAACCCAATAATTACTCTGAAGCTATCTCTGGTGACGACTCAACAAAGTGGATTGCTGCTATGCAAGAAGAAGTTGAGAGTCTTCTCAAAAACGAAACATGAGAATTGGTGAAGTTACCAAAAGGAAAACGAGTCATTAGTTGCAAGTGGATCTTTAAGAGAAAAGAAGGGATCCCTGGTGTTGAGAGTACAAGGAATAAAGCAAGATTTGTTGTAATAGGTTTTGATCAAAAGAAAGGTATTGACTTTAATGAAGTTTTTTCTCCTGTTGTTCGTCATACTTCAATACGTATATTACTTGCTTTAGTTGCCTTGTATGATTTGGAGCTGGAACAGTTAGATGTGAAAACTGCTTTTCTTCATGGTAATCTTGAGGAAGAGATTTACATATAGCAGCCTTCGTTGTACTTGGAAAGGAGGACCATGTATGTCGTTTGAAAAAATCTCTTTACGACTTGAAGCAATCACCAAGACAATGGTATAAGAGATTTGATTCTTTCATGGTTGGACATGGATACTCCAGAAGTAGCTATGATAACTGTGTTTATTTTCAAAAGACATCTGATGGGTCTTTTGTATACTTGTTGCTATATGTTGATGACATGTTGATTGCTGCAAGAGATAAATTTTTAGTTAACAAGTTAAAGGCTCAGCTTAGCAGTGAATTTGATATGAAGGACTTAGGTCCTGCCAAGAAAATTTTGGGAATGGAGATCAACAGAGATCGTCAAGCTGGAAAACTTTTTCTATCACAAAAGAAGTATGTTCTTAAGATGATTGACAAATTTGGAATGCGAGATTGCAAAGCTGTTAATACTCCAATTGTCGCCCACTTCAAGTTGTCATAAGATCAGTGTCCAAAATCAGACAAGGACAAAAGACACATGTCACAGGTCCTGTATTCAAATGCAAATGCAAGTCTCATTATGCAATGGTATGTACTAGACTGATTTAGCTTATGCTGTTAGCATTGTGATAAGTGTCTAATTTCAGTAATATTTCATATTAAAATATAGGCACTTATGAGGATTTATTGCTAATTTACATATAAAATAATCCCTAATTTATGAATTTATACCTTTTTACATTTTTTATGATCTTTATTTGAATAAGAGTATTTTATTCCTAAATTTGGTGTTAATTGCAGATTTCTAAGGAAGATTGGAGATTTGGATTAAAGATGAATGATTTGAGCCAAAAAGATAAAGATAGAAGGTCCCATAATGGAAAAAGATGCAAAGAAAGATTGGGCCTTTTTATGTTTTATCATTTAGCCCATTAGCGCGACACAATAAACAACCTAACCCTAGAAAACTAGGATAAATAGAGAGCTAGAGGCTCAACCTTAGGGTGCCAGATTGATAGGAAAACACCATAGAGTGAATTGTAACCCAATTGGGAGAATGGAAGGTGATAGAAGTATGCGTGGCTAATTCTACCCTTTGGGATTGGGAGTAATCTGCTCAAACTCTTATGTATTGAGGTGATATTTTATATATTAATATTCAGTTCTTGATTGATTATTGGTATTGTTGTTTTACTTTTAATTTTCCGTGACAAATTGAGAATCTTAAATCTGACCGGGAGGTATTTTTAGGGTTCGGACCTAAACAACAATACTTAACACATATTTAAGTGCTAGGAATAGACTTGAAATGTTAATTGCTATTAACGTCTGAGCTTCGTTCTAAGTTGTTCTTATAATTATGCGAGGGATCGATAGTTAGGGAACATTCTTAAGAATTTTATATGCGAGGAATCGATATAAAAGATTTTTATACGGGCATCAATTTCAATTAAAGAACTTAATATTGACATGCTAATCAAAATACATGAGAGTAAGAGAGATGAAACCTAATCCCTATTTTTCCAATTGAAACAATTAATTCTTTGTCTGTTTTCTTATTGATCATCGCCAACACAACCACTTTCAATACACTTTTAATTGTTTTGTTATATATCTAGCGATTATTGTACTTGATAATTCACTGTTCCTTGTGGGATCGATATCCGTCCTTAGGGACAATTATTACTTCTGACAAACGCGGTGCACTTGCCGTAAAAAGTCATCACATTGTTAGCAGGTTCATGCATAATCCAGGCAAGACACACTGGGAAGCCGTTAAATGGATACTTCGTTATCTGAAAGGTTCTCCAGATCTTGGTTTGGTATTTGATCAACATAGAGCCGATCCCGGAGGAGCAGTTGGCTATGTTGATGCTGACTATGGTGGTGATTTAGATCGAAGAAGGTCACTTTCAGCTTACATCTTTACCCTATGTGGGTCTGCTAAGCTGGTATTCTTCACTTCAAGCCATTGCAGTTTTGTCCACCACTGAAGCTGAATATATTGCTGCTACAGAAGGTATGAAAGAGGCTATATGGCTTCGAGGCTTGGTAAGTGAACTTGGTCTTCAACAAGATGTTCTTGTTATATTTTGAGATAGTCAGAGTGTTGTTCACTTGACCGGGAACAATAAGTATCACTCAAGGACCAAGCACATTGAAATTAAACACCATTTTAGAGACATTGTTGATACAGGAGATATAATTGTTGAAAAAATTCATACGACCGAAAATCCTGCAGACATGTTGACCAAGCCACTTCCATCGGCTAAGTTCGATCATTTCCTGAACTTAGCTGGTATTATCCATACTTAATCAAGGCTTCATGGCGAGAGAGTGTATCAGTCAAAGGCAAGTCAAGGTGGAGATTTGTGGGTTTATGACTCACCTTTCCGTTTTCTTGTCATAATTGGGAGGTTAATTGCCACAATCAATTGCAATCAATGGGAGATTAATTGTCGTAATCAATTGCAATCAATGGGAGATTAATTGCCACAATCAATTGCAATCAATGGGAGATTAATTGCCGCAATCAATTGCAATCAATGGGAGGTTAATTACCATTAATTGTATTTATTATTGTTGTCTCCTAGAACCACTATATATAGTGGCTTCCTTCAAGCAATGTAAAACACTACAAACAAACAATTTAACCCATATAGAGAGGATTTGTTTTAGGGCTATTTATCTATTAGTCTGAGAGGAATTCATTGTACTCCCAGTATCATTATAGTGAAAGTTTTGGCTCTCTCGCCAGTGATTTTTTACCTCTATTTAAAGGGGGTTTTCACCTAAAAATTCTGGTATCATTATCACTTTACTTGTTACTTTAATTTCTCATAATCTTTGGTTGAAATTATCACGCTTTCGCACACGATATCCCTACAGAGTCGTATCAATCCAAGTCGATGTCGAGCTGAATTGACCTAGAATGATGTTGAACCGCGTCGGCCCGGGTCCATGTTGAGCCGTGTCAGTCAGGGTTCGTGTCGAATCGGTTCGATATCAGCCCGGGACAATGTCGAGCATTGTGTACCCAAATTGGTGTCGAGCCGATGTCGAACAGGGTCAGCCCAGACCGATATCGAGCAGAGTCGAGTCGACTTCTTTTTTGTAATTATATATATATATACAGATATTACCTTTTCACGTTAAAATATACTTCATTATAGTTAAGAATTAAAACTTAAAATTTTTAGTTTTAATTATTTGAACTGTATATTTACATTATTCAGATAATATAATATAAAAATAATATTTTAAACTATTTTTTATTTTAATTTTTAATTATAAAAAAGAAGAAGTAGACTAACTTGTTAGTTTGCTCCACTTGTTTATGCCCTATTGAATTGGTGGGTCAAAAAGGATTAACAAGTTCAGAATATCAACTCATCTTGTCAAGTAATGAAAAACTTGCAAATCAACCTACTTTATTACCTTTACTAATTATAATATGATAGTATATTAAAATAGGATACTAAAATAAAATATAAAAATTTAGACACAATAACAACACTTTTATTTCCAATTATTTATACAATGAGAATTATGTTTTTTAATTTTTTTTAATATTTATACCTTTATAAATAATAGGGAAAATACATGTGTAATTACTATTATTATTATAAAATTATTGAAAAAGATATTATTAAATTCTAAAAATATTTGATAAAATGTAATTACAATAATAAATATTTTTTATAATGTTATTATTTATATCTTTTTATTGTAGATAGTAATTTGAATTAAAAAAAAAACAATTGAACAAAAGATAAGATTCACTTAAAAAAATCATTAAATAGAAATAAAAAATAATTAGTTGTTATTGACAAAATTAAAAACTATTTTAGAGACTAAAAAAATTATTGATTTATAAATTATTTTTTATTATTGATAAATAATTTTTAAATTGTTATTTAATTAGTTACCAAGGTTTTAACTACTATTTATTCACATTCAGAATTTGGTAAAAAAAACTTTGGTAACTAATTAGATATTAATTTAAAAATTATTTATCAAGAAACTAATTTAGAAAGTAATAAATTTTGTAGTCTCTAAAATGATTTCTAATTTAGTTAATATAGCAACTAATTATTTTTTATTTCTATAATTGTTTCTAATCAATGATTTTCTTGTAATGAGAGTAAAAAATTAGATATAACAAAAAGAGTAATTAAAAAGAAAGAACAGGTTAATTTAATAGATAATAGATTATTTTATGATTTATTGAAGGTAATTTTTTTTATTGTGTAGATAGTTATTTTTTATTTTTTTATTGTGTAGATAGTCTAAAATGATTTTACTTTTTTTTATCGTAGATAGTTATTTAAATTTGAATAAACAAGAAAAATTGTAAGAAATTATGTATAAAAAAGAATTTCTTTTATAGATAATTAATTTTATTGATTTATGAAAGACACTACCCGTCATAAATATAAATCTTTTTCAACTGTTTTTATTGTATAATTATAATATTATAAAAACGAATAAAATATAACTTTTTTATTTATACATTTTTTTATAAATTTCAGTATAAATTTATTACCGTATTTTCATTTTAATAACTATTATAATACTTAAAATTGTAATTATATATATTTTTATTTTCAGAAAAAAACAAAAAAAATTAATTTATACAACAAAATCTGTAAGAAATAAATATTTTAAATATATAAAATATATGAGAGAGAGAAAAAGATATCCGCTTAAAATAATTGTGTTGCGATTCCATCATTATTTATGATAAGTTTGCTAGTTTTTATATTTGTTATTTTAAAAGATATAATGATATGTTTCGTAATTACAAAATTCTTGCATATTATCAATGAATAATCATTAAACTTTAAATATATTAAAGATAAACTTGATTGAAAAACTATTTTTAATATAAAAATGACATTTGAAAAAAAAATGATAAAAATTATATATACACACACATTTAGTTATCGATAATCTATTTTAAAAATATTAAAATTGAAGTTAGCGATATTAAAAATATCTTTTCTTTGCCTGAAAAAAAAAAGAGATAGGGAATTTAAAGAGATAATTAAAGGTAATAATTAAATGCTATATAAAGGAGAATAATGAACACAGAATTCACAAATCCATCTAAAAACATTCATCTTAACCCTAAGATTTGACGAAATCTGGTTCCCACGCTCCAATGTCTTCACGAGCAATCGCTGTTGTGATGCTTCTTTTGCCACTGATGATGACAAGTTCAGTGGCTATACCGAGCCCCATAGAGCAGTGCCTGAGGCAACGACTGAATCCTGCGCCTCCGCCACCGCTGGATTCGGAACTCTATGGACTCTTCGATTTCAATCGCATTGTATGCAAAGACATGTTTCGCGGTGTGAGCCATTCGCTGCGGATAACAGGTGAATTGCCTCTGGATTACGTGCTTGCTCTATGTGACATTTTCGGCGATGACGAGTATATGGTTCAGAGTTACGTCACTCTCCTTTTCAATACTGACGATTTTCACACACTCGCCGGCGGTCGCTCTTGCGCCACCATTCGAAGGAGGCAACGCGCCAACCCTCACAATTCCTCTCTCTGGTGAACAATCCTATTCCATCTTCAAATAGGATTTTTCTTTTTCCTTTTCTTGATTTGTGGTAACTCTTCTGTATCGAAAGTGGTAGAGCTTTATTTTTTTAATCTTTAATATTTAATAAATATATTATTTTTATGCAGTAATTTTTGTTAACACTCAAAATTATATGTTTTTGTAGTTGTTTAGTTTTATCCATTGAATTAAAGAATTTCATTACTTGTTCTGTCTTTAAAAATTCATAAAAAAATAATTATGTAATTTAAATCAAATTTGTTAAAGTGTTGTGGTTTAAGTTGATTTAATTTTTAGGTTTTGAAAGAAGTTTGTTTCGCACATTATCTTAAAATATTAGTAATTTATATAATAAACAAGATATTTATTTTATATAATATGGATTTTTTTTGTTGGGAACGTGTAATATGGGATCTGAATAAACATAATTAAACCACGTTAGTTTTTATGAGAAAAATCTAAGACTTTCTAAAGTAATAAAAAAAAACATTTATTAAGAATCTGTATGTTTTCGAATTTGATTTAAACCAATAGGTATTTAACCATAATGTCCAATCTATTTTCAATGTAACGTTAATTTCCTGTCCAATAGGTATTTAACCATAATTGTCCGGTCAGATAATAGGTTCCTGATTATTTTTTATTATGAAAAAGCAATTTCCAAGGAACAGGGAGACTAGAACCTGAATAGATAAACAGCACCTTCAAACCAAAACCTTTTTAATGAGTCTCTAGTTTTGTGCATGAACTTAAAATCTTGATATAACCATTAACTTATGAGATAAGTTTCATATATATATATATATATATATATATATATATATATATATATATATATATATATATATATATATATATATATATATATAATTATGCCATGGGTTTAGAAAAAAAGAAGCCATGTGTCACTTAGGCTAACTTTTTTCTACACTCCCATGATTTTTATGTCCACCCATGAAGTGGGTAAAAGATCAAATTATCTTTTTTGTTGTCACCATTTCTTTTCTTCACCACTCTCATGTGATTAGTCTCATCCTTATCTAAGTGTTGTGTCATGATAGATTTAAAGAAAAAGTATTTTAGATTATGTAATTCGAATAGACTCAATGAAGAAAATATTTTAAAAAATATTTTAGATTGTATAATCCGAAAGATATTTATAATGTGGAATCCAAATAATACTTTTATATTATATAATATGAAAGTTTTGGTTTTTTAAAAGAAAAATATTTTGAGACGGTGTAATTGAATGAAAAATTATAAAAAAAAAAAACTTTAAGATTGTTGAATTCAGAAATTTAAAAACTTATAGATTTCACACTTCGAAATTCTAAGTTACACAATTTCATATAGGGTGCAAAAAGAAATCCTCACCACCAAGTAGAGGGATAAAGAAGCCCAATTTATTCTTTCTTTCTTTCTTCAATGTCCATATTCAAGTTTTGTTCAGGTATAATTTAAAATGCAAAGCATTTTAATTTTTTCTTGAATATATATATATATATATATATATATATATTACACTTTAGATAAATAATATTCTATTGATACAAATATTTTTTAATTATTCATAGACTACTTTAAAAAACTTACAACTTTGTTTAGGGATATAAACAAAAAGGGAATAACTTGAAAGTGATAAGCCATTACAAAATCATGTATACGAATAATAAAGATGAAAAAGAACGTTAATTTTAGATGATGAAGAATTTTAGACTGTATTTTTGTTGAAATCTGTAATAAGAATTTAATTAATAAAATATATTCATTAAAGAATAAATAAGAAATGTGAATTCTTATTATTTTGACTAGTAAATAATAAAAAAAAACAATTTAAATAACTAAGTTATATATATAACATGCTTAATCATACTATTAGAAAACATTAAAACTGAAAATGTCAACAAAAACAAGCTAATTATGGTTTTTTTTATCTTTAATATTTAATAAATATATTATTTTCATTCAGTAATTTTTCTAATACCTATAATTGGTATATCGATTTTGTCAATCCAAAAATAACTGAATTACACAATATTATGTTTTTTTTCAGTTGTTTAGTTATCCATTCAATTAATGAGTTCGTAGTTAAAAGTTACCTCTCCAATGTAATTGTGTATTTTGTCACAAAAAAAAATACATTAAATTCTTTTATATTAACAACTTTGATAATTATTCTTCTACTTTGAGTTACAACCTTTATGTGAACGCTTTTATAAAACTTTTAAGTGTTTAATTGAACAATTTATACAAATCTTCAATGTAGTTTTATTAGCTCTATTTAAACCCCCTCTTTTCGAGAACTAACATTTTCTTCCACATGAGACTATGATTACTTGTGATCAAATGTGTAACCCAAATGCTGAAAATTTTACCACTCTCCTACTTCTCTAGTTCATTTGATATTCTTTTAACTATGTATCCTAATGTATCTCTCTAGTCATTCATATAAATCTCACCAACTACAAATGACATTAAAAATTCTTAATTTCATATATACTAGTATGTTGACACGCACAAAAATATTTTAAATATTTAATATTTAAATAATAATATTATAATAATAAATCTATATATTAAAATTAAGAATAATGGTAGAGTCAATTATAATTATAAATCAAAATTATATGAATTATTAGTAAACAATTTAAGAATGTATCAAATAGATAAAAATAAAAATATTATGACTCAAACTAAAAATAAGTGTTTGACCTTGACTTTTGTTTATTGTCATAGTAAAACACAAGATATTGTAAATTGTCTTCTCTAAAACTTAAAAGGCATGACTTCAAAATGTCATATCTTGATTCATTTGTTTTACAACAGACAATATTGTCTAAAATCTTCTCAACAGTGTAATAAACAATCTTGTTAACTGAATTCCTGAAGCAAAGTTGTTGGTCAATAGTCTCATTGCATAACAAATCATTTTTTATAATTCAGTACTATCCTGAGATAATATAATTTTCTTGACCCAGGAGGAATATATGTAAGTCTTCCAATTCTAGCATCCATCTTCCATAGCTATTTCTTATTTTGCGTCATATACAACCACAATTATAATGAAAACATTATAAAATATATTTTTAATATTTTAACACTCAAGCAAATTAACACGTAACTTTTAAAAAATTTAAATTTTATAAAACACACGAGCAACATTATAATTGTAATTTTATTATTTCTCAAAAATTAAATCAAACAAATAAAATAAAATATTTTACGTTAACATAATTTCATATTTTAAAAATCTTATTAGTTGATAAAATCTTTTAGAGCGAAATTGTGTTAATAATTTTTTTTTCAAACAAATTATCAAAATTATTGAACAACAAAATTTCAGGAGATGTATATCTTTTAATTTGAGGAAGATAAGTTTGGTCCCTTTGAAAGGGTACACACTAAACTATTGTAAACAAGAAAATTGGCACGTAAATAGAAATCCATAATTTACAGTCATGACCAGTGATGATGATACTTAATCCATAACTTGTAATAAATGAAACACACGGTGATATCCCTGTGTTAATTATTTACCGTTTTTAAAAGAAAGCACTTCCAATTTTTTAGTAAAATTTTATTAAAAATGGTAATAAATAATTAAATTGACTTACATGTGTTATAATTAGTCAAATTTTAAAATGAATTACAATAAGAAAATGTTTTATTAAATAATTATTATATTAAAAAAATAAAAGTATCATAATAAAAAATTATTAATAAACACAGACATATAATGTTAATATTAACTAAATGTTAAAACTACATATTTTAATTGTTATTTAAAATTAACTTTTAACTATTTTTTTCCTAAAATGATCGGTTCCTAGATTGTTTGTTATTTGGTAAGAAACCGCCAAGTAGAGAAGATGAAACTGAATGAGAACAAAAGAAACTTAGGAATCTGAATCGACAACGTTAGCAACAGCGTCTTCTTCGCACATCCCAATCAATGTCTTCTTCGCCAACAATCCTTTTTCTTCCAATCATGCTTCTTCTGGTCACCGCAAGTGTCAATGCCGTCGCCACACCCACCACCATCACCGTGGAACGCTGCCTGAGACTGCAACTCAATCCCCCTCCTCCGCCACCGGCCAATTCAGAATCCCGTTCACGCTTAGATCTAAGTCGCATCATCTGCAAAGACGCGTTTCGCTCCGTTTCCCATTTCCTCCACGCGACGGGGAAACTGCCACCGGGTTACGTGGTGGCGCTCTGTCACATCTTCCACCACAACGAACAAAACGTGGAACGGCACGTGGCGCGCACGTTCAGGCCCTACGATTTTCACACGCTCCTGGCCGGTCGCACGTGTGGCTCCATGCGAAAGAGGCAACACGTGGACACACCCTCCTCTTTCTCTTCTTCACTGTAACAGAGATTAATTGGATACAGCTAGCAATAATTCATCGCTCTGGTGAACAACTATAAATTTAATATTTCCTTCACCAATCTTTTCCACTTCGATTTGTCATTCTACCAATGAGTTGTGAAATCAATTATTGTTCTTGTTTTCATTGCCTGTTTTTCTTTTCCAGTTATTGGATGAAACAATTCAATAACGTGTTCCTTCGTGCACTCATCTTTAACAGTATCCCATTTGAATTTTAAATTTTTTGGGCCTTGTTAATTGAGATTTGCATTCGAATGTTCTCAATCATACCTAGAATTATGCGATTTTGTGGATTTTTTTGGTGGGGTTCAGGGGGTTCCTGTTATCTAAGATATGTTGTGTGATAAGGGTAACATGTTGATGTAACCGAACATTTACGATTTAGGTTGAGTGTTGTACACATGTAGTATTGTTATGGTCCATTTTATACATATGCATGGAAAAAGGACTAGATTCTTTGTTTCTTCCTTGTCCTAAGTAATAGCTTATTCTTATTTGGATTTTAGATTTTCTAGAACCTCTAAACTAATTTTTACTTTTTATTAAATGTTATGCTAATATATTTAGTATTTTTTTTTTACTTCTATTTTTCTTTTAAATCCAATTTAATTCAACTTACTTTCATTTTTATCTGAAATTCAAACACATTTCTAGAACTTGAGATATATTTAGAGTTAAATAAGTTAACTTTACTTAATTTTGGTTAGATTGTATCTGATTATATCACCTAATGAAATAAAATTTAAAAAAAACAATAAAATTAAAGAAAATGAATGAATAATTTCAAAATTATAATTATTCATAGGAAGAAGTGTCACCTAGTTTAGTTTTTATTATTATTTTTCCTTCCTTTTAACTAGTTTAAGTTTTACAAGCTTAAATAGAATATTTACACTGGTATGATCAAGTATTTAATTTTAAAATGAGTTATAATAAGTTAAACAAATCAATATTTTCTTTTCAATGAAGTTGAACTAGATTATGCTCAACCTTATTGTTAATTAATATTATTTGAAAGAGATAAATATAAATTGTTGTGCTAAATGGTCAAGGAGTGAAAAATTAGAGGTAGTAAAATTGGTGAGTCCACTTTATTTTTGGTTTACCTGGCTTCTAGTCCATCAAAAATAGATTGGGACAGGTAAAGGCTTTGTCCTCTCCTGTTAGAGAGTAAGTTGCAGGTTGGCATGGCCCAACAATTTATAAACCTAATTTTTAAACTTGTGATATACATAGTTGTTCCTTTGCTTAATTGTTCCTAATTGAGATGAGATTGGCTAGCTATCATTATTGTATGGTCCTTTAATTGCATGGGATATAGTTGTTATAATAATTTCTTCATTTCATTACCTTTTCTCTTACTTCATTATGTCACTAGTGTTCCCATTTGTTTATTTTTTGTCTAGGTAGGTTCTCCTTTGCTCTCTATAAATTTAGCTTTGTTATTTTTTTTTAAATTTAATTTGCATTATGTCTATTGTGTTTTGTATAGTTTCTGATTAGTTTGTTTAACACATTAATATTTGATTTAAGGTGTTCAACTCCTAGCAAAAAATATATATTTTTTAGAAGTTTGTATTTTATGTGTTATGTCGTCAAAATTTTGAAAAAATGATGTAAACTCAAAATTATCAAACTTGAAAGTTTATGTAAATTTTAAAAAGTTTTGTAATTTTTGATGAGTTTACTTTATATTAATAATTATATTATCCAATATAGAGTACATCCTAGAAATTAGGAAAGACACTTTCTTGATTGAATTCCATATGTGTAAAATATAATTACGTGATGAACATATTATTTGTTGAATTCCCTTATATTACTATTAAAGTTCATAATAAATATGTTGGAATATATAAATTATAATTTTATATTTAAAATATTATGCTATTAATTTTTTTGTAATTGTTGACAAATTTTCAAAATATTATTTTTAATTGATAAATAAAAATAAAATATGGTACATTGAAATAAATGGAGAATGGAGAAAATATAACATAACACACTTTTAGTAGAAAGAGAAGGAAGTTGAAAATTACTATAATAAAGAACTTTTATTGAAAGTTTTGTCCTATTTTTATTTCTTGTTAGATTGAATGTGTACCACTAAGTTAAAAGTTATAAATGATAGTTAAGACACAACTTTTTTTATTTAAGGGTGTAGTAACTCAAGGGTCATGATTCAAACCTTTGTCATGAGATGATTGATTCACCCTGCAACAATTTTCTCATCAGCAATTGTCTATTTAATAATCAAACTCTTCAATTGTAACCTAATTCACGTGACCTCTATCACCAAATAATTGATGCAACCTACAATAATCTCACATTCAACAATTGTCTTATTAGGATTTACACTTCTGATCTCGACTCTAATATCAATTGTTACATCAAACACTTATTATTCGGTCAAAAACCATAACTTAAAAAATTTATCCTATTTAAATGACAAGTTAAAAGTTATAATAATTAGCTTCAGAAGAAAGCGGATGAATTAAAAAAAATTCATGATCCCTCGTTAAAGTTTTCTATAATTAAGTAGGTTTATTATTGTGATATGATCTCTTAGTAAATTTTGTTTGTAAATGAAAAATTGATTATTAAGAGAAAATGTGCAACATTCTCTCTTCTAGTGTTTCTCTTTCTTATTAAAGTAAAATGAACCTCAATGCACTAATTTGAAAATTTTCATTTGAATATCTAACAACCACTTTATTTCTTGTACTTTTATAAGCCCTAATCTTATTTGTATGCCAAAAGTTGTTTAAGATTGTGTTCTAAGATACAACATTGTTTATGACTTATTGGTCTCCCTCTTCTCTCTATATATTCCTATTTATAATGAAATAAATTAAAGAAAGCATGGAAGAAGGAAATTTCATAAAACATGTTGTATGTTGTAGGTGAAAACAAGAGAGTAGTTATTACTCATAAAACCTTCAAAATTCATGCATCCATCCAAATTGATTTGACCTATAAGAGAGGAAAACTAGACACTAGTTAGAAAGAGAGACATCACACCTTTAACAACCTAAATACCACAAACTTTCTATATTTCTTAGAAATTAAAATGAGTGTTTACTTTATATTTGTCACTTGTAAAGTTGAAGATAATATTAATTACTCTTTTATCCATCATACTCTAAAAAGTAAAAACCACATTAATTATTCTTTTATCAATTATACTTTTATGTGATTAATATTTAAATAATTTGCAATCGTGAGATGGAAAGAGAAAGAGGTAAAATAAAAAATTTCCAACTATCTCATTAAAAAAACTATTGTATTTTTCTAAACTATTTAAACAAATTACAGTTTTATTGCTGTAAAAAAGTGTACCTATTACATTGGGTTCCATCTTAAATTGAAATATATAATTCAATTTTCTTCATTTAATACTATTAAAAATATTTTTTAAAAAGATTTAAATTCATTTTAACAGAAAAAAATATAATAAAAAAACTAACTTACCAAGTTAAAACAAGATTAAAACAACGCATTGTTGATTTCCTATTTTACAATACTTAATCAAATTAAACAAACCATAAATCATTATAATTTCAAAAGTTTACACAAACCTTATTCTTATTTCCAAATGTCTTTCCACTTGTATAGATTTCAATTTCATCATCACAAAATTCCTACGAATAATATTTCTCATAATATTTTTTTAATCAAAATGAATCCAACATATGAGATAAAAACTTAATGATTCTAATGTTAATAACTTTGAACAACTAATTTATAATTAGAACCAAATTCATTTATAACTTAAAATAGTTTTTCTCATTCGAAGGAATAATAAGGAGTGAGAAATATACCAAGAATCCTAGAGATCTAATAAAATATTATCAAATAACCAAAATACAAATGAAAAGAGGAATTAGTTGAGAAAATAAAGATGTTCAACTAATAAGATTGGCGAAACTTCAAAATACCACAAAAAGGTAAAATAATTAAGAATAGGGAGATTTTAGAGCAAAATAAATTACTCTAAAACAAAATTTGATAAATTTGAAATTCTATTATTGTTCACCTTCTAACTGATAACATTTGTTTATGTAAAAGACGATAAACAACTTTATAATCGAAGAGAGGAGGAAGAAGGAGAAATTTAGAGAGGGAAAGATGATAAGAAAAATGAATAAAGAATAAGAAGAAGAAAGTGTAAAGATTGATTAAATAAAGATATGTTCAAAATTATATATCTAAACAAGGTTATCTAGTAGGACATGATCATTTACTATTCATGGTCATCTAGAGAAAAATGGTCGAATATATTTGTCTAATGAAGATTGCTCGATACATTTATATAAGAAAGATCGTCTTGTGCACTCATAATGAAAATTATTATAAATAAATAATTAACTTTTTAAACAAAAAATCATTTAAATTAAAATATATTTAAAGTTATTTTTAATGATTTTTTTTTTCATTGGAATTTATTAACCATTAACTTTTATCTAAAGTTCTTTTCGAAGAATTTTTTGTTCAATGCAATTTATCATGATTCTAGTTTAATCAAGTGATATTCTTGTATACTATTATTATTATATTTTACTCCTTATTACTATTTTTTAGTTTGTTATTGTGAGTGTTTTGAATGTGTTAATATCTAGTGAACTAACATTGATTCTCCTAAAAAAAAGTACAAGAGCTTACACTTACGGATGCAACACATATACTTATTGTGTGGATAAAGAGAAAATAAAATTAATACAATTATTAAAATAATATTTTATTATAAGCTTTAAAGAAGTAAAGGTAAAAAAGGGAAAGGAGGGTTTACTAGTTTTAGGTTTTGAAGAAGGAGTTTGGTGTGTGAAATTGAAGAAAAAAGATGAAGATAAATGGAGAAGGGGTTGTGAAAAACATGAATGCATACACATGTGAGTCACGCAAAGCCTGGTTTCTTGGCAAAAGTAAAAAAGTGTGTTCTTTTTTTTTTTATCTTACCGTGATGAATGCAAGTCTGAGCAAGCAGCCCTTCTATAGCCTTACTTTTGTGTTACACCAAAGCTCTGCAACACGTTAAAATAAATGCATAAATGGCATTATTACGATGACCCTTTTGTTACACATAAAATGTGTAGATAGGTAGAGACATAAGTTGGGTTGATTTGATTTAATTCTGTGTCGGAATAGGACCCTTCGATTCAGTACTACTTTAATTAATTTTATTGGTTTGTCTTAGTACCTTGCATGGTTGTATGTGTGCATGTGACAGCCTAAACATGGTGTTGTGGAACAGAAGAATGAAAACGTTGTTGCCCCAGCAAGTGGGGCCAGGTCCGAACCCTGAGGCTTCGGATTCTGAGATTGAAGACAATTGGAGGGTTTGAAGGAGTTTGGTTACCCTAAACGAGGTTCTTTGTTGAAAAATTCCCAACAAAGATTCTTCTTAATTGAATTAAATAAAAGGAAAAAGAGAGAAAGTGGTGGTGTAGTGTATATGGTTAAGTAAGATGTTATGTTATGTTATGGTGTGGTATTTTAGTGGTAGATGCATTGGAAAAAGAAAGTGTGGATTGAAACAGGACACAGATTGATTCCTGTGGTGAGGACCCATTGGTGGAAAAAAGGGGTTTTGAGTTTTTGTGGTTGCTTGGGAGGAAATGATGGTGATGGACATGGAGAAGCAGGCCTGAGTTTGACATGAACATGGGACAACCTGTTGTTGCTTCATCAAATCATTTAACTAATCCATACTCTCTACTTTTTTGTTTTTTTACTCAACCCTTCTTCCCCTACTCATTCCTTTCTCTTTCTCTTTCTCTGCTCTCCACCCAAACAAATAATTAACCATTATAAAACTCATTTCCCCTTTTACTTCTTCATCATCAACCCAACACACCTTCCAAATCTTCAAATTCTCTACTTTTCTCATGGATCACTTTCACTTTTCAAACTAAACCCATTTCTATTAAGATCACATTCCTCTCCTCTCAATTTTTTTTCTATAAAAAAAATTACAATTTTTTTACGATCAACTTTATAAAATTATTCATAAGTTAAGGTTTATATTCACGAGTGTGATATTATAATAAAAAATAAACTTTAAATCTAATTTAAATTTAAAAAACACTACCAGAAAATTATGAAATAAAAATCAATTTAAAAAAAAAATAATTAGTTACTATAGGAACTAAATTAAATATCATTTTAAACCCTAAATAAATTTTGGTTTTTAAATTAGATTTTATTACTATTAAATGGTTTCTAAATTGGTATCTAATTAGCTGTCAAGATTTTTGCTACCAAATTTAAAATCTAAATAATTGATAGTTAAAACCTTGATAGCTAATTACATACCAATTTAAAAACTATTTAACAGTAATGAAACTAATTTAGAAACTATTTTTTTTTAGTTTCTGAATTGTTCTCTAATTTAGTCACTATAACAACTAATTATTTTTTGTTTCTAAAATTAGTTTATAAAATTGATTCATAAGTTAAGGTTTATATTCACGATATTATAATAAAAAATAAACTTTAAATCTAATTCAAATCTAAAAAACACTACAAGAAAATTATGAAATAAAATCTAATTTTAGAAATAAAAAATAATTAGTTACTGAGACTAAATTAGATACCATTTTAGACACTATTTTTTTTTTAATTTCTAAATTAGTTTCTATTATTATTAAATGATTTCTAAATTGGTATCTAATTAGCTACCAAAGTTTTTGTTACCAAATTTAAAATCTAAATAATTGATAGTTAAAACATGGATAGCTAATTGGATACAAATTTATAAACTATTTAACAATAATAGAAACTATTTTTTTTAGTTTATGAATTGTTCTATAATTTAGTCACTATAACAACTAATTATTTTTTATTTCTAAAATTGGTTTATATTTCATGATTTTCTTGTAGTGAAATTATATTATAAAATTAGTTTATATTACATTCCTTTATGTAAATATTTAATTTTATTGGATGTAAAAATATTTTCTATTCTCTACCAGTTACTCATTGTTTATTATTTAGTTTTGAATTTGCAGTCAACTAATACAATTTTTTTTGTTTAACTTTACAAGGGTTAACAAATTTATGAAATATGATAATTTGTGATGAATGAAACTACTTTGCCATGCTAATGCATAAATAATTTTTTCTTCAGTTTTTTTTATGTCATTACTTTGTATGTCTTAATAGTATTTTTTTTTTCACAAATAATACAACAAAATGAGCAAATTAAGTTCCAAATGCTAATATATATGTATTGTGTGTGGATAATAATATTCCTACAATCGATATTAAAGGACTATGGGGGCCTTAAAGCTACATGTGTAACCATTTTGATTGTTATAAATAATGACAATGTATGTATTAAGTGACTCACTGTGATGCTACTTCTCACAACAACAAAAATTAAAGAATAACCACTTAACTGTGTGTGATGACACGTTTCATGAAAGTTTTTTTATTAATAAAAATATTATTTTAATATCCATAAACATGAATTTCTTATTATTAAAGAGTTATTTATTTGTATATTCAAAACTAATTTCATGCCATCTCATTATTTAAAATTGAACTATTTATTAAAGACCAAAATTTTCAAGATCCTTAAAAGGCGATTATAGTCTAAAAAAAATTTAATAATTGTTTTTTTTAAATATTAGAAGTTAATTTATGTTTGTTTCTAATAGAAAAATAAATTTGTGAAGGAATTTGAATTTATAAAAAAGTGTTTTCAATAGTTTTGGAATATAATAAAATTGATGATCTTTTCCAGTTTTTGATTGTTTAAAAACCTGTAACAAGCAAAAAAATATTTTTTTATAAAGAATTTAAAGTAACAAATGTACATCAAATTGTAGTAAGTAAGCAAACAAGTCAGATAAACATGACTTAATATATTAAATAAAAAGTATATATTATGTAGAAATTATAATAATTTTAGGGTGGTGGGAAAATAAAATGGTTGGAAATGGAAATGGGAATAAAGAGACCACAAGTGAGAAAGAAAAAACACCAGGCCAAGAGGATAACACGTGGAACTAACTGTATTAGAGACAAGTAATTAATAGATAGATAGGAATGGGAATAATAGGAATAGGAATAAGAATAGGAATAGGAATAATAATAATATAAGAATGCGACTCCATCATCTAACACTGTTATTTTCCCACCCCCAAAACAAATAAAAAACTAATTAATTACAACCCAATAATAATAAATAAATAAATAAATAAATAAATAAATAAAAACCCTGCGAGTGAGTGAGGTCAGGTTCATTTCACACCAAAAAGGTGAAGGTGAATGTGAGAATCGAAGAAGCCAGTGAGTGAGTGAGTGACTGAGTGAGTTTTTCGAAGGAAGAAGAAGATGGGAGGTGTGACTTCTTCAATGGCGGCGAAGTTGGCGTTCTTCCCTCCGAATCCACCGTCGTATAGGCTGGTCAAGGAGGAGGCCACGGGGCTGCTGCTCATGGACCCTTTCCCGCACCGCGAGAACGTGGAGGTTCTCCGCTTCCCCAACCGCCGTGGCACGGAGATCGTCGCCGTCTACGTTCGCCATCCCACCGCCAAGTCTACCGTCCTTTACTCCCACGGCAATGCCGCCGATATTGGTCAGATGTACGAGCTCTTCGTAGAGTTGAGCATCCACCTCCGCGTCAATCTCATCGGGTATTTACTTCAAGCTTTGTAGTTCTCTCTCCCTCCCTCTCTCTCTCTCTCTCTTGGGTTTGGGATTCTTGATTCGGTTATGGTCGTTGATGTTGATGGGCTTGTTGCTCATTGGTCAAAGATGATGTGTTAACTTGAATCTTATCTGCTAGGATTTGGGGCTGTGGTAATTTCCACCTGTGGTGTTCCTCTGTGTGGACCTGGTTGCCTAGTGGGCTAAATTTATCATTTTTTTGTGGTTCCTGTGTGATTATGTTAAGTAGATCAGGTGAATTTCGGAGTGTGGTGTTCGATCGTTTTCAAATTTTTTTGTACTCAATTTGTCAGCTAAATGACCAATTGGGGGCTGAGCCTTGCAGAAGGAACTAGTGTACGATAGTAGTTTGAACCAGATTTTCGTCGAAAGAGATACTTGTGGGGAAACAAAAAGTAATATGTCGGCTAAATGGGATGAATGTGAAGTTGGAATTTTGAATATATCTAGCCTTTTGTTTGTATTTTTGAATATATCTATACTTGTGGTTCTCTTTACCTTTGGCTGAAGCTTGGTGGAACGTGAGTGAATACGAAGTTGGTAATTAGGGGCTTAACTTGTTCGAGAAATTGATGTGTGACATTAATGATGTTCGAAGGATTTCTTTTGGGTTCTTCTGGAAGTGCCGGTTGATTTTTTTTTTTTATCTCCAATGGGAATAAAGCTCGTATTTTGAACGTTTTTCTCTAGTATTAGCAAATCCCTTTGCTGTTATAAGTGATATTTAGATGGGTTGGTATGGTTGGGTTGTCGGTTTCTGAACTTCTCAAATTGGTATGTCATTTACTCGATTACAATTCCACATGGGGCGATTGTTTACCAACAATTCAGGGATTACAGCAACATCTCTATAATAACCATTGAAATTGTAAACTATGACGATTAATTTAGGAATGCCAGCAAAGAAATTTCACGATTGAGTTGAACATCCAAAAGTTACCTATCAGATGCTAATCTATTACGCTCACTTTATCCCCGCTAATTTCAGTCTTGTTTTCTCTTTTGAATGTTGCTTTTTTATGTGGTAAAATAATTGTTTGCACAAGAGATGTTTTATTGTGGTACAAATGAGGAGGTCACACGACCAGAAATCATGTTTGAGACTGTACTATATAGATCTTTACTTGATAGAATTAATCTAAAGGACCTCCCCCCAAACAAAGAAAATGATAAAAGTTTACTTGAAGTACTATGCGTGCTTATCATTTGTAAAGTTATATGTTACTAACGTTTTTAAGCATATTGTATCAAACATAATGCAGATATGATTACTCTGGCTATGGACAGTCATCAGGAAAGGTAACTGCTCTATGCACTTCTTTCTGGTTTATTTTATTCTGTTGTTCTCAGCGGACAGAAGCGTCATGGAAAAACTAATCTGCATATTTTCCACAGCCAAGTGAGCATAATACTTATGCTGACATTGAAGCTGCATATAAGTATCTTGAAGAGAACTATGGTGCTAAGCAGGAAGACATCATCCTTTATGGTCAATCTGTTGGAAGCGGTCCTACTTTGGATCTTGCTTCCCGTTTACCCCGACTAAGGGCTGTTGTTCTCCACAGTCCTATACTATCAGGACTGAGAGTCATGTACCCTGTGAAACGGACATACTGGTTTGACATTTATAAGGTTACAATTTTCATTTCGTATTTGCTTGGTGTCATTTGATTTGAAAATGATGCATGTGGTGTGTCTGAGCTTAGTTCTATGTTATATTACAGAACATCGATAAAATTCCATTGGTGAAGTGTCCGGTACTAGTAATTCATGTGAGTATTCCTTGCTTATCTTGTTGAATCTTCTTACTATTTTTTTACAATCATGATTTCAGTAGTTACTTTATGCCTTTTACTGGTATCCAATTTTACCAACTTCTATAATGGTCGTAGCCCTTAAGACAGTGCTTAGTGTGCTGGCTTGGTGTTCCAAGCGACAAATAGAATCTCTTCTAATACAAACAACTTAAGTGTAACTATTTAGTACCTGCCTTTTAGCTGCTGACGTTTGTGATGAAAAATCATGAAATGCGTTGATAAATGGGGAACAACACTTACACGAGCTAGTTAACACAAGAAGTAGAAATATGTTCATTATAGCTGACTTTTCTGCATAAAATTTAAAGAGAAATCAGCCTTTGTTGCCCATTTAAACATTTTGAAATCGGACTTCTTGTGAATATGGTAACTTAGCAAACATTGGTTTTCTGTAGTCATATTTTTGGGTACAAAGCATTCCATGTGGCTTTACTAATCTCTAGTCATTCCCATACTCTCTTCAGGGAACTGCTGATGAGGTTGTTGATTGCTCTCATGGCAAGCAGTTGTGGGAGCTGTGCCAACAGAAATATGAACCTTTATGGCTCAAAGGAGGAAATCACTGTAATTTGGAACTCTATCCTGAATATTTACGACATCTCAGAAAATTCATATCCTCGGTGGAGAAGCCACCATCCCAAAGAGTGAGTTTCAGGAGAAGTGTAGATAGAGTTGAACAATCCAGAGGAAGTACCGATTGCTTTGAAACACCGAGGAAGAGTACCGATCAGAGGGACAAACCAAGGAAAAGCACTGATAGGACAGAAAAAATGAAATTTCATGAATTCAAATTCAATAATACTGAAAAGTTAGAAAAGATAAGAGTCCAATTTGATCAGATGGAGAGGTCACGAAGAAGCGTAGAGTACAATGATAAATCAAGAAGCATTGAGTTCCAAGATAAATCCAGGAGAAGTGTTGATGTTCAGTTTGAGAGGCCACGGAAGAGCATTGATTGGCTGGATAGAATTCGTTAAAGCTGAAGATCTTGAAGCATAAGTTATATTGGCACTGGGTTTGCTACATGGGAGGAAAAGGTACAAAGATACAGACACAGTTACTTACACTGGGGTTTTAACTTATGGTTTGCAGAATGCATATGCTACTCGTGCAGTTTCATACTTTCATTGCAATGTTCATGTAGATTTGGATATGTTGGGACTTGGGATTTAATATCCTTAGTTTTTTCATTGTTATTACTATTTGCAATTGAAGCGACTCTAACCTTGTTTTAGTCATGAAAACGGAAATGAACATCATATCAAAGGTGGCTGTTGCTATGATTTATGAAAATTCAAATGAATTCAATATCCTTATTTATTTTGCATTCATTTTTCTTATCGCAATTAAGATATTGTGTTTACTTTTTTACAGTGCCAGTTTAGCTTAATTTTGCCAAAGCAGCATGAATTTTGCCATTACTTGTGTTGCCAAAAGGGAAATAATAAGAAAGAGAAGAGTTCATTGACCATCTCATAAAAGTTTATGTTGTCGTCTTGTAATTATTTAGATTCATTGGAAGCAACGTGAAATGCAAGCTAACCCTCAACTTTTGACTGATTTGTTTGAAATTGGCACTTTTTACTTTGAAATCCTGCTTATCTAATGAATCCTATTAACGGTCCCTTAGCTTAGATTTTATTGTTATTAATTGTTATAAGTTCATTATAGATTCTTCCAACTAATATCAGTTTTTTAATGACAATAGTCCTAGTCTGTCAACAAGCACTTTCGCCCTATTTTATACTTTAGAAAAACAATTTTTTATCATTTAAATTAACTTTTCTTGTCAGCATACGTACATAAACAACTAAATAAACAAACAATACTATCCAAAAAAAAATGCAGAATACATATGCGTGACTGCATGATGGTCTTCACTTTTTGACCTAAACTGATGCACTTTCAGATAAAAAAAATGCAGTTTTCAAACACCATTGTTTTTGACAGCATAACATAAAGCTGGCGTTTTTATTATTTTTTAATAAGACAATCATTATTTGTTTTATTTTTAAAGAGAGGTGTCAATTACACTATCTGTCTCCATCCACTCAATTATTCAACAGTGACTTGAGAATTATATATATATATATATATATATAATCTTACCAGTCAAATTTTGTTTCACATGGTCATGAGTGTTTGGAGCGTCTCTTTACTAATACTCTCATCAAATATTGTTTCACTAATTCCATAAATTTAATTTTTTATGATTCCGAATTATAGAGGTAGATGCAATCAAAATATTGTTTTGAGAAAATTATAATAAAACAATATATACTTTTAACGTAACGTTAAAAGTTAAAGCTAAACGGCCAAAATGCATAAATTTCTAAATAGAATCACAGGTTTTGAATCTTAGGTTGAAGGGTAAGACCTGTAAAAAGTAGTTCAAAGACCAAACTGGGTGCACTCTTGAAGATGCTCTTGCAAGTTTTTAACATTTTTCTTTTGTCTCGACCCTTTTTAAAACCAAATGTCAAATAAATAGTTGTGTCGTGTTATTCCTTGCTTCCTTTTAGTAAACCAAAAAGGTCCTATACATGAGTAATCATGTCAATGGTGTGCAACCAAACAATGAACATGTTTTATTTCCTCTACATTTTTTTATTTAAATTGTTCGAACAGTATTAGGTTACAAAAATTTGTATGACTTGAGTTTCATTTAGAGATAAATTTTAAATAGATAAAAAAAATTATAAATAAAGTATAGACAATATTTTTTATTTTATTCATAATTCTATCTTTCTAAAACTCTTTTATATTTTATTAAAAAAAATTAATTTTAGAAAATAACTATAACATTGTTGTCCTGCCAAGACATGTGAAAGATAAGAAACAAAAATTGGACAATTAAAATTGTGATTGGGGATTAAGTGGCTTAATCTCTATAAAAGATTGTGCTATTTTTGTTTTCTCCTCTTTGGATGTTTGTAAAGAAAAAGATGTTGGTGTAAGATTTGATATTTGGGTGATTTACTTAGAACATTGAGAATTTCTGAAAGTTTCAATGTAACTACTAAACACACTACTTCCAAGTAAGGGGAGTTCATGATATATATATATATATATATATATATATATATATATATATATATATATATATATATATATATATATATATATATATATATATATATATATATAAAGTTAACTTATGAGTAAATGAATATACTTGTACCTTTGAATGAAGTTGAAGTTTCTAAAGATATGTAAAAAATATAAGATTTAATTAATTATTTAGAAATGAACAATATGATTGATATGTTG
Source organism: Phaseolus vulgaris (assembly GCF_051622355.1). Taxonomy (NCBI): domain Eukaryota; kingdom Viridiplantae; phylum Streptophyta; class Magnoliopsida; order Fabales; family Fabaceae; genus Phaseolus; species Phaseolus vulgaris. Next base: position 27,587,754 of record NC_143506.1, on the reverse strand, counting down.
GATGAATAAAGTAAGTTTTAGTTGTGCTTCTTCTGGTTGAATTTTCTATATTTTGAAAAATATTGCTCTCGTTGCACTATCACTCGTGCGATTTGCTCAAGCGGTGACTCACCTCTCAAGCAATGTTCAAGTGGTGTGTAATGATTGTCTTTATTGTTCACCATCATTTAAATGATATTACAGACATTAAAGCAATGGGGATAATAGTTCAAGTGAAAGCTTGTATTTAAGCAAAAGAAATGTTAAGCCAAATTCTCTCCTCTACTAGAGATGTCGCTCAAGTGAATGTCTGGTCACTTAAGTGAGAATCATGGTGGTGGTGCTTGGGTTTTTGAATATTGAAGACCATGTATCTAGGTCATTATGCTCAAGCAAGGTCTAGAGCGTTCAAGTACTAGTGAAACAATGAGTTCATGTTCTAGAACTTATTACAATAAGCGTGATAAGTAAGCGTGATAAGTATATCACTCAACCAGAACACTTAATCATTATGAGAATGTTCAAGTGGTAGACGCTCGAGCATGTAAGTGGATGTTTGAGAAAGGAGGAAACTAAACCGGGTTATTCTCTGTAGAGGTATCTCGCTCAAGTGGTATGAGATTATTAAAAGAAAAGAAAGAATAGGGTAAATCTTTTATGTATATTGAACCATAGGGTTATGTTTATATAGGAAAAGAAACATATGGGCTAAGCTCATTACATAAATAGAAATATCTAACAATATCTATAATATCTCATAATATCTAACATTCTCCCTCAAGTTGGTGCTTATAGATCATATGTACCCAGTTTGTTACAAATGTAATCAATCCTAGGCCCTCGTAAGGGTATCTGCTAATTGATTATTTGAATTAACAAACTTAGTCTTGATATCTCTCGATATAATCTTTTCTCGAATGAAATGACAATCAATCTCAATATGTTTGGTCCTTTCAATCACAAACAAGTGTTATTTGAGTGATCTCTCCAAATTGCAATTCTTTAAGTAACTGTTTAAGCCAAATAAACTCACGAGTAGCTGAAGTCATAGCTCTATATTGTGCTTTTGCACTAGATCTCGCCACAACACTTTGTTTCTTTTTCTTCCAAGAGATCAAGTTATCACCAATGGAGATACAATAACTGGAAGTTGATCTCCTATCAAATGGAGATCCTGCCCATTCAACATCTTAATAACAAATGACTTTAGTATGGCATATAACAAACTTTTTTCAGGAGAGCCTTTAATGTACTTCAATATACGAATGGCTGTATTCCAATGATCTTCACATGGAGAATTAAGAAATTTACTCACAACATCGACTGCAAAGGAAATATCAGGACAGTAACAATGAAATAGTTCAATTTTCCAACTAATCTTTTGTACTTCTCATGATCTGAAAGAGGCTCCCCCTGATTGGATAGAAGTTTGACATTGGGATTCATGGGAGTATCAATAAATTTTGAATTCATCAACCCAATTTCCTCCAAAATATCCAATGCATATTTGCTTTGAGAGATAACAATACCAGTATTTGATTGTGCTACCTCAGTTCCCAAGAAATATGAGTTTGTCAAGATCTTTGGTCTAAAAGTGTTGACAAAGGTGTTGTTTTACTTGTGAGATGTCATGGTGATCACTGCTAGTAAGAATAATGTCATCAACATATACTACAAGATAGGTACACCCAACACTCAAGTGACGATAAAAAACTGAATGATCTGCTTCATTACGAGTCATACCAAACTGTTGAACAACATTGCTAAATTTTCCAAAGCAAGCCTTAGGAGACTGCTTGAGGCCATATAAGGATTTGCGAAGACGACATGTTGATCAAAAGTGATCATGTGCTTTGAAGAATCCAAATCCAAGGTGTTTGATGAAAAGCTAGTGTTGTTGCTGTGTTTGGGTGAGATTTGGGTAGAATAAAGTGTGATCCACTCCTTTGTTGAATCTAAATCTGATGTGATTAAAAACCTTTTTGAAATCAAGTGTTTTTCCAACTAAGTGAAAAACAACCTGTTGTTTTGTCGAATCAACCTCTTAGGAGTTTTGAAAAGGTTGAAAACTATTTTGGTTTGGTTGACTTGATTGTCAAGCCAAACAATCGGTTGTTTCGTAGTTTCAACCGATTGTTTGTTTGAAAATCCTAACAAAATTCTGTTTTGAATGGTGAATCTGCTTTAAATGTTTTTCAACTGAGTACGCTCCTTCATTAATTGCTATGACCAATCTTTGGAAAATATAAATGGTTTGTTTATGTTTTCAAATAAGCAAGAAACAATTTTGAGAAATTCAGTTTGACAGAATTGATTTTAAGATTTCAAGATTCACATCAAGCTTTGGATTTTCAAGAGAGAGTGGAATAGGATTGCAATTGTATTCAATTCAGATTGTACTGTGATCAGGTGTAATCCTTTCTAAAACTACTGTATTTCTGGTGTTGTGTTGCCAAGGAGTATTGTGTGTTCTTAAGGTGTTCAAGATCAATACTCTTGGTGTGATTTGCCAAAGGTAGTGTGTTTCTTGAATGGTTCAAGGTCACTACTTTGGTGGTTTGTGTTTTTTAATCTGGTTTGATTACTTTGTGATTTACCCAGTGGTATTCTGGGGACTGGATGTAGCTCTTAAGAGTGAATCGGTATAAACTGTTGGTGTATTTCTCTTTTACTTTGAACTCATTTAAATTCTGTTTTAAGCTTTGCTGATATAAACAACCAATTATTTTTCTATTGATTTGCTGAATAAATTGCTTAAATTCTTGGCCAACTTGATTCCTATTCTGGTTTTACACAAAGAATTTTGTTAAACCTGAAAAAGTTTTCAAAAACCCCTCTTAAATAATTCACCCCCCTCTCGTTTAAGGCCATATATTCTTACACGACATACCAATCCAAAAGACTCTCCCTGAGCAACAAAATCGAGAAGTTGCTCCATATAAATTTCTTCCTGCAAATCCCCATTATGAAAGGCATTTTTGACATCCTGTTGATAAAGAGGTCATTGTTGAAGAGCAGCCATGACTATGAATAAGCGAACATAAACTATATTTTCCATTGGAGAAAAAGTATCACCATAGTCTAAACCAAAAATTTAGGTATAACCCTTAGCCACAAGACGAGCTTTGAGACGATCAATAGTACCATGAAGACCAATTTTGATAGAAAAAATCCACCTGCAACCAACAACAGATTTCCTAGATGGTAAAGGAACAAGTTCCCAAGTTCCATTATTCTGAAATACATTCATTTCATCAAGCATGCCTGATGCCAACCAGGATGAGTTAAGATATCACCTACAGATTTCAGAATGGATACAAAAGAGATAGAAGAAATGTAGGTATAAAATGGTTGAGATAGTCTATGGTAACTCAAAACAATATAATGTGGAGAGGGATTACGAGTAGAATGTATACCTTTACAAATAACAATAAGAAGATCAAGTTCAACTGTCGGAGCTAGAGAGGGGGATGAGGTGTTGGCACTAGAAGAGAGTCATGATGGACGATGAGACATTTGATGACGATTATACACCTTAAGAGTTGGTGGCAGTGGGGAATCTTTAGGTGTACTAAGCACAACAAGAGGAATATTAACTTGATTAGATGAAGACATAGAAGGATAAGGACAAGACTTAAAATAAAGGGAAAATTCACTGAAGGTGACATTTGCTGAAATAAAATAAAGGTTTAGAGAAGGTGAGAAAGATTTATATCCTTTTTGTGATCTAGTGAACCCTAAAAGGACACATTTGTGTGACTTAGGAGATAATTTATCAAGACCAAGACTAAAATTATGAACAAAGCATGTGGCCCCAAAAATTTTGGGAGGTAAAGAGTGGAGAGGGTCATGTGGAAATAAAATAAAATAAGGAATTTTGTCATCTAAAACTGAAGATGGCATGTGATTAATGAGATAACATGAACTAAGATCAACATCACACCAAAAAGGAACATCACCATGGATTAAAATAATATGAGTTGTTTCAACAAGATGTTTATTTTTGTTGAGGTGTATAAGCACATGAAGTTTGATGAAGAATACCATAAGAAGACATACAAATTTTAAAACAATGAGAAAGATGCTCACGTCCATTATCACTGCACAAAATTCGAATGGAAATTCTAAATTGATTTTTAGTTTCATTGTAAAATATTTGAAATATAGAAAACAACTTAGAACGGTTTTTCATTAAAAACACTTAAGTACATCTTGAATAGTCATTAATAAAAAAAAATAATGAAATCCTAAATTAGACTTAATACGACTTGGTCTCCAAATGATAGAGTGAACTAAGGTAAAAGGAGATGAAGCACGTTGTGAGACACTACTAGGAAAAGAACTATGAATGTGCTTCCTTAACTGACACGACTCACACGATAAACTATATACATTAGATAAACTTGGAACAAGCTGTTGCATCTTGACAACACTAGGATTCTAGTTCCAGTCATCTGTCTCGAACTCTGGTCTTGTAAAGAAACATAATCTTTGGTAAAAGAAATAACATAATCAAGGGAACGAGTGAGACGACTAATAGATAATACGTTAAATGAAGACTCAGGGACATAAAAAACATTATAAATAAATAAATAAGAAAAAAGATTAATAGTACCAACTGTTGGGAAAATTCAGAATTAATCCACCCCTTTGGTGTAGATACAAAATGGGCACTTACGGAAGCAATAAGCAAATAATTAAAATATAGAAAAATAGAATAATGACATTGAGAATTTTTATCTTGGGAAAACTTCCTCATTTGAGAAATAAAAACCCACAGGACCTAGTCCAAAAAAATGTCTCCGCTACGAAAGTAGGATTACAATGTTTGTTTCTTCTCACTCTGTGAGGATAACACTCAATCTCATCCAACAAGGATGAAATACAACGTCTCTCTAGCATCTCATTAGGATTTCTAATATCACTATTATGGTGGAAAACGTCTCCACTATGAAAGTGGTATTACAATATTTGTTTGTTTCTCTCACTCTTCTATGAGGATAACACTCAATCTCATCCAACAAAGATGAAATACAACGTCTCTCTAACATATCATTAGGATTTCTAATATCACCATTATGGTGGAAAACGCCTTCACTATGAAAGTGAGATTACAATATTTGTTTCTCTCACTCTATGAGTATAACACTCAATTTCACCCAAGAATGGAATACAATGTCTCTCTAGCATTTCACTAGGATTTCTAATCTCACAATCACGATGGAAAACCCCTCCACTATGAAAGTGAGATTACAATATTTGTTCCTCTCACTCCGTGAGGATAACACTCAATCTCACCCAACAAGGATGAAATACAAAGTCTCTCTAGCATATCTAATCTCACCCAAGAAGGATGAAATACAAAGTATCTCTAGCATCTCACTAGGATTTCTAATCTCACCATTATGGTGGATATCTACTCACTTTTTTCTCTCTCTATGTTGCTCTTCTCATTTGCTTCATTTTTTCTCTTCCTCAAAAGTTCCCTTTATTCAGAGAATGAGAGGAAAGCTTCTTAATAAAGAGATTAATACTCATTACATTTTCAAGAGAGATTTACAATTTAAAAAAAACATTTGAATGGTCATAATTAAATATATTCAATGGATCAGTTACCAATTCATTGGTCATAATCTCACATTTTAAGGAGGGATCTCCAACACCAACATCATGTGATAGTACCCTATTAGTGCTAACTAACTTTTTTTTATCAAAATAAAACATTGAAATTTAATAAATTTGAATTGTGTTATGTGAATAATATATTTAAAATAAAAAATTGGCAAAATGGTTGGAGGTGTAGGTGTAGCTTAAATAGAAGTTGTAAGTGTGAACATCTAAAAGAGTGTGAAAGCTTAACTTTAAGCCGGTGGTGAGGTAGAAAGCGGGAAAGCACTTTGAGGTGGTAGTAAAAAAAGAATAAAATGTTTGAAAAATTAAGAAAGAAGAAGAAAATATTTTGAGAAAGCACGCGAGGGATCTAATCCTTTCATGAAAAAGAATATAAGATAACAAAATTGACAACATCAGATAATACTTCACCCAAAAGTCTACACATTAATAAAGGCTAAATCACAAATAATTTTTGGTGCCCAATGCATTACGCTATTGCAATCCTTTACAACAAGCAAATGATAACCACTGAACCGTTCATGAATAAAAAATGTTCTTTCACATTGCTTTTGCCGAATACAACCTTTGCCAAATTGGAATTACAAACTCTAGCTCTTTGCCAAATTAACTTACCTACTTCTGATTATATAATTCTAGATTTATAATTCTGCCTAATAATTTTTTCTTAACTTCTCTGTAATGGATCTGGATAATTAGATATCTCAATCTTATAAGAATCGATTTGTAAAATATTAAGTTTATATTTATTTATATACTATGAGTTAGTTTTATTTTTAGTCGATATAAAATGTTTAACACACTCTCTTATACTGAGATTGTCAATTTGTGCGAGACTAAAAATTTATGAGTAGTCTGATAGAAGATGAAACGATAGATCCAATAAACTTTCGTTGTAATATATTCTAGATAGTTATGATATCCTTTTTGAGGAGCGAACTTTAAATCTAACTCTATTACAAAACAAATAAGATGATGTTTACACCCATTTATATATTATGAATTGGCCTTACTTGAAATCACTATTGAATGTTTTAAAGAAATAATTGAACACTAATAAAGTAGGAGTCAACCTATACAAAGAGATTAACACTTCTAAGATTAATTGGTGACTTTTCAGAAGAAGAGGTCAGAGCAGCGGTTTGGGGGTGCGATAGTTCAAAGAGTCCCGGTCCTAACGGGTTTAACTTTGGTTTTATTAAATCTTGTTGGGACATCTTGAAGAAGGATGTGGTGTCGACAGTGAAGGATTTTGCAGGTTATGGCTGTTGGCCAAGAGGCTCAAACGCGCCGTTTCTTTGTTTGATACCAAAAGTAGAAAATCCTCAACAACTTGGGGAGTTTAGACCTATTTCATTAGTGGGTTGCTTGTACAAAATCATCTCTAAGGCGCTCTCCTTGCGATAGAAAAAGGTGATAGGTAAAATCATAGATGTTAGACAGTCGACTTTTCTTGAAAGAAGATGTTTATTGGACAGTGTGTTAGTTGCAAATGAGATTCTGGAAGACTACAAGAGAAATAGGAAGTGTTGTGTTTTCTTCAAAGTCGATTATGAGAAGGCTTATGACTCGGTGAATTGGGATTTTATCTATTATATGCTAAGGAGGTTGGGATTCTGCGATTGTTGGATCCGGTGGATAAAGGGTTGCTTAGAGTCAGTTTCGGTTTCTGTCCTAGCAAATGGGAGTCCAACTAGGGAGTTCTTTTCTAGAAAGGGCCTCCGCTAGGGCGATCTGCTTGCTCCTTTTCTCTTCCTCATTGTGGCAGAAAGGTTAGCTGGGGTGATAAGGGTAGCAAAAGAAAAGAAGTTGATTGACAGTTTGGAGGTCGGAAAGGATAAAGTAAAGGTAAATATGTTACAATATGCTGACGATACTCTGTTCTTCTGTGAAGCAAATACCAAAAGTGTATTTAACATTAAGGCAATCTTGCAATGCTTTGAGCTATCTTCCGGGTTAAGGGTTAAGGGTTAAGGGTTAATTTTGCGAAGAGTAGAATTGGTGGGACGAGGTGGACCAGGTCGCGCTTCAGTGTTTCACAGCTATTCTTAACTGCGACACGATGGTCTCCCCTTTTATCTACTAGGGCATGCCAGTTGGAGGGATTCATAAGTGCGATGCCTTTTGGAACGAGTAATAGAGAAAGTTCAGGCTAGATTAAGCAGGTGAAAGGGAAGATGTTTAACGATGGCTAGGAGGATTTGCTTGATAAAGTCCGTGCTCTCTTCTATTCCGTTATTCTTTATGTCGTTATTCAAATTGCCTTCTGGGGTGGCAGGAAAACTGGTTAGGATACAAAGGAATTTTCTCTGGGGGTGGGGTGCAGAAGGAAGGAAGATTGCTTGGGCTCCCTGGAGCTTGGTTTGTAAGCCTCGCGAGTTTCGGGGGCTAGGAATTGTTGATCCAAATTTGTTAACTTGGCTTTGTTGGGGAAGTGGATTTGGAGGCTGGGTTCGGTTGAGGGCGACTTTTGGGAGGAGGTTCTCATTTCTAAATACGAAGGGTGGAGAAGTCTGGGAGAGGAAGGAAAAGGTAGGAGGAGCTCTCTTTGGTGGAAAGATTTGAAAGAGGTGTGGACTTCGGAGGGTTGGGAGAGAAGTTTTGAAGACAGTTTCAAGTGGAAAGTAGGTGACGGGAAGGACATTTATTTCTGGAAGGACAATTGGTTGAATGGCGAGGCGCTGAAGAATGCCTTTCCAAGATTGTTTTCTATTAGTTCTGTCAAAGACGCAAAGTTGGCAGAGCTTGGCTTTTGGTCTAATGGCGTTTGGGTTTGACAACTAGCTTGGAGAAGATCGTTTTTTGACTGGGAGAAGTCTATGGCGGATCAGTTGAGTCAGTTTCTGCTTGAGGCTAGGGTTCGGAAGAGGATGATAGTTGGATTTGGAAGGCTGGGGGTCTCCAAACTTTTTCAGTTAATTCTGCCTACAATCTTGTTAGGAAGGACAAAAAGGCGTATTCTTCTCCGATTTTTTGTAAGTTGTGGAGGTGCAAGGCAATACCCTTTGCAGTGCTTACGGCTTGGAGGTTGATGGAAAACAAGCTTGCTACTAGGGTAAATCTGAGTAGAAGAGGGGTGTTGGTAGAAAGCTCGATGTGTTGTTTGTGCGGAAAGGAGGAAGAATCTTGCAGACATTTGTTCTTCGATTGTAGTTTCGCTTGGCGAGTTTGGTTTTATGCTTTAGATGGCTTGGGGTTTCGTTTGTGTCCCACATTGAGCCGAAGTCTAACTTTGATCAATTTAGGATGAGTCTTTCTTCAAAATCGGTTAATATCGTATGGAACATAATCTGGGTCGGGGTGGTAAGCGAAATCTAGAACCACATGAATTATATTGTTTTCAAAAGAGGTGTGACTGATGCGTTTGAAGTATTTGCTTTGGTGCAAGTAAAGGTTTGGTCTTGGGTCTCTACAAATATTCGGTTAGCTTCGTTTTCCTATTCTGATTGGTATTTGGATCCTGTGGTGTGTATGAGGTTGGTTTTTGAAGTTTGTTAGGTGTAGTAAGGGCAAAGTTTTTTTAGTTAGTTTTGGAGGTTTTTGGCTAAAATAGGTGCTTGGATACCGTGTATAAGGGTTGAGTCACCCTTGAAGTGGTTCTTATTTATTTATTTTTTATTGTCGATAAAAATAAAATGTTTAAAATATCATATATTTGTAATTTTTTTTTATGTTACTGAAATATCTAATTTATATATACTATATAGGATACTCATTTATACTTAGTAACTTAGAGTCACACTTAAATTTATAATAAAATGAGGTTACACTATATTCAAAGAGTTTTGAATTATTGCAATATAACACATTTTGAATAAATAGATTTTGAACGATTTTATTTGGATAACTCTAACTCATTTTTAAATGTTCGGATTTAGAGTTTCATTTTTAGTCTTTACTACGGCAATAATTAAAATTGTAACCTTTGTTCCAGGACACGTCAGTTTTTGTTTTATACGTTTAATTATAACAGACACGTTAGTTAAATTACTAATCAGAAGAAGTTAGAAGTGTAGAAAAGTAGCTTTATTCAGAAATATCTTGTTTTAGGCTGCACTTTATGGTGCGTAGCACCACAGAACTCTTACATTTCGGATACATTTTCACACTTTTTCCCAAACCTTTCAAAAAGTCACTCCCTGTTATATTATATCATAAAATCAGTTATGATAGTGTTTTCATAGTTTTCAGAATGTTTTCACTCCACTTGCAAATCAAAACTGGACGTAACCATGTTGCTCACTCTCCTGCACCACCCCTTGTTAACCTGATAGCGTGATCAGCATGCAAGACAAAGATGATCCTTGAAGCATACGATAACAGATTGCATGTCACAGCTTCAGGGTCGGCACCTAACACATAATTCTTAAAAATAATACAAAAGAAAATTTCTCAAGTTTCCTTTTCCTTAATTTCTTTCACTTCCATGCTTGAGCAACACAAACACATCCTACATCTGTTCCCCACAATTCTCTGAGTGTGTGCCACAGCTTGGTATCTTCATGATTGGTCATTGTTGATGCCCATAAGGAACATGTAACTTCCTCATTATTTATTGCTTTTGTTTTCTTCTCACTTGTTAACTTTTATTTCCCTATATAAAGCCTCCTTTCTTCCCTTCCCTTCTCATCTTCCATTGAGTTGATTGATTCCAAACACAAACATGGCAACAAAGAAGCTCCTTTGGGTTGTTCTGTCCTTTTCTTTGGTTCTTGGAGTGGCCAATAGCTTTGATTTTCATGACAAGGATTTGGCGTCTGAGGAAAGCTTGTGGGACTTGTACGAGAGATGGAGGAGTCACCACACGGTCTCGCGAAGCCTCGGTGAGAAGCACAAACGGTTTAACGTGTTCAAAGCAAATCTTATGCATGTGCATAACACTAACAAGATGGATAAGCCTTACAAGCTGAAACTGAACAAGTTCGCTGACATGACCAACCATGAATTCAGGAGTACCTATGCTGGCTCAAAGGTTAATCACCACAGAATGTTCCGAGGCACGCCACATGAGAACGGGGCCTTCATGTATGAGAAGGTTGTTAGTGTTCCTCCTTCTGTGGATTGGAGAAAGAAAGGTGCCGTCACTGATGTAAAAGATCAAGGCCAATGTGGTAAGCTAACTTATCACTGCTCATTAATCATAGACCTCAAACTAGGTGAAGAACGTTTGATAATTAGCTTTTAATCGATTTTAATGTCACTGTAATAGTTGACTTCATCTAATGGGATAAAACTGCAGTTATTGAGTAAAAAACTGTAAGGTGGATTTGGTGTGATGTGATCATATTGTTTTGTTCTGTCATGGATATCTTTCAGTCCACTCGACCAGAAAGATAAAATTGTCATATAGACTATAGCTTCTAATAACATTGTTTTTTTTTTGTCTTTTAAGCTTCAATTCATGCAAAATATCTTTTGATTAATGTCTCGTGTAGGTAGCTGCTGGGCGTTTTCAACTGTTGTAGCTGTTGAAGGCATTAACCAAATCAAGACAAATAAGTTGGTCGCGTTGTCTGAACAAGAGTTGGTGGACTGTGACAAGGAAGAAAACCAAGGATGCAATGGTGGGTTAATGGAATCTGCTTTTGAGTTCATCAAGCAGAAGGGAGGCATAACAACAGAAAGCAATTACCCTTACAAAGCTCAAGAAGGAACCTGTGATGCATCAAAGGTGCATGTTCGGCCAAACTTTTTTTTTTTTTTTAATGAAACCAATATAACTTGAGAAATCTAAAATTGCCAAAAATCTTGCATGTGGTAGGTGAATGACCTAGCTGTGTCAATTGATGGCCATGAGAATGTCCCTGCTAACGATGAAGATGCATTGCTCAAAGCTGTTGCCAACCAACCTGTTTCTGTAGCCATTGATGCTGGGGGATCTGATTTCCAGTTCTACTCTGAGGTAAATATCTAATTCGCTAATTTAGTGTAATTTTTTTTCAACAGCTACCACTGAACATGTTTCAATAGGTATGCTGCTATAATTTGACTATTCTCAATCAACATTGAAGCAAAAGGGTATATCATAATTTTGTATAAAAAAATTTGCAGGGAGTATTTACTGGTGATTGTAGCACGGATCTAAATCATGGTGTAGCGATTGTGGGGTATGGAACAACTGTTGATGGGACTAATTACTGGATAGTGAGGAACTCTTGGGGACCAGAATGGGGAGAACATGGTTACATCAGAATGCAAAGGAACATATCTAAAAAGGAGGGACTTTGTGGCATAGCCATGTTGCCTTCCTACCCAATCAAAAATTCCTCCGATAATCCAACAGGATCTTTCTCATCTCCCAAAGATGAACTTTGAAAGCCTCCCACAAAATCAAAACTCTCATAAGCCTTGGTTGTTTTCATTTTAGTTTGTTTCTAAGATTCTATGCCAATGTATCCATCAATATATTACATCAGACAGAAATAAGTATTTTAATTTGATTTGAGTGCTAGCAGTTTCTCATGTTTCTATAGCCAAGTATTGAATGCAAAGTGATAACTTTAAAACATTTATATAAATAGAAATTGATCAACTAGAGTCCAGATTGTATATGATATGATCACTTTGAAGATACACCATGACATTTTATTTTTGGATTATACTATTATATTGGAAAACACATTATATGGCTGATATAGAAGGTAGACATGATGTAATGTGTAGCAAGCAAGTGAGCACCATTCATCCATCATCAGCCATAGCACCTGATGGGATCAGTGCAACCTTTTTTTGCTGACTGTTTGTTGCTTTCACCATTTCCTCCACCTTTCTCCAGATATTGTTGATGGTAGTCCTCTGCTTTGTAGAACCTCTTAGCTGGAAGTATTTCTGTCACAATCTTCTCCTTCAACTCCAACTGTTTTGCTTCTTTCGATTCCTGGGCTAAACGAGCCTGGTCTTCGTTGTAGTAGTATATTCCAGATCTATACTGTGCACCCACATCATTGCCCTGAGATTTATACACACATGAATAAACAACTAAGAACATAACATGTTTTTATGGAAGAAGAAAACAGCCTCCACAAAAGACAATTTCTTGGTGCTTTCAGAATTGTTCCTTTATGAAGAAAATTCTACACCAAGGATTTCTACTTTATAAAAGCTTTGTACCGGTGAAAGTCTAACTCTACAACAAGTATACATAGCTATAAAATTAAAATTAGATGCAACTCAAGAACTACATCCTGGAGTACCAAAATTCATACTTTTAAAGGTTAATTCGGTAGTATTTCCTAATTATAATGAAAGTTTTACCTTACTAATGGTTTGTATTATGTTATAAATTACAATAATTGTTATGGTTCTGTCATAATCTTTGGTATTGTCAAAAAAGTATGATCAAAATTGCAGTTGCAAAAAGCTGAACATTGTGACCAAAACTCTTGTTAAGAGCACGTAATGCTTTACCCAAATGAAATTCCCAATAGGAAACCATCACCTAAAATATGTAAAACAATCAAGCCCAAGTCTTTCACTCCACATGTATACATACCAGAACAGCCAAACTTTCCCACCACAAAAATTATCATAAATTATATTAAAAAAAAAAAAAACACTTGAAATTCATTACCCATTTGACCCAATAATTTCCGTAGATTTACGTACCTGGCGGTTGATGGAAGTTGGGTCATGTCGAGACCAAAAGAGAACAAGTAGATTCTCGTAGGGACAAACCTTCGGGTCGAACTGAACCCGAACCACTTCAACGTGGTTAGTGGTTCCGGTGCAAACCAGTTTGTAATTTGGATCCGGGGTGTGACCCTGAGTATATCCAACCTGGGTCTTCACCACTCCCTCAATTCGCTGAAAGGCCAACTCCGCTCCCCAGAAACAACCCGATCCGAACTCAGCGAACTGGAGATCCGGAGTATCCGGAATATCCAAATCCGGGTGAAGAGCAGGGTTGTTGTGACCCTCATCGCCTCCACTAGTAGCCATTGTACTTCACCGCTGGTGTGACAGTTTAATGCCTTAAGTTAAGAAGAAGATGGAGAAAAAACGAACGTTAATTAATTAATTGGTTTTTTTGAAAAAGACAGAATGTCACCGATGAAATGAAACGCTTGTTGTGGTGACTAGGAACGGGATAGAATTCAAAATGAAACTAGACTACAAATTTGGGTGGGTGCATGACGGTGGCGTGGTGTAATTTTTCATTTTTTAATTTCTTACTAAAATGAGATTGGTTTTTAATCATATTTTTTATATAACCATATTATAATTTAATTTTTTTTATATTTGTTAATTTTAAATTTATTTTTTATTATATATATATTTTTTAAATTTATTATATAAAAAATTTATTTTTTATTATATATATTTATTTTTAAACTTTTTACATCAAAAATCATATATAATTCCGTAAATTGTGAAAGTATTATTTTTCAGGAAAATATAAGTGGTGCATGGGGAAAGATTAGCAAGTAAGTCACATCCAATATTAATAATTACTGTCAATGTGACATGAAAACTGTGGTGTGAAGGTGACATAATTTTGGTATTAACTACAACAAGTCTTATCAACCTATATAATTTTGATTAATGAAATTTTGTTAAAATTATATTAAGACTTTCAGTTTTAATGATTTTTTTAAATGCTTATAAAAAATAATATTTTTTAATAATTAATAAAATGAAAATTATTATTAAAACTTATATATGCATATAAAGAAACAGATGTAATTTTTTTTAAAATTTAGTTTAATTAAATTTTAAATCAATTTAAATATTTTTAATTAAATTTTTATTAAATTTTTTATTTTATTGAATATTCAAAATACTTTTTTAAATACCAGATCTTATTGTTGTCAATAAGATAACCTAATTTTGTCTCCTCCAACTCATTTACTAATTGTTTTTTTTATTCTTTTTCCTAATTAGTTAACTTTTTCTTTTCAAGTTAACATTGACCATAATTTCTCTTTCATCAATTCGGATATTCTCTAACAATTCATTACTAACCACTTATCTTATTATTCATGTTAATCCCTCATAAGATATAAGAAAGGAGCACACTTGCTTTAATCCTTTCTTTGAGTCTACTTATCTTGTAGTTGTAGACTTGTTCTAACATGTATAGTAAATTTACGTGTAATAGACTTTTACAATATATACCATAGTTTTAAGGTATGTTTATTTCCATCAGAAGGAGGGAAAGGTATTTTTGTGTTTGATTTAAGGGTTTTGAGGGTGGAGGAGTGGATGGGCGAGAGCTGAATGATTTTTTTTCACTCTTCACAAAATGAAGAGATTTGTGGGGATTATGTAGGATTATTATATTTTACCTAAATATCCTTGTGCATGTATTTTAATATACAAAATTAAATATTACATAAATTTATTTATTATTTATAATTTCAAAAAATATTTAATTATACTATTAATAACAACATATCATTATAAATAATGAAAATAAAAAAATAAAATTATAATATCAACAATATATATATATATTTTTTTTTATCAGCAATAATCAACAATATATATATATATATATATTTTTTTTTATCAGCAATAATCAACTATATATATATATATAGTTATATAAAGTAACAAATACTACTAGGACAAATGTTCCTTTGATGTGTTTCGTAATCGATGAAATACTTGTCTTAATTACTGTGGAAAAATCAGGTTTAGCGTTACTCATAAGGGAATGCGTGTGCTGCTAATTTATGATTTATTCATAAAAAAATCATTTCATTGGTATAATAGGTTTCCATCTAGTCTGTTCTTAGAATTCTTTATTACCTATGTATCGTTTTTGTTAACATATGAGTTTTGGTTTAGTCCCCATATTTTTGTATTTTCTTTTTTTTTAATAATATTTTTTTTTTCATGTGATGACAAATAATTGTTGTTATTTGAGGTGTCAGCCTAACTAAGATGTCAAGTAACATAATGATGCCTAACATGAAAGTTTTTTATACAAAAAATAATAAATAAAATATTATTTTCATAAATTTTAATATATTAAATAAATTTATTTCAATTTAACACAAAAATATTTTCTATTATATTTTTTAATTTTTTATTAAAATATAAATAATTATGAATATTATATATTAAAAACATTTAATTAATTCAAACCTACACTAAAAAAATCATAATTCATTATTCAAATATTTTTTAATAACAAGGATAAATTTGTAAACTTATAATAAATCATTTTCACAAATTCATTCTATCATGCCTCAATCCAAACAACTTCACATATCCTTACACATCCTCTCTAATCCTTACAAATTCACTCCCTCCCTCTCCTCACAAATCCCCTCCTCAATCCAAACAAAACAATAGTCGTGAACCTTTCTTAATAATAAAATACAACATAACATACTTTCAAGATAATATTAAATGATATTAAAAATATGAATGAATAATTTTAAAAAAAAATGCTTCCTCTTAGTAATAAATGAGTTTTTTTTTTATTGGTATCTCATATGAGTTTAAACAATATTTTGTCTATAATGTTAAAAGTAAAGACTTTAAAATTATATACATGTGTGTTTTCTTTTGGGTGTCCTTCTAATAATTATAACACATGAGCATTAAATAATAAAATTAACAGTGTTAATTACCGTGGCAAGAAATTATTGAAGAAAAAGGAAAAAATACAAAATAAAAACAGGTAATTTTAATATTTTATATCATATAAATTAAAATAAGGGTCTTACCCGTGTTTTTTCACAACGATATAGAACAAAAAAAAAACCTTTCACTTAAAAAAAGAAAAAAAAAACAAGAAAAGTAGTTAACTCTCTTAAATTTTACTTCTTAAAGAGATAAAAATAATATTTATTTTAGGAGTTTATGATTTTGATTATATTTTGGCCGTCATTTAAGTTAGTTCATAGGTTTTTTTCCTATAGGTGAAAATCTTGTATGTCTGTAATACTAGTAGATCATATAACAAACTTCTTTATAGAAGTGAAGTTGTTTAAATAGTAAGATCTTTTAAATGTTAAGTTCAAACTTTTTTTTATAGTATTTAAGAGTACACCGACATCTCTCTACAGAAGCAAGACGATAAAGTATGGAGTATACATGAAAGTTGGGATGGTAGGTATTTTTATTGTCCCTCTCCTCTAATTTCCTCAACCCTCTTCCTCTTTGGCAGTGCCAAGAAAGACATGGCTTTGGCAGAGGCCACCTTCCTCACTAGTACTTCCCACCTTGCGTCACCTTTCTTCTTCTCTTCCTCCATTCTTAATCTAATTTTCCTGTCACATTCATTCAAAACCAAACCTATAAATAAATCAAAAAATACTACACATATCATCGCAACACTTCTTTCTTTCTCTTTCAACGTGTCCAAAACCACAGAATATCCACGCATCCTTGTCCTTACTAAAGGAGGAAGAATACATATATGGATACTCGTACATCACAAACACCTATTTCACATTTATTTTTTCTCTATCTTTTTCTTCCTATTTTCATATATTATCTATAGTACATAAACCTTTTCAGTTTACCAAAATGTCAAATACCATTGTTATGTTAGGGAAAAAAAGTTTATATATATATATATGTAATCCATTCAACTTATAAATTTCATGTATTGTGATTTAGATTTATTTAGATGTTTACTAGTTCTTTTAGTTTGAAGATATAATATGATATTTAAAAATATGTAAATTTTTGTTATTAAATAATATAGTTAAAAAAAAGAGTGAAATTTAATACATATGATTATTAAGATAATAAAGAAATTTATAGAACTTTTGAAATTTATATTTTAAAAAAAAATAGTGAAAGTGAATCCGTGTTTAATGTAAATTATAGATTATGAAAAACATAAAAGTGGTAAAAGAGAGAGGATGGTGACCTGCAGAGAGGAACCTTGCAGGAATCGTGTCGCAGGCAAATGGAGGAGTCGAGTTTGAAGAGTTGCCACATACGCTTACACGGCAAACACCGTCCCTTAACCCTCTCGCAAGTCACAAAGTGTCGAATCAAATTTTGCAGACCCTGACACGTGCCGAACTTTGAGCACGGTTCTCTCCCTCGCCCAACCTCCACTTCCAACGGCCCTACCTCCGTGCACCCTTCCGTGCATATGTGCTCCAGACATACCATCGCCTCGCTCAGTTCCGTGTACAACCTTCCATCCTCCCTCCTCTTCCTCGTCTTCCTCTTCCTCTGTTCACAAAACACAACCAATTAACTAACTACTACTGTGATTCTTATTCCAGATCTCACATCACATCGATAAGTAATATAGTTACCATTACCTTTTCATCTTCTTCCATGAATCGGAGAATCTCAAGTTCAAGGCAGGGGTCGTGGTTCTGCAAGAATCTCCATCCCTCGGTTTCCTTCACCGCTTTGAAACGGTTGGTGAGGTACTTGACGCACTTGAGGTAGAGATCCGGTGCGTCGCAGAGCCGCGCCAGTTGCAACACGTCCACTACGTTCTCCGTACTGGCGCGGTCGCCCAGTCCCTTGATGCACCGCTGCTTCAGCTGCTTCAACATGTACACGTGCGACAGTGCCAGAAGGTGCATTCCGTACTTGTCCATATCTTCCTCCGTGCATCTGCACGCATCCTATCATTCCTCGTCAGCCATTAGTTATAACTAACTCACCATCTCTACTCTCGTATTACTGTAACAAATAACTAAGTAGGAACCTGGCGGAGTAGAGGAACGCTACGAAGGCCGTGACGGCGGCGTCTGGAACGCCGTGGATTTTAACGATTCGGTTGGAGGATTTTATGACGTTTTGTAGAACCGGGGATGCAGAAGCCTTGGGGACAAATTAATTAAATTAAATTATGAATAGAAGAATGAAGAAAGAAGAAAGAAGAAAGAAGAAAGAAGAAAGATGTACCAGAATGGTAGCGTGCGCTGGAATGCGGTTGCCAGCGGGAGTTTGTAAATAGAGATCGGGTTCGGAAAAGAGGAGGGTTGGGGCATCCATATGTTGGGTAGTGATTGAAGCAGGTTTTGGTTTGAGGGCATATAGAAGGAAGAAGACGGTGGTTATATATAAGGAAACCCGTGAAGATGGAGTAATAGGCAGTGACGATGCAAAATTGTCCTTTTCTACTATAGTTTAGAAGTGAACCCGCATAAATCAGAGGCTCCGACTAAGCAAGTCTTCTATTGGCCGAGTTATTCCCTCAATCCTTGTCCCTACACCGAGCATCTCCGCAATCAAAACTCGAACGGCAATAGCCCAATGATGACTCAAGTCTTCCATTTTGATTAACACTGTTACTTTCTGGTACTCGACAACCCCTCTTGAAAGGTTTAAAGGAAATTTCCTTATAAATACAACATCAAGGAAATACTTGAATTCTCATACTGATAGTTCTTTAAACCTTAAGTCAGAATATTTGGCGTTCACATTAAATACAGATCATTTAGAAGGGGGAAAGGAGAACACTGCAAGAGATGGTTTGGCTGCTCCATGTCTGGCAAATCCTGTTGGAAGCATATGTGACTACTCTCAAGGTGCATGGAATGATCACACGGGAACAATTTCTATGTTGTAGCAGGAAGAGAGCTACCTGTTTTTTTGTTGGCAGGAAGGTTCAATGCTTTGCTTTGGAGCCTCCTAAGACTATGCAGAAATTTCCAAGGCTGGAAGATTTAGTCTCAGCTAGGAAGAAGAATGTTGGTGCAATTCAACTCTTGTGTTTTTTTTGTGTGTGTATGCAACTATTTTAGGTTAGGTTTGTTGCCCTCTTGCCATGTTATCTAAGCTAGTGGAGTATTTAATTGGAGAAAAATGATGGTGTTAGAACTCTTAGAGTTATATACAATGATGAATTTAGAAATAAATGTAATAAAGGGTAAATTTATAATTAATTTATATAAAAAAAATATTAAAATAATAGTATTGAAAATGGTAATGTAGTTGTATAAAATTCAGGTCAATATAACATTATCTTTATTTGGAAGTAAATTATATATATATATATATATATATATTTGCCTTTTTTGTTCCGTGAAGGTAAGTAATGAGGTTTCTCGAATATCTCTTTTGGAATGAAAAATACAATGGATTTGGGTAGTAACTCGAGGTTGGAGGTGTATTGTCTTTTTATATTTTATCTATATGAGTTAGAGTATCTTTCAAATATTTATTTTTATTTAATTAATTTTTTATTGATAAAAAAACAAGAAAAAGTCTTTTTACTTTTATAAAGGAAAATATGAGAAATCAACAATATGAGATTTAGTTGGAAGAAGACGGAACATTTCCACTTTGCAACAAATCTTTGACATAATGAAGAAGTTGCAACATGAAAATGAAGACGCCATAAGAAGATTAGAAGTCGCTCAAGCAGAAATAGAAAGGTGGGGAGAAGTCGAAGGATCTTGACCACAGATGGAGTCCTAAGAGCCCATAAGGAACTTCAGAAGCCGAACGAGAAACTATGACAAACCATGCGTGGACAAATACTGGGAGAGCATATTAATTTGATTATCCTATCGTCGGACATCCAAACTTTCTCTTAGGAGATTATGGACAAGTCACTGCCTCCAGATTACATGGTTCTGAAGATCACCCACTTTTTGAGATCAGAAGATCTCGAAAACCATCACAAATGTTAATCTTAAGAAGCTCATATGTAGTGCAATGCAATATGTTTGTTGGGAAATTCTCAAGAACTACCTTAAAGTGGTTCATCAAAATCCCTAATGTAGCTATCACATCCTTCCTTGAGTTCTCCCACATGTTCGTAGGATAGTTTATGGCCAACAAACTAAAGCCTATGGGGATCATTGACCTCTTCAACATCAAACAAGAAGAGAATGAGTTGTTGAATAGTTATCTTAATCGTTTTTTTAACATTTCAATACACATTCACAAATCGAATGAAGAGATATTCGTTGATGTCTTTATTATAGGATTCCAAGCTAACCCTTTTAGTGAATCCCTAATACATAATAAAGTTGAGTCGATGAGAGAAATCCAAAGCAAATCCTTATCCCATATAGAGGCCGAGGAAGTTGTGAGTCCAAAAAAGCTCAAAGAAAAATGCCAGCAAACCTTATAAAAACGATTAAACAACTTCATAAAAATAAAAAGCAAAGAGAGTGTTACTTGGGTATATCTTGCTTATATTTTTCTCACTTTTCTTCTATCTTTCTCAACCCAACCTTTTTTCATATTACAATCTTATTGAAATGTAGATATTTCTTTTTCTTCTACATTGTTTTCTCAATTTCTTATGGTATTTCATTTACCTGCTTTAGGTAATAAGGATCACAATAAAGGTAATACACAAACTAATTTGTTTGTTTTATGTATACATATCCATCAACTTTCATTGTTTTACATCTCCTCATGTTTGCTATCTTTTTCATGTGACTCTACTGTTTACAAAGAAGGTGACACTCTAACTGAATCTAAGGGTAGATCCTTTTGAGAGAGGGAGCCTGGACCATTCAAGCCACCATATACAAAAATAAAAATAGAAGAACTACCTGTATAAAATTTGATAAAAGCCTACGTTGTTCTGTCTTTATTCTTCTATCGTTGGTTCTAGCTAGAGCCTATGACCAAGTGGTGTATCTAGAGTTCAATCCTTAGCACCTTCATCCGTTTAAAAAAATTTGAATTGCAACACAAGGTTTGTGGGTTGTGCATTGTCCACGCTTCAAACCTAAAGGTCTCTTGCTTGAAGGGGCACGTTAGACATGATAAAATAAGATAATTTTTGTAACAAATAATACAAAAAAAATAAGATAATTTTTATTAGCCTTTTCTTGTTACATCAAAAAGCAATAGATCATTTAACATCAAATTTAGGTATAGTTGATTCATGATGACAATTTAGTACCTGAATGTTCTGTGGGTATATCTTCTTATTCAGAGTGTCACAAGACAACTCTGGTTCACTTAAACTTAAAATGGAGTTGTTATGTTTCAATTTGTCAATTATGAATCTCTTGAATCAATCAGAAAATTGATGTTTAATGGATTATATTAAATTTAGAATGTGTTTAGCGAGCATAATTGCTAATATTTTCTTATTCAACCCATTCAATTGTAGTCACAGATTTGGTGTTAGAAACAAATTTTTCTGATGAGTTCATTATTTTTTTTAAAAGTTGACAATTTATGACTAAAGAAGACTTATAAGTTAATTTCAATGTGTACAGATTGAACCAGAATCACAAACGCAACTTCTAGATGGTACTTTGAACTTGGAAGTAGCACTGTTGGCTGGAGTGCGGGGGCAGGAGGATTTGATGTCTTTGTTGTTACTTTGGGAAATTCAAGCAGCAATGTCACAAAAGTATGGAGTTCACATAATGTTATTGCCTTGTTGGTTAAAGAAGATTCTTGTGGCGTTTGTTTAGAAGTGTGGACCCCCGAACCAATGAAAATGAGGTGATTGAAATAAGCTTATATGTTATAGTTAAACTAGATACATATGAGGTCTTGAAGTTGGTGCATATGTTTTCTACATGCATCTCCATCACTTTCTCTCGTTACATTTTTTGCATTAGTTTCCACTTCTCCATCCCAGTTTCGTTTTGCTTTAATGCAATACTTTCAAAACCATAACTGTTATATAAATTTATATATAAATATATATATATATATATATAAAATTATAATTAAATGATATAAAAATATTAAAATAATAATATTGAAGATTATAAAAAATATGGATTTTCGTGCATGATTCACGAACAAGTTGTTTGCATATAAAGATAAATGAGGCCCACGAGTTGGCTTATTTTAAAGAAACAAAATCTAAATCTGCAATTAAAGAGAGAGAGAGAGAGAGAGCCTTAGGGGCCCACAAATTGTTTAGGTTGCTGAAACAAAATCGAAGTTTCGTTATGAGCCACGATTTTGTATTTTGTTCCTTTTTATTTGCGCATCAAAATGGGTCCCACGGTTTCATTTTATTGGTGTATCGAAAATTTGCATATGCATTTGGGACCCGCGACTTGGTTTAAATTGGTGAGAAATTTGCAGGCGAGTGGGGCCAGCGTTTCTCTTTCTGCATTTATCACTTCCAGTTATTTCACTGTTTGCAGACTGTTTCTTCCTGCAACTTCCTACCTTCTTTTTTCACCTTCATATATTTTTTAATTTTTAAAAATAACTTTTTATAATATTCTCAATTACAAGTGAATTTTCAAATGTATTTCGAATTATATAATATAAAAATTAATTTATGGAAATGAAGAAAAAGAATAAAAATATATTTTTATATTGTGTATGGAGGTGGCAGAAGAAGATATGGAGGTACAGGAAGAAACAGTCCTGTTTGCACCATCCTTTTATCACGTCCACTCTGCTGGTTCAGTACCTTCACTTTGGCAAATGCTCCCTGTACCCAATCATTTTTAACCTGCACCCAACATATTTTTTAATTTCCAAAAATGCCCTTAATTCCGGAAATAAAAATCCAGAATTGAAAATAATATATTCTGGAAAAATAAATTCGGAAGTAATTATTGAGTTTTGGAAATAAAAATCTAGAAATCAAAATTAAAATTCTATTTCGGATAAAAAAATCTGGAATTGAAAAATAATACATTCCGAAAAAAAAAATCTGGAAAAAAAATAATTGTGTTTCGGAAATAAAAATCTGAAACAAAAATAAAAAATCCATTCCAGATAAAAAAATCCGTAATATAAAATTTCGTTCCGGAAAAAAATATCCAGAACACATATTTTGGAAATTTTTTTTAAGGACAGTTTTATCTTTTCCGCTAAGATCGGGTGCAGTGATATGGTGCAGGAAGCAATTGCCCTTCACTTTTTGCCACCCTCATATTATATCCGCATCATCTCTGCCAAATAAGTGGGCCCATTCCGCTGCCAAACACTTTTGCTATCTCTCACCCCTCTTCTATTTTATACAGTCACCAGTTTTTTTCTAAAATAATTATTTGAGTAATTGTATGATCACATTCATTACCTGTTGCTCAATACTTTTTCAATAAAAATAAAAAAAAAACATTAAAAAACATAAAATCCAAAAATTTCAAAATTTCAAAATTTCAAAAGTTAAAACAAATAAATATTTTCAAATAGTGATAGTAGAACTATGTGATCCTTGATTTTCTGTTTAAGATTCATTCTTTTTAAAATTCTGGTTTCACTCTTTTCAAAAGTCCAACTCACATTGGCATAACCTTTTCAAATAGTTGATCCCTTTAGAACTAAGTAAATCTTGACTTTCCATTATGAATGGAAATACGTAGGACCAAAGTTCATCCTTGTCGAGCTCCCAAATAAAAAAATTCAAACTTATTTTATTTATTTTATTTTTATTTTCAGAGAAAAATAAATATTCTAAAAACTACACTATTTTGCATATTTAATTAAAGGTAACGTCTTTGGACGTTCGTTGTAGGGGTGCTAATACCTTCCCCCCAAATCTGGTTCACAAACCATTTTTTTTGAGTTTTCCGTAGTTTTCCCATTTCTATGTTTTTATTTCCAAAGATTCTTTTTTTTGTTAGTTGTCTCGTCGTCATGACCCCAATTGTGATAGGCGGTATACTACGCAATGGGAATACGGTAATATTTTGCTTCAATAACAAACACACTAATATCACATTATATCTGCTTGTTATTAAGTATCCCGTCATCCATTTCTCAGCACTAATGATGCACTTTGGTTCTTGAGTTTCTGAGAGGATTTGATGGAGGCAGCGGAAGACTTAGAAATTTATGGAGGAAGCACTGAAATGCGTTTGGGAAGAAGATGAATAAGCGTAGTGTTTTTAAGTGCAAAGACCAATGAAAAGGTTAAGCCAAACTTTCTTAATTTTCTACTAGGCTAGAGAGCATATCGTAAAGAGAGACCTAGAGAGAAATGTGTTAAAAATTTAGAAACACAATTCAATATATCATTCAAGTATGATAATTACAAGGAGGTGAGCATCTTATTTATAGGCTAGATGAGTTCCTAACTATGCCTCTTGGACGCCTTATCTTTTTCCACTAATAAACTTAGTTATAGTTGGTCCAAAAAAGTCTAAGTGTTAATTGAAGAGGTCTTTGAGTAAAAATATCGTTCTTGCAATGAACATTTGACTTGTTTTGCCTTGACGCATGTCTCACAAAGAAGTTTATCGTTGAATGACTTTGTTGGTAGACCTCTCAATAGAGGAGCTACTAGTTGAGAGATTAATGTTAAACTAACATTACCATATGTATAAAATTTCTCTAATATATAAAATGTTTGCCAACATATATTTTTCTTTATTTTCAAGATAAAATTTGTGGAACAAGCTTTGAATAACATATAAAATAGTTCGAAGACAAGTTTTTTAAATGAAGATTTCCATCAAATCTAACATTTTTTTTCTCTCTTCTTCTGGCGTGGTGTAGCTAGAGAGAATATTTGAATCTTTTTGCTCTTAATATATTAATGGTGTCATACATAACATTATGCAACTATCGACAAATGATGTGACTAAAATTAATAAGATTGTTCAAAAGTATGAGTGAACCAAATTCAACCATATTGAGTCAATAAATTTTGAAATCTTAGTTTTGATCATATAATATCTTTTCTTTAACTTTTTATGTTGAAGATCCCACATCGACTAGATATTAGAGCTTTTCATTGTATATAAGTGGTTTTATAGGATTGAGTTAGGCTTAAAGTCCACTTCGTAATATTTTATTTGAAATTATTATGTATATTTGATTATTCTTTTCATATTATACTTCTGTTATTTTCTAATGAAATTAAAAAAAAATCAATAAAATATGGATGCATTTAATTTTCTAAAATGAAAAATTTTAAACTCTAAAATAATTGATATTTTGAAACTAAAATTTAAATTTTATTCACTACTACAACAAACTTTGTTAGAAACGCACCACCGATAATTTTCTAAATCCCCAAACATATTGAATATATATTATTTTGCACTTAATATGCTTTATTTTTATTTAATGGATATTTTAAATATTAATTAAAAATTCATATTATTAAATAACGTCATTGTATGTTTTAGGGTTTATATTTAGAAAAAAAAATTATCTATATTTTTTTGTTAAACTTGGTTTTAGGTCTGTATTTTAAAATCGATGAATTAGTTTTCAAAATTTAAAAAGTATACTTGAATTTAGTTATTTTGAAAAGTTAAAAGACATTAATGAACTTAAAAATACAAAGTACAACCACCATCAACACACTTTTCCTAGAAAGTTATGGTGTATGAGTTATTAATTCATTAATATATAGCAACATCCAATTGAATTTTCTACAATTCATGATGGGACTGCTGTTGTGATGTTCAAAATAAATTGTGTAGGCAATTATTGTGGTTTACAGTGGTGTGATCAATAGGATACACTTGGAACTTTCTTATTTTTCACCAAATAGAGGATGCATTAAATTGTTATCAAATTTTTTTAAACTAAGTTTTAAGACAATTTAAGTACAAATTTACCTAGTAACCAAACATAACTTGAAACTGATTCAGAATTTACTCTTCATATTGAGATTAGAACATCCCAAACTGAAAACCAAACCTAGCTTATGCAGTGAAAGTGTTTACGTTTCAAAAGCAGGCTTTGCTTTACTTTTCAAGTAGTCCACACAAGGTCTTGTGTGTGTACTTAGCATTTCATGTATTAATTAAATTGCCATAACAAAATTTTGTTGGCATGTCATCTTTGTTTGGCACCTTTTCATTTTCTTGGGTTTGAACAACCTTGAATATCATTACGAGGAGTGATATTGCTACAACATTTTTTAATTGGTATCTTAATGGGGCTTTTCTATTTTGTTTATGACCATTGTTAGAATGGAGGGAAAGTTAGCCATTAGGACATATCAACTTTATTTTTTATGATATTGTCCATATATTTTAAACCTAACATTCATTTT
Source organism: Phaseolus vulgaris (assembly GCF_051622355.1). Lineage (NCBI taxonomy): Eukaryota > Viridiplantae > Streptophyta > Magnoliopsida > Fabales > Fabaceae > Phaseolus > Phaseolus vulgaris. The sequence goes on along the minus strand of NC_143506.1, from coordinate 27,561,308 downwards.
AACATTATATTGAAATTAAGTTGAACAACAAATTTTATAATTACATAATACCATTTATTTATTAGCTTTAAAATTATTAAGATTAATGTAGATATTTCACATCAACTAGAAATATAAGTAAATTATAATATATTTGGGAGATTAAGTTACAATCAATTTTCTTGATTGACAAAAGTTTTGTTCATCCGAGGGAGAAGGTTTCTTGTTTCTTCCTTCTGACTTGATGACTTCAATTATGATCTTTTTTGGATGAATATTTGCAAGTGAGTGTTCTTCCTTTCTTTTAGGGGTCTTGTTGATATTCATCTTAGCATTGGTTCTCTTCCTTCTAACTTGATGACTTCGATCGTGATTTCTTTGGATGAATATTTGTAGGTGGCTAGCTTGTATCAACTTATTTATCTTCTTTAAATTTAGACATTATTTTATCGTGTCGTTATAATTACAATGATATCAACAATGTCAACTTGTACACATATTCAATGGTTTTGACAACTTCTTGGGAGTACAAATTAGATCAATCATTAGAGTTTTTTTCCAATATTTATGCATTGAGAGAGCATTCCTTTCTAATAAATTTTCTTCTCAACCAATGTATTTCAAATTGGAATTTGTTGTGAAAGTCCTTAAGCTCCACTAGTTTCATGAATTTAGTAGCTTAACGTTGCAACTTCTTTATCTTATTCTTTAAAGCTAGACACTCTTCCATTGCGTCACCATAATTGTGATGATATCAATAATGCCAACTTGTACTATAGTGTCGAGGACTTCCTAGGAGTAGGAAATGACTCAGTCATGAGAGCTTCTTCCAATATTTATCATATGTTATAGTGTTATTTCTCGTGCACTTTCTTCTCAACCAACCAATGCCATTTCATATTGGAATATATTGTGAAAGTCCTTAAGTTCTACTAGTTGCACGAATTTACTTTCTCAATGTCTTAAGTCATCCAAGTCAGATGTTAGTTTCTTGCATAGGTTGTTGACAATAGGAGGATCTCGCTAACATCCTTTCATCGATAGGATCATGGAAATCGCCCTTCCACCAACCTATGATTGTGGTTAACTTTAATCTTTTACATATATTACGGTTGGGAGGGTTAAGTTGACTGCTTTTGAATTGAAAGAAATAAATAAAAGAAGAAGGAATAATGGTGTCTGACACCTACTTGTATTGTTTATTTGTTTTTGTTATGTGTGTTAAGTAAGTAAACAATCTAATACCCATCAGAAGATATCATGATATAAGTGTCTATATGTTTTGATAATAACAAACACTATAAGATGTATTAAGATATAACAAAGTTCACTAGTATGCAATACAAGAACACACAAAAATATTAGAGAAGATGAGTAAAATCCACTTCCTTTAACGAGTAGATGATACAACAATAAAAGACTATTAGATGAACCAAATGTTAAATTGAAAAAAATAAAAGAAGGAATAATGGTATCCAACACTTATTTGTATGTTCTTTATTGTTATATGTTTTTATAAATTACAATAATGTTGTTACAAGAAGTACTTAAATTAAGTAAAAAAATGATTATTGTTAAATTTAATGATTACGAGTAATGGGCCTTTTAGGTTCTTCCTGGTGGTGTTTAATTAGTGTTAAGAAAAGTGAGGAAAAGTGTGAATCATTCATTAATCCTCAAATTGAAGTTATAATTAAAAATACTTAAATTGAAATTATATTCTATCTAAGAAATAAACAGCCATTTACCTAAAGTTTTGTTTTTATTTTTTTTTAGCTAATATCTTCTTATCACCTAAACTTTGACCTTTCACAGATTTGTGAATAAAACAACGTGGTGCGTATTTGCATTGCACCTCAAAGAGTTCCCTGTGATTGCGGCATGAAATTGGAAATGAACAAAAAAATCAATTTTGTACTAATTCTGAGTGTCAATATTTGATGCAGAATTTACTGTAGGATAAAGACTTTTATGACTTTTAAGTATAATTTTCTTGAGGTCGATCTATTTTTAGATATCACTGTAAGTTCTTATTAAACTTAAATGCTTTTCAAAGATATATTAAGCTGCTCTTCCTTGCAAATAATTTTTCAGAGCAATTGCCTCCATTAATGATCATGAGTTTTTTTTAAATTATATTAAGTATCCATTTGGTGGCTAACATTATAGCATAATAGGATACCATAATTATCTTATAATGATAATCGATTGTTTGATGAAAACAATATTATTTTTTATTTTATTAGCTACCATATATATATATATATATATATATATATATATATATATATATATATATATATATATATATATATATATATATACCAGATAAGATTTTATAATAACGAGCAGTCAACTTATTTAACTCCAACCCAAAATCATTTAACTCCTACCCAAAATCGTAATGAATTTATAAGTTTTTATTTTTTTATTTTTTTAACTTCTGTTATTTAGAATTTTAAAATTATTATTAGCATACCATTATAGTAACTGCTACTACATTTTATTTATTTATTTATTTTATCATTACTATTATAATAATAATAATAATAATTATTATTATTATTATTATTATGATAATTGGTATCAATAGATCAAAACCACAACAATTTATTATCATCTTATCTTGTTTTTTTCTATAACATTCTTTGTCTATTATTGTAACAAATTTGTTTTATTTTATTATATATTTAATTATTCCTAAACTTTAAAATATTAAATATATCTTGATTTAAGGGAGTGAATTTGAGATGATTTGAGGAGAAAGTGTGAAGAAAGTGAGGATGTTTGGATTAAGGTAAATAGAGTGAAAATTGTAGAGAAAGTTTATGAAAGTTAGTGAATAATATGATGAATGTGATTAAAATTATATTTTTAAATTTATAAAAATGTAAATTTTTAAATTTAGATTGTAATTTTAGTTTACATTAAATATTATTATAATTTGAGATTAAAATAAAAAAAGTAATAGAATAAATTACAAATAATTAATTAATTAATTATATATATATATAATTATATATATATATATATATATATATCCTTGTAAATCTGTTTTCAATTGTGAAAGAAAATTTTAAAAATAAAAAATGTTTCCAATTTCCGTGATTCTCCCACTTTATTTTCTCGGTTACCTTTCTTCGTGCACATAAAAACTCTCTTTTCTTTACTGAAATAAACGGAGTCTAAGTGAAAAAAAAAATTGTTAGAAATTGGTAATTTTGATTGTAGAACATTCATTTATATTTACAATATAAAAATGAAATGAAAAGTGTAGTATTTTTATATTATTATTCGATCACAATTTTTTTATATACAATTGATGTTTTCTTATGATTATCTTAAAAATCCCTTTCAATTAATTTTTAATTACTTAATAATATAAAAATATATAAAGCCAGCCATTATATAGAAATTAAACTTAAAATTTTATTTTAATATAAAATAGGGGGAAAAAACAATCATTGCTTCCTTGATTTTAAATATTTTTTTCTTCAATCCTCCTACAGTAACATTCCTCGTGTTACAACAGTTAACAGAATTGTTTGATTATTATGTTGTCCCGATTTGAATTTTTTAAATAAAACAAGAAAAAAATGACAAATCTATAAAAAAAAAAAAAACATCGATAGTATAAAAATTAAGGATTATATGGCCAGAAAGATACGACAATAGAGGATATATTCACTATCTTATTTTATCGTAATATGTTTTTGCTAGTGTTAATATAGTATCATAATGTTATCTTGCCATTTATTTTCATCCCAATTTTTCTTATATTTACACATAAATTTAAACTATAATAGTAATAAAAATATTAAAACTGTTTTTTTATTATTCAAATATTTTTTAAAGAAAATTTTTTAAAGCATATAATATTAATTTTAAAAACTTATATAATTTTAAGAAAAATTAACTATATAAATAAAATAAATTGTACAATAATGTTAATATTCATTTTTATGAATATATATCATAATTTTTTTATTTAATTAACATATTTATATTGATAATTACTGTGACACAAAATTAACTTAAATTATTTAGCAGGATATTAAATTAAAGAATAACTATTTAAATATTTTTCAATATATTAATTATAATTTAAAAGTGGTATGCAAGTTTTTATAATATAAAAAGTAGTTATATACATAATTATTTTTTTACAATTTTCATAATTTGTAAAAAGATTAAATTAAAAGTTAACTTTTAAAAAATTGTATATGATAACTATGAAAAATAGTATATTGGTATATTGTATCTACTAAAGATATAATTATAACTTAACATTCTTATTGTATCCTATCATATTTTCCTATTTTGCTGAATGAAGTTCTAAATACTATGGAGAAAAGGCTGAATCTTGCATAGGCTTTTTGAAGGTTCTTCTTCTACTATTAATATATTCAAGACAAATAATAACTACATAATAGAAAGATACAATGTAATTTTAAAATTATTTTATTTTAATAAGAATTTATTTTTCTTTACAGTTGTAATATGGTGAAGGTTGTAAACATATGAACACTTTATATATATACAAATGCATGAACGTAAACCTCAACCCTTTTGATTAAAAAATTCATGTGGGGGATTCATTAGAGGAGGAGAGGTGCAATGGTAAGTTGGTAACATGATATAAATGAAGATGCATATGATGTTCACTTGATCATTGAAGAAAGGGAAACGGTTGAAGCAAGGAATTGAATGAAAAGTTTGTCAAAATGTGGTTGTAACCCAATTTAAATCTTTACCAAATAGCCACAATCACATCAAATGCCACCGTCAAAAAGAAGATCCACTTAAGAGCCAAACCCATGTGCTTTTTCTCATCTTTTCAACCCTTTCGCCTAATTTTGTCCTCACCTATCTATCTTTGCCTCCACATCCAATTCAACTCATGCAAGGGAAGAACATGTCTGGTTGCAATCAACCATTCTCCCACTCCTTCTTCTTTTTCTTTCTTTTTATTCACTTTAGTCTCTCCTAAAACCTTTATTTACTTCACACATCAATGCTTATATCACTCAAATGTCTTCAAAATATGCAATGTTACATATTGGTTATTTTAATTTGGCTTCTGATGGTAATAATCCCGCTTATAATTAATAGTAAGTAACAACGCAAACATCATAAATGTATTAGCATGGCATCAAATTGGCCTCTAATCTGTTTCTACTAGTACCTTCTTTTGTCCTATATAGTTATTAGGATAGTTGAGCATTTTCTAATGCTCAATGCATTTAAATATGGACAAACATATGATTGATGGGATTCGATTCTTTTCTTTCCTTTTGGATTAAATTTATAATTTTAAATAATCTTTATAGTCTGGTTTTTATAAAAGTGAAACAATTTTTATTTTATTTTATCAAAATGTGATGGTTTTTTAAAGATGAAGAATTCGTATCAATTAGAAATTGTATTTTAATTCAAAATATTACACAGAGTTATTACACATAAATCATGCTATAAAAGCGATCTCACTTTAGTAATATAGAAAAAAATTGCTCCTATTTAATCAAAAACCTGTCTTAGTCAGCACACTATGCATTTGTGTGTCTGCGCATGTGTCGGTCACATGGGACTAGAAGAGAGACAGAAGATAGAAAAGAGAGTTTAATTAACATATATGATATACTATAAAACCTATGGAAAACTTTGTATTATAACAGAATAATGATAATATCAACTCTTCTTCACTTGTTTTCCTCTTAGAATATATACGTCCACATTCTTCAACTGACTTGGTTCTGAGAGTAAACAGGTGGAGGTTGTAATCATGACCAACTCATCAAAACTAAAGAAAAAGAAAAGAAAAACAGCAACACAATCTAAGAAGCCCCCAAAAAAGGGCGAAAATAGTGGAAATCCAAGGAAAAGTAAATAAAAGCTAGAGATCCACCACCATATACTAGCCCTTCTTCCTTTTTTTTCTTTTTCTTTTTGGAACACATGTATATATTTTGTTGAATTTTTTTCCTTTTTGGAATGAATGGATGAGGCAGAAATTGGTTGATGAGTCATGATGAGCAAGGAGAAGCTTTCTTGCAGGATAGTGCACCAGCACCTGTTGTAATGGAAGCAACAAGTGAAGATGGTCTTGCACTTAGGCTAGAAGCCCTTGCATAGCTAGAGGAGGCTCCAGCTCCGGAAGCAGTGAAAAATGCACCATTTACTAACAAGTCCCCTTCTGATCTCCAATTCCAGCCCTGCCATTCACTCTCTGCTGCCTCTTCTCGTTTTGTCACCTAAACAAGTACCAAATTTAGCATCATTACACATGCATGGAATAGTACAACTACACTTAATCATTGCATATCACTGATATTATCAATCACCTCTTTGCTGAATCTGTCATCTGGTGCAACAAATCTGTTGCCTTGGCTATTGATGGTTGGATTAGCACTTCCCCCAATGGCATACATTTCCCAGTGAGTATAATCATTGTTCACCACATGGAAATACCCAAGCCTACACCTGCAAATTGCACAAACGTTTTTCACACTCAATTTTGGCCCTACAAAATAACTCTGAGGGTGAAAAAAAAACAATTTTGAATGAAGATATATGGTGTAAAAGAAAATGGTGAAGATGTAAAGTACCTTGGCATCCTTTGAACAAGGCCTTCACCGAAGTGGTTGAAAGCAATAGTGACCTGCATGTCCTTGTCCTGAGTGTAGGAGTCACTGTGACCTAAGAGCATGACCTTGTCATGATGCGTCATGTAATTGTTGGAGATGGTGATGGCAGTGGACCCATGGATGGCGTCGATCAACCCATCGTTGCAGTTCGACAAGGAGCAGTGGTCCACCCACACGTGGCTTCCTCCGAAGATGGACACGCCGTCGCCGTCCGACACGGTTCTCCACCCGTAGTGCCGTGGGGAGGACCGCACCATAGCGTTCCCTCCCTGCTTGCAGTCGTGCAGGTGGATGCCGTGGATGATCACGTTCGTCACGTACTGGACGGTGATGCAGGGGCCGCCGGCGATGTGCACGCTGGCGCCGCGGCCGTCGATGGTCTTGAAGGAGTTCATTAGAAGCTCCTCCTTCAGCTGGATCACCATGTCGCGCGCGAAGATGATCCAGAGGGGCTCGTCTTGGATCACGGCGTGGCGGAGCGTCCCTGGCTTCGGGTTCACCGGGTCGTCGTCACCGGCGTCGTCCACCACGTAGATCTTCCCGTCCCTTCCGCCGATGGCGTTCTTTCCGAACCCGATTGCGCAGTCCGCTAGCCTTTGCCGGTTCTGCTCCCAATTCGGGTCGCACCGCCAACAGTCGTCAATGGGGTTGCCACTGCCGCATGAGAGGTAGCCCAAGTTCCTCCTATGTCTAGCCATGGAGGCGTTGATTTTCCTGCACCCAAAAATTCAGTTAATAATAATAATAGTAATTGTCTTTTGTTCAATTAATTTTAACAAAATAATTGATGATGAAGTTAATGCCCATCCATATAAAAATCCAACCAACTAGACATGTTGGTTAGTATATAGTAACTAGTATTATTGTAAAGGGTCCTATTAACCTTTGTCATCATTAGACGCTATTATGAAATTGAAAGGGATTTTTTTATAAATTTTTTTTATCATTATAAATGTTTTGCGAGTGACTGTGACTGAAATTTGATCTATTCCTTTTATATTATAACCAAAAGGTAGAGTAAAAAGTGTTTTGTGTCAAGGAGCAATATAAAATTCATTAATTTATGTAGCATGTTAAAATTGATAGGATTTATAAAGTTTTAAACTGAGAATGTATCCTTATGAAAAGCAAAGGAGTTGTTTTTGAAGAAACAATTTGGGTGTTTAAACAAGCACTACCCAATAATGTAGAAGAATACTTTGGAAGATGTAATATGTAGTGATGAGATGAAGTTGATGAAAGTGAAAAAAGTGATCCCTTTTAATAGTTTGAATGTAGAATAGGAGATGAAAATGCAAGTGGGCAACATGGATGAGTTAGAGTAAGTTTACCTGTTGACCTCTTGCACGACCTCTTCAGCGTTATGAAGTGGTGAAGAGAAAATGAGGGTAGGAGTGAGGAGGGAGAAGAGGAAGAAAAGCAAAGGGACTGGAGTGGTTGTCATGTTCTTCTTTGCAAAGTGAGTAAGAGAGAGAAAGAGAAAGGAGGGAAGTGAGAAGTGTTTGTAGGTTGTAGGGGTGTATATAAAGAGAGAAAACCCAAAGCAATTGGTGTGATCAAACTAAACATACTGTCAGAAAAAAAATATGGGACCCAATTGAATCCTGATTATTGGGTAGTTTTGGCCGTTAAGCAAGGCCTAAATGATGCTGCATGGAAGATCAAAACCGTCAAAAAGAAAAACCTTGGTAAAGAAAAGGATAATGAAGTAAGTATTAGGAATTCAATTTAAATATAATTCAAACCTTATAAAATTAGTTTATAAAGTATTTATAAAATGTTGTGTCAACTTGTGGTACTATAGTTAGTGATGTATGGTACTATAGTTAGTGATGGTAATGTCTGATAAATCTAATAACAATTTACTAAAAAATATTCTATTTCACTCTGATATACTAATAGAAATAAAATTTAAATCTAACTTAATCTTATAAAATTAACCTATAAAATTTACACACACTTGTAAAAAAACACACGTATGAACCCTATTATGTTTTACTTACACTAAACAATTGAGGATAGAAATTAGATTAAACTAATATATAATTAAGTTAGCTGCATAATTCTACAACTGCTTTCAGAGGGTAGTTAATTGGGTTTTACCAAACCTATCAATTAAGATGAAGTTCGAATTGATTGTACAACAGCACCCTTTCTTTCTCTGTCATGTTAATATTGTGGCATGATCGTTGAGAGTAATGAAATTAAGCAACGGAATCGCTTAATGATGAGCAATGGACACTTAGATTAATTGAATTAATTGGTATTAATGAACCAGAGTGCAAGATGTACTGGACAAGTGTTGAATAATTACAATTAACTAAAATTGGTCGTTCAAAAATATGTAAATTCTTCCTCCACTACTCCTTGTGTATATTCTTTTGGCAGCAATTACTTCATATTTTTTTACTTGAAAAGAAAGGTTTACCCCAGTGGAAAAGATTGACTTATTTGCTCTAATGGGTCCATCTCTTGCTTTTTAGTTCACGAGACACATCTTAGAAGATCCCCTCTCTTGAGATCCATAAATTTTTCAAGTTTTATTGTCATTGATTTGGATCTTGAAGAAGAGTAAGAAGATAAGTAATTTTCAAAATTTAACACTGTGATACATATTTAACTTCAATATAAACTTGCTGTATTTCTATTAAGTGATATTTCTATTAAGTGAGTTCATCCTCAGACCATAGATTACCAAAAATAAATATTATATATTATTATAAAAGATAATGAGGTAATGTAAATAAGAAATGTACTGTCTACGATCGATGAGAGGTTGACCGATAGGAAAGTTGAAAGGTTGACTGAAAGGTGAAAAATAAATAAATAGTTATTGTGACAAAATTCATTTAAAGGGTCCAAAACATAACGAATGTGATTAAAGAGGATCAGGTGTAAAGAGTAAAAGTTCAACAGGGTTTTAAACCCAATAAGAAAGTGCTATAAATAGGTGATCAACCAAGAGATAAGTGAGTGAATTTATCTTATAATTAACTAGTACCAATTCTGACTTTGGTATCAGAGCACCTTTTAGGTACACACACTCATCCGTGAGAGGAGACCGAGACCAAGAACCGAGAGATCCAGTTGACCTAGCCCAAAGAAGTGAGAGTTTACATACAAGTCATATCCAAGTCCAAGCCGAAAGCTCAGACCGAGAGGTCCATGCTGAAAGCTCAAACTGAGATCTCGCACCGAGAAAGAAGACCAAGAAGTCAATAGCCTCAGAAGAAAGAAGATTGTTTCTAGGCAATTGCAAGAACATTTTGGTGCCCACCGTGGGGTCGAGAAACAGGACAGTTGAGGAAGTAAGCAAAGATGAGTAGAAGAGGAGAGCAGTCTGGGGAGTAGGGAGATAATCAGAATGCCATTTCAATGGCTATGCTCATGCAGTTACAAAGAGAGTTCGAAACACTAAAGAAGAGTTAAGTATGTTAAAGGCGGAGAATGCGTACATGAAAAGGAAGTTGAATGAAGAGACGGTTTTAAACACGTCGTTTGAAACTGTTCAACCAAGAACACATATCCACCAGAAGGTACATAGTGAGGAAAGCTTTAAAGCTACGAGGAAGAGAATACCAGAGACTTCTGGTATCTTTGCCAGAATATCTGTTACGATGCATCCATTTTCCAAAGCCATTATAGAAACCCCACTGCCCGAAAATTGAAAGAATTTAACCATGGAGAAGTATGATGGAGGTACAGATCCTTATGAATACATTGCAGTATACTCAACGCATATAAGTTTGTATACGTGGAATGATAGCATTTTGTGTCGAGTATTACCAACAACTTTGAAGGGAGCAACTATGAGTTGGTTTACTCAGTTGTCACTGTTATCTATCGATTGTTTCGACACTTTAGTAGAAAAGTTTGGAGCTTAATTTGCTACAATTCGGCAACATCATCTGACGTCAATTGCCTTGGTGAATATAAGGCATGAAAGGGAGAATCATTGAGAGTATTCATGGAACGCTTTGGAAAAGTAGCGCTGAGTATCCGAAATCTTAGTCTGAAGGCCACTATGTATCATATGATTACAACACTAATGTCAGAACCATTTGTCGATATCTTTTGTAAAAAACCAGCAACAAATCTTGATGAGTTAAGGCAGCGTGCATCGAAGTTTATGCAGATGGAGGAGTTGAGGGAGTTTCGAAATCAAGCGAGGATGGATGTAGGAAGTGAGAAGAAGACAAATGAAAAAGAAGGAGAATATCAAAATAGAAGAGTAAGAGAAGAACTATGTGGTAGAAAATTTCAGCATTATACACCATTAAGCACCACCAGGGCACGAATATTACAAGAGGCTATGGACACCGAAGTAATTTCGCCATCAAGGAAAGCAAGAACACTGGATCGAGGTTATCAAAGCAAAATTTGTCAATACCATAAGAATCATGGTCATCATACAGAAGAGTGTGCAACTTTGAAAGACCGAATTGAAGAACTGATTCAAGCTGGGCAGTTGAAATGCTTTGTTAGAGATAGAGGGATAAGGATCAGACAAAGTACAGGGCAATTAAACACTCATCATTGTATATAAAACCTTTTGATCAAAGATGATTTCTCATATATAAAGAAAGTCTTATTCAATATCGAAACACTTAATGAAGAAGTTATTCATATGAAGAATCAAACTTTTAAGTTTCTCAATGCTTCCCAAACTTCAAACCTCTCGGTCCAGGATGCTTTCACTCCAGGTGAAATCCCTCCCAAGAGTGTATCTCATACTTTAAACCTCTTGGACCAGGATGTTTTCACTCCAGGTAAAATCCCTCCTGAAAGTGTTCATTAAATCAAATCTCAATCAACGAAGTTCTTATTTAAGAAGTCGAAAGGTTAGCCGAAAGGAAAGTCGATAGGTAAACAAGCCTTCAAACAATATGTTATCAATTTTTACCAAGTTAGAAGTCGAAAGGTTAGTTGAAAGGAAAGTCGAAAGGTAAACAAGCCTTCAAACACTATGTTATCAATTTTTATCAAGTTAGAAGTCGAAAGGTTGGCCGAAAGATAAACCGAAAGGTTGATAAGCTTTTAACCAATATTTTCTTGATTTTCAACAAGTTATAGGCCGAAAGTTTGGCCGAAAGAAAGACCGAAAGGTTGATAAAATTTTAATTAATATTTTATTGATTTTCAACAAGTTATAGGCCGAAAGGTTGGCCGAAAGAAAGACCGAAAGGTTGAAAAGATTTCAACCAATATTTTATTGATTTTCAATAAGTTATAGGCCGAAAGGTTGGCCGAAAGAAAGACCATAAGGTTGATAAGCTTTCAACCAATATTTTATTGCTTTTGAACAAGTTATAGGTCGAAAGGTTGATCGAAAGATAAACTGAAAGGTTGATAAGCTTTTAACCAATATTTTATTGATTTCAACAAGTAATTATGAAAACCTACGAGGCAGAAAGGTTGAAAGTTTCAAGCACATTTTAAATTTGGTTAGAGTTTGAGTTATTTTATCAGAAGTTGAGAACTTTCAGAAGTTCGAAAATAATAAATATGGCATAAGATACAACTTTTAACAATTAGTCATTTTGTTTCATATATTTATCCATCAAAAGATTGAAAAGTCGATGCTGATAAAACTATTATATTAAAAAGTTACCCCATTACAAAAATGGCAACAAGAGGCCAAGTCAAAATACATCAAAATTCAACAATCAGTAACCAGGAGCCATTACAAAAAATAAGAAGCTATAGCTAAATCATTCCTGAACATTAATATGCTCATCGCCATGTGCCGCTTCTTCTTTCGGCATTTCATCATAAGGAATGTCTTCAACCGAGATAAGCTCACCATTGTGAAAATCTTTACCAACATCAAAGTTCCCTTTATCTATGGGAATCTTGTAAAAGTATTTGGCTTATCTCAACAACATAACTCTCGGCTTCTGATAGGTTTTCCTTCACTTGGCTTATCTCAAGCTCTAAATTATGTATCTTCTCGGCATCAGCTTGCTTAGCAGCAAATAAGTTTGCATTGAGCATGCATATCCGACAACTCCTTGATTTGAGTGGTTAGTGATGAATTGGCCACAAGAGCAGATTCGAGACTCTTGTTGGATTCATCCAACTCTCTCTTCACTTTTTTGAATTCATAAGAAGAGATACCATTCATAGTTTCTTCTCTAACTATCTTAGCAATAAGAAAAGAGTGGGTTACAAGCTCAACCGTCAAATTCATTAAAGAAGAAATATTGAACGTTCTAAACATTTGTTGAGAAGGACCATCAATGTTACCGTGCACGAATTCTAGAAAACGTGATTAAGCGCCGAAAATGGTTTCAGTAAGAAGTTGAGAGGAGCATCCGGCTGCATGGCGATGGCGCCTGGGAGTAGAATGTGACTACCTACCACTCTTCTCTTTTTTCCTTTTCTTAACATGTTTATTAGTACTGTTCCCAACATCAACAGTCTTAACCACAACTTCAACGTGAGAAATGGGTTGAATGGCTTCAACCTCTCTTTCATGTCAAGGAGCGGAACAACTAAATTTGGTAAACAACTTCGAAAAGTAAGCTCGACCTTTCAGATTAGTAGCAGATATTAAACCTGAAAGCCAAGAGACAATTTAGCAAAGTTAAAATTCTCTTGTTCAAAAAAGAAAAAATTGAAAAAGATACATACAGGTAGCATTAGGAGAATAAATTGAAATTTTAGAAAGAAAACTTCGAAGGATTGAAGAATAGCAATACCGAGAAAAATATTCTCGAACTTTAGGATTAACCCAATCATAGCCGAGACGAAGACTTCAATTTTCTTTTGCCCTCTCAACTCTTTATTCAACTTCAAGATCTATAGTTTCTTCACTTGAACTCATATCACTACTAGCTTTATTCTTCACAACATAAATGGTGGCAAATGAAGACTCCAATTTTCTTCTACCCTCTCGGCTCTTTCTTCAACTTCAAGATCTATAGCTTCTTCACTTGAACTCATATCATTACTAACTTTATTCTTCACAACATAAATGGTGGCAAATGAAATAGCCGAATGAATATCCTTATTCGTCTCAATCACTTTCCCGGTAGCCTTGCTACTCGTGCCCAAAAATCTCGAAAACTCATCAGAAACGAAAGCAAAACTTGAAGAAGACATAATACCTTTCTAGAATATTTGCCTAAAATATTTCGGCCCAACACTCGTCTAGATCTCTTGAATGCAAGAATACAAAAGGAATAAAAGTGGTAGGGTATACCATTTCCAACCAAGTATTTATAGTGTTCTTAAAACTCTTATACACGAAACGTCATAATATCGTGATCGTTGAATTGAAACACATCCAAATGATCAGGGGTTGATGAGTTATCACGTCAAAAGGCACAATAAAAGCAACACAAGTGAAACGATGCAATTTCTTCTTATGCAAGCGCATTTAATATGCAAAAATCAAATATATTCCCAAGAAATCTCTACTCTGATAAGCATTTAAAGTGGTTTCTCGCTCCTTCTAATAGGCATTTCGTCTTTTCAAATTCCTCATGCCTAGGGGTGCTAGTGTACTGTCTACGGCCGAGAGGTTGGCTGAGAGGTTGACCAAAAGGTGAAAATTAAATGAATAAATAAATAGTTATTGTGGCAAAGCCCATCTAAAGGACCTAAAACATAAAGTGTGTGTTTAAAGAAAATCAGATGCAAAGAGTAAAAGCCCAACTGGGTTTTAAGCCCAATAAAAAAGTGTTATAAATAGGTGATCAACCCAAGAGGTAAGGGGATGAATTTATCTGATAATTAACTAGTATCAATTCTGACTTTGGCATCAGAGCACCTTTCAGGTACACACACCCATCCGTGAGAGGAGACCGAGACCAAGAACTGAGACATCCAGTTGCCCTAGCCCAAAGAAGTGAGAGTCTACAAGTCATATCCTAGTCCAAGCCAAAAGCCCAAACCGAGAGGTCCAAGCCGAAAGTCCAGACCGAGAGCTCGCACTGAGAAAGAAGACCCAGAAGTCAACAACCTCATAAGAAAAAATATTGTTTCTAGGCTCTTGCAAGAACAAAAACTATATTTGGTGGTCATTGTAATATATCAAACCAAAGATTGTTTTTCTTCTCCCGAAGAAGAAGAAGAGGTATTGAGGAATAAGAATATGTGATAAGACTTTGAGAGAACAAAATTTAAGATTTTTAATTGTGATTGTTTGTTGTTACTTTTTTATTTAGATATGGGTCTAGATATTTATTTAATGTTTAATAATTCACAAAATTTATTAAGGAATAAGAATATGTGATAAGATTTTGAGAAAAGAAAATTTAAGATTTTTAAGTGTGATTGTTTATTGTTATTTTTTTATTTAGATATGGGTCTAAATATTTATTTAATCTTTAATAATTCACAAAATTTATCTATGTAGATAATGAAAATATTCTCTCCAAAAGTTCTAAGAAGACTGGTTTTGACATGGTTTTGTCTTGCAAAGAAATTTGATTTATTTCTTTTTTTTTATAAAAATCAGATAATTTTGTTTATTTTGAAATAGTATAAAGTTAGTGTTTTTATAACTTTAATGTTGTTAATAATGGTTGTTTAATTGATAATAATTTATATGTTTGATCTTGATGGTTTTTATAAACACAATATTGCAAACAAATATTAAAATGGTAACATTATTAAATTAAATGGGAATTATATTTTTTTATAGGATTTTTAAAATCCAGTAGATTCAATAAAATATATTGGATCTAAAATCTAAATCCATTTTAATTAAATCAAATTAATTTGAATTTTTAATTTTTTTTAAAATAGATTAAATCCATTTTGTCAATCAGTTTAAATTACATGTGGGAGATTGACCTGACGTGGAAATAACTCAACTCAACCTCGATCAACTTGACTCGACCTGTCTCAGGTCGACTTAGCTCGAATCTAGCCCAAAGTCACATGGCTCAACCTGGCCAAGCTGGTTAAGCTCGACTCAACCTGGTTCCGAGCGACTCGGCTCGACCTGAACTTAGGGTGAATCGTCTCGATCTAGACCTGGGTCGATTTGGCTTGACCTGGACACGAGCCGACTCGGCTCGACCTGGATCCGAGCCAACTCAGTTCAACATTGGCCCAAGCCAAGTCGACTCGACGTGGGCCTGGACAGACTCAACTCGATATGGGTTCAGGTCCGCTTTGGGCTGACTCGAGTTGACCTGGACCTGGGCCAAGTAGGCTTCACCTCAACACGCACTGAGTCTACTTCACCTGGGCCGACTTGACTCAGCTCGACTTGACTTAGGTTCAGACTGACTTAGCTATACCTAGGTCCAGGCCGACTCGACTCGACTCGACATGGGTTTGGGTCGACTCAGTTAATCCCGAGCCCGAGAGGACTCGACTGGACTTGGTCCCATGTCATCTTGGCTCCACCTGAGTTGAATCGGGTTAACTCGACCTAGGTTCGGATTGATTCAACTGGACTTGGGCTCGACCCAACTTAGCTCGACCTGGACCCTGGCTGACTCGGTTCAACCTGAATTCGGGCTAACTCAAAATATAACCCAAAATCCATTTTGGATTATTCAAAAATATATCCAATCTATATTTAATCCAAATTCAATTAAATGGATTGGACATAGAATTCAGAAATATGGATTTGAATTTGAGATAAATTTATTTAAATGGACTTAAAAATTATATGAATTTGGATAATTATAAATTAGATTTGGCAATTTAGATTTTTTTCTATTTTTTTTAATGGTATAAGCTATTTAGTCACATTTATAAGCAGATAATTATGAGAGAAATCTTAAACTTTTAAATTTGTCAAAATTTGAGGATGAAAGATTCAAATACTTATATTGAATGATTAAGAAAAATGAATAAATATACAGGAATTAGGTACTACTGAAAGTATTAAAATGTATTAAGGATATTCGTTAAAAAAATCATTAAAAATTAATTTTAAAGAAAAAAATAATTAGTTATTATATTAATTAAATTAAATATTATTTTTGTACCGACAAGTTCTCGGACGTCATTAACTGCTAGCAACGTGGGTCATGTAAGTTGGGTCCCACAAGCGACATGGACCAGTGTTTCGCAAGCGGCACGCGCCAGGGTGCTGATGAGTGGTCAGACGTCGATCACGAGGATGTACTGATGTGTCCTCGGCAACAGAGTGAGGGCGATGTGACATTGGACATCGATGACTCAAACAACAGAGTTGGGCCACGAGAGGTGGATCCCAGACAACACACCAATTATCAATAGGGGAAAGTCTAGATCATGAGGGGTCCATGCGTGTGGTGTGAATAGCGCATTCAGGCGTGACACAAGTAAAGAACCACTGGAAGCGCTAAGACCCATTAGGGTTGCGTTCCAGGGGTAGGTTGCATGCATGGCCCCAGAGATTATGT
Source organism: Phaseolus vulgaris (assembly GCF_051622355.1). Lineage (NCBI taxonomy): Eukaryota > Viridiplantae > Streptophyta > Magnoliopsida > Fabales > Fabaceae > Phaseolus > Phaseolus vulgaris. The sequence goes on along the minus strand of NC_143506.1, from coordinate 27,544,333 downwards.
GCACAAGTTGGTACTCAAGTGGTCATTCCGTCAGAGGTTGCACTCCCGTAAGGGAGTCTTACGCGCTAGATTGCCCTAAGAATGGGTTGATAGCGGCGCTAAGGCATACCCTCAGAATCCCTAAATGTGGGTAGCGAAAACAGCGGAAACCCTAGACTATATAAAGGGTAGTAAGAAACCTCACAAGAGATGCAAGTTTTACGCAGTCACAATTAATTATTTTTTATTTTTAAATTTAATTTTTATTTAATACTTTTTTTTGTAATGATTTAATGTACATTATGTATTCATGACTCTCAACAATACTTATTATGTTCGTAGTCAATCATTGCTTGTACACAAGCCTTTGGATATGTTTAAGTCTTTCAAAACAAATTTAATTTGGTGTTAGAAAGAAAATTAAGGATGTTTAATTTTACCATAATAATAAATAGTGTTGTAGATATGAGAACAACATTCTAAAACTTTTCACTCTTTTGTTTTATTGTGAAATTGTTATACAAAATCCTTATTGACCAAGCCACACAAATATGATTATAGAATTTTCAAATCAAGGTCTCAATGATATGGTGAAAAGTCTGATTAATCCCCCTTGGTCCTTTTAGTAAAAGCATTAAAAATTACAACTTATTTCCTTAATAGGGGAGCATAAAAATTGTCGTCTTCAAAAAATAACTTGTGATTAACCGTGATCAAGTCATTTTGTGATTCCACTGTCAAAATCGCATAATCAAAATATGAAGATTTCATTATTCTTAACATCATTCGAGAAAGTGACTATTTAGAATCATATCAAGAAATTGTGACTATATCAAGAAGTATATCTTCAATTGAAATAATTATCGTACTACATTTCTCCAAAACTATAAATATAATATTGTTTTGATGAACCAACAAATTTTAATTATTCAAAAAAATAATTAAATAACAATTAATTTAAATATAAAAAATAATTAGTTATTATATTAATTAAATTAGATATTATTAACTAAAAAAATATTTATATCTAAAATAGTTTATATTATATAAAATAGTTTCTAAATTAGTATTTAATATTAGATACCAAAATTTTAGTTATTAATTATTTTAGAATTTAAATTAGTCTTTAATTATAAATTAGTAATTAATTTAAAATCTAAAATAGTTAGTTACTATAATTTTAGTAGTTAACTAATCTTAAATACTAATTTAGTAACTATTTAAAAAAAATTAATAATAAAAATTCATTTAAATAACAATTTAGTAATTTATAGAATAAATATATTAATATAATATTTTTTTTTCTTTCTAAAATTAGTTATTATTTAATAATTTTTTATAGTCGGAGAAATTTGAAGTTAAAGTTATAATCGAATATTATAATAAAACGGTTATATTATTAAGTCACAATGTTGTGTTATAACTTAGTTATAAAAAAAGTTATCTCCATTAACTTTTAAACAAAGAAAGGGAGAGAAATATTCAACCCGATTGAGCTTTAATCAGTCGTGAACAACACCCTGTAGTTTTTTTTTTTTTTTATGTTATTGGATGATTCATTTCATCATCTCCACCATGCATGCCTGCTGTTAAGCATATTTGAGGTGGTAGAGTGGTTCTCCCAAAAAGAAGAGACCATTACTATGAAAATGCTTCCACTTTAGTCATTGTAGGTATCTATAATGATAAGACAGGGACACCAAAAAGGACACTTAGAGGGATCATTGATAATGAGGATTTCATGGGGTCCCCAAACTCTTACTTTGCTTCTATGCCAAGGGAAAACAATTGTGTTTTTACTTGTTCATTTATGTTAAGTTCAAATACAAACATTCAATAATTTTTAACTCAATCTCTTGCACAAATGAACCTTTTAAAATAGAAACATAGGTAGCACATCCACGGATACAGACACTAATACGACACAGACATAAATACGGAGATACGTATAATTTCTAAAATGTAGGATACGAGGACACAAATATATATATTATATAATTATGAATTATATAAATTGACAACAAAGATTTATGTGCACAAGTATGTCCCAGATTATTTTTTGGAGCAGAAAAATGTTTTTTATAATTATAATAAAAATTTATACAATAAGTTTGAGTTTTTAGAAAATTAATGTATTTTTTCTTTTTAAGATTGTGTTAGAACCATACTAGAATTATCAGAAATACAACAAATACTTTTTGAATTGAACACTTAACGGATACGTGTTCTACAAGTGTCATACGAGTGTCGGTGTCCGATACGAGTATCCGACACCGACACGCCATTTAGGAGGAGTGTTTGAGCTTCATAGATAGAAAATAGTGTTAAGGGGTGTTAAAGCTTCATTGTATACATAGTTTGTAACTTTATACAAGAAAGAAAATCATAAATAATATTTAATGTTTTTCATCAACTCTTTTTTACATTATAAATAATCAAAGTTGATGTGAATGTGTTAAATGAATGGTAAGAATACCAATGTCTTGATTAAAAGAAAATTATTATTTTTCAAATAATTCAAAACATAACTAATAAAGGATTGGAATGTTTATTTAATCTATTGAACAAAATGATACGAAAATAGATTAATTGTAAAAACTTTCGCCTAAAAATATCAATGAAATATTCCTGGTTATAGATAGCTATATCATTTATCATTCATCTATAATATTCATCATGCCTATATTTACATATATTTATATTTATCATTATGAAATTTTGCAAAATAATTTTTCCTCATCATAGAAAATCAAAATACAAATATACATAAAAAAAAATCCAAAGATAAATATAAAAATAGTAAATTTTTTGGAATTAAAATTAGTGGTTGCCAATGTTTTATATAGAACTTTATTTACATAGTTTTTTTATACATCAATGATTGTTGATATTTACTTTATTTTGTTAGTCATTGAATTTTTTTTATTAGAATATTAAAATTTGATTGAATTTTATTGTTCTTTCTTACATTTTTATTATCCAAAAAGTATTATCAATGACTAACACCAAGTAAATTGATCCAAAAACAATTTACAAAGAAAGAAAAAAAATAAAAAATTGAAAAGTTGTTGGTTGATCCACCTTATGACGGGAAAAGTTACTAATTTCAGCCTGTATAACCTTGGTGGTCCAATGGCGAGTCGGGTCAAAATGGGTCGGGCTGGCCCATTTTGTCACTCATACTCTCATGACATGTCAGACCAGTTGTTTTTCTCATCATTGATTAAGTAATAGGAACATCGCTCAACTTTCACCACCTAATAATCTTACTCTATGTAATTTCAATATATCAATTGAGTCATGATATCTCCTTAGTACGAATATTGAATTCAATACATATCATATACATCTCAATATAGTATTCCCTTCCCTATAAATAAATATACTTCATATCATATAAAAGATATTCATGCATTTCAATTTTAATTTAAAATATCAATAATATGAAAATTTTGTCATCTCTTTATTTTATAAAACAAAACAACCAAACATTTCATAATTAAAAAATCATGGTATAAATTTTTTCCAAAGCTCTCGAGTTTTTAATTCCACAAATTTTGTCCAACGAGAATTTGGCTCTCCCAACAAAAAAACCACTGAGAGTTTTTATTTAAAAGGCTCGCCTAGCGAATTTGGCTCGCTTAGCAAATTTGTCTCATCCAACAACCAAAACTTCAGGTTTTTAATCAAATGAATTTTACCTAAAATGAGCATATGACCACCCAAGAACACATGACTTGTCGAACAAGTCTACATAAAATTAAGGTTTTTCTACATAATATTGCACATGTTTAAATATTCAACATGTATTTTTCAATTTCTTTTCTTCCTATTATTGAATAAATCACTTCTAACTTATCACAACTTGAACCAGTTCTTCCTATTCAATATTCTATCATAAAACTGAAAAATAAATCCAACATTTCAAAACATTCGAACAAGATAAAATTTCATTTCAAACACAAAACATTCTTACACAAGTTTTAAAACAATATGACCACATCACCTTCATATCTAGATCATCTATCCTAAGGTACTATTGAAAATTAAACTAGTTTTTCTTATCTTTTTTGTTTGTTGAACACTTGACCCAACCTAGCCTAACTTAGGCCTAACTCAACCGACCCACTTGACTTGGACTCAACCCAATCCTGTCCATCTTGATCTGGGATCGACTCAGATAGACCTAGTCTTTGCCTAATCAACTTGACCTAGGCACAACCCAACTTGGCTAGCATGAATCCAATCCAAGTTGGCCTGGCATGAGTAATTTCAACTTGACATAACTTGTCCAAAATTAGACTCAATCTAACTTCAACTCAATTTAAGTTGTCTTAATCTTTGCTCAAGCTGATTTGCGTCATGCCTAACTTGACATGTGGTTCTAATTCAAATCAAAACTCAACTGAATTGTCTTATTATTTATCTTTATAATTTATATATATGACTTGATCATTTATGATTTAACATTTTTATTGTATTAAAAAATGTTTTAAAAATTAAATATTTAAGTTCTTGATAATTCTTATACCACTTATTTTTCATTAAAATTTAAGAAAACTAATAATATAAATGGTAGAGTCATAATAGAAAATATATTAAAAGCTTGAAAATTATTGTGTTGTAATAATTAAATATAGCCTAGTGTGTGATTTTTTTATATCTTCATACTGTTTTATATGCTTCCAAGTTTTTTAGAAAAAAAAATATAAAAATCAATATTAAGATGATAGTTGATAATATTTTTAATTCAATCTTGATTTAAAATTCTTAAATTTTAATAAAAATATACAAATGATTTAATTAGAGCAAATTTATGTGAATGCGACTATTTAATTAAAATCATAATTGTGTTTGAATAACCGACATTTCATTACAATAACTTAATAGTAATTATGAAGATGGATTATCAATTTTAGTTATTATATTACTAATAATAGTGACATAATTAAAATTATTCTTACACGTCTATAGTAATTAAAATGTAAATAAATAGAAAAATAAATTAACGGTGACAGAAGATCATTCATAGGCTCTGAACAATAGGCCCAACATATTCTTCCTTTCTCTTTCCATATATATTCCATTCCATCACAGTGGCAACCTATGACAAGACACTAGTAAAAATTTGCAGCCATTATAAGAAAACATGTTTTCACTTCTTTTCCTTTTTTTCATTCCCTTCTCTCTTTTTTTTTCTTCTTCCTTTTTTACATTTGATTTTTTTATAACTTTGAATTTGAAGTTGTGAACTTTTAAAAGTACAAGGTTAAATATAATTTTTTTTTACGTTTAGTTCAAATTTTATATATCTTGGTAGCTAAAGAAACTATTGAAATAAGTTTTTATTTTATTTTTATTTTTTTAAATAAAAGTTTTCATGTTAGACATCACTATGCAATTTAATATTTCATTGACATCTCAAGTAAAAAAAAAATATGAATTTGAGAACTTGTTTATTTTTTTAGTGACAAACAAATTTTTAACGTAAATTAAAATATTAAAATACTAGATAAAGATATTGAAATAAATTTTTGTAAATTTATTTTGACAAACAAATTTTCAACGTAAATTAAAATATTTCATATTTATTGGATGTTATAATATTATAATATAATTTATGTTAAAAATTTATTTATTATGTAATAAAAAATATTAATAAAAGTGTATTTTAATAATTTTTTATTATAATTATTAAAAGATAAAAATCAATATATTATAAAGATGAAATACATATTTAATCATAAAATATATTAAATTTAATATTAACATTACGTTCATCAATCTTTTGTAACTTACTTCCAATTTAATCCATTAATTTTTATAGTAATTTACTAATTTCACCAATTTTCTTATTTATTTTTTTCACATATTAAACATATTTAACGATCCCTTTGATAGAAAACATAAAGTAAAAATTAGAAACATTTATTAAAAAAATGATAAAAAGAACAAAATAGAAAAAATTTAGCAAGTCTCATTCTGTTTCTATTGAACCTTATTTTCACCCTTCTCCAAATCGCATCTTTTCAAAGAAGAATTTGGGAGGGAAATCCAACTAAAACTCATATTTTGTGGGACCATTGTGATGAAGGTCTCTATTAAGCAGTAAATGCAAGGTTCAAAATAAAAGCAAAGCCATTTTAGTTGGTTTTGGTTAAAGATTTTTGGTTGAAGGTGAAAAGTAGTGCTCAAAACACCTGCTGTTAATTGTTTCATTGTCTTGTTGCATTTCTTTCTCAATCTCACAGTTTCTTTAAGGTGTTCATGTTTCACATCAAACCCATCCTTCTCCATTTCTTCATTATTGTCTCAACAAATATTTCACAAAATTATTGTCTAGTTAATTGATTAATTAGGACTCTAGAATCCCCCAATTTATGCTTAAATTCAAGTTTATGTAGTACAACATAATAAATAATAAAAATACAAACTAAATATATCTACCATGGATCATACATTATTATTTTATATTTACATTACAAGAAAATCATGAAATAGAAACCAATTTTTAGAGACCAAAATAATTAGTTACAATAGGAACTAAAATAGAGTACATTTTATATAAACTAAAAGAAAAATTGGTTTCTAAATTAGTTTCTATTATTTTCTATTGTTAAATAGTTTCTAAATTGGTATCTAATTAGCAACTAAGGTTTTTGCTACCAAATTTAAAAACTAAATAATTGATAGTTAAAACCTTAGTTGCTAATTAGATACTAATTTAGAAACTATTTAACAATAATAGAAAATAATAGAAACTAATTTAGAAACCAAATTTCTTTTTAATTATTTAATTTCTACAAATTGATTTCTATTTCATGATTTTCTTGTAGTGTTATATAAAAAGAAAAAAAAAATCCATATTTTCACTTGTGATCATTGGTTTAATAAAACTTCTTAACCAAGAAAAATTATTAGGTGCCTTAAATTACAACCCTTTTCTTATTTAATTAAATTTTATATGATACGTAATTAAATATTATTAGTTATTTTATTTAAAATTTAATTATGTGTCTGTTAATCAAACGAGTTAAAAAAGATAATTTAAGATATTAATTTGTTTGTATTATATTATTTAAACAATGAAGTATATAATAATACAGTGATTTAATCATTAATATTTACAGATTGAAGTTAAATTAATTAATTATAAAAGTAATTTAACATGTAAATATAATAATTTTTTTAACTTATCAAATTAGGGATACTAATTAATTAATTATAAAATTATAAAATAAACATGATTAAGTGTATTTTTAATACATATATTAAATTAAAAAACAACAAAATTAATTTAAAAAGTTGATAGAATGGATCAAGACATTCAACCCGTGTAATAATGATGAACCAAGAATAAGTTGGGTTTATCTATTTTATCATATTCCTAATTTTAGTTTGGTAATTTCTCATTAAAACTTATTTATTAAATTAAATAAACAAATTTAATCTTGGATTAGATTTTATTATTGATTATTTAAATGAGTTAAGTTTAAACATTAAAAAGTTTACATTAAGAACTCATGAATAATTTCATTTTAATATATCACAAAAGTTTAGAATGGAAGATATCATAGTTTATATTTTAGTGATAGATTAGTATACTTTGTTTCAAAGTTTAAGTTTTACTAGTGTTGATCTTGAGTTGCATTAGTTTGTCTAATACATGAATACTTTTTTTTACGGAAAAGATTTATGGATATTTTTTATTAGTAGATTAGTATTAAAAGGAGTCTTAGATTATATTGACAAAGTTGAAAAATAATTTAAGAAAAATTTATAAAAGCAAAGTTAATTAAGTTATACATGAATTAAACAAGTCTCCTTCAAAGTAATATTTTTTCATAAGTTCCAAATTATAATTAAGTTTAATTAAACAAATGTGTAAAGTTTTATTCATCAATTATTTTATCAGTCAAATCAAAATCAAATTCTTAAAAGTTGAATTTGATTTGACTTTGGTTACACTGTAAAACAGAGATTTAACTGGATTAAATTCGTATTCAATAGTGAGGAATTAAAAATCTTTTGTATAATTTCCAACTTTGATTCCAATTATTAGAATTTTTTTTTTAAATCATCGTATTTTTTAAAATTTCGGTACGAATTACGTTGAAATCTTACCTGCATTGCTTCAGACATATATTTCTAAGTACAGTTTTCTTAAGATTTTTTAGGTTATATAACTAAACTTTAATATATATATATATATATACATTTAAATGTTGAGTAATAATTCAAAATAGTGATAATGTTGATTCGAAAAGAGAAAGAATAGAGAAAACCTTAAAAAAAGCAAAAAGAAAAACACAAGAAATGAAACAATTTTAAGTTTAAAATAGGTCATAAAATGATGATTTTTAATAAAATTATTGTTTTTTTCTTTTTATTAATGACAGTTTTCGGATGAATAGTAATTCTAGGATTGACCATTATTATTTTATATTTTTGAAGAACCATCATTATAAAGTTACATTACAATAACGACTAAAATTTATCGTTAAAATCAATCATAAATAACTCAAATTGTCAGTGAAAATTTAACATAATTGCAAAATTCTTTTATGATATTTTTATTTTTTAAAAATTAAATATATTTTTCTTCATATAGCATGATGCGAAATTAATTTTTACTTTAATCTAAATTTTAACCTTTCTAAACATTTGTAATAAAAAATCATTAAAATAAATAATTATTAATATTTTTTTATATAATAAACAAATTTTCAACGTCTACCTAAAATAATTTATATTAGAACTTCAATTTCATACATAAAATAAAAACTGATAATAAGTTGTTTTAATAATTTTCTCAATATAATTACTAAAAAAATTTAAAATTTATACTAGAAAAAAAAATGAATTACGTATTAAAATAATGAACGAAAGCATTTGATTCTATCTTGTGGTTTTTCTGGTATATGAGTCCATTCACTCCAGTGTCCTTCTGTTTAAATCATCTCCAACAGCTTCTTGTTGTCGACTCACATTAATTAGTATTATTGTTAAAACTAAAACTCATGCTCTATCTCACATTTAATATCACTTTATCATTATCTGCCAACAATTATGTACATTTGCTTCCCATAGCTGTTCGTGAGAGCTATGCTTTTCATCTTCTTAATGCTATGGCCTTAGCTTCCATCAACGTCTTTAATTCAAACACTCTTCGTAATCATGTTTTATTGGTGGGACACTCCTTCGTGTTTCATCCGTGATAGATAAAACAACCTTGTAATTATTTATTTTGTAATTGTTTAAATTGGTCCTTACATCAAAATTACATTAAATAATTAAAAAATATAATAAAGGTGTGACATATCATTAACATTACCTTGTATGAATTAATAATATATATATATATATATATATATATATATATAATTGAGAAGATGTATAGGCAAATACTTTGATGGGGTTTGAGGTAAGAATATTAAATTGAGTATTGGTAAATCAAAACAAGTATTCACTTCTGTGCAGCTATGGTGGTCCTTCTGCTTGATCAATCATACCAGGGACATGGTCAATCATGTAGAAGTCAAAAATCTCCATTATTACATGCAAATCCTTTATCCATCGGACAAGCTTTATTTATTTCCAGTGTTTCTACATCTTTACTTTCTTTTCTTTAGGTTCACTTTGTTTTCTTTCAAAAATAACTTTTTTGAGAATATTTAAATTATCTTATTTTGCGTTTTAAAATGTTTAAATAAAGTAGTAAACAGATAGAGCATTTCAATAATGCATAATGTTGGTTCATGGGCGTGGTCCGATGTTTGGTAATTTATGGGTCGTTTCCCGACCTGTGTATCTAACAGGAAGCACAAGTTAAAGGATCTCAATCAATTAGACTTAATCATCTTTAATGACTCAATTAAGATAGAATCATGACTAAAGGTGGAGAGGTTACAATTCAATCTATATACCTGATTATGCTCTACAGAAGGAGACATCATCTAAACATCTAATAAACAACACAGAGAGTACTCTCAACTCTTATTTCATATTATACCCATTATATTTATGCTTTTACAAGTTGGCTAGAACATTTGGCGCTCAACGTGAGGGTTAGGTAAAATTTTTCCTACCTCCACAATATATATGTCAATTTGTCCTTATTCACACAAGGTAGCACACACCACCCATGAAAGAATCGTTCTAATGTAGTTGATGCAGTTCGTCGCCATCATGCCAGGTATATCGACATTGCCTTAATTTTTCATCTATAATTATTAATGAATTTGTTAATTAATGTAACTCAAAATAATATTTAAATTTTACAAGACTAAAAGATCACATTTCATTTGAGATAAATAAAAAAATAAAATAAAATAAAGATTTATTTATATAATTAATTTAGTGGCATAAATGATTGAATTAAATATTATTAATCACGTTACAACAAGTGCAATATTCAGATCTATTTTATTATTGAATTTTTATTTTTATTTTTATTTTTTAATTATCGTTACTTGATGAAATCTCTTCTAAACTATTAAAAGATAGTTAATGAAATATTATTTGAATATTGATTTATAAACATCGTATATTATATGTTGATTGAAATAATTTTAAGTATTAATTAGATAATTAAAGGAATTAAAAGAAAAGGAAAACTTTAATTTGATGTCATGTTAGTAAACTGGAAACTTATTATTTCAGAAAATTCTGCTACAATTTGAAAAATAATAATAACTGCACGTTTTCAATTAGAAGAGAAAATTTATACGACAAATTATTTTAAAACGCATGTGGTAACCTTCCATTTTCAGATAGAAAATATGTAAACCCTTTTCTCAACAAAATTAAGAGTTTATGATAACATTAGTAAGAAAGAGAATAAAAGTAAGTGAAAGAGAGAAAAATAATGATGGAGGTTTAAATTTCTGAAGTTTATTTATTTTAATTTTTATAATTACTGGTCTTGAGTACGTACACTATTTATTCACTTTATTTTGCACACCAAAATTAAAAGAATGGGTTGGTATGTTGCACTAGTGATTGATTATGTTTTTAAATATATTTTGACCAGTAAAAGATAATAATGAATCTCATAAATTATGAAAATCCATTTGATAGAAATTTTATTAAATTAAAAATGTTGAAATTCAAGAATTAAAAATAGTAGTTAGAAAAAAATAGAATATTTATGTTTTTGAACATTTTCTCTTACCATGATCATTCCGTTGGAGTTGTTTCTAAATTATTGGATATGGGGCTTATACTAAGAATATGGAACATGACTAATCTACATTTTTATTACAGCTAATTAAATATTTGTAAAATTTCTGTTGATTTACCTAATTTATATTTGGTACAATTTGATTCATTTGAAATTTATATTTGAAAATAAGATTGTTTATTCAATATACAATATGGTGTACAAGTTTGTAATTTATAAGGGACTGTTGTTTGGAGATTATGGGAACGTGGTTAATCTATATTTTGATGATACTTAATTAAATATTTGACTTACTATTTTATGGTATAAAGTTGTTGAGAACAGGGAATGCATGAAGAAAAACCTCAGTTTTAATTGGGTGGGATATCGACCACGTTCGGTTCAAATTATTAAGAAGACCACGTCTAGGTTAAATCCTAACGTGACGAAAAACCATGGACAAGTTATGACTTGGTATGGTACCGACCCAAGTCGGTTTAAAGAAGATCACGTCTAGGTTCAATCCTAACGTGACGAAAAACCATGCACAAGTTATGACTTGGTATGGTACCGACCCAAGTCGGTTTAAAGAAGACCACGTCTAGGTTCAATCCTAACGTGACGAAAAACCATGCACAAGTTATGGCTTGGTATGGTACCGACCCAAGTCGGTTAAAAGAAGACCACGTCTAGGTTTAATCCTAACGTGACGAAAAACCATACACAAGTTATGACTTGGTATGGTACCAATCCAAGTCGGTTTAAAGAAGACCACGTCTAGGTTCAATCCTAATGTGACGAAAAACCATGCATATGGTACCAACCCAAGTCGGTTAAAAGAAGACCACGTCTAGGTTCAACCCTAATGTGACGAAAAACCATGCACAAGTTATGACTTGGTATGGTACCGACCCAAGTCGGTTTAAAGAAGACCATGTCTAGGTTCAATCCAAACGTGACGAAAAACCATGCACAAGTTATGACTTGGAGAAAAAAATGGCGATAGAAAATGCTGACAATGATCGATCCGGTTTGTAAGTTTTAAATTATATTTGTTGCAGGTAAAAGAAGTGTTGAGTCCATTCATGTGGTGAAATAGATCTAATACCGATCTATGTAAATGATGACTATGAACTTATTAGCCTCATTGGCCTACGCCTGAGGCTGGGGGGCATGTTGGGTCATGGGCCTAGCCCGATGTTTGGTCATTTATGGGTCGTCTCCCGACCTGTGTATCTAACATTATGAGGGAGCACAAGTCAAGGGATCTCAATCAATTAGACTTAGTCATCTTTAATGACTCAATTAAGATAGAATCATGACTAAAGGTGGAGAGGTTACAATTCAGTCTATATATACCTGATTATGCTCTATAAAAAGAGACATCATCTAAAAATCTAATAAACAGCACAGGGAGTACTCTCAACTCCTATTTCATATTATACTCATTATATTTATGCTCTTACTGACTTGAGCGTCGGAGTGTCATCGCAGGAGGAGCCCCTCTCGTTTCCAGAAGGCCTTGCTCATCCAGATTCTGACCGACCTTAAGTTGGCTAAAACACATAACTATCTAAAAAGAATTTAAAATTTTGGAAGGGATAAAATAATAAAGAGAAATTTTGGAATACAACTTAACTATATAAAACATTTGAACACCATATATTCTTGTAAAACTGAATATCAATAGCAATATAGTAAGAGATATATCGCAAACGAAACGGAGTGAGCAGCGGAGTTCTTGAAATTCTTTGTTTCTTAATCGTGCATTTTGGTTTTAGATTTAGGAGGAGGATTTTTCGGACTCAAGATAAAATCGAAGTTGGATTTCTTGTTCTCCACAGTGTGATCTATTTTCCTTGGAATTTTCGGATTCCGTGTCACCTTGATCGAAGGAACGACTTCTTCGGCGACCTTTCTCATTTTCGACGAACAGTCATATTGCTCCAGAAACACATATCTCACATATTTTCTATTATTTTTCACTTTTTTATTCTTTCTCTTTTATTTTATAATATTTCCAGTGTCCTCGATTCTTATCTTTTAAAGTTCACTTGTTAGTTCTTATCTTTAGTTTTCTATGAAAAGTTCTTGTTGTACGGGGACCTGCGTAATATACTGCAGATAAGTCTTTACGGACAATGATCATCCATGTCTAAGGAAATCAATCTTGTTCGTGATTTTTCAGCCTCAATTACTATAATCGTAAGGACTTATGGCTGACTATGCAAACAACAACAACAACTCTACATCAAAGATGTCAAACGGTGTTTTCGCATCACAAACCTTCTTTGTGAAATCGTTTCCAGATGTCCCAAAAATTGAAGTATTCACCAGTCAGAATTTTCAATGTTGGCAAAAACGTGTGTCTACCCTGTTGGACATGTATGGAGTCGCTTTTGCACTTACGACTTCTAAACTAGACTCTAGCATGCCTGTGAAACAAATTGATGTTTGGACCTATGCAAATAAGATATGTTGTCAAACCTTTCTCAGTGTGTTATCTAACGATTTGTTATATGTGTATTGCTCTTACAAGGAACCAAGAGATACTTCTTATTCTCAAATATACTACCGAAGTCGCTGTTAGACAAAGGTTCATGATAAAAAAAAAACTACTATCGCTGGGAGATGATTGAAGACAAGGATATCAAAATTCGGATAAACGAATACCATAAGCTAGTTGAAGACAACAAAGCAAAAAACATGGTTTTGCCTGATGAATTCGTTTCCAAACTGCTAATCGAAAAACTTTCACAATCTTGAACTGACTACAAATAACAACTGCAGCATAAACATAAAAAAATGTCATTGTCAGATCTGATCGCCCATATATCATCATTGAAGACACCAATAAAAAGGAGTGTGTTGCTACAAGGGCTAAAGTCTTAACTGCAAAGACAAACATATAAAACACAAACATGCTGCAAAAAAGGTATGAGAAAAAACTAATCACAAGAAGAAAATAATAAATTTTCTCGTTCCAATGGAACAAACCCCACCTTCAATAAGAAGGGAAATTGCTTTGTCTGTGGAAAGTCAGGTCATCATGTACCTCAGTGCAAACATAAGGCAAAAAATGACAATCTCTCAAGGCAAATATAGTCGCAGTGGAAGATACCATTGTTGCGGTCGTTTCACAAGTGAATCTTGTGACCAATTTAAGTAAATGGGTGGTAAACTCTGGGGCTACCAGACACATTTTGTAAAAAAAGAAATATGTTTTCCTCCTACACAAGTGTGGGGGGTGGAAAAGAACAAGTTTATCTCGGTGATTCCAGGACAACTCTTGTCCTAGGAAAAGGAAAGGTTTTTTTAAAGCTCACATCTGGTAAGACTCTGACTTTAATTGGTGTGCTACATGTGCCATCCATTAGAGATAATTTAATCTTTGTAGCCCTACTAAGAAAGGTTGGGGTAAAGTGTCATTTGAATCTAACAAGATTGTTATGACAAAAAGTAATATGTTTGTGGGGAAGGGATATAGTGATCAAGGTCTTTTGTATTGAACATTTATGAAGTTATCAATGAATATAGGTCTTCTGCTTATACTGTTGATTCTTATGATCTATGGCATGCTAGATTAAGACATGTGAATTCTTCGTATGTTATGAAATTGCAACGACTAAAATTAATTAACATGCATGAAAAACAAAGTAAGAAATGTGATATATGTGTAGAATCTAAAATAACGAAGAAAACACGTCATTTTGTAGAAATTCAAACTGGACTTCTTAGTTTAATTCAAACACGTCATGTTGATTTAAAGCAAACCATGTCTAAAGGTGGTAAAAACTATTTTGTAACATTTATAGATTATTCTAGACACACCAAAGTGTACCTAATTAAACATAAGGAAGAAGCGTTTGATATGTTCTTAACTTATAAGACAAAAGTAGAAAATCAATTGAATAGAAAAATTAAAAGGATTAGGTCAAATAAAGGTGGTGAATATGTTTTGTTTAATAATTTTTGTGTTATAGAAGATATTTTTCATGAAGTAACCCCACCTTATTCACCTGAATCTAATAGAGTAGTTGAAAGAAAAAATAGGACTCTTAAAGAAATGATTAATGTCATGCTTATATATTATTTGTAATGCTTCTGATAATCTTTAAGGTGAAGCTCAACTTACAACATATTTTTTGCAAAATAGGATACCACATAAAAACACTAGTAAAACACCCTATGAGTTGTGGAAAAGTTAACAACCTAATCTTAAATACCGAAGAGTATGAGGGTGTTTAGCTAAAGTGATGATACTTGATCCTAAGAAAAGGAAAATAGGTTCTAAAACTTCTGATTGTGTGTTCTTAGGCTATGCGAAACATAGTGTTGCCTATAGGATTCTTGTTCTTAATAGTGATATAATTGAATGTAACACTATAGTAGAGACAAAAAATATTGAGTTCTTTGAACATATCTTTCCTTTAAAGAGTAGTGGTATATTTGAACAACTTGTAGACACGGCTAGTGATGTCATGTGTGAGGATGTGAGGAGAAGTAAAAGGCATAAAAGGGAAACCTCATTTGGAGATGATTTTAACACTTATCTAGTCGAAAAATATCCTACAAGTTTTTTAGAAGTTTCCAGTGCTCCTTATGTTAGTCATTGGAATAAGGCCATTGCGGCTGAAATTGATTCAATTAAGAAAAATAATACTTGGACCTTAGTAGATCTCCTAAACGAGTAAAACCCATTAGTTGTAAGTGGATATTTAAGAAAAGGTACCATCCTGATGGATCGATAGAGAAATATAAGCCAAGATTAGTAGCGAAAGGTTTTACCCAAAAACCCAACATAGATTACTTTGATAATTTTGCCCCAATTAATAGGATTTCCTTTATCTAAGTGTTGCTAGCCCTAACATCAATCCATAAGTTAATCATTCACCAAATGGATGTTAAAACTGTATGTTTATTTGTGGATGATATGTTGATTTTTGGTACATGCAATGATATTGTTTATAAAAAAAAACTTTTTCTTGGATCTAAGTTTGAAATGAAAGACATGGGTGAAGCAAGCTCAGTATGCCTAGATAATTGAGACCTTATTGCATTTAGTGAGATTTTCTAGAGCAGACATTTCTTATACAGTATGTAGACTGAGTAGGTACATTCATTGTCCTAGTCAGGATCATTGAGATGCACTTGCAAGACTCATGAAATACTTAATAGGTATAATGGATTATGTCATTGAATATAGTGGATTTCCCGCTATACTAGAAAGGTAAAAAATGATGCTAAACCCTAAACCCTAAACCCTAAAAATAAAACTTACAATAGAAAGAACAAACATGTACAATTGAGACATAATTTGGTAAAGCAGTTGCTAAAGAGTGATATGATTTCCATTAACTATGTCAAGTCAGAACAAAATTTAGCAGATTCTTTACAAAACTCCCTGGGAAAAACTGATTTTAGAAACATCGAGGGGGAATGAGACTAAAGCCACTTGGTAACAAAAAAGTGATGGAAACCCAACCTTTGTGATTGGAGGTCCCATGAATAAGATTCAAATGGGTAAAAACAAGTCCCTTATTAGTTCTGATAGCACTAAATTGATTTAAGATAAAATTTGTCAATTCCTATGGTGTGTAAAAGTGCTAGATATTGCATTATCGAGAGGGTAAACTTTGGGTTAAATTTATATGAGGTATATGAGTTTTAACGTCTAACAAAGTTTTTAATAATTTTTATATCCCTTACGGGTGGTGTATGATTTGCATCATACACTTAATGAAATCACCTATACAGGTATCAAGTGGGACCGCTTGCATGAGATCTTGGCAAGATTTTTAGAACACTCGTGAATATCGGCCACATGCATGGCCTAGTAAGTTCAACACAATGATAACAAAAAGAATTGGGTGGGTGTATTGTGACTTGGTTCTTATAGCTTGTTATACCAACTACGCTATGTGTTAAGTTCATCAATGTAGGATTGGTTCATATAGCTTGTTATACCAGATATAACGTTTTACATCTTATATGGACCCAAGATTTTATTTTTTCTTTCCTTCTATCTTCTATCTTTTGCGATATACGAGGGATTGTTGTAAAATGGAATATCAATCGCAGATATCGCAAACGAAAAGAGTGGTGCAAACGTTGAGCAGCAAAGTTCCCTGCAATGTGTCAAAATCCCCTGCATCTCTTTTGGGCATTTTGGTTTCAAATCTAGGAGGAGGATTTCTCAGACCCAAAAACAAAATTGAAGTTGGATTATTTTGTCTACATTGTGACATGTTCTCATCGAAAGTTTTAGATCCAACGCTACCTTGATTGGAGGAGCGACTTCCTCCTTTTCAGCGGCTTACTCCATTTCTATTGGACAGTGCTTAACCCATGGATGGTTCCACTATTTCTCCATCTATAAATATGCGCCTCCATGTTGCTCGAGACACATCTCTCTCACAACTTCTTCTCTTCTTTTTCAATTGTTTATTCTTTCTCTTCTACTTTCTAATATTTTTGGTGTCTTGAATTTTTACTCTTTAAAGCTCACTTTCTAGTTTTGATTCTCGATTTTATCCAAAAAAAAAGTTATTGTTGTATCCTGGAGGACTTGCACAATACATCGCGGATAAGTCCTTACGAACAATGATCATTCACGTCTCAGAAAATCAACCTTATTCATGATTTTTTTAGCCTCATTTACTATAATTAAGTGTTAGTTTCATGACTAATGTTTTTATTTATTTATTTAGCATATACATTTTTCATTTATAGGTATATCAATGGTGACATGTTTAGACATTGTTGGCAATACACTTCACAAACTTGCAATTTCTTTAGCTAATAACTAAATGTTACTTTTAGTCATCTATATTTAAAAGTCTTAATATAGTACTTTATATGTTTTTAAAAGGGTTAATTTGATATTTTTAGCCAAAATGTTAAATAGGTTTTAAAAGTCATAATATAGTACTTTATATTTTTAAAAGGGTTAATTTGATATTTTTAATCAAAATGTTAAATAGGTTAACAAAACTTCTTCGTATTTGTTAACAAACTTTTAAAAATATCACTATTATTTAAAAAAAGACCATTTTGATAATATTTAACTAAAATGTTGATTAGATTGACATGTAACAATTAACCAAGTTTATTTAATGTTTTAAAAAGAATTGATGAATAGATTGCATATTATGAGGACATGATTGTATGATGATTATAGTTGTAAATTGATTTTGTCATGAGGAACTAGCCACATTATAATACTGAAAAAGAGTCATGAGGAAGATCCAAAATATTTCTCCTTGACGACGACCTCTTCTAGGATTTTCTATCACCTTCTATTCTTCCAATGATGTCTATGGTTGTGCCTCATGCCTCATATTTAACCTTGTTGGACTTGAGTTAAGTGACTTCTCGCCTAGGTGTGATTGGGCTCGCATGAGTGAGTTGGACGAGAAAAGCCCAACTTCTCTAGAGTGCTTCTGGCTTGGGCGAGTTTGGGCGAGTTAAATTAGCGTTCCAACTTTTCATTTTTATCTTCTTTATTCTCCTTTTGCCATTCCATCTCCATTTTCCCCTAAAATCCTGAAACTAACACAAATTTACGAATAAATCATTGTTATTCATATTATTACCACTAAATATGTAAAAATGATTAAATTCATAAATTTAGGGTTAAATTATAGTTATTTTATAAATAAGTATTCATAAGTGTCTATATTTTAATATGAAATATTACTGAAATATGGTACTGATCAATGATGTTGTGATTAAGTGCTTAAATAATAAGTTTAAGGCATAATTATGCTTCGTCTATGAAAGTTTCTTGTTAAGCATCATATCATGTAAGAAACAAGTGTTTCGTATGTCAAATGATAGCATTTTATTGTCTTTGCTTCATTTGATAAGTGAAAGGCTTAATCAGACGCTATAAACACACTCGTTAAACTAACATTATTCTTGACTATCCTATATGTTTATTTGTGTTTGCAGAGAATGTCTTCATCTCATAAGAAGATTTAAAAATCTCACATCAACATCAAAGATCTCTTGGAATACGATCTTAAAGTAGTTCCACGCCAACAAGCATCCTGACGCCCATTTTTGCAATCTTGGAAGGACTAACTATTGTGTACATCTGGCCTAAGTCTAGCTAGTCGTGCCATATTTTCAAATATTGCTTGAAGAATGAGATAAACATTCAATGTTATTGAAAGCACATTTAATGATATGATGGAGATCAAGCTCAAGTGGACATGGAGGCCAATCAACAAGATCAAGAAGAGGTAGAGGCGCAAATAGAAGACGCCCATGGAGGTCAAAGCCCACCTCAAAGGCTTACAGGAAGCATGTTCAAAGCTTTAGGAGCTAGGGGACAATTATTTTCTCTTTTTGTAATTTCTTTGGTTGAAGGTGCTTAGAGGGAAACATTAGAAACCTCTATTGTTATAGCATCTTTTAGGGTTTAGTTAGGAGCTTTAGGAGGGGGGTGCGTTAGTAGATAGGTGTAGGAGTAGAATAGGAGGTGCCAAAGTGAAGAAAGAGGTCACACCTTCCTCATGCATTGTTTTAGGCGCCGATTCTAGTAGCTTTTAGGAGGGAGTTTTTGAATCTGTGTAGCTTGCATTTCAGCACCTTAAGCTATAAATAGAGGTGCTCCCTTTGTATTTTTCAGATTGGAATTTTAGAGAAAAGAAACTATACTCAATTTTTGAGAGAGTATTGGAGAGCTTTTGAGCCTTCTTCTCTAGTCTTATCTTGAAGGATCCATGGTGTCCTCAAGTGGCGGCAGCACACTCATCTAGGAGCAACCATCCTTCTAGTGGCGTGATCATCCAACCTTACATCCATCTTCATGAGCATTCTTCTCTCCTTCCTTCCTCCTTTTTCAATTGTTCTTGTTTTGAGCTTGATTCCTTGAATTTTTGTTCGGTATTCTTGCTGATTTGTGGTTTTTTGGTTCGGCCTTTTTATAATTCTGTCCATTCATCTTGTTCCTTTGCTTTTCTAGCTCATTTGTTCGGTTCATTTCAGTTCTTAAGTAACATGTTCGGTGCATTTGCCTTTTCTTCCACTTTAATCGGTTCAATTTGACTATAATTGGAACTTCCATATGAGTTTGGATTTGGTGCTAGTTTTGGTGAGTTCTTGACTTAGAACATTGATCCAATTCTAAGAAAAAGTGCCTAACTATTGTCCAACTCAAGTTGATTCCTAAGAAGGTCAAGAATCATTCTCTTCTTTGCTATTAGAATCACATCATTTAATGCATCTCAAAACCTAAATATAGGCAGACAATAAAAGCAAGGAGATTATCTCTGAAAACCTTCACAATGGCTATAAAATATATGCAATGACTCTTTTTTCTTCTCAAGCACTGTAAATAGAAAATATTTTGAAGAATGAAGATTGACGACCACAATGAAACTCTGACTATAAGAACATGCACAAGATCGTAAGCTTCAAAGCCTTGTAGTTGTAAAAAAGAACATTGTTTGTGTTCATATAGTGATCTAGAATATTGATAATCTTTGTATACGTCGAAAGACACTACTCCTCTTTCTAGTGATTTTTTAGATCACTTTCTTTGTAAACCTGGTTAGTTTTAGGTAGGAATGGTTGTTGTCCAAATAATACTCGATTTTAGTCAAGAGTGGCTGGGTTTCAAATAATACTTGGGTTTTTTAGTTATGAGTGGTTGTAGTTCAAATAATACTTGACTTTTAGTTGGAGTGACTTAGTCCAAAGAAAACGTGGGCTTTTAGCTAGGAGTGGTCGAGTGTCAAAAAATTCTTGGGTTTTGCTAGGAGTGTCTAAGTGTCAAAAAGTACTTAGATTTAGTTAGGAGTGACTAGGTTTAGAGAATCTTTGACTTGTACTTCACAACTGTAGTTTGCTTTTTGAAACTTAACTAGTTGGTCAAAAGTTGGATGTAGTATGAACTATTAGACAAACCAATATAAAAGTATTGAGTAATATTTCCTTCCTTAATCTTTTACATTGCATGTATATTGTATGTACTAATTAAAGGGGAACATTTTGTGAAAAAGTCTTTGAAAAATCTTGGACATATCATATGTCATACAACCTATCTTCTGACTTTCCAACATCAAGCGATACTTTACGAATAAGTTTTAAAAAGATTTTGAAACATAATTCAACCCTCTCTTCTTGTGTTTTTCCTATTTTTCAAAATAATTTTCATGATACAAAAGCAATTTAGTATAGATTTTGCTTTGCAAAATAGTAGGTTAAATTGAATTTAGAATCCAAGATAACACGAAATTGTTATAGTACTTCTAAAGATCAAAGATTGGATAGTGAGGTATTAAAAGAGATCCATTCACAAATTGAACTTGCTTTTTGAGATTAAGAAACATTTCATTCATTCATATTAGTTGTGGTAATTCTTGTTTGTGAGCAATGAAGTCAGTGAAATTCTAAAAGGATTTTCGCCTCATGAAAGTAATAAACACGAAATGCTTAACATAGAGATGTTAATGCGGGTTAGTCCGCCACACATAAGTTTGTCCCGCATTTGCCCCGTCCCGCATAGAAAACGCGGGTTGATTTTATTGGTATGCCCCACATGCGGGCTTACTCGTATAAGAAGTTGTTTTTAAAAAATTCATGAAAAATAAATTTTTAAATAGAAATTTTAAATAATTTTTTTATTAATTTTTTATTTATTTAGATGAATTAGGTAAATGATGTCACAATATTATTCTCACGACACATGCGTATTAAGATATAGGTAAAAAAATATTATAATGATATTCTTATTTTCAATGAAATTTGAATTTAAATCGTACTAGTTTGACTAATGAAATATTTCATTAAATATAGACACTTTTTTTAGGTAATACATTTAGACATATGATTACTATTCTAATTTGAAAATTAATATAAAATAATATACATATATAATATAATATTTAAATTTATTATAAAAAAGACTAAATTCTGACTACTACATTTAGCATTTGATAATTATTGAAACCTAACAATATATGCATTTCATAAAGACAAAAAAACCCTATTAAATATTAAAAACTCATTATCGAATTTCGTGAAGGTGTTATGAATTAGAGATTGAGAATAGTTTCTTTGTGCACCTCCATGCTTTTCTTCTTGCACCTCATACTTCAAAAAATACTCAAATTACCCTTGATATTTTTATGAATGTTTTTTTCTTTAATTTCGGAATGCAAAATTCAGAGAATTCCCCGATTATGGAATCTGGAAGTTAAAATTGTGTTTCGGATTGCACGATCCATAATACAAATTTTCATTCCAGATTATAGACTTTGAAATGGATAAATTTAGAAATTTTTAAAATATGAGGCTGCAAGAAGAAATTATGGAGGTATAGAAAGATATTTTTAAATATTTAAAATATGCAGGTTATGCAGTCTTGTCCGTCCCACCCCGTCGACACAAGTTGTGGGTTATGAAAGACAAACTTAAACGGGCCAATAAGTTCAAATAAACCGTCCGCTTCGCGCTTTTTTTTAACTGATCCATCTCACTTTATCATCTCTAGTTTAATATTATATTTTATGGTAGAAAATGACTAAGAGAGATTTTTGTGAAAAAAAAGTAATAAGGGAAGGAAAATTAAAAGTTATTTATTCTTCATCCATTCAATTGATTAAACAAAATAAAAGAATTAACATACAAGTAGTGTTGATTGTTCAAGACTAAACACTAGAGAAACTAACTAAACTACATGAACTATTTTATGCCATATCAATAACATATAAAATCTAACGACGTTAGATTAACTATTTTATACCTTGTCATAACAGAAAATCTAACCACACTACATGAACTATTTTATACCTTTTCACTGGATAAACTATTGAATTTGGTAACCATTCAAGAAAGGAAAAAAGGCTAGGTTCCAACAAAATTAACAAAAACTGTAAGATAGAATGAAATAGGCATCGACTTCTTTGGATCCAATAAGCACTTATCCTTCATAAACATATTTAAACCACTGATTTCTCATGTGCAATGATCCAATTCCAAATTGCAGTGCAACAAAGCAAATATCCCAGTCTAATATCTTTGAATATTCTATACATTCAGATCCTGCCAAAATTATAAATACAAAATCAAATCAAACTTGAATGTTTATACATCCCAATCACTCCAAAGTTATCCATATATATGTCTGTATATGAACACATACAAGTCTTTCAAAAAAACAACAATCTGCTACTAAGATCATATGGTATCTGCCCAGGGGTATAAATTGTTCTTCAATCTAGGAATTTACTCATGCCCAATGTAGGAAATTGCAATGCTTTCTGTCAGATACAATACTCAGTTGATGAATTATTCAACTAACATCTATCTTCCTGATACTTTACTATGCAACCTTAAGCTAGCTAGGTGTAAAACTTCAACTAATTTTTCTTCTTCATTTTCATGCTACTTTCTAAAATTTTCTTTCACACAAGCCTAATTTTATTTAACAAAAGACTCTAAATATCCTTCCCTCACAAGTGTGATTCCTCCTAGCTTGAGTTTACACAAGTACTTTCTTCCCTAAGCCAAATAAGACCTTCAGCTTAATAATTCTACCCTTTTTCTTTGCTATTAACCACCTTAGAAAACCTACCCTTCAGCCTACAATTGATAAAACCAAAAGGTTTCTATAGATCAAACAGTGAAAGCAAAGGACTAACCATAATGTATTAGATAAATTACCTCATAAAAATGTGGCAATTGCTTTCTGCACCATACCACCACACCCAATTCCAGGATAAAAGACGAAAATGTCCTTAAAAAATGGGATACATGTAAAAATACATTTCGGACTCCCTTTTTGAACACAATAATCTCTTTTGGATCTAAATGTATTATTTTCAGTTTCAAATTTTTTTATCCAGAATTAAATTTTGATTTTTTTTTTCAGATTTTTATTTCCGAAAGACAATAATCTCTTCTAGATCTACTTTTTCAGAATGTTGTTTTCAATTCCAAATTTTCATTCCAGAATAAAGGACATTTTCAGAATTTGAAAATTATGTTGGGTGTAGGTTTGTGGAAAGTATTTGCCTAAAAATGTTAGCATTAATTTTAAATTTAGTTTAATCTTAATCAGCTTATAAATAAAATTTATACTCACTTTAATATTATGAAGATTTTATTTTTAATCGATATAAAAAATTTTAACACACAATTTTATCGGTTAATATGTGCACACAATTTTATCAATACCAGTAAATATATGCCTAAGATTATATAGTTTTAAATAATTATCCAATAAATGTATAATTCTTACTAAAATAGACTTTAAATTATTTAATACGATTTTAAAAAAATAACTTTAAATTTATTTTAACTTTACAAAATCAATTTAAAAAAACTCACATATTCACTATGTTATCTTTAGTCATTTTTAAGATCTGCAAGATAATGTAGATAAAACTTCTTTTAATGGAAAACACGTAACCATTAATTGGTCATAAATTTTACAGAACTCAGTACAATATAGTATAAAAAATTAGAAAAAAGAACATATAGTGGGCACATGAACGAGAATCGATATAAAATTGAGTTCGTACTAGTGATTATACACTGGTGCAGAGGCAGGGCATGTTCATCCAAAACTGCATAGGATTCGGCCACATCTATGATCCTTCATCCCAGTTAATTCCTAGCACCTAAAAAGGCTATGTCAATCAAATGTAATAAAAGAGTTACACAACACTCAAACATAACCACTTTTTAACTCTATATTTGCTTCTACAAATGGAAAAGAGCCTTCGCTAATTTGTTTTTATTTCGTATAAAACAAATATTAATTTCAAGAAAAAATAAATATGGTCACTTTTCACTCAAAAACAAAAAAAATTACAAATATTTTACTAATACTTATAGTTTTAATTATTGTAATAAGAAGAATAAACAATTAAAAATACATATTAAATAATAATTTTTTATTTTTATCTTTTCTCTATTAATTCAAATAATTTTACTTTTTACTCATTTCTAGTCATGTTTTCCTTTTTTCTATTCTCACTTCTTATATCTAATCTAATGAAATACATTTTTAATTGCAGACTCACATATTTCAACGAAATATAGCATACTATTACTTAGTACATCAATAATTATGTATTAAATAAATGCCTATTAAAATTGAAAAGGCTGTGTGTGTATTGTTTTGTAATTTTAAAACCTAAATATACTTGTTAAAGAATTATATAATTGTTGTTAAATACTAAATATTCTTCTTCTATGTAAGCTATTTTTTATTTTAAATATTTATAGTCATGTTGTGCAACGTTAAATTTTTCACATAAAAGAAGAATAAATTTATCTACAATAATGTTTGTATCTAAATAATTACGTTACACGAGATAAACAAATAAAAATATTAACATAATTTTTTATATAAAATTATATTAATATTTAAACAAAAATACTGATTAGATGAGAATATAAACATTTACAAAAAATATTAACATACAATTATCAAAATAAATTTTTACTTTATATCAACTACTCAAAATCGAGAATTTAGATTTTTGGACGATAGTGACAGAAATAGTAAAAACGTTTAACAGGATCTGACAAGAGGACTTCTCTTTTTTTTCTGTACTTCACATGACAATGGAAATTTTGTGTTACATGCAGTGAAATGATGGCAAAAGTGTCATCGTTGAACAGTAAATCAAATAAAAATGGTGATATTTAAATTGTTAGTGTTAAAATAAAGAATGTTACACCACACATTCACTTAATATTTTTTTTTATATCTTTTTTCACGTGAACTTAATTTTTTTAATTTAAATTTTAAATATTTTGAATACTTATATTAAGTAAATTATTTTTATGTGATAAATAAATTTTTAAGTATCATTATAATGTTAAAATATTTATGTTAATATATTGAATGGATATTATAATATAATTTAAATTAAAAAAAAATTACGTAATAAAAAAAATATGGACAATGACTTTTTTTTAATAATTTTCTTATTATAAATATCTAAAATTTATATTAAAATAAAAATTAATTTTACATTATAATAAAAAACTGAAAAGATATTTAACTTTTATTGTTATGTAGTAATAAACGCTAAAAATTATGAAAATGAGTATCCTCCTCCTAGATTTGACTTTTATACATATATAGGAATCTTGTACCTCAACGACCACATTCGAAGTGGCTAGTTATCTTGTCGAAGATGAGTGTAAATTTATTATAGGCACATGTCTGAAGTCTGAACAGAAAACAACGTATCAACTATGCAGTTGTTGGTTTCAGAATGGTCCTGATATATATGACACAAGATAACATTTCTTGGTTCAGAAGCTTTAGCAGATTAACAATTTGCAATGTTCTTAGCAGATTAGACAAGCCTTATGATTGAACAAACATCCATTGAAAAGTGTTTTATGGTGGTCCTTATTGCAAACCTTCTTCAGACATGTCACTTATATGCTCTGACTCTGACAACAGAATGAGTAATTATGCTTGCTACATATAATGCAATCTACTCATTAACCCCATTACCAAATTCATAAGATATTTGAGTAAATTTTTTTTAAATAATTTTTTTTTATGTTAAAGTATCATTGTTCAACATCTCAGCTATTAAAAAATAAATAAAAATAAAGAAAATAAGAAAAATATGGGAGACTAAACCAAAACTTACTAGATGATAGTTTATTGTACCAAATAAAAGATTCTCTATGAATAATCATAAATTAGTCAACTTATCAGCACATGCATTTCCTCCATGAAAAATATGAATAATCCTAAACCTGATTTTTTCAGAGTAATTAAGACAAGTATTTCATCGATTCCGAAGCATTAAAAGAACATTTGTTCTAACAGTAAACGCAACACAAACCAAAATAGAATCACATTTCATCCAGACATTAGTAAACCTCATCTTTTAAGCTTCCTTCATAACATGCATAACCACATAAAACTCAGCAATCAGAACAGTCTAAACTTCAAGAAACGCAGAGAAAGTTCCAATAAATTCTTCCATACTCCTACGAAAAATACATCCACAAGTAGCAAAATCAAAATATCTCCTAGCAGCCCCATCAATGTTAATTTTAACTAAGTCCGATGAAGAAACTCACATATAACAGAAAGTCCTAGAATATGATTAAGAATGTAAGTTTTTTATTGACTAAAAATAAAATATGATTTGTATAATAAAATAAAATTGTTATAGAATTTTGAATTTTAAAATAAATATTACTTCCAATGCCTCGATTGAGTGATATTATTTCAACATACTGAGACTCTAAAAATAAACTATCGTTTCATTAGTGCTCTGGGAGGCTACTTTAAAATGTACATAAAGTTATACTTATGATTGAGTTGAGGGTGGTGTAGTTTTATTTTTTGGTTTTCTCTGAAGCTTATAACACATCCTCTGGAGGAGGAAGCGAGAGAGAGAAGTAGAAAGAAAAAGCAAAAAATGTTTGATAACTTTTGGGGGTTCTGAATGATTGTCTGGTGAATTGAATAATGCGACTGAAAAGTGAAGGATCACAGTGGGCATAAAAAAATTAATGTCTAGGGTGTGCTTGTTCCAGCACATGCTTGTGTTGTGTAAATTGAATGAAATGTCATTGATTTGGGTTTAAAATCTGAGCAAATAGAACAGTGGAGATACTCATAAATGGAATGCTGGTTTTGTTCTCTGCCAAGTTTTGAAGTGAAGCTGCTGCTACACACACATTAATTCATATTCCTTGGTTCAAAATGTGTGAAGTAAGAGCGTGTTCAACATTGAATAGCTTTTGGTGGGGTCATGCCCTATCTATGAACCCCTATCAAATCTTCTTCACACTCCAATTTAATGGTAAGTGTAAGTAACGTAACGTTGATGTTCATCTTAACGTTCAGCGCCGCGCCTATTCTGTAGATCACAGTCTAACGCAACATCTATTGCTTCCAATAGCTCTGCCCTACCCTCTCAGTGTTTATTATTTTTTTATTTTTTTACTAAACTAATGTTTTTTCCAAAATTACGATTTTGGATAATAAAAAACTTTTTAATGAGAATGAATAATCTCATGGATAAATTTTAAAGTAAAAGTTGTACTTATAAATATAATTTTAGGACATTTTCACTTTGAAATTATATCCATAGATACTACTTTCATAAGTTGTATTCATAAAATATGACTTACACATATGTAGTTTTTTTATAAAAAAAAATCACTATTTTAATGTAAAAACTCTTTTTTAATAAATTTCAGTTTTTTTATTAATAATAATTTTTAAATCAAAACTCATACAAATTTAATTAAGTGAAAAGTAACTATATAAAAATTATTAAATTTAAACATATTATTTTAGATTTTTTTATTTATTGTATCTTAGTGAAAATGTCAAGTTTAGAGTTGCATTAGAACAAAATAAAATGTTTACTAATTTGAGACAATCTGATGTAAAGTTTTTAAATCTTGGAAACTCAAATCATAATACATATATATTAAAAATTAAATAAAAAAAATACAATTATAATATAATCTAAAAGAAAAATGGGTTCGATTTAAGAAAATAAATATAAATAAATAGGTGAAAATTGAATTAAAAAATGAATAATCTTACACCCTTTTATTTTTCTTATTTCTTATTTTTATTCTGCCAAACATAGACACCTTGATAAAAGTTGTTTAAAAAATTAATACAAACTATTTTTTTTAATATCTTTCTAACTAATTTTTTTATGGTAATATTAAAATAAATTTTATTAAAAAATTATAAAACAAATATTTATATTAACTTTTATAATGTTATAATTATGAAGTAAGAAAAAATACTATTTACTGTAATGAATTTTATATAAATAATAAAATAAGTTATATTAATAAGAATAAAATAAAAAACAAATTATATAAACCAAACGGTTATAAAATAAAATCTTACTTATTAATTGTTATTACTTTTATAATGTTATGATTATACAGTACTTTGAATAATTATTATTTATTATAGATAATTTTTTATAAATAATAATAATATATATATATATTATATTAATGAGAATAAATAAAAAGAAAAAATTGTAAACAGTGATAAAATGATTATTAAAAATCTCCAAAAATAATAATAATAATAATATAATAATAATAATTCATTGATTATAAACATATAATTGATTATATTGAAATCATAATCAATTACCTTCGACTGAGTTAAAATTGGTTTCCTCTATGATGGCAAATAATTGATTGTTTTATATATACATAACAATAAAAACGTATTTTAGCAATCATATATTTTTCGTTAAACAACTTAAATCAGTTGCAAATATATTTTGTGACCAAATTAGTAATTGGAATCATATGGTAGTAAAAAATTTAGTCACAAAGTAGTGAATGATCAAATTTCTGTTGAATAGCTACCAAATTATATATCATTAGTTTGTCACTAAAGAATAAGAGACCAATTTATAAATAAAAAATATCTTAAGTTCAATCGTTAATTTGATAGTATAAATAAAAGAATGGTGAGATGCTAATGAGTCAAGTTTTTATTTAAATTTAAATATTTTTCTGTCGCTCAATTGATTATACATTTTTTTAAATAATCGAAGAATTTTTTTTTGGATCGCTAAATTATAAATTTATTCTATAATGGTCATTGAGATTTTTTCAAATATTAAAACCAAATAATTTGTTTGTTGTATTTATAATATTTTTGACCTGTTTATAAATGTTAAGAATTTAATCATGCTAAATAATAGTAAACTCCAATACATAATCTAGTAAAGAATAGTATAAACATTACCTGTATAAAATATTATGTGATCCAACATAAAACTATAATGAAAATAGTTCCAAGCAAAAATGCAAGATTTAAATATAGTTAAGCATTTAACTAATGATTTTTTTTTTATCTATCATCACTAATATGGTCTAATATGTCATCTTCGTCAGTAGTAGGATTTGTAAGGCCAGCCTGACGTAAGATTCTTCATTTGAATGTGCTGTAAAATAAGTTTCAAATGTTCATCTTATTGGTGTACATGTTTACTTTGTTGTTCATGTTTTTTCATCAATTGCTCCATCTTTTCTTCAAATGTCTTCTCATTGTCATCCTTTTCCATAAATTCAACATTTAACTTCCAAATAGTCTTACACATTTCTTTAATTTGATGAATCACTTGAGTTTGACTGATAGTAGAGTGAACATCTATAGAACTAATAAACTTTTTGTTCGATTATTGCTTTATTATATTTTCGTTATTGCTTTACTTGAACAATTTCATATCTACTTTGATTCCTATATTGAGAGTATTATAAAACCTTTCACACTAAAAAATAATTGAATACATCATTGGCAAGTTAATGTACTTGAATTGAATAATATTAGACAATATTCCATAGAAATTTGACTCTAATATTAGACACCTATTGTTGTGTCTCTTTCTTCACGTCTTGAGTCAAACACTTATTATGAAGTTGTGAAACATGACTGTAGGAGAAAAGTTATACAATGTGAGATATCTGCTTTTGAGTCAAATCAAACATGGGGGATTGTTCTTATGCCTGAGGACAAAACGGCCTTACAAATGGTATTAAAAAAAAGTATAAGGTTAATGGAACAGTTGAAAGGTATAAAACCAGACTGGTAGCAAAGGGATACACACAAACATGTCATTGTCTACCTTGATACTTTCTCTCTAGTAGCAAAGATTACCACCATAAGGTTGTTTCTATCTGTAACTTCTATCTATAATTAAGAGTTGAAACAATTAGACATAAATAATACCTTTTTACATGGAGAGTTGAAAGAATATGTGTACATGATTTATCCTCCTGGATTGACTTCTATTCAACCAAGATAAGTTTGTAAATTAAAAAAGACTTTATATGGACTTAAGCAAGCTAGCAGAGAGTGGTTTGCAAAACTGTCATCTTTTTTTCTTTTTGCAAGATATACTCAATCTATGAATGATCATTACTTGTTCGTTAATTCTTCTAAAAGATCTTTTACAACATTATTGGCGTATGTGGATGATATAGTATTGACAGAAAATGATAAAGAGGACATTCATCGAATCAAATGAGCCTTAAATCAGACATTCGAAAATTAAGGATTTTGGAGATTTAATATATTTTCTTGGTCTAAAAGTAGCAAGAAGTAAGAAAGGGATAATGGTGAATATTCACTTGAAATGGTAATATATGCAGGTCTTTTAGCTTGCAAACCTACACTCACTCCTATTGATAATCATGCAAAATTGTCTTCTAATAGGAGTGTTCCTTTCACAGATATTCAAGCCTGCAAAAGATTGATTGGAAGACTTATGTATCTTACTAACTTTACATAACATTTTATGTGCAACAATTTTCTCAATTTCTTGTTAAGTGTATAATTGCTCACTACTATATTGCGACAATTAGAATTCTCAAATATATTAAAGGAGCTCAAAGTCTTAGTTTATTTTTCTCTTCCAACACTTCTACTCATCTAAAAGCCTCTTGTGATAGTGATTGGGCAAATGTAGTGATTCAAGACAATCAGACTGATTTTAGTGTGTATCTTGGGAATTCCCTCATATCCTGAAAATCAAAGAAGCAAAGAACAATATCAAGGAGTTATTGTGAAGTTGAGTATAGAGCAATGACCACTATTACATGTGAAATTCAATGGTTAACTTATCTTCTTCAAGATTTCAGTTTCTTTTGAGCAACCATTTCTACTATGACAATGACTCAGCAAGATACATTGCATCAAATCCAGTGCGAACACATAAAAATATAGTCACATTGTTAGGGAAAAATTGAAGAAGGTTCTGATCCATTTGCTTCCCATTTTCACCACAGAGCAATTGATTGACATTTATACCAAAGCCTTGAGTCCTCAATCTTTCAAGAGTATTTGTTCCAAGTTAAGTCTCATAATATTTGTTCCCCAACTTGCGGGGATATCAAAGGATATAAATACAAAGCTTCTTCAAGAAAGCTAATATAGTTTTTGTCTTTTCTAATTCTTAGTTGTTTTAGTTTGTACACATGTCTAGTATTTATTTTGTCTTTTTCTAATTTTAACCTTTATTGACTCTTTATTTTACATCATTTCTCTTTAGTTAGATCTAGAATGAGTGTACTACTTATATATATTCTTACTCACTGCTTTGATTTAAAAAAAAAAACATAAGAAAATTTATTCACATGTCCTTTATCTTTCTTTCTTCTCTTTTGTTCATCTCTATTCGATTTTGTTCATTTATGTTTTTTTTTTATATAATAACTTTATCCTTATATATAACTAATAATGTATTACTTGCAATGATATTTTGGTCTAAATTTATTTCTCATAATTTTTTTAAACTATTATTTTTAGAATGAAGGAAGTATTAATTATCCTTGCAATTTACGCAAGACCTATTATTTATCCAAATATTTTTATGATCTATTCAAATAAAGTGAGTAATTATTCCAGAGAATGGAGTAAGATGATTTTAGATAAAATATTAAAAATATTTTTTTTTTTGTAAAAGTTATATACTCAAGTTTATAAGATTTTATTTGAATCTTATAAGACATTAAAACATGCTGATGTATTATAAAATTTGAAACTCAGGATATCAAATATCATTTTAGTTATAAGAATAAAAAGTTATTTTTATCTTAAAAACAACTCTATTTTCTACTGAATTTATGAAAAAAAATATTATTAAAATGCAAGTCTTATAAAATTTATATATTGAAATATAAGTTATTATAAGATAATATGACATAATAAAATCTAAAAGGTAAATTTAAACGTTATAATACATCTGTTTGATTATAATAAAATATTTATGCAGTTTATTATTTTATCCTTTTCTTTTTCATCTAATTAAAAATTATTTAAATATTAAAAGTTACATAAATATATAATTAATAAAAGAATAACTGATGTGATCTTAAACTTTGTAAATACCAAATAAATAAAAAGAATCTTCAAAAAAATTGCCACTCAAAATGAAAATATTAATAAAACATAATATAGTTAGCCACTTTCCTTAAATGAGAACGAAGGTACTAAAATATTAGTAAAATATAACGTAAATAGATCATTTATTTGATATGTAAGTGAAGTTATATATTTTTTTTCTTATACTATTTTATATGAGAAAAATTAGAAATAAGAATAGTATAGTATAAAACAAAAACATCAGTTTTAAGGGAAATCGGAATGGGTAAAATAAGATATAATTTAGGAGGTGGTAGTAAATGAGCAGAAAATATGCATGATAATTGTAAACTACACAAACCCCAATATTTTGAGTACTTTGAATACGAAGAAGTTTGACTAATTTGTCTCATGTTATTCTTCGATATCGAAAACCTAAATAATAGATGCCCCTCAAAGAAAAATTTAAGTTAGCTTAAATTTATAAAATTAATTTATACTAATATAAAATTTGTATCAACTTGTATATAAATATAATTTTCTTTAATTAATACAAGTTCTTCAACATATTTTTCATTTCAAAATTTGTTAACTCATACATAAAATTATATATTGATACTAATAAATTAACAGATTCTCAATATGATAAATTCTATATAATTTTAATATAATATTTGAAAGTAAATTTTAAATTCAACTAAACTTTATAATAAACTTTATAAAAAAAATGGATTCATATTTTTGTCAGCTTAGCTTATATACTTGATGGAGGATCTAAGATCTGTATCAGTTACATTAATAAAATATGAAGAAATTATTATAAAAAATAAAAATATTATCCCTAATTTAAAATTTTGAAAACAGTGATTTTTTTTTCCTTACTTTTATACATTGTTTATCTCATAGCTGATTTTGTAGTATAAAAGACAGCATTGACTAATGTAGTAGTACTAGTGTAAAGTGCAAAGATACTAAAAAGACAAAGTTGTACGAAATAATTGAGATTTTAGCAATAATTAATAAATTGTAGCGTAGGAGAGTGAGCAACCTTGTGGGGGGCACAGGAGTGTGCTGGTCCTAGGCCTCGGAAAGTGAAGCAAGCAAAGAATGCAATGTGGAACAACTTGAGGAGAAAAGTAAGCATCAGGATCCGACAGTAACCTCAGTTTTTTTTGTTTTTTTTTTTCTTTCAACTAAATTAACCGAAACCATTATCTCAAATTACCAAACTACCCTCTCCTTTCTGAAAAGGGCTCGTTGGTCGAGAGACTCCCAACAAACCTCTCAAACCCGAACCTCTTAACTGCACTCATCTCACCACCCATCACATTTACAACATTTACTGTTTTGCCACTCCCCCTTCTATATCTCCCTCCTTGCATTCAACACTGCTGCTTCTACCACATTTACTTCTTTTTCTCTTCCCAGGTTTCTTTCTGCCTCTCTGTAACTGGTTTTCCCTCGTTTCAACTTTGTCCTTTAGCTTTGTTTTTTCTCTCCTCATGCATTATTTTATGTTATGGAAATTTGAACTCCAGATTCTCTCCCTCCTCCACGTTTCTGTTCTTTTATATTTTTTTGTTTTTATTTTGTTATCATATTGCTGTGGGAATATAAACCGCTTCGGCATGTGTTCCACTGCAGGGGAGAGGAAACGTTAGTGCCTCAATGGGATTGCTTGCTGCTCTGTGTTGTTCAAGGTCGTTTTCTACTGTTGGACATCACTTGTCTTTTTTAGCCATTAAATAATTCATTTACTTGCAGGCCAATTACATATGTTGTTGGCATTAAGTTATACTTGATTTTCTGTGTTTCTATCTTTTCATCTCTCTCGTTTTCTTTGTTGTTTCTATTTTCTTTACTATTTACTATCCTATTTTTTTATTGTATGTACCATTTTCTTATCTCTCTTTTTCAGTTCCCAATCCACCCCATATGGGTGAACTTTTACATTTTTCTACAAATTTTTATTTTGTTTTGGAGAAATGACAGGTAGACCACCTTGAGATTTTAAAAAAGAAAGTGGGAGCTAGAGAGATAAAGAAAGAAGAGATAGAGAGAGAAATATAAAATGAAGAAGGTTTAATAAAGTGTTTAAGAATGATAAGGTGTTGATGTATCATTATTGTTTATTTTGACCACATTATCTTTGTATGTTTTCTTGAAGTGGTGTATAGGAGGTATAGAGAACTGCGTTTTTGTGCTTTGCTTTGCTGGGTTGTGTTATGTCCCCCACCCCTTTTTGTAGTGCAAACTCTCTGTGTGATTTCTATTTCGCTTTGTGTTGATGTTTTGTATGTCTTGCAGGTAGTGAAGGTTGCATTGTTTGTAGTGGATTCTGACTTTCTAAGTGTGAGATGATGATGGAAGGGCGGCGGCATTCAGTTGATATTCCAATTTCTAAAACTCTTGTGGCATTGAGGAGAGTCAGGTCATTGAGGGATCCTTCAACTAATTCTATGAGCAAACTCTCTTCTTTGGTTGATAATGTGCACTGGGAAAACGGTTCTGCTAATGAGATTTCCCTGCGGTTTTCTGATGCTGCACGGCCACGTGATTCTGATGACAATGCTGCTCTCAGATCAAGAATTTTAGGTTTCAAGGGACAATGGGAGCAGAATGATGCTGATTTTGTATTCAACTCAAGGTTGAAGCCTAGTGGAATTTCTTGTCAGGGTGTCCAACAAGATGGTGAACTAGTTTACTCTAAGCGTAAAAGTGAAAGCTGTGGTAGCAACCATGGGAGTAAAGAATTGGACTTGGCTCGTATTGTGCTTCCAAGTAACAATGATTTCAAGGATGGGGATTCATGTTATATAGCAACTGCTAGATCATCTCAATTAGGGAGATTAGATTGCTCTAAGTCAGCAAAAAAGTCTCTGCGCAAGAATAAAGTAAAACCATCAGAGTTAGTAGGCAGTACTGATGATGGCAATGCTAGTCCATACCCTTCTGGTTATGATGCTTTCTCACCCTACAGTGGTTCAGTAGGTATAAATCAAGATATGGATGGTTTAGATAATAATGATAACGGGTGTGGAATAAGCTGCTGTTGGTCAAGATCACCAAGATTTAGAGAATCAAATCTATATGGTGAGATAGAAGACCGTCCTTTGATATCTCAGCGAGTTGACGAGTCAGATCTTCATTCACACAGAAGCATGAGACACAATGGTGGTGGGATTAGTCTGAATTTGGAAACTCCTAGGAGTTTGTCCATGAAATTTAGGCCTAAATCATTTAGTGATTTGGTGGGACAAAATGTGGTAGTGAGGTCTTTGTTGGGGGCTATCTCCAGAGGAAGAATAACATCATTTTACCTCTTCTATGGTCCGCGTGGCACCGGCAAGACATCTGCATCTAGGATATTTGCTGCTGCACTGAATTGCCTTTCTTTTGAGGAGCAGAGGCCATGTGGCCTATGCAGAGAATGTATTATATTCTTTTCTGGAAGAAGTAAAGATGTTAAGGAAGTGGATTCTGTGAGAATCAATCGCACCGACCAGGTTAAATCCCTTGTTAAGAGTTCAAGCATCCCTCCAGTCTCTTCGCGTTTCAAGGTTTTCATTGTTGATGAGTGCCAGCTATTGAACGGGGAGACATGGGCAAGCATTTCAAATAGTCTAGAGAACCTTTCTCAACATGTTGTTTTTGTGATGATCACTCCTGATTTGGATAAGCTTCCTCGGACTGTGGTTTCCCGTGCCCAGAGGTATCACTTTCCAAAGGTTAAAGACGCTGACATTGTATGCAGATTACAAAATATTTGCGCCGAAGAAAGTCTTGATTTTGAACAGGAAGCTTTGGACTTTATTGCTGCAAAATCCTGTGGGTCTGTTAGGGATGCAGAAATGATGCTTGATCAGATGAGTTTGCTTGGTAAAAAGATCAATATTTCTTTAGCTTATGAACTTGTAAGTCTACCACTTTTGTTCCATATATGTATTCCCTCCAACTAACTTCAATTTTTCCTTGGCATTCTTGCTTACCCATTTGTTGTTCTGCAGACTGGGATCGTTTCTGATGATGAATTACTAGATTTGCTGGATCTAGCTTTTTCATCCGACACTTCAAATACAGTCATTAGAGCTCGGGAGCTGATGAGATCAAGGATAGATCCTTTGCAACTTGTATCACAACTAGCAAATCTCATTATGGACATACTTGCAGGGAAATGCGAAAATAGTGGTTCAGAAGTCAGAAGTAGATTTTACAGGAAATATACCTGTAAGTGGTGTTTCTGAAGCATAATTTATTTTATATTCTATTTAGCTTTAAGCAAAAATGCATTTGGTGTTTCAACGTTTTTGCACTTAATGTTTGTCTCTCTGGTAAAATTCTATTATGCTCATATCTTAGTTCTGTTATCTGACTGATTGTTTTCTCTATTATAGCGGAAGCTGATCTGCAGAAACTAAACAATGCATTGAAAATACTTTCTGAAACTGAGAAGCAGTTGAGAATTTCGAAGAATCAAACAACATGGTTCACCGTAGCTCTCCTACAGTTAAGCTCTGTAGATTATCAATCTGTGGATGCAAATGACACCAAATTTAGTCTTAGAGGTGCATGCAATGGAGGCGAGCTTAACCTTTTTCCTTGGCTTGTTACATTATTTTCAATTCCTTTTCTCCTTGGTGTGTTGGATATAAATACTAACAGCCTCATTACACTATCCTCACAGGTCAAAACTTGGAGCATTTTGCAACAGGCCTGTGTGCTAACAAGTCATACAGATTAGAAGTGCCGGAGGATCACAAAGGAACATTGGATTCCATTTGGTATAAAGCCACTCAGATGTGTCATTCTAGTCAGCTCAAAACTTTTCTCAGGAAGAAGGGGAAGTTGTCGTCACTTCATGTTGATCGCAGTACAGCTTGTAATTTCCTTTCTCTTTTTCTAGTGTTGCTATTCATTTACCATTCAGTTAAAAATTTATCGCATCATAGTAGACCTGCTTTCTGCTGTTATGTTTGGGGGTTTTGTCACACTTCTTCTTTGAGAAATTTGCTTCTTTATTGTATAAAGAGAAAGGCCACCAACACGCCCTTTTAGAACACCCCTTTAAATAAACTCATGTTGGTTGGAATTTATTAGAAATGACAGTTGTGTGGGTCTCACT
Source organism: Phaseolus vulgaris (assembly GCF_051622355.1). Lineage (NCBI taxonomy): Eukaryota > Viridiplantae > Streptophyta > Magnoliopsida > Fabales > Fabaceae > Phaseolus > Phaseolus vulgaris. The sequence goes on along the minus strand of NC_143506.1, from coordinate 27,506,212 downwards.
TTTATTTTATGAACTTCCCTCTTGATTTTGTACTTTCCTTGTAAATTTTAACCATTTGGAGGGAGTGTGTTTTTTAAATATATTCTATGATTTAGCAAGTATGTGCCATCAAATTCAGCTTCTTTTCCATAATCTTGGTCAGATTTATATTTTTGAAGTTGAATATACTGCACTCCTTTTAGTTCTCCTCCCTAATGTACTGAGTGATGAATTTAATAATACACTAATTTGCAGGTCTTGCTATAGCCGAGTTGGAGTTCCACCATAGCCACCATGTATCCAAGGCCGAGAAGTCATGGAAAATGATTGCAAGCTCCTTGCAATTCATATTGGGTTGCAATGTGGAGTTGAGGATCACTTATACACCTTGTGCTTCAGATTCTAAGTATTCCAAATTGAAGAGATCAACTTTCAGTATCTTCACTTGTTCCCGCAGAAATCGGCAACAGAAGTCAGCATCATCTAATGAACAAGGAAGTGAATCAGATTGTGCTGATTGCACCTCTGAAAATCCCATGATGAAGGACAAAACTTCTACCTCTGATTGTGGAATGGATGCTGTAACAGCTTTGAGGAGTTGTGAAGGGAACTTGCTGAGCTCAGGAGAAAGATTTTTGAATAGATCATTTCAAGAGAGTATGAGAACATCATGTGCTGAAGTGGATTCTTCCAAGGAAAAGGGATGCAACGGTGCTCATCTAGATCCATCAATCCTCGATTCAGATAATGAACACTTTAACTGTTTTCCTAAAACCCTTTGGCTTCAAAAGAAGTTCCGTTCTTCGTATTCATCCAAGTTTACTTTTCAAGGCATTCAACAACAGAAAGATTTTGTTTTATCTGTCCCGAAGTGTACATGTTCTGGGACATATACATATGCTAATGAACCCTGCATTTTTTCCGGTACTTGTAAGAATTGCACCAAAGCCTCTTAGAAGAAGTAAGTTTTGTTATGTGTTTACATTGTTATAGTTGTTGAGACTGCATTACAGTGATAAAGTAGCATAGTTGGATAGAATGAAATGAAATTAACATTCTTGTGCTTTGATTCAGAAATTCCAAATGGTGTTCTCCATGAAATAAGTGCCATGAACTTGTGGACGGAAAAGACTTAATTCTGATGTATAGACATCTATCGTGCATGGGGAGAAACTGTTGTTTCATTAAGGTGGTTCCTGACACCCTTGTATGGGAAACAAAAATTGTTTTGCTGCGAGATGATATTGACCATCCATAAATCCTGTTGGAACATTTAATAAAATTGTCACTTTTTTTTTTATAAAAGGATGACACGCAAATTTGGTGTAGTATCCGTAATGGATAATGTTAAACTGGTAGATTCAACTATTTCAATTTTGTAGGATTCGATTTATTTTTGTCACCCTTAATTATCACATATCATATTCATGTCAATTTCAACAATTTAGAACTATTATTCAATCTTATATTTTAAAAAATTACCATGATATATTAATAATAATTAACACTCAATATAGCATATATTGTACATACTTGCAGTATTTATTTTAAATCTACTCGAGATTTCTTCGAGAACCATATTAAGTTTTGATAATAATTATGCTGATTTGATGGATGACTCACTATATTCTTTACATAAATTTGATATTCTTTTTTTATGATCTGATGTCAAATTTATTTATAATAAACTTTATAATACCAACTTCGACGTATGTTTATATGCAATCCTTTATTTAGGAACTTTCGAAATGAACATGACATTTTTACAACTCCCTTCCCAAATTATGATGCGTGTCATACTGAGTGTCAAACTTCATGTAAGATTTTTCATGTTGGTGTTTGACAATAATTATATGTTTTTTTTTCTTTTTGAAATGTTGCAATCTGTTTTGGGAATTCTTGAAAGGAATAAAAAAATTATTCTCACAATTGGTAGAGCGTTCTTTATGTATACCAAATCAAAGAATAAAAGTCACCTTTGAACTCCACAACTTCATCATCAGACAGCAATTACCAAAGAAGTTGTATGGCATTAAAATAATTTTGCTAGAATTATGTTTTGATAAAAGAAGTTGTCCGGCCAATTTTGATTATTAATGAAGTCATTTATTCTGAAAATGAATTATAAATAATTAATAAATAGAATCATTTTAGAGGTTAGGTTCAACTTTTATACAAAACATAAAAATAAAACATACCTCTACTAGCAACCCACCCTAAGCCTGTGTTTGGATTGGGGGTGACACTGTAGCCGCAGACGGATGTTGGGTGCCACCCCGTTTGTATCTGTTGAATGGTGAGGGTGAGGAGAAAGTTGGCCAAAATGAGGGTCCTTTGAGAAGTGAAGAGAAAGGAGAGGGTGAGTAAGTGAAAGTCAGGTACAATGAGTGCAAAGTCATTTGTACCCTCAGTATTGTGTGAATTTTGAAAGTATATGGAATGAATGTGAGCAACTGAAAATTCGTAACATAATCGATTATGGAGGTTATACAAAAGTGAACATAATCGATTATGTATATGTATGACCATAATCGATTATGGAGGCTATACAAAAGTGAACATAATCGATTATGTATGACCATAATCGATTATGTTGGTTTTTTAACTGCATAAATAATCGATTATGTACCATAAAACTTTGGATAATCGATTATGTGTTGTTTTTAACGAAAGTGATAATCGATTATGTGCCATTAAATTATATTTTCTTTTATTTATAATTAAAACTTTAATTTTTTTTAATTAAATATAATGTGAATCAATTTGTTTTAATTAAAATCTATTTTAAATCTAGACCAAATTAATATAATTATTGTTTTTTATTGATTAATAGTGTTTTTTCATATTAGTCATAAAACATTGAATTTTCTGTGTTTAGAATATTCCTTTATTTTTTAATTCTTTTGTTTACAAAAGTATTTTTTAACATTTATTTCTTTATTTAAAAAGATTTTGTTTTTATTTGAAATTAGTATTTTTCAGTAGGAAAATATAAAATAACAAAATTTGAAATTAGTATTTTAACATTACCTTTATTGGAGCATTACTTTTTATTTATATATATATATATAATTTAAAGAATCATAAATAATATTAAAATTATCTAAATACATTAATTTAACTAACAAAATTAAATAAATTAATAAATTGAGAATTAATATAATTATATTTACATTTTATATTTTATTTATTTATTTGAATTTTACATTATTTTATTCTTTTATTTATAATTGAAAATTTAAATTATTTTTATTGAATAAAATGTGCACAAAAATAATTATAATTTTTTTCTTTTTTTTATACACAATGGTAAATTTGTAATCTTATCATTTACACTATTAAAAATAATTCAAAATATTCTTACAATCATCACATCACTCACATATTTCAATAAATTTTCCTCACACATCCACTCTAACATACCCCAATCCAAACACTCTCAACTTTCTTCACACTTTCTTCTCAAATCTTCACACTTCCACTCCTCCACACCCTCTAATTCAAACAAAGCCAAGAGAGGAAGAAAAGTCACCACCTAATACAAGAGACCAAAGAACTAGATCAATTTACCATAACTTAAACCAACAGGTTCAACACTCTAAACAAACAAAAACAAAAAGTCGTGTATGGGAATGACGACTTCAATTATATTATAATTGTACTAAAGTCGAGTTCAGCGTGCACGTTTTACTTATTTTTTAAAAAAAATTGTTTGTTTTTTAAATGAAATAATTAATTAAATTATAAAATTTTGAAAAAAAAAATGGTTACGAAATTTGAATAAATTTAGTGGTTTTTTGAATTGAAAATTTAATTAAAAAATGTGTTAAAATCTTAAACTCCACACTATAAAAGATAAACCCTAACCAAAATCGTCACAAGTAAATCCTAAATAAAAACTCTAAACTCAAAGGTAAAAACACAAAATCGTAAAATTATTTAATAATAAATTTAGTTTTTAGAGAGATTATTTAATAATAAAATTATATTTTATTAGGTAATAGTAAATAAAACAACAAGGAACTATGACATGAAGGAAAACGAACGAATATGACAAGTTAATTAGAACAATTGTTTTAACCCAAAAAAGAACAAACAATATTGTTAGGTTTACATTAGGTTTATGGTTTAAGTATTTTCAGTTTTAGGATTTATATTTATTGTTTATAATTTTTATTGTAAGGTTGTTCTTAGGGGTTATGATTTAAGTTTAGGATTTAGAGGTTAGGATTTAGGTGTGACATTTTCGTTTTTAAGTTAGGATTGATGTATGATATACAATTTTAAAACCATTTTTTAATTAAATTTCAATTAATGTTCAAATTTTTTAAATTAATTTTTTTTATAATTTTTATTAAGAATTTTACAATTTAATTAATTGTTTCATTAAAAAAAACACAAACAACAAAAGAATCGGAAAAAAAAAAAACTCAACAAGGTTGAAGTTGTGATTGTTAAGTACGAATTCAGTGTAATTGTAATACAACTGAAGTCATCACCCATGCACGACTTCAATATTATTACAATTACATTGTGTTAAGCATGCACAACTCTAGGCTTGCTGATTTTAGCATTAGTAATTTTTAATGTGGATGACTTTATTGTCTAATCAAAATAGTGTAGGGTGAAAAACTTCTTTGAAACATAAGTCAAAATTATTTTCATGCAACACGATTTCTTTAGTTTTTTTTTCTAAGGATGATGAAGTCATGAACACGCTTTACCTGTTAAATATTTTTTTGCTCATATTAGGAATTAAAAAACCACACCATTTATAGAAAAAAATCCACAATAAATTAATAATCACTTGAAGAATAATTCCCATAAAAAAAAATCATAATAAAAATAATATAGTCCTCATTTCATTAATTAATATCACTATAGATACTAAAATCTCACACACAAAAAAATCACAACAAAAAAGCACAACTCATAACAAATATCATCCTCATTTTGGTAATGGATATCACTATAAAAACTAAAACCTCACAAATATAATATGACTAGTAGGTTGACCCGTGCAACGCACGTGACTTTTTCGAAATTTTTATATTTAAATATTAATATTAAAAATAATAAATTTATTTAGATATATATAAATTATTAATTTGATGAAATGAAATTAAATATATTGCAATAGTATAAATTTATATAATTTTAGTATATTAATGAATTTAAATAATGTAACATAATTAAAAATTCATCAATATATTTTGGCCATAATAAATACATTACAATATCAATACAATAAAATATTTTGAACAAATAGATTATTATATAAACAATTATCTAATACTATGTGTCCATTTTGAAGTCCTCTTATTTTGAAGTCCTCTTCACCAACCTCATGCTATCTTCAACCTGTAATTTAATCTGCAAAAAAACTCTCCAAAAAATCTTTGCAATTAAAAAATAGAATAAACTCTCCAAAAAATGTTTACAATTAAAAAATAGAATTCAGGAGATTATACCAAGTACAATTATTACAAAAAAACTCTCAGTAAATGTGTGTTTCTTCGAGAAACAGATTGTAGGCAAAATCATATTAAATTATGAATTCACCTTTTATGATCTAAATTAAATTAAAATGTAATGTAATATAATACAACTAAAACATAATGAAATACTATTATATAAATAACTAAAGATCTTAAAAACCATACAACAATAATAAACATATATACATCATCATGTTTCTATATAAAAAAAAAGCAACAATTAATACTTGAATGACTAATTAATAATAGACAATATACAAAGAATAAAACGAATATAAGTATTCTCTAATATTAACACAAAATATATATAATAAAAAATATGATAAAAGATTTTTCTGACTTTAATATACTGGCAATTGTTATAGTGTTAAACATATGTAATAATGCCAACCTATTATAAATATACCAGATAATGAAACAAATTTATAAATAAACAGATGAACAAATAGAATATGAACAATACTAAACAGAAACATATAGTGAATATAATATAAACATAAAGAGTACCTAACTGTTCAGTTTTCCAAAAAAGTCCAAGCAGAAACATAAATATGTATGAGCTTTCTTAGTCCTTGGTAACTATTATGCTATGAGAATAATAACCGAAATTATGCAGGATAACTTAAACTGTGAATAGAAGTAAGTAACAAAACCCTGATATGAGAAGAAGGATTTCTCGTATCACATTCGAAGATTATCTTGTCTCCTTCACGATAAGAATGAAGACTACAGAAATTCTTCCACCCTTTTCCAAGTTTAATCCGTCTAAAAGGAGGCTTCCCTTTTAAGATCTTGCATTCCACATTCATTAGTAGACCATGCAGAGTAACCTTGTTGAATCTCCCTTGTCGAATATATTGTGAAAATTTAGCAGGAAGATCCTACAACAATATCGAAATAATAAGAAAATAGAAATAAAGTAGAATAAAATAAAGAGCATTTTGAAATAAATCAATTTTATACTAACCAGATAACTGAGTTGGATACTTGATCGAGACAACTTTATTGAAAAATGATCAAAGGGACCAATGCTTAAGGGTTCCTTCCCTTCAATTTCTTCCAAATAACGATCTACTCCACTCTAAGGGACGTCATCCATATAAACAGTTATATGGAAGGCGTTGTGACCCACATAACGGAATAAAATGTAGTTATCATCTATTAAACCATAAAAATCAAATAAATTAAACCATCCACTCAATATTTCCGGCGACAATAAATTTTCGTTATATTCCACTATATGGACGTTTCCTTCTGAATCAGCCAGGGTCCACTCCTTTCCCAGTTCTTTTTGAAACTCGATGGCGAAAGCCCGATCTACATAACCAAGCTATTTTTTATGAAATAAAGAAAAAAAAAAGGTCAGGAAATGAAGACAATGTTGAAAAGAAGAAATTTTGGAAAAAAAAATAAATATACATACTTCACCACGGCTGTTCATGCACCAAAAGACTCCTCTTGTTGGAAGTCTAATGATTTCTTCAGCACTGGGCGCCATTAAATGAGTAGTGGAGAAAACACCAAGAACTCAGTAGAAGAGAAAAAGAGTAATAGAGAAACCACCAGAAACAAAGTAGTAGAGCACCAGAAAAAAAGTAGGGTTAAGGATATTTTATAAAAGATTTGGTAGAAATGAGTACGGTTGTTGGGAAGCGAAATATTTAATGTTTAATGTTGAAATGATTATCTATATCTACCAAATCTGATAGGGAAGAGGAATCAATATTTTGAGAAATGTGTAAGAGAGATTACATTAGCCACGTGTATCTGTAAAAATACAAAATCAAGCAAGTCAGACTAAATTAAAAAAAGTACAATCTGAAAAATTGTGAGTTGATTGCTATCAGATACATGGAAAGCACACATTTATCAATAAATAAAGCCTTTAAATATCTTTTTTGATTTTAAAAAATTGTTTGATTTAATAAATATTTTTGAATAATGAATTTGTTCATTTTTAAGAAGTTTGATGATGAGAAATATAACATAAAAAGAATTTGTCCCAGAAAAAAAAATCAATTCTCACAACATATAATGATTTGACATAAATAATAATAATAATAATAAGCATGTAAATTCAACGGTTAAAATTTAAATAATTTATAAAATAAATGATTGTTTAAAAAAATAAATTTTGAAATCCTTAAATTTGGAAATTGGGATGAAATGATTACCTGCTTCACAAACTCTGCATAGGAAAAAACAATTAAATTTCGAAAAAAGTTTTGCATAGGAAAAATCAAAAAAATTTCGAAAGAAGTGTATCAGGAAAATAAAAAGGGCACACTCTATCTCAAAAAGAATAAAATAAATTATTGACTTAATTAGTCTGATACCTATTTAATGCAACCATTTATCAATAAACAAAAAGCTTGAAAATAAGAAATGATCTACCTTTTATCTTGTGGACCATAATGTTGATATAATATGAGCACAGTAACTTATATAATCATTTAAGGTATAAGTTATGATTTAAGATATAATTTGAGCACAGTAACACATTACACAAAGAAATTAAAAGTGTCCAAATAGTAAAAACGCTAAAAATTAATAAAACACATAGTTATTACTAATAAAACAAACTATTAAAATGTACACAAAAATGATGACAATACCTGTAAAGGTTCTTGAAACAAATAACTCACCTGAAATATTCTAGATAAAAAAAAATTATATCAGTTATAAAAAAAAAAAATACTGATTAAAATAAGATAATAATAAAAATTTATATATATAATATATAAACGTATTGAAATTTAAGAAATTGTTTTAACTCTAATATTAACAATACCTGAAACATTGTGTCCTGTGGTGAGACCAAAACATTATATAAAGAAATGTGCAATAGTAATTCTACAAATCATCAAAATATAGTGTGAATATAAATTAAATAATAAGCAGAGAGTAACGAATATACTGCAAAACTGTCCAAGCAGTGCTAATACTACATCAAATTTCTTCATTAAAATTACTTCCTTTTGAATCAATGTTGATATTTGTCCTTAATATCTTGAATGAGATATGATCATCCAGTACGCAACCCTCAATAGAATTTGACTCCATAAATCAAGAATTTCACATTGCCTTTCAAGAGCCTGAATAAAAGATTAAGTACACAAATAGGTACACGAAATTTGTAATAGTAATAATAAATTATGTAATTAATAATTTAAGTAAACATACGTCACCAAATGCTTTACAGATTCATCATTTCTGAACTTTAATTTTACAAAACTGTTACTTCTTATAAGTAATTCCTGTAAAACATTAATTAAATTAAGCAAACTTGACAAAGATATGTCAAAATAAAAGATACGTACCATACTTTCAAGATGACCATGAATAATTGTGTCAAACAAAAGCATTGATCAAAACCTGTAAGAGATAGTGTATATCAGTTCTTAAATTGTTGTTCATATATTACAAAAAAATATGATAAATAAAAATATATTTCAAATAAATAAAGAAATTTCATACCTCATATGTAACGCTATAAGTTAATACTTCAAACATTTTCGAATATTTCTTTGTAAACCACGTTAGTAGTGAAATTTGTGGGAATACCATTATCATCCAAAATCAATATCTTCAACCCTTTCTTAGATTTTACTCTTGAAAGAGCAACATATAATTGTCCGTGTGTAAAGACTGGACGGGATAGATATAGACCAACTTTATTCAGAGTTTGACCTTGACTTTTATTTATTGTCATGGCAAAACACAAAGATATTGGAAATTGCCTTCTTTGAAACATAAATGGCAAACCTGTTTCCGAAGGAGTCAAGTTCATTCTGGGAATAAATATTTGATCACCTATATTTTTCCCAGTAATAACTTTGGCACCAATAACATTTTTCCCCAAGTGAGTTACATGTAATCTTGTTCCATTGCAAAGTCCATTGGCTTGATCAATATTTTTTAGAAGCATTATTGGAACTCCGACTTTTAATTTAACACAGTGATTGGGAATTCCAGAGCATTTGATCTCATTTAAAAATTCAGTTGTAAACCACCCAGCTTGAGCATTTTCTTGTTCTTCACATTCGCAAGGACTGTCTGAACTTAAATAACAAACTTCAGATCCTGGTATTAATGATAAAATGAATTCATTCACTTGATCCACACATTCTTTTGTTGGACATAATATTGCACCATCATCAAAAGAATCATCAGATGTCACATTGTTTATGTAGGAGGGATAAACAAACTCAACCAACTGCAGTAAAGGTTGTTCAACATCTAAAATTAAATTCTCTTCCGGTATTTCAATCATTCCTTGTCCCAACTCATTTAACTCCATATCTCCATCTCCAATGTGAAGTATCCAATCAGCAAACTCTTTTATTTCTGTTTTACTTTGAATTGATGTATCACTCTTTAATCTCATATTCTCTGTAAGTTTTAAGATTTTGCAATGTTTCCATAAGTCAGAGTAATTTACTGTTGCCTTCACAATGTCATACTTTGATCCATTTTTGACAACAGGTAATATCTGACGAAAGTCTCCTCCCAATACAATTACTTTACCACCAAAAGGTTTAAGAGCATTTTCTTCACTTACAGCTCTCATGACATCCCTTAAAGTTCTATCTAGGGCTTCAAAACATAACCTATTAATCATTGGGGCTTCATCCCATATAATTAATTTCGTTTTGATCAACAATTTGGCCCTAAGACTTCCTTGAGGAATATTGCATGTTGACTCTTCATTTATTACAAAAGGAATGCAAAAGGTAGAATGAGCTGTTTTTCCCCCTGGAAGTAACAAAGAAGCTATACCGCTAGAAGCTACATTTAAAACAATAAACCCTTTTGATCTAAGACCAGTGGACAAAGTTTTCCACATGAAAGTTTTTCCAGTTCCCCCATAACCATATAAGAAAAAAAATCCACCAAGGTCTGACAGGACTGCTGTCATTATATTCTCATAAACTTCCACTTGCTCAGGAGTAAGAGTTTGAAAAAGAGAACAATGCATTTCAGACATTTGTATTTTGTCATAATTCAATTCATCAATAATGAATCTATTTTGATAAATAAAGGAATCAGAATGAATAGGTTCTGGCAGACTTGGAAAATCTTTCAAACACTTACCATTTGAAATTAATAACTCTTCTACTTGTAGAAGAAAAAGGTTTTGAATTTGAGCATCTTCAATTCTAAGACCTAGGAAAGAAATTATATGTCATATAGCAATTATAAAATTATAAATTATAAATTTCAAATAAAATAATAAAATTATACCTGGTAGGACAAACTCCTTTCTTTTTTGGTATAAAATATCATCTGATAACAACTTCCATGTTTTGTTCCACACTTCATCTGGTCTACACATAGTATTCATCATTAAAAGGGTAACAAAGAGTCTTCTCAACTGATTTCCTGAAGCAAGGACACTGCACTCTATAATTGCATCAATAAACTCTTTATCATCTGCCAATAGCCCCATTGCATAGCATGCCTCTTTATATGTTTTGTGAATGAAACCATTAACAGTTTTGATATTATCATAGCTACAACAACCCTTTTGATAATTCAACAATAACCTCAGATAATATAATTCCCCTGACCCTGCAGGAATATATGTTAACCTTCCAATACTAAGACCATTTTTTCTTGGCTTCCACTCTCTTCTGTCTGCCATCCAAACAAAAAATCTAGGGTATTCACAGTCAGTCAAATTTTTTCCCAGTGGATAAATTTTATTAGCTTCAAACCAAGCTAAAAACATTGTTGTTTTATGTTGATTGAAGTTCAATATTTCATCAATGTCTTCATTGTCTTTAAAAACAATTGGTTGCTCATACAATAGATGAAAAGTTAATCGTTGAACTGGAGGCCATCTATGATGGATATCAAAGGCAAATATTCTCCACACAGCTTCACATGGAGATATGTATCTACAATCATAATACTGTTTAATTTCATCAATAACTGGGGTTTCTGTAGAGTCTTTATCAGCAGTAGTAATTTTCAAATTGGCTCTATCTGGACCCTTGTTCACATATTTAAACAAATACTTGATTGAATTTGATTTGTTGCAATATTCTGTGTTAACATGGGCTTGATACCTCAGTAGTAGCAAAGGGCTATATGGCACAACATTTCTATTGTCCAACTTAATTCCATTTTTAAGAATGAATGTTCCATTATCTTGACGTTTATAACATGCATATCCATCCTCATCAATAGCAGTCAACAGTTTAAATTTCTTTGGGTAAAATTTTGAACATCTACCATTAATCATGCAAGGTGAACTTATTCGACTTACCCCGCAAGGGCCATGTATCATGTAGGTTGTCACTGCCTTTGACAATTTAGGATATAAAAATGCATCGGGTAATTCTGCAGAAATGACTCCATCAATATCTGTTGGATTTCTTAACTTATTCTCTCCATCCAACCACAGTAGTATGTGGGCATGAGGTAAACCCCTTTTTTGAAATTCCACAGTGTACATACCTGAAAGAATATGAAAAAAATTCTTCAAAATGTAATACATAATAATAAATCAAACAAACTGTTAAATATGGGTTAATGTGGATTACCTGCATTAACTTTGCCAAAATAGTCATTTTTTTGAAGTCAATCATCATTTGATCTAATTTCATCTTGAAAACTCTACAAACAATGTCTGGCCTATCAGCAGCAGTTAATCCTTTTGATGTAACAAAGTCACGTATTTCTGACCAATTTACGTTGCAGGTAATAGTGATAAATAGATCCGGATATCCAAATGTTTTGCAAATGGCCATAGCATCTTGGCAATTGTTGAACATATATCTCATTCCTCCTGTAAAAGATGAAGGTAAAACTATCCGCTTTCCAATTGCAGAAGAATTTGTTTCTCCTCGATTCATTGCTTCTTGTACGCCTTGCAAAATATCACAACGGATTGTTTTTTGGTTTAGCCTTATAAAAGACAATCTTTGAGCTTCAACTATTGTATATGCATCAACCAAAAATTGTTGAAACAATCGACGTGAATGGACTATATTCCCAAACTCCACATTTCTTTCTTGAATTCTAAATGCAATAAATTCCCTTAATGAAATACGACTTCTCTTACGTTCTCTGCTATTACTTCCAGAATTCCGTATTGGAATATGTTCTTGATACCCATCCTCTCCAAAGGGGAATATTAATGGATATTGTAATGGAATAAAGGCTGTATGTGTTTCATGGAGTCTATACATTTGTCCTGAATATTTTTTCACTATGATATCTCGCCCTACTTCCATGTTGCTCATATCACCCACAATTAATGCAGCTATCTCATCTGTTGTAGGGGTATTGTACACTCTTGGATCTTTGCATCGGTGTCTAAATAACCTCAATGCAAAATCTGAATTTACATCATCATGTAGAAATTCTCTTACTCTTCTAAAAGTTTTGGCCAAAACATTGTTGTCATCAATCATCTTGGTAAGATCTTCAATTAAGGATTTGTCAAACGTCACATTTTTCACTTTTGACCTACATGCAATTTTTAAAAATATATCATTAAAAATAATCTTTGAATTAATCCAGTAAATAGAAAGTAAGTCAGTAAAGTAACTAAAAATAACACATACCCAAAGTGAGATAATCTATTTTACACTTCATTTTGAGTGTCATATATGTAAAGTTGTGCAAACTTAGGAGATGATCCACTATTGGGGAGCAAGCTTCCAATCCTATGATAGTTTTGTCCATGCAGAATAAATTGAGGAGGGCCAGATCCATCATTTATCGAAGAGTGAATATTCCCTCCAATTGAAGTAAATGAAAACATACTATTGTAACTTCTAATATTTTGTAGATAGTGTTGACTTCGACTATCTTTCCCATCTAATAAATCTAACAGCAATTTAGGAGGTTTTTGTAAGAAAAGGAGTTGTACTTTTCCCTTTTGACAACAAATAGAAAAATCAACCTTAACATAAATCTTAGATTTCTGAGATCTTTCTTCATACCAAACCTCGCCCAAGCAGTATTCACATTGAATAGTAGGTTGTCCAAATTCAACAGTAGCTATTTTCAGAAAATTAAGAAAGGTGATCTATTACTTTTCTGATATAAATTGATTTAGTTTGATGAAGAAGTGAAGAAGTTATAGTTAAAGATATGCACCTTCATTTTCAGCTTTTGAATATAATTCAGAACTAAAAACTTGTCTGGTGTCATCTGAAACAAAAAATAATAAAAGAAAGTGGTTGTTACAAAATTAAAAAAAAAAGAATTATAAATTAACAATTTTTAGTACCATTATTTTCTTCATTTTGGATATCTTCGTCAAAATTCAATCTCTGGGTCACTGATTCAATGATTTCAACACTGTGTGTACCGGACTTGTTATGTAAGTTTAGTGTGTTACTAAATACATACCCTAAACTCCCTGCAACTGAATTACCTGGAGAAAATATGTTCCAAAGCAACAAATAATTAGTACTAAAACATGAGTATGATTTTGAAATTTAATTGACAAAAAAGATAAACGAAAAATCATTTACATTGGTTTCCTGAACTAACCTTGAAATTTAGGGGTAGTACAAATTGTTTGTAAACATGACAATGATTGAGAAGTTGCATCCATCACGTTCACATGACTCTTAGGGGTCACTAATTGCAAAACAAAATGATTTTTGTTAAAAAAATGTTTTTCATTAAATGAATTTTCATTTAGTCTATATTTCTACTACCTCTAGCTTGATCACCATTTTGCAGCTTTACCCAAATGTGCACAAAATCAAAGATATTTTTTTTTTCAAAAAATAAAGAAATAAAATTATAATGTGCCATTGCTAGATAGTTTAATCAAATATAACGAATCACTGGTCGTAAACTAACCATGAGGAAGTTGAGTGAGGGTAATGTCTCCATGAGTAACTGTTTGCATTGATGACATTGCTTTGGTAGTAGAATTCATCATGTTTAACTGATTTTTAGGAGTAAGCTGATGAGAAGAAAGGAAATTTGAGCCTGTAATTCCAGATGTCTGAGAATCAAAATCCTGAATTGATTTAAGAGTACTTTGACCTAAAACAAAAACTTTCAATGAGTGATCGAATAAGATAAATCAATTAACATCAGTATATAAGAACTTATAAATTATTTTACATTAAACTTAATCTTAGAAAAATGATTTGAAGAACTTTAGCATTTGAGTGTGTTTGAACCATATATATATGATAATTATTACTACTTAATGATTTCAGTTTATTTAGAAAAAATATAGTAAAACATAAATTAGTACTATAATTGTAATGAAAACAGTTGAATTATCCATTAAAACTAACCATGAAGTTGCACCGTAAGACCAAATTCTTCATTACTAACTGTACTCATTGATGATAATACTTTTGGAATTGAATGCATGGTGTTGAATTCATTGTCAGGAGTCAGTTTTGCACAGATAGAATCATTTATGCTTGTATTTTGAGAACTTTGACACAAAAATTTCTTACTTGAGTTCACAATAGTTTGACCTACAAAAAAATAAATTAGGCATAAGATTTGACTTTAGTAATATAAAATGTTTATGAAATAAAATGTCACTGTTATTACCTCTTGTTGGATTAACCTTTTCTCGCTGACCATAAATGAAGTTTCCCTCTTCTACCTTTGCAGATTTGGCAACATCTGATTAATAATAAAAAAAAATGATTCCACAAAAACAGTATATATAAAAATTGAAATGTTTATTGATGTAGTATTAGTTTAAATTGTTATGAATAAAACTTATAATACGTTTTCACTAACCTTGAAGCAATTCTAAATTACTAACAGTACTCATTGATGACAATACTTTGGTTGCTGAATGCATTAATTGATTGTTGGGAGTAAACTTCTCATAAACTGGGATATTTGTTATCATAATTCTTGATGTTGGAGAACCAAGATCTTCACATGAGTTAGGAGTACTTCCACCTACAATAATAAGTCATAATTGGTGATAAATAAGGTAAAGGGATGACAAATAATGCTAATTATATTTTAAATCTAAATTTAAATCTAAATATATATAAAAATAAGGTATTTAGGTTTCAGTACCTGTTGTTTTAACTTTTTTGCTGCGCAGTTCATATAATATATTTCTTCTTTTTCTTCTGTTATATTTTCCATTATCAGCATCGAGAACTAAAATAAAAAAAAATTAGAACGAAAATCATATATAAATAGGATAAAGTACTTTGAAAGTAAAGAATATTGTTAAAGTTATACTTACCATTGTTTGAATCAGATATGCATGTTGTGTTTGGATTTTGATTCTCTGGAGAATAAAACCCATGTAAAATAATAAGCTGTTAAAAACTATAACATGCAATCTATTTTTTATATATTTTTACCATAAATTGTGTTGAGAGTTGATTCACTCTTACATCATAAGTGATTATTAACTTCTTTTATGAACCTAATTTTTAAATATATAATAAAAAAATTAGATAACAGTAAAGTTAAGTTCATAGAATTATGAGTTAAGTGTATTGCATTTGGATTAACTTGTTTAAAAATAAAAATACATGGATAAATTTTGACATTTAGTATTATTAATGATAAAAAAAAGGTAATTATGTTGACTACCTGTTGTTTTGACATTCTCTCTTCGCAATTCATACAATATATTTTTTCTTTTTCTTCTGGCATCTTTTCCATTATCAGCTGCTAGCAATAAAAAAAAAAAAAAAATTACAGTGAAAATGATAAATAAAAATGCGGGATTCAGATATGCTTAAACTTATGCTTACCATTGCGGGATTCAGATATGCATGTTGTGTTTGGATTTTGATTCTCTGGAAAATAAAAATCATTTAAAAAAATAGGTCAAATTATAAACAAACAATAAATCTATTAAGAACTATAACATACCATTTATTTTTTTATATATTTTTACCATAAATTGGCGTGACAGTTGATTATATATAGATCATAATAGACTATGAAATTGTTTTCTAAAAATAATTTTGAAATATATATCTATATCTATATGTATGTATATATGACACTTAAAAATATAAATATACATTGTAGTTGGTATACCTGATGCATTAGAATTTGTTTGAGAAAGGCTAAGAATGCTATTTCTTCTATTAATATTTTCCTTCAGTTTCTCCATAACTATTGAAAGTTGAATGACTGAACTTCAGGGAGTATTGTAGTAAGAACAAATATTTTCAGCCATAAAAGTATGTACTGTTTTCAGCAGTAAGTATGTAAAATATATTGTTCACAGTAGCTTTGTTTTGGCGCCAATTTTGACGGTATATGGTCACGCACGGGACTCCCTTTTATGTTATTACTTTGACATAATAAATTTATTAATTAACTATTAAAATATTGAAAAAAAATGTGTAATATTTTTATATAATAATCATATCTATTTATATAATTATATAATAATTATATTTAATACTTAAAAATGTTAAACCAAAAATTTACCTTCCAAAAGGGATAACACTTGCACAATTTTTCTATATTTTGCATAATAAACAATCAAACTTCGAAATGTAAGAAGAATAAAAAATTTAAAAATTTAGGTAGTATCAATGTTCGATGAAGAAATGCATGTGTAGAAGTTGTTGTGAAAAAAGGGGAACTTAACTTTTAAGATATGAAAACAAATTCCTATTCCAGTGCAAAAGAACAACGTTCTACTTTAAGCATTCTCATTAATGAATTGTTGGTTGACTTTTGAAAGAGGAAACCTGCAGGAAATAAATTTATCAGATTCTATATATAATAATATATATAGTAAATAATAAATATAGTAATATATGTGGACGGACATTTATCTAGGAACAATCATCTCTTAAAACACAGATGAACGAAGCAACCTCCAAAAACAGAAACATAAAGTACATCAATATACCCTGATCCCACAACCCTATTAAGCAAAAAAAAGGAACTTTGGCTAACTTTCTTTTGCACCATTCTAGAACAGCTTTTCTGTTTAACAAAAAAAAGGAATTCTTCCATTGGATATATCTGAAATAATACACAACATGCAAAAACATGTAGTATATGTATACCGCCAAAAAAAAGTGACTAAAACAGATATTCTCATTTTGTATTTACTAATTTCACTAAAACAGAACTTAAAATAATTATTATACCTTAAATCTGTGAACTTAAAACATTTAAAAATGGAAACTTTAATCAATATTTAGGGTTAGGATGAAAAAAGATCCAAACTTTAATTACCTTTTCCATTCCATGGATACCTCTGCAGTGCCTATTTTTACCAAGTTCTATACTGGGAAATCAAAGAAGAAGAGAAAGAGTTTTTTTGTCTTAAATGCATGCACCTTTAATTAATATTTATGGTCGGAATGAAAAAAATCAAAGCTTTAATTACCTTTTCCGTTCTAAAGCGTTTGAGTTGTACCTCCCAGAACCAAGCAGAAACATAGTACACCATGGAGAGCAGATCTGGTATCTGATATCTAATATAATGAACAAAAAGAAGATGTTGAGACAAAGATTGTTTCTAAAATGTAAAATATAGATATCAGTTGGCTTATGAATGTCGAAGAAGATGAAGATGATAAGGGACAAATGAGTTTGAACTAATAGAACCAACTTTATGTGCTTCCCCAGAAACTTCTTGATTCATTTTGTTAATGATTTACGCTCAAAATTATGTTCTTAACTTATTTTGAATCTGCACTAATATTATATTTATTTTAATTTGTTTTTTATTTATTTTTTAATTTAACTTCGAAATTTGTAGTCAGTGGAACTAATGATTACTTGAAAGTTCTGGAATTCTTAAATAATACTTTATACAACTTTTTATTATTTTAAAATAAGATATATTTCCTTTCTTCGGATTTTTTAATTTTTCTTAATAATATTTTTATGCTATATAACATTTTAACTGTTTTTTTTATTGAACTTTAACATTATAATAAGTCTGGTTAAATATAAAAATTATGAAAGTGAGGAATATATAAATATAGAAATATAGAAATATAGAAATAGTGAAATTCAGAAGTTTAAATTTAATTTAATTAAATTAAATATAATACACAAAAAAATTAACATTAAAATTACATAATTTTACAATGACTTGTAAATTACAATACATTACAATTTAAACTAATTTAAATTAAATAAAACGATTTCTTATACTATGTTCTCATAAGATATATATACATAAAAAATAAAGTATTAAAGACCAACTTCCTTCGTTAAGTTGAACCTGCAAAAAAAATACTGCAAAATAATTATTGCAAGTAAAAGTATAATTCATTACATTATATCAAATGAAGTCCTTGTAAATAAAAAAATGTGTGTTTCTTCCAATAGAAACGAATTGTAGGCAAATTCATATTGAACTATGAAGTCACCTGCAGAAATAAATAAGAAATATTTTGAAAATGAAATAGTATTCATAAAATTTTTTAAAAATTAGAAAAATAATACTGAAAAACAAACAAATGTACATCAAAAGGTTTCGAGATAAAAAAATAGTTAATACAACAATAACTAATAACATAATAATTAATAATTAATAATAAAAAATATAAACATAAACATTGTATAGAAAATCCAATTAATATGCATGCATTCAAAAATATAAAACAGGCTTATGATTTTTTTAATATACTGGCAATTCTTATAGCATTGAGCATATTTAGAAATGCCAACGCATTATTAATATGCCAGATAAGAAATGAAAAATTAAAAGCATATGTATATACATATTGAAACGAAAGAAACACTAAACAATAAATACAAAGAAATAAGATGAGCTAATTAAACAGAACCACAATGAAATAAAAATAAAGAGTAAACAAAATAAACTGTTCTTGTTTCCTCAAAGTGGAAACTGGATACTTCCCAACAAAAAGAAGCAATACTTGCAAAAATAAATTAACTTAAACAAACTAATATAGTTCAAAACAATAACTGATTATCCTAAGCACTAAGTCTTTTGTAGTGACACGTCTTCAGTAGTAGAACCCTGATATCAGAAGAGGGCTTCTTGTTACATTCAAATATAATTTTGTCATCTTCACGAATAGAATGAAGACGACAAAATTGTTTCCACCCGTTACAGAGTGTAACGCTTCTGGAAGGAAACTTGGACTTGAAAATGGTGCATTCAACAGCTTCTAGCCATCCATGTAGATTAACCTTCTTGAACTTCCCTCTACGAATATATTCAGAAAAAGGAGAAGGCAGATCCTTAAACAATAACGAAAATATTAGTTAATAATTAGTTAATAAAAGAAATAGAATATATTAATATCCATTTAAAAAGAAAGGATGGTAAACTTACCACATATCCTCCAGAGACCTGTTTCGAACTCAACTTTAAGCCAAAATGTATAAAGGGGCCACTGTTGAGCGGCAACCTCCCTTCAACTTCCTTCAGAAATTTTGTCAAAATCATTTCACATAACTCCCCCATAAAAACAGTTATATGGAAGGAGTTATTACCCACGTAACGGAACAATATATTGTGGTCACCTTTAAACCCATAAAAATCACTCAGACGGGACCATCCATACACAATTTGGGGACAAAGTATATCTTTGTTATAATATACTATATGAATATTGCCTTGACTGTCGCTGAGGGTCCATTCCTCCTCCAGTTCATTTTCAAACTCGATGGCGAATGCACGATCCACGTGTCCATTCTATCCATTTTAAAACCATAAAAATACTTAAAGAACTGAAAAAAACAATGAAAAGTAAGGAATTTAAGAACCAAAAACATACCTCCGCACGAATGTTAACTGTTGTAAATAAACCTTTCCCACTAAGTTTTACGATCTCTTCGGGAATGACAGCCATGACAATGAGAAAAAGAAAGATCAAGATAATAAAAGTAGGGAAGAAGTATAAAAGACTAATAGCAATAGGTTTCTGAGTAATAGAAAGCCCTACGTTACTTATATATAGCAATCATACCTTTTCAATCCCAAATCTGCGCTAAATTTCCTCTGAAGCAACATGTCTTTTTAGTTACTAAATTAAATAATTAAAAAAATAATTAAAATCAAATAATGATAGTAAAATAAATTAAGAAAAAATATTCATAATTAATAATGAAATAATATTAAAGTAAAAAAAAAATGAATATGAAAAGACAAAACTTTAAAAAGCATAGTAGGTTAGGTGTTAGGTGTTAGCTGTAATTATTCTTTGACGTTTCCATTTTACATTGCCTTATACAACAGTGTTTTTTCAGTTTAAATAAGTTATTAACAAAATAAAAAATTAATAAAAATACAACTATTTCAATAGATAAATAAAATGAATATTAATGATACGTATAATTAATAATTAATTAGCATTATATAATAATAAATTAAAATAGTTAACATAAAACTGTATTATATATAAATAAATAAATAAATAATAAATAAATAAATAAATATATACATAAGTATAAAATAAATATAATATAAAATATATTAAACATATTAAATATTATTAATATATCATATTATATATATACATATAATTAAATTAAATACTTAAACCCTAACGTCTAACATTAAATAACATACATGTAATTAAAATTTAAAATTGAAAATATAATTTCATATTGAATTTAAAATATAATATTTTTAACTTCTGTAATTATTACTTCTATCCATAATTTTTAATAAATTAGTCTTGGAAGATGAAATGAATACTTTGAAAAAAGTGTAAAAGATATAGAAGAGACCGTTGATGCAAAAATAAAAAATAAAAAATGAACTGATGCATTAATTGCTCTGACACGTAGTTAATGCTATCCTCTAAATCCGTTTGAATTCTTAGAGGTTGAGTGTAAGGTGAATTTTTGTTTAAAAAAATTCTTTCTCGTAAGGACAAACATATCATTACACAAAGAATTATTTTTTATCACATACTAAGATATTATGTATAAGATATTATGTATAAAAAATGAATTGACAAAAAAAAGAATAACTCTAATAAAGGAAAACAATACCTGTAATAAAGGAAAAAATTCCCTGGGAAAGGAAAAGAATATTTCAATAACCTTCACAAAAAAAACACAAATTATAATTATTAAAATATTATATAATTCTATATAAATTTATGAATTAAAGAAAAAGTAAAAGTTGAGGCACTTACCATTACGATTCTGATATTTAATGAAAGAACCATTGTTACAAAATAGAGTTACAAAAAGTATGGAATAATATGAATTACACAAAAAAAACTCATTAAATAAATTAAAATGTAGACATAAAATTGAAAAAAAACAAAAATATAACAACTTCAAAATGAACTATAAAATAAGTACGTACCTCAAAGATAATGTCAACATATGAAACTAACAATATTACATAAACAGTTTTAAAAATAGAATTGTACTGATACATCATAACATGTTCTACATAGAAATTAAAGAAAGCCCACAATACATGAAAATAGATCATTCAAGTTACAAAACGTTAGAGAAATAGTATGAAATTATAGTACTCCCTTTTCGATCTTGATATTTTTCCTTAATACCCTAAGCGGGATATCATCATCAGGTGTGTGAGCAGGTGAAGCAAAATCTCTTGTAACCCGTGGAGCAACAAATTCAGTAACAGTACCTAACACACTATCACTGCCTAAATCAATAGTTTTAGATTGCAATTCAGCAGCTTCAGTGGAGAATTTATTAAATAAATCCTGCGATGATAGCAAAACATATTAGTAAGAGTAAATTATTCACTTTTTTAACTTAATACTTTAAATGATAATTACCTGAGAAAGTGGTACAGAAGACTCATCCTGTTGGACATCTTTAATAGTACACAGTCGTTTCTTCTGAGAATGAAGTTCCTTCACAAAATGATAAGTAAATTAAATTAAACAAAAACAGTATAAATAACGAATTTAAGGGTAAAATGTAAGTAAGAATACACTCAAATTAGGAAACATACCACATTTTCAACACGACCTTCACAAAACCTTTGTATAGTACTATCATCAATACAAACTTTTTTGACACGAAATGATTGATCAAACCTAAGAGATTGATCTTTAACACAACCAACTTTAAACAAAACAGCTTTGTCAATCAAAAGATCAAAGTCTTTTGGTAGTACACCAGAATCACCGTTCTAAATATTAAAAAAAAATATCAATTAATATAATAACATTTTCTTAAATGCATAAATAAACAAATGCATGGTTCGATAATTAACCTTATCATGACTTTCAAATAATTCGGCGCAAGATTTATTGATCAGTGTAGTGGCATCCCTGTCAAATAGAACGAAAGTCGTAGAATCCGTTTCATCAATCACTCGCAGCTTCAGCTTATACCTGAAATATAAAATACAGAAAGGTTTACAAATTATATCTATAATATCTATAATTTAACGAAAATAATTAATAGTTAATCATTAACAAATTATTAAAAATAAATTCATGCAAGTACAAACACTACCTCTGTTGGACTTTGATAACATGTTTGTTACATTTCTCACAAAAAAACATTTTGGAATCAGGGTAAACAGCTTTACCGCATAAGCAAGCTGTGTACCACCAATCGTCATCAGACACAATATGTTTTATTGTAGCTAAGATAACAAAAGTGCTTTCCTGTAAAAAGAAAAAAAAATTATCTTCAAATATTAATAATCGATTTCAATACACTGTTAAAAAACATTAGTAATACCTCTTTGCAATCTTTCATGCCTTGAATAGTATTTCTATGAATGAAGGTGATGAATTCATCCTCAACATTCTGTTTTCCAGAGTCACACAATTGACTGAGTCCCTGTGTAGGAGAATCCGAACTTTCAATCATCCTACAGATGTAAAAGTTGTAGTTAGAAAGGTTCATACATTTTAATTATCGAAAAATAATATATTAAACTAACCTTTTCTTGAGTTCGGTTGCATCTTTGGACTTATCATTATATATTATTTTCGTACATTCCAAGCAATTTTGTATAAAAACCTTGTCTACATTAAAATTAAAATATAATGTAAATAAAATAATAAAATAAAAAATATAAATAAATTAGAAATTCAACACTTGACATACCCTGGAAAATTTTGACTTTAGCAAAATGCACACTGATGACAATATTTTCCAGCTCTCCAGATGACAGAAATGCATTGAGCTCATCAACATAGTTACCAAATAAAGTACACTCAATGCGGTAGCTGTTGTAAATTAAAATTACAATTGTAAGAACAAATATTTTGGATTAGTTATGGTACAAAATATTAGCTTACCCATCAGCTTCAATAGAAATTGCATTTAACTTAGTTGTTGACCCTGATCTATTCAGCTCTCTTTCAGTTCCCACACCAGTTAATATTCCAATAACATCTGTAAAAACATATTCATTTAAAAACATGTTCAAACAAATCTGTTGAAGTAAAAGAATATTACTAACCGACTAAGTAGTCCGTATCAAATCCAGGCGCCTTTAACACAGAAATTGGTGTGTAATGAGGTTTCGGACATGAGACCAGATCATTACCAATAGAGCTTACTTTGGTTCCAAACTGAAAATTGATTTTGTATTGGTGACAGGTAGTGCGATAAGATCCTGAATTAGTAGACACACTAAAGAAATTGAAGGAATAAACTTTATCCTCAAAAATATCATTTTGAAATTTATAAATTAGAGTTCTTCTAACGGAAACATGAATTCTATCACCCTGAAAGATAGCAACAAACATTAAGCATGATTAATAAAAATGACATTAAACTGTAATAAAAAAAATATGGAAGAAAATGATAAAGTATTTTACATCTTTGTCTTGTATGACCATTTCCATGGAGAATGGAAACTTTGTTTTCTTGAAATCAGAAACAAACCACAAACGTATAACCCTTGCTATCAGGATCCAATTTTCACTTTGTGGATTAACATCTTTCACACAATTTGTATTTTGTCTTGACACAGACATTGTAAGGGTGACCTTTGAGTAAAAGGAAAATGTAGTATGCAATGGTCAATGTGAAACACAAAACATACCCATATATATACTGAGGAGGTGGTAAGGAATTATTTTCAAAAATATCAAAAAAACAAATTTACAATTTCAATGAATGAAAAAAAGAAAGTTAAGCATGTCAGGTTTCATACAGAAGAGATTAAGCCTATAAAAAATCGAAACTGTAAAAAGGGCAAACATTTAAACTTCAAGGATTGCGATTAATGAAATTGTGGTTTGAATTTGAAAAGTAAGGTTGAAAGTACACAATTTTTGAAATTGCCAGCATGATAGGAAAATCCTACTTTGCAAAGAAATGGAATTTTAGGTACGTTTTCAAAGGAGATTTGAAAAAGAGGATTCTTGTTTAGCACAAAAAAAAACCTTACTTTGAAATTATCAAAAATATCAAAAAACAAATTTACAATTTCAATGAATGAAAAAAAGAAAGTTAAGCATGTCAGGTTTCATACAGAAGAGATTAAGCCTATAAAAAATCGAAACTGTAAAAAGGGCAAACATTTAAACTTCAAGGATTGCGATTAATGAAATTGTGGTTTGAATTTGAAAAGTAAGGTTGAAAGTACACAATTTTTGAAATTGCCAGCATGATCGGAAAACCCTACTTTGCA
The DNA here is from genome assembly GCF_051622355.1 of Phaseolus vulgaris. Classification (NCBI taxonomy): domain Eukaryota; kingdom Viridiplantae; phylum Streptophyta; class Magnoliopsida; order Fabales; family Fabaceae; genus Phaseolus; species Phaseolus vulgaris. The sequence goes on along the minus strand of NC_143506.1, from coordinate 27,481,207 downwards.
AAGAAATGGAATTTTAGGTACGTTTTGAAAGGAGATTTGAAAAAGATGATTCTTGTTTAGCACAAAAAAAACCCCTACTTTGAAATTTCTGAAATAATACACAGATAGACAGAAAGTGGAAACCCTAACAGATAAATCTTACCAATTTCATATAACCATAGACTCTTGCTTTTGCATGCGGACGAAAGAAGAAAAAAATCTTTCCTTGGTGCTTGATATACTGGGGAATCAATTTGAAAACATGAAAATCAAGAAACAAACCTATAAAAGTAGCGGTGGCGTTGACAGATTACTGAAACCCCAAACAACTGAAAGAGGAGAAAAAGTGAGATAATGGCTTAACATAATCAGGTAATAAAAACAAAAGAACCAAATCAGATCTCTGCAAAATGATATTTGAAAAAATGAAAACTTTTTAATACTTACTTAGCAAAACAGGAAAATGAAGATACAAACCTCTGAAAGTAGCTGTGGGGTTGACAGATTCATGAAAAAGGAAAGGAAATCAAAGAAGAGAAAAGGTTGGATACAAAGAGCACAGAACAACATTAATGACTTAAGCCAAGAAGGTAATAGAAACAAAAAAATCAATGCAACGCATGCGGGTAAAGGTTTAAAATCAGATCTAAGTTTACTGAAAGTATGGTTTCATGCAGCTCGGTGAGAGTATTCTTGCTGTGTTTTGGAGGAACAAACCAATTCCCCTTGATGATAAAGATGACTTCAAGGAATGAAAATATTTGACTATTATTATGTACCCCTAATTTTTATGTGGGAACATGTTAGATTAAGGATTTAGGATGAAAATGGGAGTGTCAGATCTTAGAAGTTTAGAAAAGTTTTGAACCAAATGTAATAATAATTATAATCTTGGAATCCCAAATATTGTGTGGCACAAGATATGAATAAAAAAAAGGTAATTAATATTAATAATGTTGTTGAAATTTTTAAATTTAAAATTTAAAATTTGAAAATCTGAAAAATTAAATATTTGAAGTTTATTAGTAATAATAATAATCTTGGAATTATAAGTGTGCAGAAAAGTCAGAAAAAGAAGATACAAATAAAAAAATAATTCATGATCTTGGAATTGTATAATTTGAAAATATGAAAAATTAAATATTTGAAAAATAATAATAATAATCTGGGAATTGGAAATAAGTTTGCAGATGCAGAGAAGTCAGAAAAAAAAGATATGAATCAGAGAGGTAATTAATGATCTTTGGAATTGTAAATTTGAAAATTTGAATAATCAAAATTTTTTAAGATTATTAATAATAATAATCTGGGAATTGAAAATAAGTGTGCAAAAGCAGAGAAATCAGAAAAAGAATATTTGAATCAGAAAGGTAATTAATGATCTTGGAATTGTAAAATTTGAAAATATGAATATATAAATGGGGCAGAAGCAGAAGTCAGAAAAAGAATATATGAATAAAAAGGTAATTAATAATCTGGGAATTGGAAATAACTGTGCAGAAGCAGAGAAGTCAGAAAAAGAAGATATGAATCAGAGAGGTAATTAATGATCTTTGGAATTGTAAAATTTTAAAATATGAATAATTAAATATTTGAAGATTATCTGGGAATGGAAAATAGGTGGGAAGTCAGAAAAAATTAATGATCTTGGAATTAAAAAATTTGAAAATATCAAAAATTAAATATTTGCAGATTAATAATAATAATAATCTTGGAATTCGAAAAAAAGTGTGCGGCAGCAGCAAAATAAGTCAGAAAAAGAAGATATGATTCAGAAGAAGATATGAATCAAAAAGGTAATTAATGATCTTGGACTTTTAAATGTATTTATAGATTTGAAGATTATCTGGGAATTGAAAATAAGTGGGAAGTCAGAAAATGATCTTGGAATTAAACAATTTGAAAATATCAAAAATTAAATATTTGCAGATTAATAATAATAATAATAATAATAATAATAATAATAATCTTGGAATTCGAAAAAAGTGTGCGGCAGCAGCAAAATAAGTCAGAAAAAGAAGATTTGATTCAGCAAAATAAGTCAGGTAATTAATGATCTTGGACTTTTAAATGTATTTATAGATTTGAATTTGAATTTCGAATTTGAATTTGAATTTTGAAGAATAATATAATGCGAATAATCTTAAGGTTAAAGTTTGTCTGAAGAGTACATTAATGCGAATAAAAATTTAAAACAAAATTGATAACCAAAATAAAATAAAGAATTAATTTTCTATACTCGACATTACAACAATTTGGAAATTACATCTATCTATAAATAAATTCTGAATACAATATTGAATTTTGAAGCACTAACAACACCATCATATGAATTGGGGTTAGTCCACTTTCAAAGATCAGTTTGTGGTCTTCACACAGTACATGTATCTGACAAAATTTCCTCCATCCACAACCAAATTTAACAGAAGCTTTTTTTGGCCTTAGGATAAAGATCCTAAAAGAAAATAAACACATGTATGAGATTTATGAAATAAACACAAAAAAACACCATTAAAGATTTTATCAACAAAAAAAATAAACAATGAAAACAACAATGAGAACCAAGGAAGGAAAAGATTTCACCTTGATGCTGAAAAAAAGATGGATATCAACGAAAATCCCATTCCACTTACACTACCGGTTGCTGAAGAAACTGAAATGTATATGGAAAAATACCAGAAAAGATTAAATCAACAGCAAAGTGAAAAATGAAAAAAAAAATGAGGACAGACAAACACATGAAGGAAAAGATCTCACCTTGGTGCTTGAAAATCCATTCCACTTCCACTACCGGTTGCTGCAGAAACTGAAATGTAGATGAATATCATTTTGATGCTGTCAAAAGTAACAAAAAAACACAGAATCAACCATGTGAACAACAGAGAAACAAATAAACGGTCGAAAAATGAAAAGAACGAAATTTGATCAGAAAAACAAAAAAAGATTTAATTTTTATGCGGTGGAAAAAAGAAATCGTAAATGAGATTAACAAAATCCACCTTGGTGCTTGAACATGGTTGATATGAACGAAAATCCCATTCGACTTCCACTACCGGTTGGTGCAGAAACTGAAATGTAGATGGAAAAACTCCAGAAAAGATTAAATCAACAACAAAGTGAAAAATGAAAAAAAAATGATGACAGACAAACCGAGGAAGGAAAAGATCTCACCTTGGTGCTTGAAAATCCATTCCACTTCCACTACCGGTTGCTGCAGAAACTGAAATGTAGATGAATATCATTTTGATGCTGTCAAAAGTAACAAAAAAACACAGAATCAACCATGTGAACAACAAAGAGGCAAATAAACGGTAGAAATATGAAAATAACGAAACTTTGATAAGAAAAACCCAAAAAGAAGAAATAATAACCTGGAGAAATAGGAGAGAACCGCAGGAAACCCAAAGAAGAAGAAAAATCATCAGAAACATGAAAAAAACAAAACTTTGATAAGAAAAACCAAAAAATATTTCATTTTTATGTTGTGGAACAAAGAAATCGTAAATGAGAAAACACAGAATCAAGCATGTGAAGAACAAAGAGGAAAATAAACGGTAGAAACATGAAAAGAACGAAACTTTGATAAGAAAAACCCAAAAAGAATAAATAATAACCTGGAGAAATAGGAGAGAACCGCAGGAAACCCAGAGAAGATCGGTGCAGGAAACCCAAAGAAGAAGAAAAATCATCAGAAACATGAAAAAAACGAAACTTTGATAAGAAAAACCAAAAAATATTTCATTTTTATGCTGTGGAACAAAGAAATCGTAAATGAGAAAACACAGAATCAAGCATGTGAAGAACAAAGAGGAAAATAAACGGTAGAAACATGAAAAGAACGAAACTTTGATAAGAAAAACCCAAAAAGAAGAAATAATAACCTGGAGAAATAGGAGAGAACCGCAGGAAACCCAGAGAAGATCGGTGCAGGAAACCCAAAGAAGAAAAAAGTTCATCCTAAACATGAAAAGAACGAAACTTTGATAAGAAAAACAAAATAAGTTTTCATGTTTATGCGGTGGAACAAAGAAATCGTAAATGAGATGAAGAAATAGTCACCTGGAGAAGGAGAAGGCTGAAATGAAGAACCCAGAAATGAAGAATAAAGGAAACGCAGAGAAGAAGAAACCAAGAGAGATCGGAGAAGTAGTTGAGTAATAGGAGAGAGAAAGGCTGAAAGGGTATATAAAGAAAGATAGTATTTAAAGAAATGGGATTTTAGACACGTGTAAGTCATATAGAGTGCCACTTGTCACTCCCAGAATGAGTTTCAGCTTGCTATTTTTAGTTAAAATTTGAATTTTTTTCTTTTTGAATTTTTTTTAAAACTTACCCTGGAAGTGCCTTCTATTTGTTATATTTATAGATGTTATAAAACTTAAATATAAATTTTGTTTTATTTAATAAAAATATTTAATAATATCCATCATAATTAAATTTTCTACTTAAAATAATTAAATAATACTTACACTTTACTTCAAATCTAATATATATATATATATATATATAAACTATTAGTTTCATTTACCTAAATATTTATTAATTAACAAAAGAATATATAATAATCATATAAATTCAAATTCATACATTAAAGTATTAATTACACATTAATTTTATTTTTAATTTATATTAGAACCATTAATACAAAATAATATAAATCAATTTAAAGTAATATTTATTTATTCAATATTTTTTATCATATGAAGTTATTTATATTGTTCTTTCTTCAATTAATTATTCTTTTTAATATATTAATTATTATATTAATATAGTATCTTCATTTTTTTAATTTCTTTACATTAACTTGTTTTATTTTGTGATTTAAATTATTTTTAATTTACTTCATCATTTAAAAAATAAATAAAAATCATAATAAAATATTTTTGTTATATATATTTTATTTTTTATTAATTTTTTTCTGATATTTTTTAAGAAAATCTTGCCATAATTCAATTACCGACCGAGGAACGAAGTTTAGGTTGTTTGCATGCGATGGAGCAATACCATTAAAGGAATTAATTTGGGTAAATAAAGCGTGGGTGAATTTGTATGGAAAACTTTAAAAAAAAGTTATATTTGAGAAAAAAATTCTGTTAAAGAAAATATTATGAAATATTGACTAATAACATGAAAAATAATTATATTTTATTTTTTATGTATAAATTTTTATTTCAATTTTTATCCAATAAAATAAAGAAAATAAAATAAAAACTTTCGTTTATCATTAATAAACATTGGATGAACATGAAAGAGTTTGATAAAGTCATTACATTATAATCCTAAATGATGTTGTGCTATGGAAATTTAAAAAAATTACGAACATAATAATGTCAAATAACACATTAAATTTAATTGACAATCAAAATAAGTTCAACATAAAAAATAATAATATTACAATAAAAATACAATCAATATTCTTTATTGCTTTGAAGTTGGTGAAGTCTATCTTCAATTTGGCCCAAACATGTATTGATAGTGTTGATATCCAACCTCATGCTTGACACTTTTTTGTATATTTTGAATTCTCTCTTAAATTTGTGTTAACATTTCTGAATCATGGGGATTGTGGGTTCACGATGACCGCATACAACACATTGTATCTAGTACAACATATTTGCTAAGGGTTACAATGCGGGTTGACCTGTGTCGCGTCGGCATGTCCCACATTTAGCCCGTAAAATACAGGTCGGGTTAGCTCGCCCCTCGCAAGGAGTGTGAACTCATTTGACTGGTTCGTTCTGTATAAGAGGTAGCCTGCGGGCTTGCGGGCCAGTCCACGTAAGAAAAATATTTTTTTAAATTAAAATTTTATTAATTATAAAAAATAAATTTATGAAAAATTAAAATTTCATCAATGTTTCAATCCATTCAATTAAGATAAAAAAATATAAAGAAATTCAAGTATGAGGATTGTTAGAAGGTTTGATTAAAAATAATTAAAGTTTTGTTTTGTATATATTTTTCGTCTATATGTATGAAAATGTATCAAAATATCTTATTAAAGTTTTGCTACAAAATACTTTAATGAAATTTCTTCTTTATATTATTTTTTTATTAACAAATTTTAAATATAAGATTTTACTTAAAACTAAATCCAATGTTACTTTTAAATTAACTTCTTTAGATGATTAAAATAAAACTTTTTTTTTGTATATTAAATTTATTTTTATAAAATAAAACAAAAGTCACACTGAATAATGTGTAAGTGAAGTATGATTTTTTTAGGAAAAATAAAATAATTACTTTTTATTTATGCGGGCCAGCAAGCTAACCCGCTCCGTCCTACTGTTAGCATGCGTGAGCTACAGGTTATGCGGGACAGACTTAAGCAGGTCAGCGAGTTTGACTAGTGAGTTCGCCCCACACTTTTTAGTAGCGGGCTGCGAGCTAATCCGCATGACTCGTCCCGCATTGTCATCCTTAATATTTGCTGTATACGAGAAAAAATTTAAGTATATTTATGAAAAATTTAGAAGTTTGATACTAGTAAATTTGTGAAGAAAATTTTGAGTAAATCTTTTTATATAAATTTATGAAAAAAATTTCGATTAAAAGTATGTATTATATATAAAATGAAGAGAAAATAAGAGATTTATGAATGTTATATGTAAATGACTTTTTTTTTCAACATTATAAGTAAATGACTAATTTGTTTCATTATTTTATTCTTTTAAATTAATTTTATCACTTATATTGTAGTTGATTGGGTATATATACTATTGAAGTGGATTTGGAGCATGAGGAAGTTGTGTTAATGTTTATGCATGGAATATATGATTTTTGAGATTTGTATGGAAAGAAAGTAGAGGGAGAGAAGAAGCATTTCCTCAAAACTCTAAATATTATTATGGAAAGTTTGGGATGAATGATTCATTTATATTTGTGATCCTACGTGGTGGTGAATGGTAAATAGTGGAAAATGCATGGGGAAGGGTTGAATTTTGATTCATAACCCATTAAAAGTTGCTTAATGGATTACAATATAATCAATCATGTTTTTAAAAATTAATAAAGATGAAAAAGTTTGACATGTTAATTGATTATGTGTAATCGATTAGATACGTGTGTAATCAATTAAATCTGACTTATTAATTGATTAGGTTGTGGGATTTACTCAATTATCAATTATGTCTCATGCATAATCAATTATAGTCATTTTTTTATTAGATTTTGTCAATAATTTTTCACTATAATCTCTTATTTCATTTAAATTAAGTTAATAATTTTTAATTTTGATCTTATATTTTTAATTAAAGATTAAAAAAGTTTAGGATTTAAAGTCAGTCTTTATCATTTCCTATACTAATTTGATTTTGTGGTTTTAATATATTTTATCTCATTTCCTTTCCTTTCTACTCTCAAAACAAATCTTTAATAAATAATACTTTAATATTAATAGTTATTTTTAAAAAGTTTGTATTTTAAAATATATATACTAAGAGAATTTTACATTATAAGTCCATTAACTTTATTTAATTCAATCAAAGTAATTAAGATATATAAATAAAAATCCATTATTTTTTGTTAATTGAAGGTCCACTGTTGAACAAACAAAACATAACTGACCAAGAAGACTCACACTGGTTCGTACCGTTTCAAGTGAAAAGAGAAACGGTTTCCCCCGATTCCATTGTTTCGTTGAATTGAAATTGGAGGCAGAAAAGAAGGACAATTTCGATGGCTGATGATAATAACCGTCGCGTGAGACTGCTATGCCGCCCGAAGCAACTCAACACCAAAGGATCCGACCCGGAAATCCATTTCTGGCTCGTCGGATCGCCGTTCCTCCCGCCGCTCACCGTCGCTTCCTTTTTCCGATGTATCCACTCTCTCCCTTCCTCCTCCTCCCCCGATTTCCGCAAGGAATCGGAGGACCTGCGCACACTCCTCCCTAAAGGCTTCGAAATCATCGGAGCCGTAGCCTCCGGCGAGGAATCTAACGCTCGTGCGGCCGTGGACGCGACCCGTTCATTGCGGAAACTGCTCTACGGGGAAGGAACGGATCGCCCGGTGATTGGAGCTGTTTCCGGTTCAGATTCCAGCGACCTGCGGTTTTTTGTGTCTGAGAGTGGGAATGTGACGAGCCTTGAGGCTGTTCCGTCGGTATTAGAGGAACAGGAATCGGAGAAGTGTTTGTGGGAGAATGGCTGCCTGCTTCACTGTGAGCTTCCGATTAAGTTGCCACTCTATTATGCTCTCAAAAATCCAACTGGTAGGTTTTCCTTATTCTCGCGCTCTCTCTCTCTCTGGTTCAGAAGTTGTTGATATTTGCAGAAACATAATCTCTGCTGCAATTGAAAAATCTTTTTTGATTTAACTTTTGTTATTATTAATCAGAGTCACAATGTTGTACTTTGTAAGTTCCTCATTTCACTTTAGGTTTGCATTTGGGGTTAAGATGAGCTTATAGGAGGATTAGATGCCACTTTTTCAAGTTTAAACTTTTAGAAGTTTAATATCTGAACGAGTTTCTCCATAAACACTGACAAAAAATAAGAATAGAAAAAAATATAAATTATTTTTTCATTAGCTAAACTTGGCTTCTCCATGTGCTAATTTGTTGATAGTTTCTCCAATTTTTTATTTTTTATTTATAACTAAGCTAATTTTAGCCCATGACAAAGTTCATTTTTCAGTTATTTTCTTATTTTTTTTTCTTTTAGAAATGCTTATCCATCATGCATCTATCATCACTATCACTTTGTTCTAAATGCCATAAATTCTGAACAAATTTTGTTCTGCAGATGTTGAGAAGGCATATGTACAGGCTGCTGAAGCTGTTATTGCCAAGTTAAGAGACCCTCAGGCTGTGTACATGTTAGAAACGTCAAACAAAACCTCTCAGGATATACCTCCTCCTGTCATAATTAGAGGTGTACAATTAGACTTTTATGCAGACCTCTCCAAGATCAAGACTTTGGCTGAGGATGATGATGGCTCTGATGCAAGCTCACTATCATGTTCATACTTTTCAATTGGCTGTAAAGCAGGTTCACCAGTTTTTTCTGCAGAGGTAACAATTGTTACGATTTTCTTTTAAACTTTTTGGTTTTTTTCCTATATTTTCTGATAGTATTTGTGATTTTGTTTTTTATCCTGTCTTTGTTCTTTTCCTTTCTGTTATGTATTTCATGAATAGTCAAATGACTATCATTGCCCATTTTGTGAAATTTTCTTCTTCTTAGAATGCAGATACTATTCAAGTTAGTGTTCTCTTTAATAGCTTCGGGACATCATCAGCTTCTACTGTGCCTGTTGCAGAATACTTTCCAGGTCAAGATTTGTGGATTGTATTTGATGTCCAGTATCTGCTCATTGAAAAATGATTTACTTTTTGTTTTTAGCTTTTCTTATTTGAAGTTGAATTATTGCTTTCAGTCGAGGAAGAAGCTAGACTCCTTGTTGTGGATATTAAGCTAGATGTACTCTGCTATTCTTCCAGGGAGCTTCCACTAAAATATGCAGTTTCAAGTTTAATCATACCTGGCTTAGTTGACCAGTTAAATATAGTGCAGAAGTTGATGTTGCCCAACCTTTTGGAACAACATCCCCAGGTGAGGAAAATAAGCTTTCTATGGTTCTCCATTCCACGGTGATTCCAATTCACTAAAAGATCATCCTTCTATAGTTAATGCATGTACAAAGACTTATTCTCATTCCTCTATCCTCTCATTACAGTTTCAAATGGATTTTTTGCTTTTCCCTTGAAAATATAGTAATATACTCTCAAATATGTACATTATTTCTTTGTATACTACAACTCACCTGTGAAAGTGACAATTTCAATTCAATATGGGCTGTAACGCACCAGGATGACTACCCAAAATGATGTTCATCTGAACTTTCAGATATATGATGATCTGTTTTACAATTATGAAATATTTCTAGTTTAAATGGTTAGAACTTAGAAGTACCAGACCTATATCACCTTTGATAGTTACTAAGGATTGATTGTTCAAATGAAAAAAATTAGAAATTAATATATATTAATGTGAGGTACTAATGGTATGAATTTGGACTCAACCTATCCGGCACATATTCTTTCATAATGAAAGTGTGGTATCGAAAAAACATTATTATTCTTTTGCAAATCACCCTAATGATTATTAGTGACCAACCAGGTCAAATTCACAAAAAAAAATGATTTTATTTCTGTGAATTTTTATTATTTAATTTAGTTATTGTTGTTTCACAGTAAAGATATATTTTCACTGTGTGTAATACTTATGTTCTTTTGATTGACTAGCAATTTATTTATTTGTCAGCTAAAATCTTATCACTTTAGTCCTCCTGGTATTCTGCATCCAATAACTGTTTTCTACGAACTAAGTTTTGGGGAGACAGAAATGAAGCAAGGTATGCTGTTGAACTCTAACATCGATAGGATAATACTTTTACAATGTTTTTGTCATTAGAAAATATAGAAAAAAACCATACTATAACATTTGGGTTTTTCCAATTTTCTTTATCATTTATGATTTCAGCATGTTAGTACTAATGATTAATGAGTTGTTCATGCTTTCTGCAGTTGAAGTTAGGAGATCCCTGCACTCAAGGTTGGGATTACCCTATGATCGTCCCCTTCTAAGAATTTCTAACGCCTTGGATTTTGCAAAATTGAAGAACAATGACATGGTCTCTCTACAGAAAGGTACTTGAATGGGTTGTTCTTTATGTTCTATTGGTGCTCAGGATTAAGATTGCACGTGCCTCTTTTCAGGTTCTATTTTCCGTTACTAACTCCTTAACAGATGTCATATGCTCTAAGTTTCTTATATTTATTGGTAATACTAGGTTCAACTTTGCTCAGAGATGTCCACATTGGGATTCCAAGTAGTGGGGGTAAGTTGCTTTTCTGGTCTGTTTCTCATTCTAAATTTAATTCTTCTTTTTTTCATTTGAAATGGTTGTGGTTTATGCAGTTACTGGGGGAACTGTTTCCCTTGTTCAAGGTTCCTATGAGTACTTCCACTACCTTCACGAAGGTTATAATGATTCGGTAATTGCAATTCTTCTGCTTAGTAATGATTGTTCATTAAATACATGTCATCTTTGTTTCATGCTCAATTGAAATTACACATCTAGGTGGTTTGCTGACTGGTTTGATATTATCTGATTAACCTAATCTTGTTTAGGCAGTTGCAAATTATGGTCTGGGTTGCGATAAGGGAAAAATCATTTGAAATTTAAATGAATAAAAATAGAATATTGAAAATTGTTCTTTGTTAAGTAATCTTTTAAACATATTCCAAATTATTTGTCTGTAAAAATGATAATAAAAAATAGAATTGAACTAGTCTATTAATAGTTTGGTTTTTCTTTATAATTCTGTATGAAACTATGGGTTACAGAATTATTAGTTTGGAATGTTGGACTCTTGGCATTTCCTTGCTAGTTTCCTTTCAGGCTCTTTGGGGTAATGTAATGTATTTAGTGAGGCAGGGTATGTAATTGTGATTGGTTGGGATAGGGTATTATGGGTGCTTGGATTTTGTAAACAGGGACACAAAGCTGCTTTCACTGCATTAATGTGCAATAGGCAATTAAATGTCATGTAACCAACTGGTTATGCATAAACGAAAAATGTATTTGTAAATAATTTTTGTTATAGTTATAGAAATAAGACTCAGATTCTTAATAATTAGGAATATCTAGATTATATATGTATTTCCTACGTTGTTTTGTCAATATAAATAAAACACTTGTCCTGTCTTGGAAACACATGTTTTCTTCTCAATGTCTCTCTTTCGATATTATTGGCATCCACTTATATTAATATACCATTATATTTGCTTATAAAACATGAAAAGAGACAGGAATAAAGGAAAACTAAGGTCATCTGATGTGTAGCTGCACAAGGAATGCAACTTGTGGAAACATGGAATTGACATTTTTTGTCTTTCCTTGTGTTGCCCATCCTTCCCTCTATTCCAAAATAAATAAATAAAAAGTTATAGGGTATAGGGAAGCTCTAACAAATTTTGTTGAGCTGTCAATAGTTAACAGCTTAACGAACCGAGAACTAACTTTGCTGAGCTGGCGACAAATAACAACAGCTTAACTATCTTAGAAACTACAATGCTGATCTCGCAGAGAGCCAGTCATCTTACATCATACGAAAGAAGAGCTTTGTTATTTAGTTCCATAGAAGACTAATCATACCAAGTCTGGTTTTATTTGGCATAAAACTAATGAAGCTATGAGCGTTTATGGACCAGTTACTGTGATGACTTCTTGTCTAGTCAAGGAACAACTAAACAAAACATCATTATATTTACATACCTGCAGATTGCAGATATTATTAGAACAAAATATCTCAATTTTCTTGTAGTATTATAAACTAAATCCCTAAATTGATTTTCCTAGGGATGGGGTTGTGCATACCGCTCTCTGCAGACTATTATTTCATGGTTCAGACTTCAAAACTACACGTCCATAGAAGTTCCTTCTCATAGGTAATTACATTTTACTCTCGTCTGATTGTGAATTTTATTTCAAGGGAAGATATCATTTCTTCATTATTTTTTATTGTCTCTTCAGGTTCAAAATTGTGTGACGTTTTTATTTTTGTTGTGCAATTGACTAAAAAATTGGTCTTTTAAAAGAGTCATTTGTTTTTCATTTAAATGGGAAATTTTCTGAATCAGTAAGTCTTGCTGAAGTTCACTTGTGGCAAGCAAGATCTTGTTTTGTCATATTCATGTGTATGATCATGATTTGGCTGGTAAAAAACCAACAACTTTCTCAGGGAAATACAGCAGACACTTGTTGAGATTGGTGATAAAGACCCTTCTTTTATTGGATCAAGAGAATGGATCGGTGCTATTGAATTGAGCTTTGTTTTGGACAAACTTTTGGGTGTAAGTATTGCTCATCTTAGCATTTCTTAATGTTCAAGTTTATATTTATTATTTAACTGTCTATAGATGCAGCTGGCCTTTTGGGCCCAAAACCTAACTGGGCATTGTGCTTATGGTTCTTTGACTAGAATCAGAACAATATATGTTGAGCCCTCTCACCCCAAAGAAGACTCGAGTCTAAATTCTTGATCCATTACTGAACAAAGTGCCTGAAATATGTATTTCTTGTGAGCCTAATTGAGTTCTTATTATTTTGTTTGGGTGATTTAACAGGTTACATGCAAAGTCATCAATGTTAGATCTGGATCTGAGCTGCCGGAGAAATGTCGAGAGCTAGCATTGCACTTTGAGAACCAAAGTACACCTGTTATGATTGGTTAGTAAATTATGTAATTTTTTGCTTTTATCTGCCATTTATATATGGCATCTCCGTGTATAATATAGGCTTGTTCAAAAGAACCAACCAGACTGTGAACTAAACTGAACCTAACCTTTTAAAACAGTTCAAGAACCTGGATTAGTTTTTTAAAACAGTTTTTCAGTAATACAATTTGGCTGACATTATAAACAAATGACTGAAAGTACTCTCTCTTAAAACTGGTAAGAACAGAACCCTAACTTTGTTCTGACACTTCTTGGATTGAGAAGCTGCTGTGTTCTGCAAAATAATAGCTCAGCAAGGTGGAACCCTACTCTTATACTTTCCCCATTCCTTGTTCCTCAAGTTAGAATCTTCCTTACAGGCACAAAAGCAGTAGTTGTAGTATAGTGCATGAGAGCAGTTGACTTTGACTACTGCTTAGTACTCATTGAATCGTGCCAGTGAATAGGCATGTAAACATGACAATGTTTTGGCCCTGCCAAAGACAAATGAAAAACGGGTGCTACATGCTGGCTCATCCCTGTATCTGATGATGTGGTGAATGATGTTGATATAGTATGTATCAGAGGTACATGCAATAGCAGATTTTAAAGGGCAGGAAGTTTCCTAAGAGAAGAGCTCTTCCAAGCAAGAGAGAATTCTCTCTGCCCAAATATCTATTCCAAGGATTCACCTGATAAACCTCCAATATTCTTAAAGAGGGAAATATATATAACCATCCCTACTCCCTTCTAACAGAATCAGTTACTAAGGAAGCATAATCAACTATTCCCCAAATACCTCTCCTATACTATCCCAACTCTAAAAGAAAACCATTAACAATCAATCCTGCTTCTTATTCTTGGGCCTACGATTACAAACCTAAATGGGCTTATTCCACCTGGAGGAATGGTTTCTATCAATACCCTGTTCAACCGAATTAGCCTTGTCGTCAAGGCTGAAATCCAGAAACTTGGCACAAATGGTTGTTGTAGACTCCCATGTGGCTTCCTTGATATGTAACTTCTAAAGGACAAGCCATTCTGCTAAATGGGTCGAGTCTTTACCATCTTGCACAACCAACACTGCCTCTAGTATTGGAAGCTAAGGCTCAACAAATATAAAATTGGGGGGAATGGCATATAAAGGAGATCACTTGGTGACGGATCGCTTCATCTGAGACACGTGAAAAATTGAATGAATCTGAGTCTGGTTGGGTAACTAGTGTATGCAACAACTCCAACCTCAAACAGGATTTGAAATGGTCCATAGTAGCGGGGAGAGGGCTTGGAATTGGTGAGTCACTGAATTTTGGCAATGGGGTTGGAGCTTGACATACACCTAGTCACTGAAGCTGAACTCAAGTTGTCGATGATTTTTATTAGCGTTCTTCTTCATGGTCAGTTGAGCTTGGTGGAAATGGTGCTTTGGTTGTCGGAGTGCCTCATCCTAATCGATCAAGACAACAACAACAACCAAGTCCACCAAAGTTTCAACCAAAAGGTATTGGGTCAGAGAGGGAGGAGAACAACCATGGACAATTTCAAAGGGAGTTCAACCTATTGCCGTATGGGAGGTGTTATACCTGAATTTGGCCCAAGAGAGCCACGTGTACTATTTGGTTGGTTGCTTAAAGGAAAAGCATAGAAAAAAAGTTTTCAACCCCATCTGTTTGTGGATGATAGGATGTGCTCATGCGTAGCACAATTCCTTGGAGGCAAAATAATTTGTTCCAAAAATGACTCAAGAAAAGGGGGTCCCTATCATGTAATTTAGCTACTTCATGGACAAACACTTGATGTGAAAGGATGCTTTGGGGGGAAGAAAATGCATGTATTTAGACAATCTATCTATGAATACTAGCATATCACCTTAAATCTATGCGAGCATGACAAACTTGCGATGAAACGAAGGGAAATATCTTCCTAAACAACAACATTGGGAATGGGGATACATTGGATTAACCTAGCTGGAAACAACGCTTGATATTTGTTATTCTAACATGTCACACTCACGAATGTATGTGATGATAGCTTGTTTCATTCCTTTCCAGAAGAAGTTGGCGGCAAGTCACTTATACATCTTATTAAAACCTGAATGTCCTACCAACTCACGTGATACTCTTTGAATGGTGCGGGAGTGAAGGTGGAACTAGCAGGCAGGCAACACCAATTTGGCTTTGAAGAACAAGTACCCATTCTGCCAAAAATAGTTGGGAATTGTAGCATTACCAGTTTGGAACTGGTCCATTAACATAACCAGCTCAAGGTCTTGCTGAATTTCATTGGATACCTTGGGAAAATCCGCCCAAAAAGGCTGATCATGGGAATTGTATTTAATTCAACAGCCTCCATTTTGTCAAGATAAGGCATTAGGACTTAAATTTTTGGACTAGGCTAATATATTACTTCAAATTGAAACCCTATGAGCTTCAAGAGTCAACATTGTTGATCTTTGGTTGTCAAACATTGTTGAAGAAGATGGTGAAGACTGGAATGATGTTAATGTTGTACCGCCAACGCAAGCACCATTATCTCCTTCTCGTTAACAGACTTAGCTTGGTTAGGTGGACCAAGTGCTTTATTAAAACAAGCAATTGGTTTTGTTGCATCATGCCACCCCAATACCCCTTCCTGATGCATCACATCAATGATGAACTCGTGATGAAAATCTGGTATCCAAAACAGGAAAGGATGCAAGGCATTGTTTCAATCAAGAGAATGCCTCATCTTGTTTGGTTCCCCATTCAAACCCATCCTTAGGCAATTTTTCCATAGACCTAGATCTACCTACAATAATAACCAACAAGGCCTAAGAATGCTTGTACCTCCTTAGTAGTAGTGGGGAATGGCCACTCTCCAACAAATTTGACCTTGTCGGGATCCATTTGAACTCCATGAGCAGTGATCACATGTGCATGTGCTAGATAGTTTATAGAGGACAAACCAAATGAGTATATCTTCCCATTTGCTACGAAGGAATCTGTTTCCGTTAAAGCAAGACTTCATGCAAATGGGACAAATGTATGCTCCAATCTGGATTGTACATAAGGATATTATAAAAACGGACGAGAACAAAACAATGTAAAATGAAATACCATGTTTATATTGATTGGAATGTGGTCGGAGCATTAACTAATCCAAAGGGCATAATGAGGTGTTCGTAGTACCTTCGAGGGTTTGAAAAGCACTCTTGGGAACATTCACATCATGCATTCAAATTTGGTGGAAGCTCGACTTAAGATCTATTTAGAGAAGACATGGGGTCCAAGAAGCTCATAAATCAATTCATAATTGGAATATGATATTAACATAGTCACCTTGTTTAGGGCACGAAAATCAACACTATCCTCCTAAAGTCCTCATTCTTAACCAAGATTAGTAGCTAGAAAACAAAGGAGCTCGCACACTTGATTCTCTATCTTGTCCTTATGATGATATGCATAATGATAAGGTCTGGCACTAGCTGGCTTGGTCCCTAGAAACAAGGTGATAGCATGATCTTGAGCTGGCTTGGGTGGAAGCCCTTAGCGCGATGGGAATACAACCTCATACGTTGTCAAGACTTCACGTAAATTTGGCCAAACATTTCTTGCACTTGAGATAATATGATCTTCATTAATGACCATTTTCTTAAGCACTCCTTTTAGAGTTGTTGATTGATAAGCCATGAAGGTGCCACCCTTGCAGAGTGATAACCTCGCCCTTATCTTCGAAACACACTGTTCGACGCCAATCTATGTTGGTGCGTCCAACGGTCTTCAACCACAACATTCCCAAGATGATGCCAAAACCCCTACGCGAGCTTCTACATAGAGGAAGTATTGGCCAACCTTGACTCTAATGACTTTGCATAGGCCTTGTGAAAAGCACTTCAATCCATTGCCAAGTCCTACATGAGACAAAGTGAGTTGGTGGGAGTTGTGGGTAGTGCCACTATCTATAAAAAGAAGAATTGTATATCCCTTCAATTCTCCATTAAACTTGATAGTTTTTGCTTGAGCTAAATCCCTTGGTTCCAACTTGATAATCCAGTGTTTGACACTTCATCTCTTAACTGTCAGGTGAGAGCGAATCACCACTAGTACAACATAATTCTCATTATTTTATGGGAGATTTGTCTCCTTCCAAGATTAGAAGATGCATATTTCAATCTTGGCACACGTGGGCCAGGCCCCAATTGCATCCACATTTGAAGCATAAATGCATAAATCTCTACTTCTTCTCTCAAAAAGCTCCGAGGATGATAAGTTTTGAGTTCCTGGACAAGAATTTGACCCACCACATTTAAATAATAATTAAATCTCAAACAGATTGCCCAATTACTGGTCACCATATCAGTTCGAGAGAGCTCATTTGAATGTACCTACCCCAGTGCAAATTGGGTCCCATATTGGAAAGGACCTTGAACCAGTGGTAGGTCACGTCCTCCATGTAGATTTGGACGAGGGACGTACGTGCTTTTGGAGGCGTATTTTGGATGGAGAATTATAGCTTTGCTTTACCTTCCCAAGCCATTCCACAGGATCCTCTTCGGAGAAAGAGGTAAGGTCCACACATTTGGCCATCATAGTTTCGTTGGAGGAAGGGTGATTTTGCGTTCGGAGCTCAAAGAGGAAGTGAGAGCTGAGAGTCGTACTTCACGCTTCTCATCAAGAATGGTCTGAAGAGAGAGAGAGGTCAGCTACAATGGAAGAATTCTAGCTTCTATGAGTGTGACTCCATCACTGTGGATTGGGTCGTAATGGAGGCTACATGAGACTAGAGTGCGAGGTTAGTTTCAACAAGTCATTCTTGTACTCTTGTTGAAGGACATGCTTCTCTCAATGAAAACACTAATGATCAGTCTGTATTAGAGTTGCATGCAGTTAGAGAATTATGGTAATAGATTTTAAAGGCAAGAGAAGTTTCGAGAGAGCGTAGCTCTCCCAAGCAAGAGAGGTATCTCTCTACCCAAATATCTATTCCAAGGATTCATCCGAAAATCCTCATATTCTTACAAAGGAAAAATATATAACCAACCCCACTCCCTTCTAACAAAATCAATTACAAAGGGAAATATATCAGAATCAACCATTCCCCAAATATCCTGTACTATCCCAACTCTAACAGGATACCATTAACAATCAATTCTGCTTCTTATTCTTAGGCCTATGAGTATAGACCTGAATGGGCTTATTCAACCTAGAGGAATGGTTTCTATCAGGTGTTGTGCCAGGGAACTTGATGAGGACTTCTTCAGTGATGGCCGAGGGATTGGTGCTGTTGGTGAAGTGGTCTTTGACTAGCTCAGTAGGTCAATAATATCGATTGAAGGGAAGAGATGGGAGGGAGTCAGAGTGGATTAAGCAGAGTGGTGAGAATGTGTCTAGGTTTGAATCAATTGCCTTAGTTCAGGGAGACTGTATTTTCTACACTAGTTCACTGAACCAAAATCTATTTCACTTCAGTTATTACAAAAAAAATGTTAGTTTGATTTGACTCAAGGTTTGGTTTTCTATGCTTAACCTAGTCTGACCAGGCCTTCTGTGTATGGTGGATTGAAATTCTAAACTCTGTTGTATATTTTCATTTACATATTGAACTCAATGAGTTTTTATTTTATATGTATTGCTTTTAGAAATTTTTGGCAGGGAGGCTAAGAGTGATGATATTTGTCATAATGCTTTGGTTTCTAAATGCAGGTGGTGGTGTACTAGCATATACACTCTTGGGAGTGGATTATAATGAAGCAAGTGGAGACTGTGCATTTTTAATACTGGATCCCCACTATACAGGTTCGGATGATCTAAAGAAAATAGTCAATGGGGGATGGTGTGGGTGGAAAAAGGCTGTTGATAACAAGGGAAAGAATTTCTTCTTGCATGATAAGTTTTATAATCTACTATTGCCACAAAGACCCAACATGGTTTGAGGCCTTGTTTCTATTGCAGAGAGCTCCAAATGGATACCAATTTCTTGCAGTTAGAGTAATTTTTCACTAGTTACATGTAATTTAGGTAACGCGTTGCCTCACTTTTGGGTTATTAATGTTCTGTAACTGGGCTGGATCTTCCGTAGACTCACTTGGGCTAATTCTTGGGCAAAAAGTGTTCTTCTTGGGGAAGGTAGGAATGTGGGATTAACTCATTTTCGTGAAATACATATTCAAGCCATTCGATTCCCAGTGATCTGAAGCTGCTCATGTCTGGGATCCTCGTCCAAGCCAATCTTAGAAGCATAATTATAAAGTTCAAACTTTTAGCAACGAGAAATCTGGGTTTATTGCTATACATTTATCTTTTATAGTGTGTTTAGATTAGAAATTTTTGGAGCATGATTTATTTTAAGATGAAATGTTTTATAATAAAATATGTTGTTTGAATAAAAAAAATATAAAATAAATTTATTTTTTAGAAATTTGTGGGAGTAAATAAAATTTCAAATTTACTTAAAAATTAAGAATTTGAAAATTTCCATACATTCATATTTTTCACATGTATGTTTGTTTTCTTTATACCCTCTCCTTCACTCGGCCTTGGTTGGAATGTCATTGGCTTGATTGAGGTTAGGAGTTAGGTGAGATATTTCTAACATTATATATATATATATACTATTTTTGTGTTTGATTTTAGTTGAAATAGGTATTTTTTATTCCATATTAGTTAGGATCTTCTTGTTTAAACAATAGCTACATTTTCTTATTGATGTTAAACACAATTTTGTTTTCATTTGAGTTTATGTCAATTGAATTTGTTTCGCCATTGATGTTAATCACATTTTTTTTATTAATATAGATTAAGGATATTTTTCAACTAGTGTTAGTCATGATTGTTGTATAGATTTAATTAGTTTTTGGATTACGTTATACATTTCTTTTATCTATATTAGTGAAATTAATTTTGTTTTATATAAGTCATAGTTTTTCATTTATCACGAGTTATTTTTAATAGATATTATTCTAATTATTTTGTTCACTAATATAGGCTAGGGTTATTTTTTTTTATTAATATCGCACGTACGCAATGCTCACATGTATCTAATCCTTGTAAGTCCTTAACTTACTTCTGCTTGACTCTTTCCATCTGCAATTTTTTTTTTTCTCGTGAACACACAATCATCACCGTTCATAAACATATACAAACAAGAAAATAAGATAAACTACACTTTAAAAAACATTTATACAATAATGTTTAGTAAAATCTAACAAATGTATATAAAAACAATAATCTTATCCATTCAAATATTTTACATAATCAAGTATATTTCACAACATATTAAATCTACAAATTATGCCAGAATACTACACACGTCACAAAACACTTGGCTCTACTTTTAGAAGATATATGCTTGAATTTGACTTAAAGATTTGCATATGCTATACTACATTCACTATATCACTTCTCCAACATAATTACATTAAATAGGAATCAAGTTCTTTCATATGATAGAGTAAATTCATATGGCCTGCTAAACCATTTTTTTTTAAACTGCAGACTCAGTCATATGAATATTCTCACCACCTGAGTCAGAATATTTCATTCTAGATGAATCTTACATTCAGTACATATCTTATACATTTAAACATAACATTCTCTTTCTTGAGAATAACTATGTTTACGTCATACATCATATCGTATACCAGATATTTATACATCCATCTCAAATCAAATATCACTAACATGAAATCCATATCATATCTTACTTTTTAGAGTAATCAATAAAACATTCTATAAATTAAGATTATAAACTTTAAGATGGAAAATAGAAATCATATAAAATACAAAAATATAGAATTTCACAATAAACATTTTCATCCAACAAACATCTTACTCACTAGCAAACACTTCACTAGAGGTCTCAACTAAGAAAACTCGCCTAATGAGACTAGATTAACCCAACAACCAAAGCTCTCGAATTTTTATTAGAAAGAATTTTGCTTAACAAGAGTTTGGCTCACCCAATGATGAATTTGTTAGAAAAAATGAAAATAACACAAGAATTTTAATTGTTTCAAGATGAATTTTAACTTCTTATTTTTTACATAAACTTGAGTAAATTATCTCAACTATCTACCACTTGTAACAATTTATCCTAGATGTCTTATACATAAACTTGTATGATAGAAAGTCTTTATTATACTCATTTTTTAATAAGATATTTTCAACCTTCCCTCTTTCAAAATTATTTTCTAGAAAAGAATATGCTCAATCTGTTGTAACAAGCTCAAGAAGCTTGTTTAAGATCATATAAAATTAAGTTAATATTAACTTAAATAATTAATTTAAATTATAACTTATATTTCCAAATTTTATGATAAAAAAGTTTTCTAACATCTCAATAAGATAATAAAGTAATTATATTAGCAAATGCATGTAACAAAATCTTAAAGTTAATTATATTAATAATTTACTTAAATTATAAAATTTATATTCCAATTTTTTTAACATTTTTTTGCATTAATATTCAATATTTAATTTTGTAAAATGTTTTTATAAAAAAATTAATAAATAAATTATTATTTCATAATTTTAAAATTTTACTTTTTGTATAAGTAAGATATATTTATTTTAAATTATTTTAAAATAAAAATTAATGAGAAAATCAACTCCTAATTCGAGTTCCAAGAAACTAAATTCCGAATATTTGGATTAGCCATATGTCTTAACAAATTGAGAATTTATTTCGATTTAAAAAATAAAAGTATAATCATACATAAACACCTTATTTTCTATTAAACACACTCATCCAATATCAATGGTATGGTAATTTTATTTTAAAATATAAATAATTTGAGATGAATGAACTAGAAAAATAAACATATTATTATTTTGTTAAAGGTGTAGAAAGATAGAAAGATATTCATATAACATTTTTCAAAATTAAATACATGGTATCTGGTAAATATTTGACCAATCACAATACGTATGGATTTGTTTTTTTGGAATAGTCATTTGACTCATTACGTCTATTTGTTTGAACTTTTTCTTATAAGGGATTGTTTTTTAATACAATTACTTATTATACTTTTAAGTAAATTTATTAAAAAAAAAGCATAAATAGAAAAAATATTTTTCTACTTTTTAAAAACAACTTATAAAATGCAGATGGACAGAAGAAAGAGAAAATACTTTTAAATAAAATTGACGGTAAATAAATATATATCGATTTCTGCTTATATAAAAATTACTTAAAATAATTATTTTTAGCATTAACAATTATATAACAATTCAAATGATTTAGTTTAAGTTGCTCCACATTATTTATGCCCAAAGACATACCAATAACATTATGTTAATCCATAGTCATAAATTCATATTCATATCCATTACATTAAAATATACTTCAAATTTAATTTTTTTTTTTTGAGAAGTTCTAAAATTTAGAATAAAATTATACCTATACTATAATTACACTCTTGATTCACATGTTTCGTTTTATTTTCTATAATTTACGTTATTAAGGAAATAATTATTATTAAATTATATACACAATTATGGTATGTGATATTGTACACAATTATATGTAATTAATTTAATAATTATAGAATCTTATGATTAGTGGATCCTACCTAATTAGCATGTAATTTGGAAATAGAAAGTTTGCATACACTTGTATATATTTGCTATACATTAAGTGATATAAATACACACAAGAGAATAAGGAATAAGAAATGTCTTTTTTTCTTACCATTTTCTTATATAGTATCATAGCACCTTGGTGCTCTGACAGTCTCTCAATTTTTATCCCCTAAATAAGATATCATGTCTGACAAAGAAGGCACCAGTAACGCCACCAAGTCGGCTGTCATAGATCCAACCAATCCCTACAATATTCATCATTCAGACCAACCAGGACACATGTTGGTGTCGACCAAACTGAACGACGCCAATTATCAATTCTGGAAGACAACAATGGTACACGAACTCACGACGAAGAAGAAACTCGGATTTGTTGACGGTACCATAGAAATGTCGTCACAAGAAAAAGACCCATCCCAATTCGAATTGTGGGATCAATGTAATTCCATGATTCTTTCATGGTTAAGTCACTCTATCGAGGCAGAGATAGCCGCATGGGTAATTCACGCGAAGACCGCCCGTCAAGTTTGGGAAGATCTCCGTGACCAGTTCGGACAGAAGAATGGGCCAGCCATTTTTCAAATTCAGAAGGCAATAACAACCATGTCCCAAGGTACGATGTCAGTGGCTTCATACTACATCAAACTCAAAGCGTTGTGGGATGAACTTGAGCTATATCGTTCACCCATAGTTTGTAATAAGGAGCATCAGATCGAGAAGGAAGAAGATAAACTGATGCAATTCCTCGTGGGGTTGAATGATTCGTTCAAAACAATCAGGTCCAATATTCTCATCATGAATCCTCTACCAAATGTCCGACAAGCATACTCTCTGATTGTGCAAGAAGAAACACAACAACAGATGAATTCAGATCCTGGCGAGAATTTTTCAATCGCGACATCAGTACAGTGTCGATCTGCCAATTGGAAGCAATCAAAAGGTAAGACCTGTGAACACGGTAACAAACCAGGTCATACCATAGACGAATGTCGTACTTTGAAATTTCATTGCATATACCGTGATAAAAGAGGACACACGGAAGATAGGTGTCGCATAAAAAATGGGACGTGGAACTCCAATGGGCGTCATGGCCAACAACAACGAATAAAAAATAACCCCAAAAGCTCTCATTCATCAGCAACAAACATGGCAAATTCCTCTTCATTACCACATGACAGCAATGAGTCTGATAGAAACCTTGTACAAGGGTTCACTGCCGAGCAAATTCAGCAATTGGCAAAGGCTATTTACTCGCTCAACAATAATGGTAAAAGTGAAGTGTTTATAAACGCTGCAGGTCTATTTGCTCGTAACTCGTCTATTAATTCTGCTTTTACAAAACCATGGATTTTGGATAGCGGAGCAACCGATCACATTGCATCTGATTCACAATTTTTCACACACACTTCGTCATCATTTATTCCAAATGTTAATCTGCCCATAGGCTCAACTGCTGCCACCTCATCTACACACACGATTAAATTCAATGACAATATCACTCTCAAAGATGTTCTTTGTGTTTTTTCTTTTAAATTTAAATTTCATGTCTGTTAGTAAGATAACGAGTGCACTAAATTGTTGTGTCGTTCTTTTCCACATGGTTGCATCTTGCAGGACTTGGCCACGGGGAGGATGATTGGTTCGGGTAAACAATATGCAGACTTATACTACATGTCCCTTCTTCCAAACCAAGTCCACACGTCGCAAATTTCGACCGATCCTACTTATGGCACAAGCGTCTCGGACATCCTTCTCCGGCACGTCTACAACTTGCATCTTCATTACTACCTATCAATAAAAATCTCATTTCCATTCATAATAATTGTAGTGTTTGTCCCAAAGCTAAAAGAACATGACTACCTTTTCTTTAAGCATAATAAAATCTCATTCTCTATTTAATTTATTGCATTGTGACATTTGGGGTCCTCATAAAACCCTAACTCATTTTGAAAAACATTTTTTTCTCACATGACTATACTAGATGTACTTGGCTATTTCTTATGAATCACAAATCTAAAACCTAACTTCTCTTAGAATCATTCATTACATTTGCACAAAATCAATTTCAGACATTTATTAAAACCATCCGCGTTGACAACGGATTGGAATTTATTTCAATGCATGATTTTTTTATCAAAAAAGGTATTGAATGTCAATGCACTTGCGTCTACACTCCTTAACAAAATGGAGTAGTAGAACGCAAACATAGACACGTTTTAACACATCATGAGCCTCTTATTTCAGTCCAGTTTACCATTAGAATTTTGGGGGAATGCGTTTTAACCGTCACATATATCATTAATCGCTTGCCATCACTTTTACTAAAAAATAAATCATCTTTTGAGCTACTATATAATCAACCACCTTCACTTTCTCACCTAAAAACTTTTGATTGTCCGTGTTACGCAACTGTTATTTCATCTAAGCAAAAATTTGATCAGCACGCCCGAAAATGCATCTTCATTGGTTATCCTACAATAAAAAAGCATACAAATTATTTGATATAGATGTCACCTTCCATGAAAGTGTTTTTCCATTCTGCCAACACTCTCAGATGCAATCCTCACATCCATTACTAGATATTTTGTCCGCCATTGACATTGACTTACCCACTCTTGTCCAACATTCACTTGATCCACCATCTTATCCTACTGAACCTCCAGCAGATCAACCTTCTTCTCCCACGCCAGGAAGTCCTGCACCCATTACCGAACCTTCTCCAGCCAACCTTCCTGTTCGAAGATCAAGTCGCACATCAACCCCACCTTCCTGGCTTCAAGACTACGTAATGGGATCCCAAGCCAATCATTTGACCACTGCACAAGACCGGCCGAATGGAACCAGGTATCCTATGCATCATTTTCTTTCTAGTTCACGATTTTCTTCTACACATAGTGCATATCTCGCTAACATTACAACCACCAAAGAACCTCACACTTATGCTCAAGTTATCCTTGATCCAAATTGGCAAAAAGCAATGGACGAAGAGCTTTCCGCCTTGCAGCTAAATCAAACGTGGATCTTGACATCGTTACCTGCTGGGCAGAAACCCATCAAATGCAAATGGCTCTATAAAATAAAGTACAACTCAGATGTCAGCGTCGATAGATATAAGGCACGCCTTGTCGAAAATGGGTACACTCAGATTGAATGTGTTGACTATTCTGAAATTTTTTCACCAACAGCAAAATTAACAACTTTGAGGTGTCTCCTCACCATTGCAGTAACTAGAAATTGGTTTACTCACCAGCTAGATGTGCAAAATAGCTTCTTACATGACACATTGCATGAACTTGCCACCCGGGCATCATCGACAGAGGAGAACATTGTATGTCGACTCAACAAATCCCTTTATGGTCTCAAACAGGCATCTCATGTGATTAAATCTGCAAGATTTCAATAGTCCAAGACAGACTACTCTCTATTCATAAGACAAAATAACTCATCATTTACTGCCCTTCTGATTTATGTGGATGATATTCTTTTGACAAGAAATAATTTGACAGAAATTCAATGTGTTAAAGATTGTCTATTACAATAATTTCGCATTAAAGATCTTGGAGACTTAAAATATTTTCTAGGGATTGAATTTTCTCGTTCCAAAGTTGGTATTTACATGTCACAAAGAAAATATGCGCTTGATATCTTGCAGGATACGAGACTCACAGGTGCTTGTCCAGACAAATTTCCAATGGAGCAAAACTTAAAACTCACACCAGACGATGGAAAGTTGTTAAAGGATCCAGTCAAATACAGACGACTTGTGGGACAACTGATATACCTCACGGTTACTCGGACCTTAAGTCAGTGCTCCACGAAAACCTCATTGGGATGTTGCAATTTGAGTCCTAAAGTACATCAAAGGATCACCGAGACAAGGATTGTTATTGCCATCCTAGAACAATTTGACATTGACAGCTTATTGCGACTCAGACTGGGAAGTTTTCAGACAACTCGGATATCAGTATCTGGGTATTGTATTTTTATTGGTTCCTCTATTATCTCATGGAAATAAAAAACATCTGCGAAAGCAAAATACCGCGCGATGGCCAATACTTGTTTGGAGATAGTTTGGTTGCGATATCCGTTGCAGGATTTAAAGGTGTCATGTAACTTACCAACTCAACTTTTCTGTGACAATCAAGCAGCATTACATATAGCAGCAAACAGTCTTTCATGAACGCATAGACGGTCACATTGTGCGAGAAAAATTACAAAAGCCGGGATAATCAATCATTCATATCTTCATATGTACCGACAAAGTATTAGCTCACAGATAGATATTTTTACGAAGGCATTAGACAAGGAACCGTTTTTGACGCTGCGACACAAGATGGGGTTCATGATCTTCATCTACCAACTTAAGGGTATTAAGGAAATAATAATTATCAAATTATACGCAATTATTGTATGCAATTATTGTATGATATTGTGCGATATTGTTCACAATTATATGTAATTAATTTAATAATTATAGAATCTTATGATTAGTGGATCCCTACCTAATTAGCTGGTAATTTGGAGAGAGAAAATCTTCATACACTTGTATATATTTGTTATACATTAAGTGATGTAAATACACAAAAGAAAAAGAAATATTTTTTTTCTTACCAGGTACATTTCAACAATGCATACAAGAAGAAGTGAATAAAATAAAAAATATCATTGTACTTATTTGGATTGTGAATGAGTCATCTTTTCTACAAATTTCAGTAAATTCGATCTCTAGTCTCACTTTAAAGTGAAGTGGATATATATAAAATGTACTCCAACATTCAACTCAAGATTTAATATTAAAAATATATAATAAATGTATACATTTATTTTAATAGAAGAGTATATTTATATTTATAAAATCATAATAAACCTCCAATATTCTCGACCGGTGGATTAGTTGATGAATTAATTTTAATTTTAGAGTAAGATTTCGTTATTATAAATATACTAATCATTAACTATGAAGATTGGACACTCCTCTTAAATGATGTATTTGTGTCAGACACATGTATTAGACATTGATACTCGTACGACACATATTGGTGAAGTGTCAAATTCAAAAAATATAAATATTTGTTGGATTTCTAACAATTCTAGCACGAGTCTAACACAATTTTTTTTAAAAAAAAAATACATTAATTTTTTAAAACTCAAATTTATTGTATAAATTTTTATTATAATTATAAAAGTAAGAAACAAATCATTTTGAACCAAACATGACAAATATATTTTTACTAAAAAAAACTGAAACATAGTACACATAAATCTTCATTATCAATTTATATAATTCATAATTATATAATATATAAATTCATATATTGTATCCTACATTTTAAAAATTATGCTTATCAAACATGAAAAGTATATTTTTACTAAAAAAAAAACTAAAACATAGTACCCATAAATCTTCATTATCAATTTATTTATGTAATTCATAATTATATAATATATAAATTCATATCTATATCTATAGTATCCTACGTTTTAAAAATTATGCTTAGTTTTCGTGTGAGTTTCCGTGTTACATACATCATTAATCAGTATGCTAATCATGAAGAATGTTTATTAAGTTTGAAATTATTTTAACCACTTTAACTAAATGATATTTACGGGCCCATGTCGTGCTCGAGGTCACGCGGCCACTTACGTAACAATCATTATTAAAACTAAAGTAAAATGTTTTAGACTATATTTTATAATAGTGAAACCAAATTTATAAAAAACGAAATGAATTAATCCCAGCGAGTGTACATATAAGAGGAAAACGCGGAATGCGAAACCTAACTAACACAAGAAATGGAGGAGAAGTTGGGAGTAGCAGAAGAGACCTCTAACTCCAGGGTTCTTCACCAGACGACTTCCAAGCTCGTCGTTTTGGCCGACCTCAACGTTGATCCTCCCGAAGCCGACGACGACGACTCTTCCCTCCTCCCTCCTCCATCGATTGTAACGTAAGACTTTCTTTCGAATTCTCCCATCTTTTGAATTTTCCCTTTTCATCTTTTCATTTCTGATTTTTCTGTATTGGAGAACCAATTGAAATGTCCAACTTAGAAACTTACCAAAACTAAGAGGTCTTAGCCAGAAGAACATTCATTTTTTAAACTGTGCGTAAATTTGAGAGAATTTCGGAAACATACAGTTTTCTTTTTTTTTGTTGCTGTATTACAATGGCTGTTTGTTTCGGGTGGGTTCTTTTGAATGTATGTAGAAAGTCTAGGAGGATGGATAAAAGGTTTTAATTTTGTTGAATGTAGTGACTTTCATAACAGACTGTGGTGAGGTACACGAGGTCTTGTAGGGGAAAATTATAAGGATGAATATAGTGATATTTTAGAATTTTGAAAGGACTAAAATGTGGTGACTTTTTAGCTCTTTGACTGATTAATTTTTAGTTTTTTATTAGGAAACTAACATAGTCACATGAGTAACATGGATAACCAACTTCAGGTTGAGGGTTTACTCAAAAAAATAAAGTGTAAAAGGAAAATACTACAGGTTATTCCTTGGAATGTATAAGCCTGCATTTTACTGTGATTTCCCATGTAATTTCAATTTTAGAACTTCCTACTTATTGATTCCTTAACTAATGTCCTAAAGGTATTAGTTAGTAGCGCCCAATATAAAAAATATAAGTACTTCTTTGTTCTGTGTTATAATATGATATATTGTTCATTATGACTTTTTTCTGCAGTTTTCCATTTTGCTATGTACAAGATCTGTTTTCTTGCTTATTACTCGTTTAATGGTCACCAATATTCCCTAAAAAGCTGTTTGATGGATGGTGGGACTTATTACTGGAAAAAGAATGTCTTAGGCTTTTAGTATCTGTTTGTTTCTTCTTGTCATTTATAATTTTTAATGAACATATAGTTTGGCAAATGATGAAAGCAGTCAAGATAAAAGTTTGTTGTCCAAAGAAACTGATAGCATTGAAGGTGAAAGCAAAAAGTTGAACAAACTGGGCAAATGTCGTTCCAGACTTAGCAAGACAGATTCTTCTCTTGATTGTGGAGCTGATGCAGATGGTGATCAACATGTTCAAGGACCTCCTTCATCTCGAGAGGAAAAAGTTAGCAGTGTGAAGACTGTAAGTTTACTCTAAAGTCGTTAGATATTGTCCTCATTTATTCAAAACACCCTACTTTTAACCACTAATAAGTTTGTGTGTCCTTGAGAATTATATATATATATACACACACACACACACAGAGGACATATGAAGGTGAGAACTGTTGGTTATTTTGAGAAATGAGAACTATAAATCGGGACTATACAATCATACATGAAAGGTCAAGATTGAAAGTTAGTTAGTCGTCATATGATTACTTAAAATATCATGTCTATTTTTTCTTTTAACCTAGATCGTTCTTATGTAATCTAATAGTTAGTCGATACATGGGCAATCAGATAAAATTTCAACTGTTATTTCCAGTAAAATATGACCAGAGATTAGTCATGCTGATCGAGATTTTCTTTAACTCATATTTTTCTTTATTAGATAAAATATTTGTAGCCATCCAATTTGAGATGTGGTATATATGGAAACCAATTGAAGATGAAGACATTTTCTTGTTCCTATGTTACCATTAAGAACAAAAACGTTTTCTCAAGTTTTGAACATGCTGTAGCTGTTATGAATTGTTACTGAGTTTAAAATGCTGTATTTCTTGGGAAAAGGTGACTTGGTGATGCACCAATATTCAAACATTATTTTTCTCTGTGCTTCCTTTCTATCTGTAGAATGGCAGCATGATTTCAATATCAACAAAATTGGTTATTTGTTGTTTTGCTTATATGTAACTTATTATAATGGGTTTTGTTTGATATGGATCTATGACCGTGAATCAAGTCCACTGCTTGCTGTTCACTCAACAGTTAACTTACCATGATTGATTTTAGTTTGTTTTCTTTCTTCTAAACTAATCACCTCCTTTCCATCACCGGTTGTCTATTTAGCAAAGTGGGACATTGTAAAGCCAAAACTGTAATTTTGAAACTAATAATTTATCGTTATGCCACGGCAATTTTTGGTGTTGTTACTATTATTGCTATTGCTGTTCTTTTTGTTTTATTACCAACAAAATAAGTTTATGTTATAGGGCTTGGTTCATGTTGCAAAGAAGATGCCCAAAAATGCTCATGCTCATTTTATACTTGGCTTGATGTACCAAAGATTAAACCAGCCTCAAAAGGTACCAAGCAGTGCTTTCAATTTTACTTGTTATGATTGATACATATAGCTTACTAGTTGTTCATTAAAAAAATTTCAGGCTGTGTTGGCTTATGAGAAGGCAGAAGAGATCTTGCTCAGACCAGAGGCTGAGATTGATAGGCCAGAGTTGCTTTCGTTAGTTCAGATTCACCATGCACAGGTACAATGGTCTTAGTTTGATGGATTAATGATTCTAATATCTCTGTTCATTAACATATTTTACAATCCTTTTAGTGCCTGTTACTAGAAAGTTCATTGGAAAATAATTCTGATAAAGAACTTGAACCTCGTGAACTTGAAGAGATTCTTTCTAAGCTGAAAGAGTCAATGCAATCAGATGTTAGACAGACAGCTGTATGGAACACACTGGGTTTTATCCTTCTTAAAACTGGTCGCGTGCAGGTACAGATACGTTTGCTTTCCTTTGTAGTTTAATGTTCTTAAGGCATATATGATGTTTCTGTGTCAATATTTGATGTGAATACATTTTCCCCTTTGCTTTAACCAATGTGGCTTCCAATGCTGGTGTAGAGTGCTATCTCAGTTTTGTCATCATTGTTGGCCATTGCACCAGAGAACTATGATTGCCTAGGAAATCTTGGGATAGCTTATCTTAAAACGTAAGTATGAATGGTAATTGTCTCTGTATAATTTGGGTATTATTTTTTTAATTTTTTAATAGAAATAGTGCCTTTTAACAAATTCTTGATCCATCCTTGAGCAATAATTTACGGTTTGGTTTATCTTTTTTGCTGTTTAATTAATATTTAGCACTGGGAAATGTGAATTAAGCAATTTGCTGAGGAAACAATGATAAGATCCTAAAAGAACATTGAGATTTATAAATAATACCGTTTTATGAAAACTTACAGAAATCTCAATTTTTAAGGAAATATATTTTAAAAATTATAGATTAGGCCGCAGGAAATTCGTATCGAGATTTGCTGTTAGGATCCAATTGCAAAGGGTGGAACTTGAGTCCCACATATGGGATTGTATAGGCTAACTTTTGTGGTGTCATTGTGTAGTTCTCGAAGGCTTTATCAATTTGTAGAGTTTTCATTACCTGTAAAGGAGTGGTACTGCTGGTGATGTCAGCATTTTAGTGTTCATGTAGGACTAGTCAAAGAGCTACTGAGCAGTTAGCCTGTGTGGGATGTTGGAATCTAATTCTAGGTTATGAGATTTGATTCTCACATTGGAAGTATGAGATTGTACTGTGGTGTTTCTTTATAAGGCCTTGGGCTCCGACTACAACTGCTACCTTTTGTGCTTTAGGTTCTCATCACTTGCTAGGATGGACGGATACCATACAGGATGTGGATACATAAACACATGGACTCGGCAATATCATAGGAGTCAATAGCGGTGTGGAGCAGCCACCCTCCAAAACCGTTAGTGGGATGATGGCTATATTTAGATCTATATTGTACTATATGTGTGTGTGTATATATCTATATCTATATGTATATATGTAAATAGACACGGACATAGATATGCTTAAAAAATATAGGGAAAATGCCTAAAATGAAAATCATATTCTGATTAAGTTTCATACCTAGTTCCAAAAGAAAGATGCAAAACAACATATCTACATGTCCAAAATAGGAAATCACAAGAGGTTGGCTGAACTGGTTGAGTGGCAGAGTTTGGTTGGCCAGATGAAGCCATTGCAGCTGAACAGAAAAGAAAGAAGAAAGAATGGTGCAGTTTTAGTTAGAAGTTGCGGGTTAGGTTGGTAGGGCCACTGGAAGTGTGATCGGAAACCTAATTGGAAATGCTTCTGGAAATAGAGGCAGAAATAGTGGGTTATAGGTTAAAATAGGAAGTTACCTTTTACCCTTAATGAAAAAAGCACACCTAAACGACTCCATTTTCCAGCCAGGAGTTTAGTCCTTTGGGTAAAACCTAAATCGCATCCATGGCCCTCCCAAAACTGAACAATCTGTGCGCTTTGACTGCTCAACACTGCACAACAGCCTCAATCCTGAGGGGCGTTGCTAACTCGCTATTGACTATAATGGGGAATACAACAAATTTTAAAAATTATAGGAAATGATGTGTATATAATTAATATATTAATTAATTTAAAGTTATCCTCAAATAAAATTTTAAATTACCCTTCACAATAAAGAATTAATGATTTAAAAATTAACATCTACCATTATAAATTTAATTAATACAAAAAATTATATTCTTGTGGTATTCTAATCTTTATTGGAATACAAGATTTTTAAAACATATATAAAAGTGCAACTGAAAACATTTGAAGTGTCGATGCAGTGTCCAACCTGGATACATATTTGACATGGTTCCCCGCAGCCACTATTTAGAGGTGTCTGTACTTAGCTTGCACATCTAAGCAATTGTGGCTGTCACTTTTATGATATAACATTTAGGCTTCCTATTTTGGGTTAGTACTCTCCGGAATATTGCATTGAATTATTTGGGAAATACTAATCCTTTTGTGGCTTTAATTAGAATGGTTTTTATATGAATTTTTATTCAGTTTATACTTTTCCTCACTAGTCAATACTGTAACACCGTTTATCTTGCCTTGCAGTGGGAATTTGGAATTATCTGCAAAATGTTTCCAACAATTGATTTTAAAAGATCAAAATCATCCTGCAGCTTTGGTAAATTATGCTGCCCTTCTTTTGAGTAAATATGCTTCAGTTGTGGCAGGTACTTTTATTGCTCTGTGGCTCTAATCTCTCAATTTTTGTGGGATATTACCTTTCTTTCTCATTTATTCTTAAATAGATGAAGAATTTTTCATAGTATTGTTCTTACTTTCTGTTATATGATTCTTCATTAATGCCAGGTCCTGGTGCAAGTGCCTCTGAAGATGCAATGGCTGATCAGATCATGGCTGCAAATGTTGCCAAGGAATGTTTGTTGGCCGCAGTTAAAGCAGATAGCAAATCAGCCCATCTATGGGCAAATCTTGCCTATGCATTTTCTGTTAGTGGTGATCATCGAAGTTCCAGCAAGTGCTTGGAGAAGGTGCTCATGGCTCCTTGCTACAGTCATTTATAGCGTATTTATTGAGGTTGTTTATTGGTTTCCTGGTTCTTGTTATTGGTGGAAATATTTTTGCGATCCTTTCATCTGTATATTTTTCATAATTAAAATGACAAGAATTACTCTCATCTATTAGGTTTGTACGTATTGCATAGAGTTAGTGGCACTTTTGAAGTTTCCACCTCACCAAATGAAAATCAGCCTGTGGAAATTCTGTGATCAGCATTGACTTTTGCTAAATTTTTCCTTCCGTTGCCATTTCTTTGTAGGCTGCCAAACTGGAACCCAATTGCATGTCTACTCGATATGCTGTTGCTATCCATCGAATAAAGGAGGCAGAAAGATCGCAAGATCGTAGTGAACTGCTTTCATGTGCTGGAAATGAAATGGCCTCTATAATAAGAGATGGTGATTCATCCCTGGTTGAGATTCCAATAGCATGGGCTGGGCTTGCCATGGTTCACAAGGCTCAACATGAGATAGTGGCAGCATATGAGAGTGAACAGCACGGGTTGAGAGAAGTTGAAGAGCGTGCTGTTTGCAGTTTAAAGCAGGTAATATGTTTGCTTTCTTCTAGTTATTATCCTAGAATTACCTAGCTTTTATCTTAATTATCCACTTGCTAATTGAGGTTTTATCAGCATATAGTGTTGTGTACAATGCGTAAGTCTTTCATCTGCTTAATTATTTCAGCTAAAATGTCACAACTCAATTCATTTGGTGTTTCTATTATGATATAGTTTGTTATACGTTTGGCATGTCATACATTTTCCACCAGGCTATAGCAGAAGATCCGAATGATGCGGTGCAGTGGCATCAGCTCGGCGTTCATAGTCTCTGTGCTCGGCAATTCAAAACATCACAAAAGTACCTCAAAACTGCTGTTGCCTGTGACCAGGATTGCAGCTATGCATGGTCTAACCTAGGTATGCTCTATCTGTCTCAGCTGTACTAGGAATGAGCATGTTCTCATCTTCTACTTCAGTGCTTCCCTCGCTGGATCTCTTTCTGGAGAGTTTTTAGATAATATAGTTGTTCATAATGCATGTATAGGTGTCTCACTACAACTATCAGAGGAACCAGCACAAGCTGAAGAAGTGTACAAGAAAGCCTTGTCTTTGGCAACAACTCAACAAGCGCATGCTATATTATCCAACTTGGGAATTATCTATCGCCATCAGAAACAATATCAACGTGCGAAGGCTATGTGTACAAAGTCACTTGAACTGCAGCCTGGGTATGCTCCTGCATTCAACAATCTGGGTCTTGTGTTTGTTGCTGAGGGTCTTTTGGAAGAAGCCAAGTATTGTTTCAACAAAGCTCTCCAATCAGATCCATTACTGGATGCAGCTAAGTCTAATATGATTAAGGCAGTTGTCATGTCAAAGTTATGCAAAGGCCTCTCCTCATGCGCTCTTAAAGAATGATATTATACTCCCTCAAGGATAGCTAGTTTTTTTTTTTTTTTTTATCTTCCAATTTCGTTCATTAAAATGGGTAAAAGAGAATGTACTTGTATCATTAGCGCTTTCAGAATAGCAATTGAGTACATAGATTTTTCTTTTTCATTTCAACTTCATTTTCTTCAAGCTATATATGATTGTGATTATACGGGCCACTAAGAAATAAATTCCATAAACTTGTGACAGGTAAAAAGTGCTTAGTTCACCAATCACTCTTATCAAAAATTGGATTGAACTAACTGATTGGATAAAAACCAGAGCCATATCGAATTTGGTTAAACATTCAGGTTGGTATTTTAGTTGACCAGTAAGAATCGATAAACCTGGATTTGAACTGATAAGAATTCGTGTTGACTCGGTTGCTGCAGTACATCAAAATATCATTAAAGAAATAAAGCAAGCAAAAGAAAGTGGCAGGACCAAACCACATACAAAAAATTTTACTTAACAAAAGATGGGATATCATCCACCAAACTAATTCCTGAAGAAATTCCATGTACCACAAGTTTATCAGTATAACTTTTTCCCACTATAAAAATGCGTGAAACTCTAAAATATATATGTTTGATGAGCTGAAGACAATTTTTCAGTCTGTTTCTTTAACTCAAAAGGAATCAAGGATGTATCAACAATGCTTCAATCACAGATAAATAATCACATTCCAACCAAAAATGCATCCACCCCATCCACCCTCTGCTATAAAAAACTTCAATGGCCAAAATATAACCCACAATTTCAGGATAAAAAAACATCCTTGACAGTAAGTGGAGCAGCAAAGCATCTCAAAGCATTCGCCAAATTAAAAAGTTATCAACTTTTTTACGCTAGTTAAAAATGTTAATGTCATTTAATTATATTCATAAACATATTTTTATGTGTTTTTAACTGGAGCTTAATTTCAAGAGTAAAATAAAGTTATTCAAAAATAGAATCTCAATTATTAGAAGAGTATTTTTAGATAATGTCATTAAATAAGATGAAAGAAATTGAAATTGGCTTATATTTAGGTTCATAAAAAAATGTTTACTGATAATTAAGTATGGAGAGAGTATATCTTTAGTAAAAAAAAGGTAAATTGAATATATGTTATTAGTTTATACAATTTAATTATTGATTTAATTGTTTATTGACGGACAACTGTGATTCAATC
The DNA here is from genome assembly GCF_051622355.1 of Phaseolus vulgaris. NCBI lineage: Eukaryota > Viridiplantae > Streptophyta > Magnoliopsida > Fabales > Fabaceae > Phaseolus > Phaseolus vulgaris. Next base: position 27,444,599 of record NC_143506.1, on the reverse strand, counting down.
CTGGACTTATCATTAAGATGATAATACGGGCTGTGCTGATCTGGCCTGTTTTGATCCATTCTGCATAATAATTACTTGTATAAGCAAAAATTTTAAAAAATTACATGCAAATATTGCAATAATAATTTTGTTTCAATATTTCACATGTTTGTTGTACCTCATGAGATCATTGATAATAAAATTTAAATAAATATAAGATTTATGACATTTAAATAAATTAAATAAATATAAGATTAAATGTACATCAAATAAATATGTCAAAGTTAAATATTTGGTGAATAAAAAAACATAGAAAAAAATTATAAAATTAAAAAATATAGTTCGTTGCTAGATTTCAATAACATTAATGAATTTTTTATTAGAGGTTAAGAGGGTTAATCCATCCCACCTCATCATTGATATATTCACACTACGGATTATTTGAAACAAGTGAATCAGTGGGTTAAAGTAGGTGCCTTTTCTGGTGAGCTCTCTAGCAGCCTGCATGGTGAAATCCACACTGTCATCTAACCCATCATGTTCTAGTAATAGTGATACCAATGAACAACTTTTCAGTTTGTGCAAATGTAAAACTACCACACACATATATACCATAAATGTAAACCTCACTAGAGGAAAAGAATTAAGTTTCTAGGTATTATTGGTAAAACATATTTTGTAATTATTCATCTTATAATTTTACTCATAGGAACATTTTTTTTGCCACAGACAAAATATATTCTCTCCAACAAATTTTGTATGCCACGTCTCGTCCATTGATTCATTAGTCTATAGTAATTATGGAAGAGATAGAGAATATGATGAATGAAATAAAAAGTTTGAGAAGCCACTTTTTCAGTTTGTTTGTGTGGACAAAAAAATCACTTTCCTTAAGAAAAAAATTATTGTTCCACGTGGCGAGTGTTGAGAAGGCTGAACCTAATCGAAACCTGTGTTGGACGTTGGAAGTTGGAACCAAAGAAACAGATAATAAGTTGAAAATGAATCCAATGATGAATGGAAGGGAAAAAAGGAGTAGAAGGTCTGTGAAGTGTGTGATCAATGGCAGCTTCAAGTAGCATCATCTCCTTCTCTTCTTCTTCACTATTCACTCCAACAACACCTCAACCAAAAACCCATTGCCTCCTCAAACACACAAAGCACAATGATCATCTTCCACCATCTTCCTTCACAACTCTTTCTTCTCTTAGGATTTCAAGACCAACAACAACCTTTGGAGTCTCTTCAACCACAAGGGTTAATGTTCCTCCTCGTAGGTTGAGTTGTTCAGCCTCTGCATCTTCCTCTTCCACTCTTCCCTCGGCTCTTCTATTTGACTGTGATGGAGTCCTTGTAGATACTGAGAAAGATGGTCACCGCATTTCTTTCAACCAAACCTTCCAAGAGGTACACATACATACACTTTTAAGTTATGTTATGCATACACTTTTTTTCCATTAAGAATCCTGTGATTGTAACCATGTTGGAGTTGCTTAACTCACTCTTGGTAGACTCTACAATGCTATATGATGCAAGTTTTCTCTTATGAGTGGCACAATTATCTCACAATTCTTACAAACTGTTGAAGAAATGTTGTACGTAATAACTACTCTTAAGAACTAACACGTTTGTTACTCCAGTTGAACTACTACTCCAATAATTGAACTGCATAAGAATTGGTTTTAAACTTAAGAATCACATGAATTACTCCCATTGGGGATGCTGAACTGGTTCTTAATGCTTTCTTTCTTGGTTCACTTTTTTCTTTAACAAATGTGTTATTGGTTTGTCCCTGTTTTTATCATGCAGAGAGATCTGGGCGTTACATGGGATGTGGACTTGTATGGAGAATTGCTCAAAATTGGAGGCGGAAAAGAAAGGTTTGCCTCTTGTTTAGAAACATTTTGAAACCAAAGTTTAAAAAGAAACAGTTCACTACAAGAGTTGCATTGCAGTCACAACAAGGTTTTTGAGTCTGATGGGATAGCACTTTGTGACTGCATCAGCCTCATTGCAGAGTTTGTGCAATATAAAGGATTGTGAAAAAGTAACTATTGTAATAACAGCCGCCATTTAAATCTTGACTGCAATTTAAAAAACACCTCTAGATTAATAAAATTGGACTTGGATTGGTCCCATCTAAAGACGTGAGTGCTATAGTTGAATTCATCTTTTGAATGAATTTCAAGTTATACTTGACGTGCCTTTTTTTCTCTGTTTTACCAGGATGACAGCATACTTTAACAAGACAGGTTGGCCTGCGAATGCCCCAGCAGGTGAACAAGAAAGAAAAGAATTCGTTGCTTCACTTCACAAACAAAAGACAGAACTATTCATGGCTCTTATTGAGAAAAAACTGTTGCCTCTTCGTCCAGGTGTTGCAAAGTTGGTTACTATCTGTTCTTTTATCAGTTGCAAAGTTTAAAATAAAACCATTCCTTACCCTCCATCTAATAGTTGTTTTACCATTGGATTGATTTGTTTCATGATTTGATGTTGGAAGCTTTTTGACCAAGTAATTTTTTGCTGCCTCCATTCTTCATAATTAAAGTTTAGAACAACTTGATATTTGGGATGGTTGCTTCAGCATAATTTTATTCAAACTGGAAATTCAAGAGAAGTAGTCACTTGCCAATTAAATAGTTGATTAAGAACATGCAAAGCATCCCATATCATGAGTTCCTGATCTTGTTTCTTCCCTAAACTTTAATCTAATATTGTTTATGCTATCATTCAATTTCTATCTAACACTCATGGTTTTTATGTTATGTGTGATTATCAAGAAAGATAAAGCTTGTGCCTTGTCTTATTGCATGTTTCGTTTTCTATAAAAAATATAGGATTATCGATCAGGCTTTATCTCAAGGAGTCCAAGTTGCAGTTTGCAGCACTTCCAATGAAAAGGCGGTATGCATAATCAATTAGCTATTCAATTCCTTAAATGAATCTGTTCTGAGTTATGGGAGAATTGGCTCACTGATCCTTATTTCATAATATTTTATAGATTCAATTCCTAATAGACCAATAGTTTATAGACTAATGGTCATATATTGACATTGCTGTATGATCTTCAATGAATCCAGTCCTAGCAATTTGAGCTGTTAATAGGTCAACTTTCAAATTGTAATTACTTATTAGAATAATTGTCAATGAGTGAATCATATTCCACTGGTGATTGGATCCACATTTATTTGTTATTTCATCTTCAGACCTAAGTTGTGAGTTGATTTTAGGTCTCTGCAATAGTATCATTCTTGCTGGGACCTGAGAAAGCAGAAAAAATCAAGATATTTGCAGGAGATGTGGTTCCCCGTAAAAAGCCTGATCCAGTAAGAATTCCATCCTTCTAATTGTTAGATTTTTCAGGGACACAATCAAAGTATGCAGAGTCCTATTTTACAACCCTGTATATTAACATTCCATTCAATAGAAATCAATTAAAAAACGAAACTCAATTATTAGAAGTACTTCTATGCTCAAGTATGAAGTTAAGTATCCAGTTTAGTGTTCTGAAATCTTCAGTGATTCTTTCTATAAAAAGTTCTGTTGGGGTATAGCTAAGCTACCTAGTAGTATGTTAAAACTGAGTTATGACTCAATGATTGAATTCACAATATGGCTTGATCTAGGCATCTAATTGCATCATGTTCTTTCTGACAGGCCATCTATTTGTTAGCAGCCAGTACTCTGGGTGTTGAATCTTCAAGGTATGTCACTATGGTAGTGCCTAGGTGATAATAACTTGTGCTAAAAATTTTATTCAAATAAGAAGCCTTAAATTTCTGCACTTCATGTTTAGGTTTGACTCAGCAGGTGTATTTTATGATGGCTTAACTCAAGTCTTTTACATTCACTTTTTATTCATTGGCATGTAAGATTTGAATGTGAAATTTCATTATTTGTTTTCTATAGATGTGTTGTGGTGGAAGACAGTGCCATAGGCCTAGCAGCTGCTAAAGCAGCTGGAATGACATGTATAGTAACAAAGAGTGGGTATGTTTCTACTTACTAAATGGATGCAGCTTTGTGTTTTCTAAATTTCTACTTGATAGGGAATATGAATACACTACTTGTTTGATTAGCCTCTTCATTAGTATTAGCCTTTGCCTAATTGGAATTAAAGTGCTGATAAAGACATTGCAACTCTATACTAACAGACAATTTTGTTGGTATACTAACAATTTAACTTCGGCTAAACATGCTAGAGTAACTGAGGCAATCCTAATACTTACATTTTTTGTCCATTAGTAAATGACATTCTTTTGTAGGAATACCATGAAAATGTTTATCCAACCTTACAATATCTAATCATATTTGAAAACAACGTAAAATACTTCAGCACATAAGCATCTTTGTGGAACTATTTTTGTCTGTGATGTAAAGGCTGCACAGTGATGTTACAGCTCTTAATGCCTTGTTATCCACCAAAAAGTTTAAAGTGGACACAGTCTTCATTATTGAAGAGAGATAAAGTAACTGACAAAGTAAATGAACAACTGATTGACACAGTATATGATGCTATATCTAGCAACGTTGCTAAATGCTTTCATGCATAGCTTAAACATTAACAATAGATTGGGTTTAATGCCTCAAGATTCAAGGGACAGGTTGTGTCTCAGCATGCTTTTCTCCTCCACAGTGATTAATATCTTGGCCTAACATAACTGGAAGACATTTATTTTTTTAACTGATTAGGTTGAGGGTATTCTTAGCAGATTTTCTTTTTTTTCTTAAATTTTATGGTTAACTTATCTGTGGTTGGAAATCTGCAGTATAATATAATGCAACCCCTTTTCCACATGAACCTGCTTTCCATGGTAATTAAGTGCTGACCATATTCAGTTCCAATAAACTTTTGAACCTGATAAACATACACCCATAATTTTAAGGTATATGGGAATAAAGGAAAAGAGAAATAGAAGAAAAAAAATGGAAAGATAGATACATGTTACAAGTGATAGTGCCAATATGTGATGGGAAAAGAAGAGAAATAAGAGATGAAAGAGAATTTGGTGTATTTTAATACTTTTCCTTTTTTGTCTTTTGATTTACCTATAAGATGTTTGTGCAAAAACTTTCTCAGTAACATTCTTAAATAGAAGTTGGTTTTGTGAAGATGATGTTGGTTTACACTGATTGTTTCATCCAAATGCAGCTATACAGAAGATGAAGATTTTTTAAATGCAGATGCAGTCTTTGACTGCATTGGTGATCCTCCTGAGGAGAGATTTGATTTGGCATTCTGTGGTAACCTTCTTGAGAAGCAATACGTGAGGTAGCACAACTCTAGGATTTTGTTTCATTAATATTTCTATCTGTGCCCATCTTGACCTATGTGTTCAACCCCACCCTTCCAAGACAATGATGAAAATATCACCATGGCTTCAATAAAGAATCTTCATTTCTTTTCAAGTGTACTTCTTTTACTATCAAACAAATAGAATGGAGGACACTTAAAACCTTAAATTAACGCTGGAAGTTTAAAGCTTCAATCTCTTGTAAACTAAAAAAACTTACTTAGGGTGCAGTTGTTAGACTTTGAGACCAAATTTCAATTTCAGCATGGTTTCCGTTTAAGAAATGCGCTAATTTCATGTCACGTAATTATATGATAGTACTAAACTACTATAATAACTTCTTTTGTGAATAAATGTGTATCGAAGTAAGGGTGGCAATGCCAGCCCACAATAAAATAAGAAAAAATAGATTTACTATTTTGACAGGTTTACTCGCTTAGGTTTCGCATAACTCACTATCCACATTAGATAAGTACGGAACAGGTCAGTTTGCTAATCAGCAAAATAATAAAAATGATATTTCTTCATGTACCCCCTCAAAAAATGCAAATTACATCTTCTAGCTTTTGCTTTATTTATATATATATATATATATATATATATATATATATATATATATATATATATTACAACTGCATTAATATTTTTTTTATTTTTAATAAAATTTTAATTTTCTTACGCGGGTTAGCACGGAGGTTTGCAGGTCATTCCTTGTGAGGGACGGGCCAATGCATGCGAGGTAGGTCAATACGGAGCAAGTTCGCCAGTATTGTCATCCCTAATTGAAGGTCCCTTATTTAGTTCTATTTCTTAAAATATTTTATTTATTTATTCATATGATGTTATATAATATTTGTTTAAAGATTTGTTATTGTAATAGAGATTATGGCAATATGTGAAAAATAAGAAAGACACAATAAGGGAGACTTGAATTATGTTTTATTTAATTTTAAAATTCTTTTCATAATTATCATGTGATGATGAGTACTCAAATAATGGTTTTGTTTGTCTAAGGATCAGACAAAGACTTTTGCATTTCGTAGAGTATAATAGAGATAACTTTACAATTTAACTAATTTTCTAGACTAATGCGTCTTGAACATGTATTTTCAAAAGTAGATCTCCTTCTTCTATTAGTTCAAGTGATAATAACATGTAATATAATGGAGACAGGGAAGAGAGAAAATACATACAAAATTTTTATATTGGTTTGTCTTTCGAAACAAACTACATTCACTCATAACTAATCATTTAAGTATTTTTTTCATAAGTCATTCCAAACATAACGAGTATTCTTTCAGTTCACAATCACTCATGGTTGACCGTATTGAGTATTCTTTTTCAAGTGATTCCTAGTTCAACCAAGTACATTTCTCAAGCCACTTCTGACTCAACTAAGTATTTTATCTCAAGCCACTCGTGACTCAATTGATAACTCTCATTTTCAAGCATATTGTCAAATTTCTAACCTGACTTTGTTATCTCGTTGTGGATAGTGGATCATGCTACAATTTTTGTAGTATTAGGTTAGTTCAAAAGTGAACTTGACTACCATTACTCATCCAACATCGTATAAACTTCATTCGATTTTAAAATATGAGAATATGGTAGTCAACCACCAAGTGAAAGTAAAGCTTTCCATAAGGTACTGAGGAAAAAAAATTATGCGATTTAATACCAATGGAAGCTTGTGATGTTTGTTAGGACGACCTTGACAATTTAATAATAATACCATTCATGAAGATCGTACTAATAAAATAGTTTTCACTTAAAAGAAAATTAATTTTGTACTTAGTTCTTTATCAATTTCTCAAGTGGTAGTTTACCAAGAACAAACACATCAGAAAATGGAGAAAGAAATAAAAGAAAAGAAAGAGAAAATTGTCTAGTTCTCCTAGGACAAGAGCTTAGGAAGATAGGGTGGACAAGAAAATCTAGAAAGAAATTTTGAGTTAAGGAGAAAAAGAAAAGAAAAATCATTGAACTCTTCTTCTTTAAATAAATTTTATGTTGATATGCTAAAAGAAGTTGAGCAATTTCAAGAAATACGACAACCACAAAAGAAAGAAAAATAAATAAATAAAAAAGAAATTTTCTTTTAAAGTCATGCGCCTTTGTTTTGCTTTTAAGAGGCACATGAATTTTAGAAGTCAAACTTTTCTTAATTATATTTTGGAGAACATTGCTTTTCTTGAACTTTATATATATGTTATTTAGTGTTTAGTACAGGTTGTGTTTGATCCTAGAGGAAAAACATGAACCTCAGACATTAATAAGGTTGAACACCCAAGAAAAGAGGACAACTCTAGGATGAAGAAATGTATATAGTATCTCAATGAATATTTATACAAAGAAGATTATGATTTTAGTAACCATGTATTGGGTATGATTGGACAAGTGTCACCCGACTCTTTCCTAGTGAGTTATCTTTACCTCTCGAGGTATTGTTCGCTTTGGATGTCAGTGTTCCGTCACAGTTTTGTCCTGAAAAAACGTCTCTAAGAATGAAGGGATGATGAAGTATATAAACTGTCATTAGTCTCGACTCTTGAACTATGTAGAACTATATTGACATACATAAACAAACCCTTGACCTTGACTCCTAAAGTACATGGAACTATATTCACATACGAGAACACAAATATTATTTGACTTTTTTAACACGACCCGCTGATAATATTAATCTTATTAAAGTAACCGTAACTACAAAGGTATATGATTTCCTTTAAATATAATTAGTCTTCTTTTATTTTTTTCAATCACGTTACTCCACTCAACTTTCTTTTTTGATTTCTTTTTAGTACATATAAATGGTAAATCACGATAGTATAGTACCGTTAACTTAAATTCATTAACCAAACATTAATGTCATATCTCAACGAAGAACACTCTCATGGTTACCTTACCATACATGAAGCAAATGAATAAATTGTTATCATAACTAATCAAATAAGAAAGTTCAGAAAAAATGCTTGACCCTAATTTTAACGTCTGTGATGAAAATATTTCTTTATTTTGCCGAAATTTCAAATACATTATTTTTACCTATTCTTTTAATAGTTTATCCCTTTTGAAATATATTAATTAATATGATATGATGACGTGAGTGCGAGAAAGAATGCAACAAAGTGAGGTTTTGGTGGAAGGATCAAAACAGAAGGCAAAAACTTGACAGTGGAGGCAAATAGAGTGAGTGAATAGCAAAGGGTGAAGAACGAAGGGAGAAGAATGAAACGGTTTTTCAAAGTAGTGGAGAAAGATTCAGATGGGTCTGCGAAGAAGCCAAGAGAGAATGAGAATGATGCCGAGGCCGAAGAGGACAAGAAGAAGGAACCGTTGAAGTTTATGACATGGAATGCCAACAGTTTTCTTCTTCGGGTCAAAAACAACTGGCCCAACTTCACCAACCTCATCACCACTTTTGATCCTGATGTCATTGCCATTCAGGTTCCTTTTCATGCAACCCCCTTTTCATTTTTTCCATTTTACTTCATCATAGTTGTGGAACCTATTTGGAGGACCATGGAATTTATTACTTTTGTAAATCATTTTAATTGAAGCCAAGGTGTTCTACCTTAAGCACGAAACTTTGGATATATTGCATTGCTTCTTTGTTCAAATAATAAACTTGGTGTGGCATGAAATATTCATTAGGAAGTGAGGATGCCTGCTGCTGGAGCAAAGGGTGCATCTAAAGTTCAGGGAGAAATAAAAGATGATACAAGTGCAGCCAGGGAAGAAAAGAAGGTATCTTTATGTTCTTTTGCTGATTGTGGCCATGACATGAGTTGATGGGGTCAATCTATTGTGTATGTGTATTACAACTTTTATGTAACTTAATGAAATGAGGTGAATTGATAAAAAAAATTGGGACTTGGGTGAATGAGATTTTCTGCTTTGGGGTTTAGCATAATCTTGGAGGGGTTGCGGGGATTAGCTTGATCGTCTTCTTCAGACGTGGTGCAGGAAACTAGCATTATCTGGGAATTCTCTCAACGTTGATGCTGTTTTAAGACACAGGAGGGTTACCATTGAGAACGCCAAGTAAAATAATGAAAAATAATTGCTTGAAATCAAACATTGATGCGAGATGATTGTTAATGACAATCATATTTGCTAGTAATTATAAATTGAATGTAGGGAAAGATGAATCATACATTGGAACCTTTAAAAACATAGGTTTAGGGGCTTGGGTGAGATAGGAAAGCATCTCAAAGGTGCTTTATGAAAAAACATTTTCATAAACCATCCCCACCAGAAGCCCTTCTAGCTACCACAAAATGATGGTGGAGGAGGAATGGTTGGTTTTCGATAGCCATTGGGATCAAAAGGCTCTAGATACCATCTTAGAATTGAAAGTGAATGAAAGAACTGGTTTTATTTATATGCACTGGCTTTGTCTAACTCCGTTTCCCTGTTCTTGTGTTCTAGATTTGTGCCAAATCTTTGTCGAGATATTTTGAATAGATTTGACCTTCTGTTTAGCAGCTATGATTCTGTGTCTATAATGGTAGATTTGATACCCTCATCTTTGCAATCCTTGAAAATTGAAAACCACAAAATGTGTGCTCTATTCTTGTCTTTCTCTCTGCTACTTCAACATTGAGTTTGTCGACTCCTCATGATCTTCCTTCTCACTCAATCAAATGTAATGCCTTAACACCATGTATGTGATATTCATTGCTTCCTTGCATTACATAGATGACATTATTGATCATTAGTGTCGAGCTTCAAATGATGAAGTGGGGATGAATTAGATGAAGTAGATAACATGTAACAGTGATGTATTTATTAAACAATTTGAGTTCGATTAAGAAACAAGACAAGTAATGAAATCTTATTTCCGTACAAAATTATGAAAAAAATGTAGCAGTGGCTTCTGTACAGAAACAATAATGATCACTTTATAGATTCCAGCTTGAGCCCTTGCAGAAGTAATGACCAGAGAACAACCTACTAGCAATGATAATCAGCATAAAAACAGTAACAGAGAGAAGAAAACTCAGAGGAAAGAAGAATAATCAGAGAGAGTACTAGACTAATGTCCCTCTTATCTCGCTAACCCTCTCAATAAAACATTCTCCCTCCTGATTCCTCACAATAAGACATTATCCCTCCTGATTCCTCCCTATAAGACATTCTCCCTCCTGATTCCTCCCAATAAGACATTATCTCCCTCCTGATTTGTGTGCTCCTTCTTGTTACCACACTTTTAGGATCAGGCTCCACGTGTTCCTTAACACTAACTTATTCTGCTCCTCCTTCCATGTCGTTATTTCCATGGGTGCCCACATCAGCTTGATCTTGCTCACTTGTTACAGTGTCATCAACATAAACAAGAAGATAAATGCACCCACTAGGAGGAGAATGAAAGAAGAAGACAGAATGATCAGCCTCACACCTAGTCATGCCAAATTGTATTATATAAAGAAATGTTATCTGAATGTTGTGTGTCTAATGCAGACCAAATGGTATGTATTTATACCAATTTACAGAATCAGATACAGTAAATTATTGCCTAATAATCAGGGATCAATAATCCTAATTTTCTAGAATCTGTAATAGCTAATGAGTAACAAATCTGTGACAGCTAATGACTAATTACATTCTCACATTACTTTCTAATATTTTAGGGCACATTTGTTCAAACCTATGCAGATATTGATGCGTGCACTCTCTGCTCCACCTTTTTGCAACTATCATGTTTGGTGGTCTCTTGCAGATTCAAAGTATGCAGGGACAGCACTACTTGTGAAAAAATGCTTCAAGCCAAAATGTGTTGTTTTCAACCTTGATAAATTAGGTATTCTGCTTTGCAGATTTTTCTTATGGTATTTATGGCATTAAATGTTTCTTTTGCTTATATAAATATTTTCAGCTCTCAAGTGTCCGATATTGACTTTACCAGTGGTGTTATTATTATTTTTCTGAAAAATGTCCAACATAAACGTGGCAATTCTCAATCCTGCCATGATTTGATTGTGTCCTTGTGACTTTAAAAGAATTACATGATGTTACTATTACAATACATATTGTTTTTTATTTGGAAAAGAAGTGGAAGGAGAAGGATCTGGAATCCTCCTAAATATAATTTTTATATATTGGTTCTTGAAATTTCTTAGTGTTAAAAGTTTATATTATATGAAATTCCAGTCCAATTTTTAAAATGAATATTTATATATCTTAAAAAGATGATTCATATAAAGAGTCAGCCAAAATAAGTTTTTAACAAATCTGCATATTGGATTATGTTCCATGTTTGGTTCACTACTGATGGATCTTTATTTTTATTGTTAGCTTCAAAACATGAACCTGATGGTCGAGTGATCCTAGCTGAATTTGAAACACTTCGTTTATTGAATACGTATGTACCAAACAATGGATGGAAAGAGGAGGCAAACTCGTTTCAAAGGAGAAGAAAATGGGACAAAAGGATTCTTGAATTTGTTGCACAAAATTCAGACAAGCCTTTAATATGGTGTGGGGATCTGAATGTCAGGTGGCTATTCTTCATTTTTTGTTAGGCTTTGGGGATATATGATTGATTATTTTTTGCCCTTCGTTTAGCAACATAGTTTTATCTCTTCCATTTTTTTGTCATAAAGATTTGGTTTAGTGTCAAGGTCAGCTCTTGGTTTCATCTATAGATTTATTAGCAGCCATGATATGAAAAAAGAAAAATTCCAATAGTTTGAGAGGACGACTGAGATTTATTTTTTATTTTATTTTGATGTAACTTTTTGCATCATATGAAACTAATTCGTTGAAGCTACACCTTGCCTCTGATCCTTTAGTTTATAACAATCTGAATTTTTTTTAATTGAAGTATCTCATTCACTAGAATTGTTTTGAATGTTTAGTGAATTGTTCTGATTTTTTGTCTATGTTTACGTTGTCTACTATTTGACTGTGGCTATTATGCATCCACACCCTCTAAGAAGGAGCTTTAAATACATATATATTCATTCTGTGCAGCCATGAAGAGATTGATGTAAGTCATCCCGAGTTTTTCAGTACAGCAAAACTCAACGGTTATATTCCTCCAAATAAAGAGGTCTAAGCAATTTTCTCTTGAAGTTTAAAATATATGTATTCTTTTCTTTTTGTGATATTTCATTCGCAGTTAGTTTCAATAGATTTAACTTAAAACTTAAGCTATTAGATTGAGTAAATGATGAAAGGAAATTGATTAAGATGGTTTGAGCATGTACAATGGTGACTAGACAGAAGCATCCATGAGGAGAGTAGATTGCATGAGTTTTAGTCCTGTGAGAATGGGAAGAAGCAGACCGACAAAGATATTTAAGTAAGTTGTTAAGAGGGATATGATGAAGATATTACGAAAATTTGGTCCTTAATGGAAATGAATGATTGTGTGATCTATGCAGCTGACCTCACTTAATGAGATGGTGTTTTTGTTGTTGTAGATCTAACATGTCCCCTCAGGCAAGTGCTCTATAGGCTTTAATTGTAGGAAATTCATACGCTAACTTTCCTTTGTGCTGGAATTAAATTTAATTATGATGTATGAGTGAAACAAGGATTCAAACCTTAGGGGCTTTGCTACCTTGTCTAGGAGTTACTCTCCTTTGATATGCCCAGTAATGGTTTTATATCTACAGTTAGCATCAATGGAGTAGAAGTTGTCCATCTGATCTGATGATATGGGCTTTATGCAGGATTGTGGCCAACCTGGGTTTACCTTGGCGGAAAGAAGACGATTTGGTACCATCTTAAACGAGTGAGTGGTCTTTTATATATAGTATTTGATTGTCAACTTTCATTGTAAAAGGAACCATTGAGAAAATGTTAGATTTCAAACTTCATATCCATTTTAACAGTGGAATGGAATCCGTTGCAGTAAGGGCTAATTACTGCAAGTATTAGAAGACTAGGAGATGTTGGACCCTGCATTTGTTCTTTAGATAGTATTCTCCAGAATTTTTGAATTATTTTATGATGTCGGTATCTTTTGAGATTCCAACCCAAGCCAAGGCCAACTAAATTGATAAAAAATAACCTTGCCCATAGTTGACTTGTTACTTTTTGTAGTAACTCCTTATAACCTCCTTTTACCAATTATTTTTTAATTATTTACTAGTTATTTATGTTTTTAAAGTCTTATTAACTGATATTATGGAGCATGCACCAGGGGAAAGCTGGTCGATGCTTTCAGATTTCTGCACAAGGATAAGGACATGGAGCGAGGTTTCTCATGGTCTGGAAACCCAGTTGGAAGGTAAGAAATTAAACTGTAGGAATTGGTTTCCAATGTTAATGCTGATTAATTATTGTGTTGAGGAAAAATCGCACATATTTTTGGTCTTTTCTCTAAACCATTTTTTTCTTTTTCACCTTTTTTTTTTATTAACAGTGAAGGCATCCTCTATAATATCTAATTTGCGTTAAAATGTATGGCAAATTTAAGGAATGAGATTTTTTTTTTAAATTTTTTAGCCAGACTTTCTGGTTATCTAATTTAATCTGCATCATAAGCCTGTTAGTTCTCACGAGTGTTTTCTTTGAAGGTATCGTGGAAAACGGATGAGAATAGACTATTTTTTAGTTTCAGAGAAACTGAAAGAAAGGATTGTTGCATGTGAAATGCATGGACATGGGATAGAGTTAGAAGGTAAGTTTCTACTCATGAAAATGGTATTCCTATTCAGTTGCTTATGCAAAAAATGTGAAACTCATGACATGGATTTGATTTTATTGCTGATTCATCATTTAGCTTATTTGAGTGTATATGAAACCAAACCAAACTGCAGTTTGTGTTATTTGGTGCTAACTTGTAAACTACATGTTATAACAAGCATGACCTTGTTCTTGTCTCTGCTCTGCAGGTTTCTATGGAAGTGATCATTGTCCCGTTACCTTGGAGCTCTCTCCTAGTTCTGACAATGAGGATCCAATATAAGAAGTGTTTTTTTTTTTGTCATTTATTTATCTGTTGTCTGAACTTTGTATGCTGAATATTTCCTTAATGAGAAGCTATGCTTTCACTATGTTCTCTCTATTATGTGGAGTGAAATTTTTTGGCATTTTCACTATTTCTCTTGCATGTTATAGTATTGATTAGGTGCTTGATCATGGCCCATCTCTTGATAATATTTCCAAGAACTGGAACACGGTCTCCACCACTGCAAAACTAGCAAACAGTGTTATCTGTAGGATGACAATGCGGGGTGGGTCATGCGAACCGGTTTGTAATCCGTTAGCGAAAAGCACGGGGTGGGCTTACTAATCCAACTTGTTGACTCGCTTAAGCCCGTCCTGCATAACCCGTAGCCCGCGTGGACCAACAATGGGGTGGATTGGCTTGCTGACCCGTGTAAAAGAAAGTATTAAATTTTAAGTTAACGCACCAACACAACGTAACATCTCATTTACTCCAATTCAAACCTATTCAAACCTATTAGGTTTGCCTCTGTGCACGCTCTGCACGTCCTCCACTCCTTCTAGCTTCCTGCAACTCCGACGGCACCCTCCACCATCGTCCTCTAACATCATTCTTCTTTAGGTTTGTTCTGCCCCTTGTGAGAAAGTATTGATTGTGAGATTGTATTACTATGTCTAAATACATGGAGAACTTTCTAAATTGGCATATTAATTATGGGAACCGTATGAATTATGGCATGTTTTGTTTGTGTTATCATTCTTCATTTTTTGATATATTATTATTAACCAAAAAGATAAATATCTCTGTATACAAATCTTATTTTACAAACTGATCATGTATACAAGTTAGGATGGATGGACAAATCTTTTATAAATCACTAATCTTAATTTGCAAATTAGAATAGATGAGGAATGTATTAACATGTCCTTTGTAAGTATGAAATTGAGGAAGATAATATTAAAAAACAATGTGAAATTATTAGAACATGAAAAAAAAAGGATAAGGTTGACACATATGATTGTTGGAGGTATTTTAGATTCGTAAGGATGAAAAAAAAAGGGCAAGGTGCAATAGTTGCAACATAACTGACGGAAGAAAATATAGTACTTCTCATTTAAATTGTCATGGTGGAATGTGATAAAAGAAAATTGAAGATGTGGGTCAAATGATTTTAGATATGCAGGGAAAGTTGAAGGCAAAAAAGATAGGACAAGTTGTACATCGTGAATTGTTGTCTAATCTAATCATTAGGCACAATTTGCCTTACAAATTTGTTGAGTATCCCGAACTTAGGACTTTAAACTAGTGTCTTGATGCAATCATGGTTTCTAGAAACACTATTAAGGCTTATATTAGGAAAATGTATATGAAAGAAAAATAATGCTCAAGGGAATTGTTTGCTTCTCCTAGTAGGATATGCTTAACTTATGATTTATGGACATTTATTAATATTGAGTGTTTCATATCATTCTCTGCATATCTTGTTGACCTGAATTGAAAGTTAAATAGCAAGCTATTGAACTTTTGTGGTATATCTCCCCTCACACAGGTTTTGAGTTGTCTAAGAAAAATAATGAATTTTTACAAGATTGGTGACTAGAGAAAAAAGTGTTTTCTATGACTTTGGATAATGCTTTTGCTAATGATGTTCTCCAAAATACTTTAAAAAGACAACTTTTACAAAATGGTTTGATATATGGTGGTGAATTCTTTGATATTCGTTGTTGTGCACACATATTAAATTTAATTGTTCAAGAAGGATAAAAGGTGTTTAGTGATGCTTTGGACCAAATTAGAAATGACATCAAATATGTGAGGGGTTGTAAGTAGAATGGTGAAATCTGAACAATGTCTTGAAAGGTTTAGTAATATTGATGCATCATGTGGGTTGTGTCTTGATGTCCTTACAAGATGGAACTCTACTTGATGATTAAAAGTGCTCTTAAATATTAAAATGTTTTTGGAAGCTTGCCCTTGGTTGATGAATCTTATAAATATTGTCCTTCAAAGGAAAAGTGGAAGAGAGTTGGAACAATTTGTAGCTTCTTGTTACCTTTTATAATATCACTAACTTGATTTCTGCTACAAGTTATCCTACTTCCAATTTGTAGTTTTTACAAGTTTGGAAAATTCAATGTTTGTTGGTGGAAAATGTGAAAGATGATGATGCACTAATTAAGAACATGGCTAAATTTATGATAGTAAAATTTGAGAAATATTGGGATGAATATAGTGTTGTACTTGCATTTGATGCAATTTTAGACCCAAGGATGAAGTTAGAAACATTGGGTTTTTGCTTTGAAAAGATTGATTCACTTATTTGGGAGCTGAAATTGGAAAAGATAAGGAAAAATTATACAAACTTTTTGTTGAATATTCTACCAAAGGTTTGAGAACATCATCAAATGTTCAAAACCATAAGTAAGGACAATCTTCATTCTCGTCTATTTCTAAACCAAGTCTTTTTTATTACTTTAATTCATTTTTAGTTTTTTTTTAAATTGTCCATTACGCATGTTACTAGTTACATCATAATAGAAATTAAAAATGCGCAAACTTCAAGTAGGTAATAAAGTTAAAAGGACACAACTTGACACTTGTTTGGATGAAACAACTTTGGAATTTGACTTTTTAGAGCAAATGGATGTGTTAATGGCTAGAGATTTGTTGAGCATCCCTATAACCATATTTGCATTAGAATTTGCATTTAGCATTAGGCATTAGTTCTCGAGTTCTTCTTAACAAGTATAAGAATTGTCTTTTGCCTGAAAATGTAGAAGCAATAATTTGTACTTCTAGTTATAAGATTGAATTTTCGGAGGGTAATTCAATTATTTTAATTTATCATAATTTTATTGTATTATTTTTATTTTAAATTAATTCATTCGTTGTCATTGTTTTAATGTAAGTAGATGACGAGGAAGATTATAATTATCAAAAAGTTGATGAAAAATCTTCTAAGATTGCATCCAATGTTTTTGAAATGGAAGAATATTGATGTTTTTGAATTGGTTATGTTTGATATTTGATGTGGTGGTGTAGTTGTGTTTCATGTCATTTTGATTGAATTCTTTTACAATTTTTTATCTTAATTGAATGAATTTAAACATGGATGAAATTTTAATTTTTCAACAGCAAACAAAGGTTTTTTTATAATTAATAAAAATAATAATTTGCATTGGCTGGCCCATAAACCCACGAGTTAGGGCTAGTGAAATGAATTTGTGTTCCTCACGCAGAACGAACCAACCCGCAATGTCATCCCTGTCATCCCTAATTAGGGATGACAATGCAGACTGGTTCGTCCCGCATAGGTTCGTCTCACGTTTTGTCCACAAAATGTGGGTTCATTTCATTGGCTTGTTCCGCATAAGAAGTAGTTCGCAGACCTGCGAGGCAACCCGCATAAGAAAAAAAAATAAATACAATTTCATTAATTATAAAAGAAAAAATTATTTCTCCTAATGAAAAATTAAATTTTTATCCATGTTTCAATTCATTCAATTAAGATAAAATATGAATTCTATGAGGTTGTTAAAAGACTTGATTAAAAATAATTTAAGTTTTGTTTTGCATTTATCTTCCCTATATATGTATGTATATGTATCAGAGTATCTTATCAAAGTTTTGTTTCAAAATATTTTAATAAAGATGACTAATTTTTTAAAGATTATCTTATTGAAATCTCTTTTTTATATTATTTTGTTAACAAATTTTAAATAGAAAACTTTACTTAAAACTAGATCTATTGTCACTCTTAATATTAACTCCTTTAGATTATTAAAATAAAAAAATTATTTTTAGTACATTAAATTTATTTTCTTTAAAAATAAAATAAATGTCACACTGCAATAAGTGAGTGGGATATGATTTTTTTTTTCAAAAAAAATAAAATAATTATTTTTTATTTATGTGGGTTAACGGATCAACCCGTCTCGCTCCGTTGTTAACCCACACAAATTGTTAGTTATGCAAGAGAGACCTAAGTGAATTAATAGACTAGATTAGATTAGTGAATTCATTCCGTGTTTTTTTTAGCGGATTGCAAATCAACTAACATATGCTCCCATTACCATCTCTATCCCTAATTCTCTATAGCATTAGGAAAAAAAAAAAAAGTAGGATGTTCTCTCACATTAGAAAGAAAACAAAATAAGTAGTGTCCTCACTAGCATTGGAAAGAAAACAAAATAAGTAGTATAACTCATCAATCGTGCAGTCATATTGAAATCAAAATATGATGTGTGGGGCTGCAAAAGTTATGATTCGTTAGATGTCAAGCAAATTGCTTTCAATAATATCACTAGATGATTTTATTTTATTTTTTACTTTGTATTTTTATTTTCAAAACAACATTAAATGGATTTTTTATTATATTAAAATGTGATTTTGTCAACTTAATTTTCAAGTATGAATTAATTTTCAAATATGGGTAGGTCACAATTGTAAACAAATCGATAAAAATACTTCTTTTAATTTTTTTAATTAAACCGAGTAAGTAATGTTAAAGTTAAAAAAATTAGTTCTCACAATTTTAATATTAAAAAATTTCATATCATCTTTTTAGGATACTTTTTTTCTCTACTTCCATACATTTCTTCTGCCTATCATAACTATTAAAAGTTTCACTTTAACCTTATTGTATTATTGTATTATGTATTATGTAATTTAAAACTCAAAAGTATCTTTTCGAATTGAACAATTAAAAACAATTTAAATTACATAATTTGAAAGTTATTTGTAACTTTCAAGATTACGTAATTAAAAGTTTTTTTTAATTTTATTTTCAAATTATACGATCTAAAAGTAAATTTTGACTTTAAATTTCACAATTCAAAAAATTTACAACATCTTAGTTGTCCTTTTTAAAAAGAAAAATTGTTACCAATATTTAGGTTCTTGTGACTTCCAATTAAGGAACTCCAAACACTAAATACGACGATTTAGAATGTTATTTTTGACCAGGGACAATCCAAAGCTTTTCTAGATTGGTGGTGATATGTTAACACCACATATAATAATAAAAAAATTAGTCCACAAATTAATAAAATAATATTTTAATTATATTTAATTTACTTTTAATTTTAAATATTATTATATTATTATAATTTCTGTCAAGTATATGTGTATGGTGTAAAAGATTTTTTTTACCTTTTAGATTGTATAATAAAAACTTTATTGGATTGCATACTTTTAACTTTTTTGGACAATTTAAAAAGATAAAACAGGAATTTTTATATTTATTTTTTAAATTGTGTGAAGGCTTTTTGGATTGTACACTTCTATCTTTGGGACAATTAAAAGTATATAAAATAGGAATTTTTATATTTAAAAAGTTCTTAGAAGAAATGTCTTTTTTTCATAATTTTTGTTTTTCTCACAAAAGTTTACCTAATATTTTTTCATAAGAGAGATATTTAATTTATAATCTATCTTTTTGTTTTTTTTAATAATAATATTTTTTTTAGGTAATGACAGATGATTGTTGTTACTTGAGATGTCAGTATAACTGATATGTCAAGTTGCATAATGATGTCTAACCTAAAAGGTTTTATAAAAAAAAAAGATATTTAATTATATTTTTAGTTAGGGAGTTAAGTTAAATATATTTTTCGTTTCTGTACTATAATGTGATATTGATTTGTGTACTTAATTCAAATTTTAGACCTTTGGAATACTTGTAGTAAGAAAATGATTGAAATGAGTTTTTACCAATAATTTTTTTATGTAACAAAGGAATTTCTAGTGTGACTTGTATTATAACATTCACATTAGTGATGAGTATGCATGGAATATGTTAACATTCTAGTTCACACAAAAGATTCATTTAGCACGTTAAATAAAACTGACAAAATGTTGTTGAAATTTAGAATAATGATTAAAAACTAATTTCACGTGAAGATACAATGAAGAAAACCCAAATTTGTGTGATTATTGTTTTGATCTCCCAAATTTAAAATTAAGATTTAAAATACAATAGAAATAATAAAAATAAAAATAATAATAATAATAATAAAATAATAATAATAATAATAATAATAATAATAATAGTAATAATAATAATAACTTTCAATCTCATTTCTCCACATAAACACATTTTCTTGACCTTAAAAAAATCTAGGGACCAAATGGATTATTTTAAAAATCACGGTACTAAATTGAATATTAACCCCAAATGTAAAGACAATAAGGTAATTAAATCTTAATTTTTAATTATTCAATTTTAAAAAATTTGACTTAAATATCCATAGATAAATTTATAATTAAATAGTTGGGTTCGTAAAAATAACTTTTTATATAACGTTACTTTTAAGGTAATAATTGATATTTAATGTAATAATTTGTATAAGTTAATATCATTTTCTCTCTCCTTAAATATATAATTTTACTTTTTCGTTTTTGTTAAAAATAGTTTATAATTTTTTAAAAATATTTTATATTATATTATATTATTCTATATATATAACTATATAAGAAATTACTTCTTCATTTATACTTTTAATTATTATTTTAAATAAATTACTACTTTTAGTGTTTTATATAATAAACAACCAAATCATCAAAACTAGGTATGTTACTTAGATTTCCAATAATGAGATTACAAAATTTAAATTTTATTTCAAAAATATTTATAAAACTAAATAATTTAAACAATAATAGTATCTAATGACAAACAATTTGTGGACGTTTATATTTCACAATTCACCAATGTTGAATAGTAATTTTTAAGATGATATTTTTTTAAAAAAGTTATAAATATTTTTGTGATAAAATATGTTTTCTATAATATTTATAAAAAATGATAAAATTTAGAAAAATATATGAAACGACTCTAATTAATTTAAATAGTATAATTTCAACTTGTATTAAAAAATATGAAATTAAAATTCTTCATCTCTCTTCTATCTTATCTTCTTTTCTTCTCTCTTCCCTGTCATTTAAAATATCACTTGTCTTTTCTCATTTCCTTTACTTTCTTTCTTCTCATTTTTATTCCCTTCACCTTTTTCTTCTCTTATTTCTAAGATGATATTTCTTAAAAAAATATTTTGTGAAAAAATATGGTTTCTATAATATTTAGAGAAAAAGATAAATTTGAAAAAATAGATTAAACAACTTTAATTAATTTAAATAGTATAATATCAAATTTTGTTAAAAGATATGAAATTAAAATTCTTCATCTCTCTTCTATCTTATCTTCCTTTCTTCTCTCTCAATTAAAATCTCATTATTTCCTTTATTTTATTTATTTCTTTCCCTTTCTCTCTCCCTTTACCTTTTTCTTCATTCTTATTTTTCTTTCTTCTCATATGTTATTAATTATTATATTTCTCTGATTAAAAAATCATTATTATGTCTTTTTAAATGTTGAGATATTTAACAATTTACCACTACCTCCATGCCTATCTGACAGTCTTTTTGGGAAATTGTTTGCTACAAGATAGTCTTTAATTGTTTGGTGCATTAATTATTTCTCTTTCTTGAAGTACCCTTAATTAATTGACAACTTTTTAGTCAAAATAACAATAAATATTGAAACTAATGAGATAAAGTTTTTCACTCTCTCTTTAAACTATTAGTATTGGACAACATGGGTAGTCATAAATTATATAATCATTATATATTCTCTTTACCAGCATTAATTTAAATTAGACTGAAAAAGAACAAAAATATCAATTTGAAAAATAGTAGGAATAATTTTATAAAAAAAAAATTGTTGATAAATTTAATGGTAATGTCTAAATCAACTTTTTTTTTGAAGAGTGTCAATTATTTGAAAATAGCTTATAAAAAAATCAATGTACTAATATTTAATATTTCAGTTTCAGTTTTAAACATCTATTTAAAAAAATTGTTTATATTAACTAACAACTTGGGAATTTAAGGAACTTAAATTATTTTATTCAAACAAAACATTTAAAAAGAGAACAAATTTAAAACAAATCAAATCAAATTTTAACTATTTTAAAAAATTGAAATTCTTCATCCAAATATGATAGAAGTCTTCCACTCAAATTTTAACACAAAATACACACCTCCTTACTTTAAGAGCTTGTATTATTAGAAGGGTTATTGGGTGGTTTTTAAGGTAGGGTATGATAGAAATGTTGAAGAAGCTTTGGTAAGGGTGGAAGTGAGCTAAGTTGAGTTCTTGGAGATTTATTGATGTGTTCTTGGTGAAACCTTGGCGAGTAGACTTTGACTATAGCTTGGTAATGGTGTGATGAGGATGGTGGAGTTATGGGGAAGGATTGGTACCTCTAAATTATGAAGGTTTAGGAATTATTTTGTATTGATCTTGTAAGGTATGGCTTAGTTTTTCACTTGGTTGTGTTTGGTTGAATGGTTGTTCTTGGAATGAGAATATTCTTAGATGTTAAAGGGTGTTGGTTATTGGCTCAAGCTCTAGGAACCAAGAAAAGCAAAAGAAGAATAAAATAGAATGAAGAAAGGAAAATAAAAATAATTAGGAATTGATAATTATCTTTAGTTTAAAAAGTAACTAATCATTTACAAAGGATATAAGTTAGTGAAAGAGATTTGTCACTTAAGTATTCTATTTGATATAAGAGTTCTCCAAAAAAAAAAATAATTACATTTTCACAAAGATTTTTAGTTATCCATTCAATAAAAGATTGTTCACATATATTGAGTTCTCACAGCCAAACAATTTAAAGTCTTAGGGTAGCTTAGTTTTATCTTAAAAAAATAAAGTTTAATTACCTTTTTCGTCCCTATATTTATAGTCAATAGTCAATTTGGTACAGTTGTTTTTAAAAAATTCAATTTGGTCCCTAAATTTTTTAAAATGTATTCAAAATGGTCATTTATGTTAAATATCACTAAACAACGTTAAGTGGTGCTTATGTGGCAGACACGTGTAAGTTACGTGGATGGTGCTTACATTACTTTCGTGAATACTGAATTAGGGTTTAGGTTATTCAAATTGGGGATTTCGAATTTCTGATTTAGGACACCACGGTCTGGATCACAATTGCTGCCCCTTCACCACCTCTGGACCGCACCACATAATCGCTTCTCCAAATTGACCATGAGAACGCAACTCACCATCGTAACTCACAATCGCACCACAAAATCGAATGAGGGGAGCACACCTCCGAATAGAATCGAAGTAGGGAAGCGCACCACAAAATCCAACCAGGGGAGCAATCCTCGTATCAGAAATTTGAAATCCCCAATTTGAATAACCTAAATCCTAATTAAGTATTCACCAAAGTAATGTAAGCACAATCCACGTAACTTACACGTGTCTGCCACATAAGCAACACTTAACGTCGTTTGGTGATATTTAACATAAATAACCATTTTGAATACATTTTAAAAAACTTAGGGACCAGATTGAATTTTTTAAAAAACACGGTACCAAATTGACTATTGGCTATAAATATAGGGACGAAAAAGGTAATTAAACCAAAAAATAATTTATTACATATTAGAAACAAAAATTAACTAATATTATAACATCTAATTATATTTAATTTTAATAATATGAACTACTCTATATTATTATTTATAGAAGTTGAGAATATCTCCCTCTTGATATTCATTTACCCTTTTAGTTCATGTTCTTTTAAGATCTTCTTAAAATAAATGTTTTTCATTTGAATCACATAAAAATACAACCTAATGATATAAAAGCAATTAACAATTAATACATCTCAAAGTAAACATCTCTTAAAATTAAAAAAAAAAGAGGTTGATTTAAACTTAAATATACTACCAGTCCTTCTAATATAGTTATTTTCCCATTTTGGTAGTTGATTTTATTTTATTTTTCTTTTCCTTTAATATAACAGTTTACTATTTTGGTTTAACCACTGAGATTTTAGTGTTAAGTGATTTCATGTCGTTATATAAATCATCACTTAATAATAAACTTATGTCGATAAAAACTTAAATAGTAAAATGATATATTAGGGTTATAAAAGCAATTTTTTTATAAAAATAAAAATGATAAAATTGATATATTATAAGAATAATATACATTTAATATAAAATATTTTTAAAAATTAAATACTTATTATTTTTATGATGTTTTTGAAATATTATGTGATTTTTTTAAAAAAAACTTGAAAACTTAAATTCTTTTAATTTAAACATAATTTAACACTGATTACTAGTATCAGTCTTTAAGTTAAATTTAATGTTCTCGTATTTTATAAAATAAAAATTACTTTTTATAAATGACTGTAAACCGTAGTCATTAAAACGGTGCTAAATGTAAATATAATTTAAAAAGTAATATAAATAAGACAGTTGGTAAATTTCAACTATTTCAATTTTATTTGATATTATTATTTTAAAAATATGTTTATACTTAAATTTATGCAATGTTTCCTATGATTATAATTTGAGATAATTTATAAATTATAATAATATATTTTAACGAATCAAAGATATTAAATAAATTTATTTAATATTAACATTATTAATAAGTATAAAATTACGTATAAATTAAAAAAAATTGTGTATTATTTTAAAAAATTGTATATAAATGATATATTATTTAAGAAATATAAGATATACTAAATAATAATTTGTATAAGTAGTTTTGTATTAAATATATAAATAGTTCTTACAGTATATTTATTTTAACGTTTTGTTTTAGTCTTTTTATTAGGTTTTGTGGTTAAAAAAAAATTAGAATACGACACATACATCACTTCTATTTGAGAACCTGATATGACACATCATCATTTAATAATAATAAATAAAATCAATAAACTGTTATATATTTAAGGAGATAAGATGAGAATATTAGAAGGACTAATGAAACATTCAATCGTTCATTTATTTTTCTGTTAAAAAGGATTGAATATTTATTTTTGAATTACTATTTTCACATGACATATTTTGAAACAATCAAATTAAAAATAAAAGTAATGTGTATATAAAATAAAATCAAACATAATTTATTATAAAAATATTTAATTGATGCTATTAATACAATATTTATATAAACATTTAAATTAAATATGATTTATCTCACTATATTACTTATTATATTTGTTACATATAATATGCAATTAATTTTAATACTATTATCAAATATTATATTTACTAAATGTCATATCATTATCAAATTTAATAAATGTATTCTATTCTCATACATGTATATTAAACAATGTAAACTTATATTAGTAATCAGTACAAAATTATACACAAGCGTGCACACATATTATATAATTTATGTTCTCATTTCTAGTTATTATTTTAAATAATAATAAAAATAAAAAATATGGATAACAAATTATAATATGTTTGTATAGTTAAGGGGGTGATTTGCATGTTAACACAATGAGAGTAATATTTGTTTAGTGTAAAGAGTATTTTGTTATTTTTTTTAAAGCTTATCTAACAAAATTAGGTTGATATTCTTTATTTGAAGAAAATATTTTGTTTTTAGTTAGGGGATGTTGGGGGTATGAAAAAAAAAAGAGAGTAAAAAGTAAAGTTTATATTGCTTTGTAAAACATAATTTATTTTTTCACAAGAAAAAAGACAATATAATAGCATAGTTTTAGATTGACATGGTAATAGGCATTTGTTCAGAAAATGTAGAGAAAATTTTGAAAAAAATAAATTATTTTAAAAATATGTTGCGACACTTTTTTTAAGGTACCCGATTATTTGGTGACATGGCAGAGATATCATTGGAAGTTGTTAAATTGTAAAACATAAGAAAATAAGGCATCACGACTAGATTCATAAGAATATTATGCATAAATAAATAATTTACTTAAATAATTCATAGTGGTTAGGCCATTAAACTTAATCTGATAGATGTTGGACCACTAACAAACATTTGGTTACGCATCAATAAATTCCATCTGTGTTCACAAAAACTTGTTCCTAACATTATTTTGACAGCATAATTTTTGGGACTTTGTTTTGTTGAGAAAGCATTGAACCCCAAAAATAGAAAACAGAGAGGAGAAAATAAAATAATTGACGTATAAACCATTGTGTGCGATGATGCAGGAGCAAATGGTAGAGAATATAGCACTTTTCAAATGATAAGAGGTCTACGTTGAAGCTTCCGACAAAAAAAGAACATGATTCTATTTAAACTCCTTTTAGCCACGCAAAATAATAGAGATTTTTGCTCTTTTCAACCTTGAAAAAAAAATGAAAGAGTACGTGAAATGTAAATAGGTCTAAAAGAATGAGTAGGAAGTTTAGGACCAATATACATCAATGTACGGGTGAAGTTACTTTTTCATTTAGAATAGATTTCTTGCAAAGGTACACACAGGAAATTAGTGAGAGATGAGTGGAGCAGTACTTCTAAAGAACCATGAATAAAAACCAAATATATATATATCATTCATCCATTGGAAACATAAATAAGTATATTGCAAAGAGAATGGCCTAGTACATGCAAGTTTGAAGAAGAAAAGTGAGAGAAGATAGAAGGTACTTAAATGTTTGACTTCTGATTAGCTACAACGTTGTTATCATGTGTTGTTACCATAATTAATCAAGTGTAGCAATCAAATCAAAACACCTCCATAACTAAAATTATACACATACTCTCTCATCATGCATACACAGGATGGGGAATTAGAGCATGACACGTGTCACTCAACTCTCTGACGTGGTGTGAGTTGGTGGGGTCGTCTTTCACGCATGTGGGCACAATTCAGAAATATGAAACTGTGGCGGGGCAAAAGTAGAATAATGGAAAAACAGGAAGCGGCAGAGAAGGGCACAACAATTTATAATGGCGTAAAATGATTTATCCGAAAACAGAAAAACGCCAAAAGAGATTAATTACGAGTGCTGGCTCATGGTAGAGCTAGGAAGAAAGAGAAAATGGCTGAGGTGGTAAATAACGGGAAAAGGAGTGGTGTTTGTGTTGAAGAGAGGGCACAATAAAACTCCCCAACTCACACATCACTCACATGTCTCTACTACTACTTACTCTACTTCTTAATTCTACTAACCCCTGTTTTCTTTTGCTTCATTCCTCTGCCCCAAAATTTTCTTATTCATTTCGTTCTCTGGTTCCCTTCCTCTGGAAACAGGGGAAGAGACGCAGACACGAGGTCTGACCTCGTTGAGGCTTCAATGAGAGCCACAGAGAAGAAATCAGGGATAATGGGAGGGGGTTCGGAGGGTAACGCAGACGTTTTGCCGTGGCTGAAATCGATGCCGGTGGCGCCGGTGTACCGGCCGACTGCGGAGGAGTTCCAAGATCCAATCGGCTACATATTCAAGATCGAGAAGGAAGCGTCCAAGTACGGCATCTGCAAAATCATCCCTCCCTTCCCTCCTTCCCCGAAGAAAACCGCCATCGCCAATCTCAACCGCTCACTTGCCGTTTCAGGTTCCACATTCACCACGCGCCAGCAGCAGATCGGCTTCTGCCCCCGCCGCCCCCGTCCCGTGCAGCGTCCTGTATGGCAGAGCGGCGATCACTACACCTTCACAGAGTTCGAGTCCAAAGCCAAGTCCTTCGAGAAAGCGTACCTCAAACGCCACACCAGAAAGGGCTCGGGCTCGGGCCCAGGCCCGGGTCCGACCCCGCTTGAGACCGAGACGCTCTTCTGGAAGGCCACCTTGGACAAACCCTTCTCCGTGGAATACGCGAACGACATGCCGGGTTCTGCGTTCTCCCCCAAATGCCGCCATGCTGGGGATCCCACCTCCCTCGCGGACACTCCGTGGAACATGCGAGCGGTTTCGCGGGCCACGGGTTCGCTCTTGCGCTTCATGAAGGAGGAGATTCCGGGCGTTACTTCTCCCATGGTCTACGTCGCCATGCTCTTCAGCTGGTTCGCGTGGCACGTTGAGGACCACGACTTGCACAGCTTGAACTACCTCCACATGGGCGCCGGCAAGACCTGGTACGGAGTCCCCCGTGATGCTGCCGTCGCGTTTGAGGAGGTTGTTAGGGTTCACGGCTACGGTGGAGAGATTAATCCGCTGGGTGAGTACATTGCGTGTTTGTTTGGTTTTCTGTTTCTCTGCGGTTGTCTTTGTTTTTTCTTTCCAACATTGCTGAATTTACTGCTGAGTTCACGCATTTGCCTTGAATTTCTGAAATGTTGACTTTGTGAATGGGAAGTTAGTTGATTGCTTGTGATAGTCAGTTCCTTGCGTGATTACGTTCTCTGCTGCTTCCCCAGTGTGGAGTTTGTCTTAGGTTCCGTTTTTATTGGGCGAGTGGGATTAACTGCTATGAAATTTTACAGAGGATTACAGAGAAATATTATTTTGACCTGGGTCTCTGTTTGGATAAAATTCTGAAACATACTTGACCTTTTTCAAGGCTCTGTTTGGATAACTTGTGAAAAACACTTAACTTTTTCCAAGGCTCTGTTCGGACAGCTTAAACACGTAACTTCTTTTAAGTTTAAAAATTAGCTTGCATGAGATAAAGTTAGCATTTGAGGAAGTTAAATCAGTGAGCTATAAATTAATTTATACATACATATATGATAAGCTTGCTCTTTTTATCCTTTTGCTTTCTTCTCCTGTAAGTGCTGATCGTGAATTTTATCCCAAACTGGGACTAAAATTGCAGTAGTGTGTTTAATTGGCCCAAACACTGGACTGGGGGAATGTGTAAAAGTGTGTGGTTTGAAATCCATTCTGGAGGGAAAAGTTGTTTGGTAGATCGCTTAGTCCTGGTTCTGTTACAGAATGTGCTGCTTTTTGATGTTGCCAGCGAGACGAGAATTCTTGATCATGGGAACTTTTAACACATGCGCCTGTAATCTTTCACTCTTTAGCTAGTAAATTGCCATATAGTTTGTTTCATTTTTTTTTTCTGCATGATGTGCATTTAGCGTATAAATTGAAGGATGCATGCTTGTATTATGTCCTGCTGTCACAATCATTAGCTTTAGTTCAAGGCATTATTGTTGAAAACAAGTTTGCTACTGAAACCTTAGGAGTTTATGATTTAAGTTATAGTCCTCTGTTCTAATCCTCAGCCTGTTTAAAGTGGGTGGAATTCTGATTGTAATAATGAAAGATAACCAAATTAAGGGTTGCATAGTTGGTTTTAGGATGCCTATTCATTGCTTTAGGAGACAATGAAAGCATCTGGTGATTGAACAACATTTTAACACAACGATCCTGTTTTGAATTTAAAAGTCTACCCCAATCTGAGTAGGGAAGCTATCTCTTTCTTTTCACCTGCTGTCTGCCAACATGTTGCCTTGACATAATCGTTGTCTTTTAGATTTCTTTTGCGTGGGGAATCTTTGCTGTTTTCTATTTTATCATCTTCACTCCTTTCACTTATGATATATTGCGTTTTTATTTTTCGATTTATGAGGAATGAAAAATATTGGTTGGTCTCATCTTGGATAAAGGAGAAATGACACTGATTTTTATATGTAAAGAGGATGATGTTTGATTGTGTTAATTTATGGATCCACATATTACAAACTTACAAGGTTCTTGTTTTCTTTGAACAGTTACATTTGCTATTCTTGGTGAGAAAACCACGGTGATGTCGCCTGAAGTATTTATTAGTGCAGGTGTTCCATGCTGCAGGTATTTATGCTTATGAATGCCATATTATATATTTTTGTGATGATCTTATCCTCAGATTAATCTCAAACACTAATTACTTGTACTTCCAGTTTTTCTGTGTCCGGTAAGTGGTTATTTACTCTAAATTATTGCTTGATTTTGTCCTACACACAAAACAGTTTGAACTTTAAAGATGTTGAAGTTAAGTAGCAATTTCAAGTACAAACTTCCAGGAAATGTATGCCTTGTCAAAACACTTACTTTTTTTTCTGTTTTTTTTACTGCCATTTGGAATAATCTTTTTCTATATCTCCACTTTTGCGTGGCTATTTAATTTTGAAATCATCAGTGTATTTTCTATTGATTGCTTTTTCATTTGGAGCTTGGAAGCAGTTATTGATGGTTAGTTTTGAAGGTTTTGATAGAAAAAATGGAAACTTCTATGGATCAGCAGTATTTAGTTTATTAAGTTGTGCTGTGTATATGGTTGGACTGAAATGCCCTCATCTTTAAGGGCTTCTCTTTTCTCTATTGTTTTGGCTTAAGATTGTTTTCTTGCCTCGTCTCTGGTGCTCTGCAATGGTTTGTTTCAGGGGAGTACCCATTTCTGTTATGCAGAGACAGGAAAGTTTGGCTGCATGCTTGGTTCTCACTTTTTGTTTTTCTACTTAAAAGAATATCATATCCACTCCCTTGTAATCATCATTGCAATTATTAGATATTATTTTCATTTTCAGCGACCTTGTATGGTGGTTTATGTGCATATGTGACTTTAAATTTCTATTTTTTGTGGAATCAGGTTAGTACAAAATGCTGGGGAATTTGTTGTGACATTTCCAAGAGCCTATCACACAGGGTTCAGTCATGGTAAGAATGGTAGTCACAGGCTCAAAGATGCTCTTTTCTTCGCTTTTCTTTTTTAGGGGTGGGTAGGTGGTGGTGATAGATGTTATTCTTTCGGTCAATAGTAGAATATTTCTAATGATTCTGAGTGTATACTGTGTAGGTTTTAATTGTGGAGAGGCAGCAAACATTGCGACGCCTGAGTGGTTGAGGGTTGCTAAAGATGCTGCCATTCGGAGGGCTTCATTAAATTATCCTCCCATGGTTTCACATTTCCAGTTACTTTATGACCTTGCCTTAGCTTTGTGTTCTAGGTTTGTCTTTTTCTATTTTAACTTCTTATAATTTGGCTACAAGACTGCCGAAACCTTACTAGAACTATCTTTTGTTTTCTTTATGTTAGTAGGTTTGATGCACTTATTAATAATACCTGATTGACTTAAGGGAGTTTGAATATACATATGTATTCTCTTCTCTCCAATTTTAAAATGTGTAGATGAATCATTCTGGTTCGAGATATATATTTTTTCCTTTTTAGGTTTCCTTATTCATAATTCATGTACAATGTGATCATGGCACCTAGACTTAATGGAGTTTGAATATACATATGTATTCTCTTCTCTCCAATTTTAAAATGTGTAGATGAATCATTCTGGTTCGAGATATATATTTTTTCCTTTTTAGGTTTTCCTTATTCATAATTCATGTACAATGTGATCATGGCACCTAGACAATGATTCTGATGACCATATTATCTGTTCTAAAATATACTGCCTGTAAATATCCTTTGTTTTCTCCATACAGAATTCCTGCGAGCGTCAGTGCTGGACCTCGTAGTTCTCGTCTTAAAGATAAGAAGAAGGGTGAAGGAGAAACTGTAATTAAAGAACTATTTGTCCAAGATGTGTTACAGAACAATGATCTGCTTCATATACTGGGGAAAGGATCTGCTGTAGTACTTCTTCCTCGTAGCTCAGTTGACATTTCTGTTTGCTCAAAATTACGTGTTGGATCCCAGCAATCCATCAATGTAAGCAATTCTGAGGGAATGCATTCCTCAAAAGGTTTTGTTTCTGATGATCTGGTATTCAACAGGAGTCATGGAATCAAGCAAGAAAAAAGTTTCTATTCTGTGAAAGACAAGTTTACTACGATGTATGAAAGGAACAGGATTTCCTCTTTTGATGTAAATGGTAACTCAAGCACTTCAAGTTCTAAGCCACTTCAAAGGGACACTGAGGGAGAAACTAGTGAAGAAGATGGATTGTCAGATCAGAGACTGTTTTCATGTGTCACTTGTGGAATATTAAGCTTTTCTTGTGTTGCTATTGTACAGCCTAGAGATCCCGCTGCTAGATATCTCATGTCAGCTGATTGCAGCTTCTTTAATGATTGGGTTGTTGGTTCTGGAGTATCTAACAGTAAATTTACTACTGCCCCAGAAGAAGCAACTATTCCTGTGTCAAATATGTATACAGGCATGTTTATAAGTAGTACTATTTCTAGTATTTCATACTTTGTTTCATATTGTCATAAAAAATAGTTTATTTTTCTTCAGATGTTATCAGTAATGACGTCACATCCTAGGTATTTTTCTGGACCTCTGTCTCATGCTCATCAGGAAACATGTCCATTTTGCCAGTGTCCTTCTGTATGTAATGACCACACTATCATGATAATCCTACAATGGGGCAGACCCAAAAAGTTTGTGCCTTTAAGTTATAACTGCCACCACTGCTATAAACTTGTCTTTAGTTATATAGTAATAGCAAACCTCATTGTTATAAGCTTTTAGTTGTGGAATAATAGGAGAGCGGAAACATACACTAGTGCCCTACAAATCTTGTATGAGGTGCATTTGAAAGCACAACTTCGGTATTTAAGGAGCTGAATCTTTTTATATCTTATTTTTCCATATATAGTTTCGTTGTTTCAATTTTTTTGTCTAGGATTTAGGTAAAGCTTAAAAGTACTGATTCTTTTGTTCTGTCATGCAGGATGGATGAAAAAAAATGTCCAAGATGGTATGCAAGATGTTTCTGTTCAATCTTCTCGAGATGCTTTAAATATTGAAAGTGAAAAGGGCAATTCAGCTCTTGCACTATTGGCTTCAGCATATGGAAATTCTTCTGACTCTGAGGAAGATCAGATTTCAGCTGATGGTCATGAAACAAATGTGCTAAACTCTGCTTCTGAAAGTTTACTTTCTCATACTCAAGATTCCCATGCTAGTCCCATGCCTGCACTTGATAGTGCAGATAATATTCCTTCAAAGAGTGCCAGTTGTGAGGATTTAATGCATCATAGATTTGAGTGTAATTTGAGTCATCAATCTTTAGACCACTCTTTAAAGAAACAGGAGTATAATATCACATCGGGGGTAACATTTGAAAATATGAGGACGGTGCCTAATTCCACCTCCAATTGTTCCCAAGACGCCCATGATGCTGAAAGGTCATTGTCTAAAATGTCTATGGTTCCCTTTGATAATAAAAATTCTTCCATGGTGTTACAGTCTGATGAAGATTCATCCAGAATGCATGTGTTCTGTCTGGAGCATGCTGCAGAAGCTGAGAAGCAACTTCGCCCCATAGGTGGAGCCCACATATTTCTCCTATGTCATCCAGGTTTGTGGGTTGATTGAGCAACTATTCATTTATGCAGTATTCTTATCTCATGCCCTAGTTCTAGCAAATACTGATAAATTTCTCTATTTACTGCTCTTGTTCTGAGAATAAAATGAACACTTAATAGGTAGACTGATTAAACTGGTCAAGAAACAAGGGGACTATGGTTATGAAAAATAAGAGTCTAGTGGTGGAAAGTTCATTTTTTACTTCCCTAATGTGAAGGTCAGGTTCAGTAAGAGTTGGAATTTGATTCAATTTCAGTATGAAACTTTTTACACTTGCTGCAAATAAGAAGATTGCAAATCAGTGAAGTAGTCATTGCTTTTCACTTTTAGTGAAAGCTTTTGCTTATTTTCTTTGATAGGTGGCACCTCATCTTACAAAGTGATTTAGGCCTAACTCAACCTTACAAAACCGGTTTTGTAAGGTGAGGACTGTCCTCCTTTATATACTGTATTTATTACTATTTCTAGTCAACATGGGATTTGGGTTTTTCCCAATACACCCTCTCATACTATTGGACTTGGCACGTTTATAACATGGTGAGTGACCTTTTTAACGGATTTAGGATAGTTTTGATACCATCTTACAGAAGTGATTCAAGCCTAACTCAACCTTACAAAACTCATTTGGAAGGTGAGGATTTGCCTCCTTATATATATATATATATTGTATTTTGATACTATTTCTAGTCTATATAGGACTTGGGTTTTATCCAATACTACACAATTATTTGCTGGTACGTATTTTTTTTTACATTCTTTATGAATCAAAATTAAATTTTTTAATATTAAAAATAGTGGATATGATTTTTTTGCTCTATTGATTTCTAATTTTTGAAGTCATAGATTAGCTATATATTTGTCATTGACGGGATACGTTTGTCCATCATCCATGATGAGTTATGCCAATATTCATTCACAAGCAGAGATTTTAAAACAGATGACTCTTTCTGATTTGAAGAAGTATTTTTCATATGGTTGTCATGGATCAATTATAGTTGGTGTCTATTTCCGCATGATGAAAAATATTGTATTACTGTTATTATTTTTCTTCTTCAAACCGCTTACTGTTTATTTTCACATTTCTGTAGATTATCCCAAGATAGAGGCTGAAGCAAAAGTGGTGGCAGAAGATTTGGGGATTGATTACACATGGAAGAGTATTGCATACAGGCATGCTTCCAAGGATGATGGGGAGAGGATCCAGTCGGCTCTAGATAGCGAGGAAGCCATTCCTGGGAATGGTGACTGGGCTGTAAAACTAGGGATCAATCTCTTTTATAGCGCATATCTTAGTCGCTCTCCTCTTTATAGTAAGCAGATGCCTTACAATTCTGTTATATACTGTGCATTTGGTTGTAGCTCTCCATCTAGCTTACCCGAAGAGCCAAAGGTCTACCAAAGAAGGGTCAACAGGCAGAAAAAGGTTGTTGCTGGGAAATGGTGTGGTAAAGTTTGGATGTCCAACCAGGTCCATCCCCTTTTAGCGAAAAGAGATTCTGAGGATGCCGAGGATGAGAAAATGTTACTTGGTTGGATATTACCTGATGCGAGAATTGAGAGATCAGAAAGTACCCCCAAAAGTGAAACTACTAGCAGAAAGTCAGGTAAGAAAAGGAAAATGACAGCAGAGAATGGACGAACCAGGAAAGGAAGTTATGCTAAGAAAAATGTAGTTTCATATAATTCAACTGAAGATAAACCCAACTCACAGCCAAGGAGGATTCATAGAAGTAAGAAAGCCAGGAATGTTGAGAGAGATCGTGCGGCTTTGAAAGGGGATAGTTCTCCCTATCATCATCGAAAACCTATAAGCAAACAAACAAACTGTACTGAAAGTGATGCGGTTTCTGATGATTCAGTTGATGATGAAGATGATCACATGCAGCATGGGAGGAATTTTGACATTGACAATGATGTGGTTTCAAATGATACAGGGGACTGTGATTCTGATTGGCAGCAGAGGGAAGAACATAGCAGTAAGGACGTTGAAGATATGGAGAGAGATGCAATTTCAGAGGATTCTTTAGATGTTGGTTCTCTTCAGCTGCAAAGGAAGACTTCTGAAGGCAAGCATGCCAAATGCACTAGTGAAGAAGATATAATTTCTGATGACCAAATGGAGAGTTGTTTTCAGAAGCGGCAGAGGAGAACTCCTAAAAGCAGGCAAGCCAAGTATCTGAGTGGAAAAAATATAACATCTGACGACCAGCTAGAGCTGAAAATGCAGAAGGAGCAACGGAGGAATCCTAAAAACAGGCAAGACAAATACCTCAATGAAGAGGATATTGATTCAGATGACCAACTGGAGGGCCATTATCGTAGGTATCAAAGAAGGAATCCTAAAGGCAGGCAGGCCAAATGTGTAGCAGAGGAAGATGAAATGTCAGGTGACCAATTGGAGGATCATTGTCAGAAGCTGCAAACAAGTTTCTCTAGGAAAAAGCAAATCAAAGGCATCGATAGAGAAGTTAAATATGTAATGTCTGATGATCAATTGGAGGATCATTTTCCAAAGCAGCAGAGAAGAACTCCTAAGAGCAGGCAAAACAAATACACTGATAAAGAAGTTATGGATGACTCGGCTGAAAATAATTCTCGCGTGCTGCATAGAACTCCTAAAAGAAAGCAAGATAAATCCATGGACGAAGATGATTTGAATTCTGATGATGAAATGGAAGATGATCAGCAGCTGAGAAGAACTCTTAGAAGTAAACAATCTAAACCAAAAACACTTCAACAGATGAAGCAAGCCAATTCCCTGCAAGCAAAAAGCCAGGCTTCTCGGTCCATAAAGAGGGGGTCTCGGGTGCTTGTGAAATCAAAGATTCCTCAGCAAATAAAGCCAAGGAATAAGCAATCCAGTAACTCCCGAGAGTTTAGTTTACTGATGGAAGACGAGGAAGAAGGTGGACCAAGTACCCGCCTTAGGAAGAGAACCACAAAAGCTCAGGAGAGTGAAGGAAAATTGAAAGACAAGCAAACAAAAAGGAAGAAGGTGAAGAATGCTACAACTGCAAAGGTTTCAGTTGGTCATGCCAAAGGGAAGGATGGGGATGCAGATTATCAATGTGATATTGATGGGTGCAGTATGAGCTTTGGATCAAAACAGGAGCTGCTGCATCACAAGAGAAATATCTGCCCTGTAAAAGGGTGTGGGAAGAAGTTTTTCTCACACAAGTATCTGGTGCAACACCGGCGAGTTCATGAGGATGAGCGACCCTTGAAGTGCCCTTGGAAGGGATGCAAGATGACTTTCAAGTGGGCATGGGCTCGTACTGAGCACATTCGAGTCCACACTGGTGCACGGCCTTATGTATGTGCAGAGCAAGGTTGTGGACAAACATTCAGATTTGTGTCTGATTTCAGTCGTCATAAGCGAAAGACTGGTCATTCGGCGAAGAAGAGTCGTCAATAGCAAGTGGAATAGATGTTTAATTGTTATTTAACATGACTATTTATGAATTTGTGAATCCATTTCTCAATTGACCCGGCTAGGACTAGGGTTTAGTGACAGTGTAGGATATCCCTGCAATTGCCATTTGTAGTAACTATTAATTCTGTTTGCTTTTTTGGGTCTTCAACCCATTTGTTCATTACAATTAAAGCAATTGCTTGGATCTAAAAACATGATGCAAATGTTGTTCAAACCTTCGTGGTTAATTTATTGCAATTAGAAATCATGTGATGATTCGTGCGGAAATCATGCACCAAGAAATGAACATACTTGAAGGAGTTCTACAAGCGAGGAGGTAGACTTTCCATCATACGTGCAATTAACTTCCTATTCTTCCATATCTTACCATCATCAGCCTCAGTTGTTTTTAATTATAAACATTATTATGATTGGTCCAGAGAAGTGAAAGAAAAGACAATTATCATTTTATAAATTAATTTATTCCTGTAATCTTTTATTTCAAGAGGAAGTTCATAGTAACTCATACAAGGGAAGGAGATTGGTAAAATGGAAAAAATTACTGCATGCTATCTAAACCCTACAAATTACAATGGAAGTTATTTTTGAAATTTGAAAGCATACGAAATAGCTTACTAATATCAAGAAAGAGAAAATAAACATTATAGTTGAATGTTAATTTTAATGATCGTATCTAAGTCTAATGATCATGTACCACCACAACTCAAGTCAGTAGATGCACCCAAAATTCTCTTACAAAGCTACTAAGCACGGTTAAAGCGCGGGATATAAATTCATTAAGATATTTCCAATTTTCAAAAAAATTAAACATATTGAAGTTTTTATTTTAAATTATTTAACTTTTTTTAATGTTTCTTTAATAAAATAATTCAAATTATTTTACTTTTATTTTTATTTGAATAAAATATTTCAAATATCATCATATACAAAAATTATCAGCTTAATTCTACAATCATTGAATAAAAACAACTCTTACAAACTTCAACTAAAAAATATTAGTTTACATCAATTAAAAAATGTGTTGATAAAGAAGAGTTTTACAAATATCAACCAATTTGGAAAATAAATAATTTTAATAATATCAACTAGAAAAATAATTTATTTCAACGTTGAGTAAACAACACTCTAATTTACATTAACTAAAAAATAGTTTTATGAGTGTCAATAAAAAATTGTACTTGATATTAGTTGAAAAAAAAAATCTACATTAACTGAAAATAATATTTTTAATTAATAAAAATATGTGTTTCACATAAGTTGAAAAAAAACTATTGGTGTTGACAAAAAAAGTTTAATTAGGGTTTACTTTAACTAGAAAAAAAAACTTTGTCAATTACAATAGGAAAACACAATATAGAGTCAATGAAGCTTTAATAATGACGTTTCAAGTCAAATCAATAACACGGTTTAATGTGTAAAATATTTACCAAAATAACATATTTTGTGAAATATTTATTCAAATAGCACGGTTTAATGTAACATTTGTGATTTCGGTTCCATTCTGAAATTGATTTAATTTTTATTTAAAAATAAAGGAAAATAACTTAAAAAAAATAAATATTTTGAATAAAATTGTAAAAAAGTATATATATATTTTAAAAAAATACAAGCTTAGAAAGATAATTATATTGAGGAATAATATTTTAGAAAAATAAATATTTTAGAAAAATAAATATTTTAGAAAAATAAATATATTAGAAAAATAAATTTTCTAAAAACTAATTATATTAATAAATAATTATTTTAAAATATTATAATTTAAAAATAATTATTTAGAAATGTTATTATTTTAAGAACTAATTACTTGAAAAATTAAAAGTGTTAAAATTTAATTTGTTAGAAAATTAAATATTTAGATAAGTAATTATTTAGTTTTGTATTGAGTTAAAAAATATAATATTTTTAACTATTTATTTATAAATAAAATAAAATTAAGTATATGTAAATGTAAAAGTAAATCCTACATTAAAAAAATATTCTAAGTCAATTTTGAATTTTTTTTTAGAATAAAATATTTCAAAATTTATAAATGTTAATCTTGTTAACAATTTTTTCTTATTTACATATTTTTTAAATAATTATTACTTAATATATATGATTTATAAATAATTATGTTTTAAATCATTATATTCTATATAATTATTTTTAAATAATTTATTAAATAAATTATTTTCCAATCTAATTTTTTTAAATAAATATTTTTAAAAACTTAAAATTATCAATTTTATTTTATTTAGTTTTATATAAAAAAAATTAAAATAAAACCAAGTTTTGAACTCTTACATATAAATCATGTTATTTAAATAATTATTAATATAATATACTATTTAGGTAAATATTTAACCTAATATACTATTGAAGAAAATAAATAATTAAAGTATTAAAAAACAATTAACTGATATTCAGATTAATGTTCGTTAACTGATGTTTTGACGTTAAATAGATATTAGCAATTAATTGTAAGAAATTGAGTAACTGTGATAAATTGGTAACTCTCTCACACACATATCCTATTATTATATAGCATGCATCTAGCATGAGTTTATAACGCTTCTATCTAACACATATTTCACAATATCCTAATTTATTTTATTAAATTGTTTCTAAAAATAATATTTCATACAAGAGTTTATCATGTTCTTATTTTCTTTTATTATTAATTATTTGTCTTTATATTCTATTTGATCTTACCTGTTAAATCAGTAAACAACCATACTTATCATAATTTTTTTATTAATTATCATATAAAATCTTCTATGTAACAATAATAATACATAAAAGTTTAAACATTTTAAGAATGGTATTTTTAATATTTTCATCTATAAAAAACACAAACATGAATAACAAGTAATTTTTTTTTTGTTGAAAATAAATAGTATTATGTATGAGTTGACATCTCAACTAAATGTGGCATGGCAGTTGTATAACTGTATTGAAATACGTAGTAGTATTAGAAGGTACATGCACCCATACATATAGATACAATAATACAAAGAAGAATACAAAGAAGAGAGTGTCCTAAGTAGCATGCACTAAACACACACCATTCCCATTTGCGCATTCACAACAACAAAAAAGTAACCCCTTTGGTTTCACACTTTGTTCATTCTCTTTTTTATGATTTTCCCACATAAATAAATTCTCTTCCTTCTCTTACACTCTTGTTTGTTTTAGCTATCAATCATTTTCTCCATTATTAGGGTTTTTCCATTTGAAATGTGGAGATACAGCAATGGAGCCCTCTGAATCCGAATCAGTTACTTCCCCCACCAAGGACTCGCAATTGGGTGAACCTTCCACCCCTGTTCACCCACTCGATCATGATCCTCAACCCTCAGATCTCAATCACGTTGCCCAAGATGATGCTGCACTTGGTGGGGAGCTTGAGGACAAGTTGGATTTGAAGGATGAGGGTGAGAGTGAGGATAAAGGTTCGAACTTGGAAGATGGGGGTGGAAATTTGAGTGATGAAGGTGCTGCCCCTGAAGGTGGTAAGGGAGAAGGGAGTAAGGTTGATGGTGGTGGTGATGTTGTTGTTGTTGATGATGATGATGATGATTGCAATGGGGGTGACGAGGGGTGTGATTGGATTGAGAATGTGAATGAGAGTGAAAGTGATAAGGTGAGTGGAGATGTGGAGGGAGTGGACTGTAGGGATGAAAGGAGCAGTGGGAGAGCTCAACAGTACCCCTTGAGGCCTGAGGCTGAAGACTGTGCGTTTTATCTCAAAACTGGAACTTGCAAATTTGGATTCAATTGCAAGTTCAATCATCCGCTTAAGAGGAAAAACCAGGTCTCTCTCTCTGTCACACTGTTACTAATTAAGTACTGGTACATGAATGGTTAATTAGTAAAGTTAAGAATCAATATCTAAGTATTAGTATGGCTGCATTAAGTGTTAAATAACTAAGGAGTTAAACATCAGTTAAGTATTATATGCTAGATATTACATGCTATAAATTGTGAAGGATTTGCATGGTAAAAAAACAAAAACTGGAAACATTATATTTAAAGGGTTATAAATAGTTTATTTTTGTTGAACATTTTATGTTTGGAAATATCTTATACATGTACACATCTTGATTTTAAATGTATTAACACTACATGAAGGCTAAAAAAGATAATGCGGGAGAAAAAGAAGAACAGGAAGAAAGATCAGGGCAGACGGAATGCAAGGTATTTTCAGAATTCTGTAACTTCTGTTTTTTATTCTCATTTTTTATTTATTTTATACATGTATTTTGCAAAAGAAGCATTGTTATCTGAGACATGATTTGAAGCTCTCAAGTATATTTGAACATATTTGTCAGTATCTGTGGATTATTCCCTCCCACTAGACCCACCTTTGTTGGTTTGCAAATCTAGATTATGTTATCTGAATTTTGGACATAGGCATGTAGGTTTATCTAAAAATCTAGCAAATTTAGTTATCAATAATAATATGTTCATACGAGACACTAACAACAAAGATGGAAGAGATAGTCTTCTGTAAATACAATCAAATAGAAATAAGACTGAAATAGATTTGCCAAAAGGGTCTCTGCTACAGGACACACCCTCTATCAAACCTGCCAATATTCTCTCATAAGTTGCCTACCTGTAACAGACTCCGCACAATTCTACCCCTAAAAGACTCCATACATTTTTTTCCCTTCCACGCGGATTCTCAATTATTTCCCTATGTTTCTCTACTATCAGAATATGCTAGCTGTTCTTGTGTAACAGACTTCTTTTCTGAGTCATTTCTTCACTTGGTCATTTTGCCATTTTCCCCAAGTCATCCATCCTTTATGTTGTGCCCATTCTTTTCCAGTCCATGTCTTTTTGTCTTATATACTTGGGCCAAGGGTGTATCGGTTAATCACATGATGTATTTATTAAAATGTAGGTTCTGTCTATGGGAGATTGTGTAAGGTTAACTTGAGGAGGTTTAACCATATATTACCTTTAGGTTTTATTTGGTAATGTTATTGGTTTAGAGTTCATGGTAAATAACCAAGTATGTTTTTTTTTTTGCAATGGCAAGTTTATGAAAATTAAAAAATAGGGTAATTTTTTATTATTTGTATGCCATACAATGCTTTGAATTTTTGTGACCTTCATATTCTTTTTTATATATTTAATCCCTTCACCATTAAGGGCTATTTTACTAGCTAATGTAAAAATCATATACTTGAGTTTGATTTGGTGAGTGATGTAATCATATAAGAAATAATATTCTCTGTTAGAATTCCGTGATCAATATGCAAGAATTCAGTAGTTGTTAGATGGCTGATAGTCGAGGGATATCTTTTTTTATATATTTTCTGATTAGGCATTGGTATATTTTTCCTTTATGGCTTGCATTAGTCATGAACAAAGATTCTGTCATGGTGGATCATGACATGCTAGTTTGGCAGACTTCTTTCTCTGATGCTATACTAGTATATGTTTGGTCATCATGACGTACTCTGTTTTGCTTATTTTTTTGACATTGTAAATCATGTTGGCTTAGCCTTGCTATGTTGAAAAATGTTGGATCCCTATGACAATTTTTGGATGAAACATGCTTGTATATATGCATATGTTTAATATCTTTGTTGTGTCATGTTTTAAAATGTCCTACTATTTATTACAGGTTCATAACAAAATTTTCTTTTCCTGATGTTGTGGCAGTATTATTTAAGATCTGGGGGGTGTAAGTTTGGAAAGGCTTGTAAGTTTAAT
Organism: Phaseolus vulgaris; assembly: GCF_051622355.1. Taxonomy (NCBI): domain Eukaryota; kingdom Viridiplantae; phylum Streptophyta; class Magnoliopsida; order Fabales; family Fabaceae; genus Phaseolus; species Phaseolus vulgaris. The sequence goes on along the minus strand of NC_143506.1, from coordinate 27,402,294 downwards.
CACACAAGGGGAATGTCTTCATCAGCATCCTCAATTGTAGAGCTTAACTTCCTTGGCCTGCCTATTCGAGTGGTATAACCTTGATTTCTTACATAGCTAAGTTACGCTGAAAATTATTGTGTCCACTATCTTTTGTTTCTCTTTAATGTCTGAAATACTTGTACCTGAAACTTGATGAAGTTGTTTTTCATGACAGGGAGAGAAAGAGTGTCACTATTACATGCGTACTGGCTCTTGTAAGTTTGGAGCAAACTGCAAGTTTAATCATCCCGATCCTACGGCTGGAGGAGGTGATTCTCCTTCTGGATATGGTAATGGAAGTTCTATTTCATTACAAGGTGTGTCACAATCATCTATATCCTCATGGTCTTCTTCTAGACCATTAAATGAATCCACTCCTTTTGTGCCGGTGATACTTTCAGCTAATCCAGTGGTTTCTCCTCAAAGTTCTGAATGGGATGGATATCAGGTAAATCAATAGATTTCATGCCAATAACTATCTTGATAGGGACATTCTATTATATTATTAGTATATGATGGCAAACTAGTCTGCCAATTTTCTATCATACAAGGAAGGATGTTCTCTGTTCTTGCAAGTTGCAACATATAGTACATGGTGAATAGTTATCAGTTGGCTGTTAACATACTTGTGTATGATTCCTGGGCATGTTATATGTACAGTAAATACTGAATAGTGCATGGATTTATATGCCCTCATCAATTACTTAAAAGTCAAAGAATGCTTTCTTCCTTTAGGTTCTATTTTCAAACTTTTTAATTTTCTCTCTATTTCCTCTGCTTCCTCATCTTTTTAGCTTACTGTTCTCTAGTAACTCCTTGGCTTCCTTACTACTCTTATGGGGATGGCTTTGATCTATTCAATTTAAAGCTAGAAATCTAATGTTCTTTTTATCTTTTCCCTTTCCCTTTCCCTTTCCGTGAGTTAAATCTTCTGCTTGTTAACTCTTATAATTGATTATTTTCCCTGCTATTTGATCAACTTGGGTTTTCTACAGGCACCTGTCTATCTACCTGAGAGGAATATGCATCTACCTTCAACATATGTCATGAACAACCCAGCTATGGAAACAAATGTTTATATGCACCATCAAAAACAAATGCAGGTTGAAGAGTTTCCAGAAAGGCCTGGTGAACCTGAATGCAGCTATTTCTTAAAAACAGGGGATTGCAAGTTTAAATCTAATTGTAAGTTTCACCATCCAAAAAATCGGATTGCAAGATTACCTCCATGCAGTCTTAGTGACAAGGGTCTACCTTTGAGACCGGTAAGTTAATTTATTCTATTGTTTTTTCCTGACATGGAGACTGTAAAATTACAAGATTCCTGCCACATTTCTTTCATTGTTTCTGTTCAGTTTTCTCTTTACACCTTCAAGACAGATTATTCATGAGAAATTTAGAACAAAAAAGATGTTGGTTTTGAAAAAAAGGTTGTCTAGTTTACATAATGAAAAGCAGTTGGTTCTGAACAAGAAAATATTGTGGTAATCTAGGTTCTTTTAAAAAGAATTGAAACAGTTTGCAATTTAGTGATTATTGCTTTTCTGATTCAGAAAGACAATATCTTGTGTTCTTTAATTGTTCATGACACAAAAGGTTAGACTTGTTGGTTTACCTGATCTATGTTGAATGTGTTATAAAATTCAGGACCAGAATGTTTGCACATATTACAGCCGTTATGGAATTTGCAAATTCGGACCAGCTTGTAAGTTCGACCACCCACCACCCTCAACTATAAGTGGACTTGATCAACAATCCTCTTACACAAATTCTGCTAGTGTTGATGTGGCTGAAAATGGAGGTGTCAGTGATGGGAACCAACTGTCTCTATAAACATTTTCTGGTTTTGAATATGCATATCAATTATAAGTTGTAATTTTTTTTTTAAAAACCATGATAAATTTATTTAATTTCTTTAGTTATGCCTAATGTGGCAAAAGCTTTGCAGAATAGCAATATGTATGTTTAATAGAAGTTTTATTACAAGTAATATGTAGATTTTTTTATTCTGGATTTCTTTTCTTTCATTATTAGATTATGTGCATGAATGTGAATTTTCATGTTTTTGTATGAGTTGCCAATTTAATTATGACTCGAGTAATGCCAGAATAACTGTTTGATAATTAAAATGTGAATGAAGTAGTATGATTGTAGATCATATGTAGAATATACCTTGGTGAGGTTTGAGAACCCATGTTTATTTTGTTCAAGAACTACGTTATCAGCAAATAAATCTTTTATAATATTTCAATTATTTCTTCATTTGAGTTGTTTTTTTATTCTTTTATTCATATGTAATATTATAGACAAGTATGGTTGTATTTTAGGTAAAATGGGAGTTGTGATATCTTAGGTAGAATCTTAAGTTTAATAACATTGACTAAGCTAATGGATGGGAAAAGTAGAGGAAGGATTGATAATAGAATAAAAAGATGGAATATTTTAATTATTTGTTTGGAGGAGCATGGAGTATAAAGGAAAGGAGCAAGGCACAATGTGTGGATCTCATTTAAATGTTATTTTTTTTTCTTTCAAAGTTAAACTAGACAAAGATAAAAATATTAGTTATATATATTTTTTCTATTTGATTGAGTATATATATAATCAGAACTTAAAAAACATTGTACTTTTTTCCCCATTTTCCTTTTTTCTTTCGTTATGGAAGACAAAATTTAGTTAATTTTTTTTTATGGGGAATATTTAAAAAATGTATATTTCTTATAAAATTTGAAAACATGTTTTGATCACAGACAGAATTATTTTCAAATCCAATATATTTCAAATCTGAAAATATATTCCATAATTTAAAAATAATTTTGAATTTCGAAGTATATTTTCAGATTATAATATTTAGAATGCGTAATTTTTTAGACGATGATATTTTGAATGCCTTATTTTTCCAAAATATTCAATCCATTTTTATTGCCGCTTTTTTAATCTCCTTTAAAATAATTATATAATCAAATAACAATTTAGCAAGTTCAGGTATGTTACATCTGTTTTTTTATGTAAAATTTTCACTTTTCACGTTTTCCTGAAATTTAGCATACGTGGTGACAGTTTTCTCTCTTGGAATTCTTCAATAATTGATAGATTCTGATATTTTTATATAAACTGATGTTGATAAATATTTTTCCCCATCTTTTTCGACAATTTCTTCTTCCAGCTCCATACTTTTGGTAAAAAAAACAGATTTATCTCTAGTGAAATTAAAAATTAACTCTAAGTCCATATATCTTCCACCATCTTCTTTATTTCAGTGTAAATATTATTTTAAAATTTATAATTTAAAATCATTTTTTAAATTGTAAAATTTGAAATAAAAAGTTAACTTCCCAATTTTACAATTTAAAAATTATTTTTTAGATTAAAAATAAATTTTGAATTATGAAATTTAGAATCTACTTTATATTTTAAGTATAATAATTTTTAAATTATAGAATTTAGAATAAAAAGTTAGCTTTCAAATTTTACAATTCAAAAACCAACTTTGTGTCATGAATATAGAATTGAGAAGTGAACTTCATGTCATAGAATTATAAAATTTGGAATTCAGTGTTATGAATTATAGAATTTGAAAGCTAATTTTATATTTCAAATTTTTAGAATTAAGAAGTTATAATGATTTTTAAATTGTAAAATTTGAAATACAAAGTTGTTGACTTTTAAATTCTCCAATTCGAAAACCATTTTTTCAATTCATAAATGACTTTCAAATTGTAAAAATAATTTGAATTTTTCAATTCGAAAGTCATTTTTGAATCCAGAAAATAACTTTAATTGTAAAATTTGTTATACAAATTTAGAAAAGTAATTTTGGAATTTCAATAATTATGGAGGTGTAGAAAGAAATTACGGAGGAGCAAGAAGAAATTGCCTATTTTTCTCTCTTTTTAGAGTTGGGTTGATAGAAGCTAAAAATAAAAAATAAAACTACACAAGAGATGTGTAAGGCCTTTTGCTTCTTGCATCCCTTAATTGCTATCAGCACTTTCAAAAAATTTCAAATAACTTGGTGTTTTATTTGAATGTTGGATATCCTTCCTTATGTTTTTGTTCGATGGTGTTTATGCATGGTTGTTCCTGCAAGCTTTGGTAATGGATGGGTAGGATAAATGGAGGTTTTGTTTGTTTTAATGGCTATTCAACATTTTGGAATAAAGGTTTCCACAACACACATTTCGGAGTTTCCGAAACATGAATTTTCATTTCTAATAGAACATTCTGGAATACTGAAAGTAATGTCTCATATGATTATTCTGGAAACCTTCCAGAACAACTTTTGTGGAACAAGTGCAGTGTACAACATTTTGGAGCACCTAATCCATAACATCATACAGAATGTAAACATATAACTCGAAAAACTCGAAAAATGTATTCTAGAATAATTTTTTATGTTACAAAACTCGTATTTTCGTATTTTAGAAGTTAAAAATTTGTGTAGCGGATAGGACATTTTGGAAAGCAGATATTCTATTATGGAATCTCTAATGATTTTCAAAATGCATGTTCTGAACATAAATATTTTATTTTGTTTTTTTAATTTTTACACATTTTACTTTTGATTTTGTCAGACAGGTATATCAAATAAAGTTGAAATGTTTTTATGTATGTTGATATAGATTATGTTCTCTCTTCTGATGCAATGCATAATGAATGTATGCAACAGGATTATAGGGACGTGTTCACAATAGATCATATAAATGTAACTACTATATAATTATTTTGATATGACAAATTTTATTAACATACAATAATTTTTTACTACATACAATAATTTTTTACTATGTTTATGTTGTTGTAGGTATTTGGTGGTTAGGTTGACTTGTTGGAATGGACAAGAAAGATTGTTTTTAGTCTTGAATTTGTTATTATAATATTAAGGTTATATATAACAAATTGACAACAAGAAAGACAACATATTGCCAAGTTGTGAAAAATATGGTAAATACAAACAATACATGAAGGACTTGGAAGAAATTAATAATAGAAATATGATTATAAAATTAGCTTGTGAAGAAGATAAATGATGAATTGTAAAATTAGCTTGTGCCTCTCATAATTATGACTTGATAAATACGATAATAAATCATCCATATGTTGGTTGATTTATACATAATGAGAAGTCGATATTTGTTGATACGATAAAGAGTTTGATCAAGCTTAAAAATATTTGGTTCACATTGAGTGATCATAATGAAAAATGTGACAACCATAAAGCAAGTTTATAATGTAATATATGTCTATTGTAGAATGGAACAAGATTATAGAATTGAAATACAACAACTAGTGATGCTACTTGAGTGAGACATGTATATTTATTGGTGTAGGTTGAATGAGAGTATAATTGTGGTGAAAGATATGGTTTGGACACACCCAATTTAATGAAACTAATGAATTCTTTTAAATAATATTCATGACGGATAGTATTTACAAAACTAACAAGTATAGTATGCCCTTATTTGAGATTGTTGGTGTAACATCCACTGTAATGACTTTCTTTGCTGCATTTGTTTTATTGGCATCAGAACGTGAAAAGAACTTTGTGTGGATTCTTGAAAGACTTAAATGGTTAATTTTTATAGTTGATTTCCTTTTTACGGTCTTCGTCAATGATAGAGACGTTTCTCTGATGAGCGAATTAAAGATGTGTTTCCAATTTTTTTGAATCTTTTATGTTGCTAGTCAGTGCGAGAGATGGGTAGGATTAAGTCATGGATGCTTGGAAAAACATTATGGATTGTAATGATGTAGATGAATTAGAACATCGTGTTGAGGCATTTGAAGTTGTTTGTTCCTCATGGTATATATATATATGTTGAATATGTGAATGGGGAATGATTAATTCCATATAAAGAAAAGTTTGTTAAGGCATGGATTGATAAGGTCATGCACTTAGGTAACATAACAAGTAACATGTATGACTATCTTTCATCGTATAATTTGATTCATGTATTATAAACATTATAGGTATTCATAACTATCTTAATATGTAGGGTTTGCACATTAGAGCCTAAAAAAGATACTTCAAACCTCCACGAGAAACTTACATTTTTGTTAAGATTTGGTTAACATGATAACTTCGTAACATAATACTATCACAATTTCACTTTAGAAGAGTTTTCATGTGGTTGATCGTGTGCTCAACATCACATCATATAAAAAAATGGCAAGATTGTGTTAAAAAAGTGCATTGCAATGTATTGCGAAAGAGGATGATTTGGTGAAATATGTTGGGTTTGATAAAACATGTTGTGGCTGTACACTTAGGTCAACTCATGATTTTCCTTGTGCTTGTGAATTGACTTCATATGGTGCTAGTAGCATATAAAATTTGTTCCTGATTGGTCATTCTAGAAAGGTGTTTTGAAAAATGCCCAATCTAGAACATGTTTTTTGATACATGTTTAGAAAAATGTTTTTGAATTGGTCATTCTGGAACACGTAATCGAAAATACTATGACTCACTACACAACCAAAGTAATTAAAAAAGAGTGTACATTAATCACATATGACTTTGATTTGGTTTCTATTATGGAGCTAATGCCAATATAAGAAAGAGTCAATTGAAAAAAAGTGTACATTAATCCTTTATGACACTGATTTGGTTTCTATTAAAAAGCTAATGCCAGTGGAGGAAACTGCCAATCATTCATGTAGACTATGGCAGTGAAGAAAAGGATGACACTATTTTTGTAGATGACCTCCACAACCTCCACCATTTCCTGAGGTACACCCATACTCTCATTCCATCATCTACACCAGTTATATCGATTATCATAGTTGGAGCGTCTACCTGCACATTACCTAAACCTTTCACTCAACATACATCACCTCCACCTTCACCTAAGCATAACCATCTCACTCCAACCTCATTATGTCATATATGCAACCATCACCACCAATAGGCGGTCACCTACTACACTCAATAAATGATACCATTAGATCGTCTAATCACTATCAATTTAACCTTTTATCAACTTGGCCACTTCATACACCTCGCTGAACCACCTTAGCTCCACCTTATGATTAAAGGTTCCATCATAGTAGATGTTCTTCATAGTCCATCAAGGTTCTATATGCCTTGGATAAACATTCTTGCTGACATTATGTGAAAAAAGGACATTGGTCTTTATTGCAAAAGGAATGGTTGATTTGTTGTAGCTTCTGATGAAGTCTTTCTCACTTTTTTATTATTTATATTATCATTTTAGTTGATTGTTCTTATATTGAGGATAATGTGTGATTTAAGTGCAGGAGGTGAGTTATAATGTATTATTTATCTTTTGTTGATTTGTTTTGTGTCTTTTATTTAATTTTGTTTAAATTTTTATTTGCTTATGTTAAAATAAATAAATAATAAATCAATTTCCTAGGATCATTTAATTAATGATATGTTTCATAATTCTTGGAAATTTTAGTTTCCTAATTTTTTCATTATAAGCTTAAAACATAAAAATCATGTTTCTCCCTACCTTAGAAGATAAAGGAATTTTGAAATTGTTTTGGGAATAAATTTTTAAAGAAGTGTGAGGATGTACCTTATTTCCATAGTTTACTTCCTTAGTACTGAAAACGATAAAAAAAAGGAAAAATGAATCATAAATTTTTGAACTATAAATATGATGTGGATATAGTTCATGAAAATAATTTCATTTACACTTTAAAATTTTAATCATAGATTTTTTTGACTATAATTATGAATAGATCTACTATTTTAATTGAGATTCATCTAATGAGATTTACTTTGTCCTTAATGTTGTGTTTGGATTGAGGTGGAGATTTGTGGGGAGGGGAGAGAGTGAATTTGTGAAGATTAGAGAGGATGTGTGAGATTATTTAGATTAATGGATGATAGAATGAATTTGTGAAGATGATTTATTGAAATTTGCGAGTGATGTGATAGTTATGATAGAATTTAGAAATTATTTTAAAGGTATAATGGTATATTTTTTTTATGTAGGTTTGAGTAAATTATTTTTTCTAATATATAATATTCATAATCACTTTAATTTTGTAATAAAAATTTAAAAAATATAATAAAAAATAATCTTGTGTTAAATTGAAATAAATATATTAAAATTTATGAAAATAATATTTATTATTATATATTATATAATTATATATGTTTTATTCATATTATCAATTTTTTATTATTTTCATTATTTATAATTATATATTATTATTAATAATATAATTAAATATTTTATTAAATAAATATCAATAAACAGATTCACCTTCTATAGTTTAGTAACACACACATTCAAATTTTGTAATAGAAGCCAAACTAATTTTAAAATCAATTTTTGCAACCATGTACAAATCAAAATCGATTTTGGGTTCTACTAGGCACAATTATGTGTCAAAATCGATTTTGCCATCTTTATCACAAGTCTCAAAATTGATTTCCATACCAAACATATAGATAGAGTCGATTCCCTTGTCGTACAAAGCATATCAAAATCGTTTTTCTTGAGAAAAAAAGTCACATAAAATTGATTTTCATGATCTATACACTATGTGCAAAATCGATTTTACCTTGTGTCTTTCAGCTTGCTCCTCCTCATGCAGTGGGCAATGTTAAGGAGGGTATGGATGTAAAGTAACATTAGTCCTACGTGTAATCACTGATAATCCTTCTATATGAGAAGAGAAACGAATATGCATCCCACCCGCTGACCCATCCTCACAGTCACCCTCAAACCAGTGGAACCAAACAACTAACTAACCCGCTTGCCAATTCGTACTTCAATCTTGTCAGCTAAAGCAAACATGCTGTAACTGTTATTTTTTCTAATCTCAAGTTTTAGTCGTAGTAGGTAGTCTAATCTCTCATAACAATCGATCTAACTAGACAGTCTGATATAAACATTTGATTAGACAGACTGAATGAAGCGTCTACCACTGCAAGTGAGTCTAATCATGCGAAAGTCCAACTTTTTTCGTTGAATTAAAACAAGAAACAAATCTAAGTTAAAGAATTAGATAATTAAATCTGCAATACCCCAGAAACAAAATTGGAAACAAATCTTCTACAAGAATAATCTCTCAAATTTCTAAAATTAAATTTTTTTTATTAAACGCACAAGAAATAGAGCAATTCTTTGTTCAAGTAAATTTTATTTAAATATCTCTCACAATAACAATGTGTTTAATTAGAATCAAGTTTAAAACACAAAATGTTTGCTAGTGAAATGAGAACGGGATTTGGAATTGATCGGAAAGAAGATATCTATTTGATAATTCAAACATTCAATAATTGTAAAACAATATTCCGAGATAGATTCTGATTTTGATTTTGTGCAAAAAAAAAAAGAAGATTATAAAGGTGACTTTTGAAGAAGAACAATGTTGTGTTTTCGCATAGCACAAAACACTTTAGAGCTAGTTTTATTTCCTTCTTGTTTTTTCTTGTTTCTACTTTCGCATGAAATGTTGAAACCTTTTAGGTTGATTTTTTTGTGATTTTCAATTAAATTATGATGTTCTGTTCGATAAATTTTTGTAGCAAATTATGCTTTATTTTTTTTTGCCTTTTTTAAATGAGTTTATGCTCAAATTGTTTTGAACACCTTTTGAGAATTCAATTTTTTCTCTAATGAGATTTCTTGATTAGTTCTAATCAATATCTTTGCTAACTTAATTGAAGATGTAAAAGATAAACATCTTACGAGTAGATGTTTAGAACCAATAAAATACTGAATACATAGAATAAGATTTTATTAGAATACATAGATACTTAATAAGATTTTATTAGATTTAATTGAACATTTGACACCTGTATGAGACTTGAAGGATGATAATCTTGAAAAAACTAATAAAGAATTTAAAATAAATAAATTTGAGAGTCAAACTATATTCTTTACTATTTTTAATCCTAAGTGAATACTTGATCTGTTTTCCCCCGTTGCGTTGGTGTGCATCTAAGCCAACCGAAGAAAATAAATAATATTGGAAACTAAACTGATGAACAAGACAAATCTAACAGATCCATTAAAAAACATTTTTCCTTTTTTTTAGACTAAATGTACAACTCAACACTGAACTACAAAATAATATACATCTATAATATACATGCTCCGCATGGATACAATGTAAGATGAAAAGTTCTAAGCTTCAACATTGGCTTTATTACCAGCAAGGATGATGGAGATTTCAAGACCACGGCTGAAGGCTTGATTGAACAGAAGGCGAGATTGGAAAGTGGAAATGAAAGGAAACCATGATAAAAATGCTATTGGTGCAAAGATGATCATACCCATTCCAGCATCATACATTCTAGCGAACTCACGGACAGAATCCCACAAGCCGAGACTCCAAATTATCTTCCTCCACGCAATTGCCAACTGAAAAGTGTAGAAAATTTTACAAATGTTAGTAGCTGTAACTTGCTTCAGATGCAAGAAATGATGCCAAAATAAAAATACTAGTCATCTGGGTCCGTTGCCTCTTCCTAGATGATTTAAACATGTGTGACAACGTAGTGTGATTCGTAAAAAAAGGATTTTTAGAATGACAGTGACAATCTCAAGCACCAAATAAGAGTGATCGACAAGTTTTACAGTACTACTTCGGCGAATTGTTGAGGCAGTAAGACCACGACAAGATCATATAATAATGTATTCCTGGTGAGAATTTTTATGGAAAACCCTTGCGATAATACAAATCTTAATGCAGAATACAATAATGATGCAGGGGCACCAAAACAAGTGCCTTCTCTAGATACTAATAACTAATTCTGATAGGCTGCAATTAAGGTAGCTTTCCAATACAGACATCCATTATCAAAAGAAAATTCATATAGAAATAAATCAGAACTTACTGACAATATTCCCCATCCAGTAGGGATAAATGCAAGGATGCTTGCAAAAAGATCAGCTATTGACAGTGAAGTAAAGGCAACAACAAGACACACAGCTGTAACAAGGCCTATAGATGCAACTCCCTGTGAAAATCTCAACACTAGATGAAAATCGGCAGACTTTTTCGGGCTATAAGTAAAGATCTGCAAAGCAAAGAAATATTAGAATACTAAACTAAGATGTGTTTAAAAATACATAAAGGAGAAAGAGAAAGATAAAAATGCTGCCCACAAAAAACAGAAATTGTGAAAAAGATCATATTATTAAGAAAAGTCCAAACCTTAAATATCAAGACAATTCCAACCAAGACAGCCCATGAAAATCCATATACCTACAAAAAATAACATAGACAATATATAAGCTCTTACTAATGAAATACAAGAAGCAATAATAAGCCTTTTCACAAATATGAGTAGAACATATATAACTAGTACTCGATCAAAGAAGTATGTTTTCTACAAGGACTAAATACATGACAAATATCTATTCCACAGATGAAGATATTTTTTTACCGCAAGTGATGTATCGTTTCCAGTAAGATGCAGCTTATACACAATACCATATTGAAACAAGAAGAACCTTGCACTCAAAATTGTCTCTAAAATGCGACCCCTCAAAGTTTGGATATGCATCTGCATAAAAGTAAGCACCATTGAATATTAAATTACTAGATCCGGCATCTGCATGAAGGTTATTCTAGCATGTTGTACATGAAAAATAACTGAGATTATATATGCGTGTATATGGTTGAAAATTTAACTAAATCCTTTATAATAATATAGCTCGAGTGAAAAAGTATTGCTCCATTTATAATAACTAACCCCTCAATCAACTTGAGTATTGCTCCATTTAGACCCCAAACTTATTACAATCAAGTGAAAAAGTAAATGTTAACCTGTTCTTCGTCCCACCAGGACTCCCAACTATTTTCTCCTTTTACCCCTACGCCTCCTTTGTAAAGAAGCCAACTTGTCCAATCATCAAAATCTTCCACAGTCCTGTTTACCAGCAAATCAGATTAGAATGATAAACAATTGTTCACACAATAATAGTATAATTTCAGCACCTTCCAAAAACATAAAAGAAAGGACCCATTTAAAAATCTAGCTGCATTCAATTAAAAAATCAAGAACATCCAGTTTGGTCCTCTCAAAAATACGTAATTTCCGTAGTTTGCTCCTTTCATAATGAAAAAGTGACCTTCCATATGTCAAATACTTTTATATGAGATTAGTCATTAAATGCCACTTTTGACATCTAATTGGTCCACCAGAAGAAATGGTTTGACATCCAAAACTAAAATTGAAGGAACATTTTAATATATTAATAATCAGAAGATCAGAATAGGACTTATACTCTTTTGAAGGGCCAAATTAGGTCTTTACTATCAAGAAAGTATAGCATTAAAACCAATGAAGTAATTAAATAGCAGGCGACTTACTTTTGCCACTCGAAACCAGAGGGATTGAAAATGTAAGGTGCAAAAAGCCAAGAAATGACAAGGAACCAACTGCTAAGAGTTACCAAAATATACGTAACAGCACCTCCCTCTGCATACCCATATGCAATATACACTATAAGAAGCAGTGCCACTTCAAGCCTGTTGCATTGCACACAATTAATAATCAATGCAATATTTTTTCGTTCAACCTCAACCAAAAAAGAAATTATAAATCAAGAAAAATTTACTCACGCTTTGACAAAGTGGCTCCTAGAATATAGTCTGTAGTTTTCAGCAAACTTTATGTGACGAACAACAAAGCCTCTACCAGTAGCCCGATACTACGGTAAGAAAAATCCAACACAAATCTAAGTCACTCAGAATAACTAAATATTTGAGCTTTCCAAAAGAGTCAAGAAATAAAAATAAACATACTTTTGCACCCCCATGGAGAATGGTACGTCCAAAATAATGAGTTCTAGTTCCCAATGAGAACGTGAAGAAGACAGAACACAACTGTAGTTGCATTGTGATGAAACTGAAAATAGCCTGCAGACATTTTCAAAAGAAAAACCATATTTAGACCACATAAAAATACAATATATAGAATCACATTTTTATAAAGACATTAACAAACATGTAGGATTATAGGTTCAAGATTAGGGAAGAAGGAAATGAGAAGAGCGAGTTCTATTAATAAAACTGAAATATATTTGATAAATGTAACAACAGAAAGCATAGTTGTCAAAACCATACCAAAACAATAAATTCTACCAGGAACCTATAACCAAAACTGGCATTACAAATAACCATTACAAACCATTTCAATTACAACCCTCAGGACAAGTTTTAGAAATAACCAATTCATAACTGGGCATTACCAGCCATATTTGGTTTGGACCACTTTTGATGTAAATAGGGAGTTATTAGGATAAAATTATCCAAATATCTTGATAGTAAGAAGGAAAAGTATCCCTAGAATCTATACATTCATTCCAACAGATTTTATTTCCTATTTTTAAGAGAATGTGATTGTTAAAAACAGGAGAGTTGAGAATGTAATTAATAATATACTTCTTTAGTTTGTCTCATTATCCTAATATCTTGAGAGTAATTGGGATAAGTATCCCAGAATCTATACATTCCAATTAGGACATAAAGGCGCAGCCCACACCGACAATCACAATGGCAGTAGTTATGTAAACATCAAAAACAGTTCGCCACTGACAGAGTGAGTGGGTATAGCCCACATGCCCTGATTCAGTGACACCAACCCACAACCACCGCCAAAGATGGGCTCGCAAAGACCCCCTGAGTCCATCCCAATCCTGTTCTGCTCTGTTTTGAGTAGATATGAGTTCTTTGCTCTCCTGACAAGCTGTTCATTTTTACACAGTTTCCATTTTTTCCTCTCTGGCTTGAAATTGGCTCCTATGGATCCTAATGATATCCCAGATGTGGTGGGTCCCTAACGGTTTGATGGCCAAAAAATTATTTGCAGTGGAGTCAATACATCGATGGTGAAGGACATGGGTCAAATGAACCTAATTTTGAGATTTGGGATAGCGAAAATTCACTGATCATGACCTGGATGTGGCATTCCTCTGCTAGAGAAATTTGGAATGACATAAATAACACCTTTACTTTGAAGAAGGATTTTGTTGCCTATTATGACTTTGAAAGCAGGGCGTGTTTAATACCAAACTGGATTCTCTCTTATATCAAAATATCATGAAGATTATTAAAGGAAAAAAAAAGAATAGGGTATTAGGTATAACAGTAATAACTGTTTATAACAGTCCTAACTGTTTACTTGTATTACATACCGCACTGGGTACTATTAATACCCAGGCTGCTCTACATGTAAAAGAGGACATCATATACTAAAATTCTCTCAATCTCTCTCTTTCTTCTTCCTAAACCTTTCGCTCTCTCTTTACTCCTTTATGGTATCAGAGCCAAAAATGGCCTCATCATCTACCACTGAACCCAATTCTGAAACTTTTTCTGCCAAGCCCGAAGCCCTTCCCCCTCATATCTTTCATACGCCAATTCCTCTGAAACTAGATTCATAAAACTTCCTTGTCTGGCGGCAGCAAGTTAATGCCACTCTTCGAAGTTTAGATCTTCTTTACTTTCTGGATGGGTCTTGCATTCCTCCACGTCTCATTTCTATCGAGGAAGACGCTTCTCCAATTGTGAATTCAAAATACATGCAGTATGATCGTCAAGATCAAGCAATCTTGGCCTGGTTACTGGCATCAATGACTGCAGGTGTTCTCACCCAGATGGTTGGCATGGACACGTCAACCCAAGTCTGGGAAAAGCTCCATACCCATTATGTGTCCCAAACCCGTGCTCAAATCAACAAGCACAAACAGCAGCTGTGTACACCCAAGAAGGACCGCTCCATCTCTGCCTACCTTCTTGATATCAAGAAAATCGTAGATCAATTGGCTGCTGTGGGTTGTCCCATCTCTACCGAAGATCACATTGAAGCTGTTCTTGATGGGCTGTCTGACGAATACGACTCCTTTATAACTTCTGTCACATCCCGTCTTGACCCTTACACGGTTGCAGACATTGAAGCATTGCTTCTTGCTCAAGAAAACCGTATTGAACGAAACAAACAATCCGTTGATCACATTCTGCAGGCAAATGTTGCATCTGTCCCATACTCCTTCTCTCCTCCAGTTCTACACATTCTTCCTCCTTTTTCCACCCCTCTAGTCACGTCAAACAACGGTTCTACTCTAAACCCCGCTTTCAATCATCCAAAAACTTCCCCAAGATATCTTCTACTGCTTCCTCTTCTCGGGTTCAATGTCAAATTTGTGCAAAATATGGGCACATTGCCCTTCACTATTGGCATAGGTTTGATTCTTCCACTCCATCTCAAGTTACTACTAATACTGCTCATTTTCCTTCATCTCTTGGTGATGATGAACCTTCGATCCTCGGTACCCCCAACAATCTTCATGATCCCCTTTGGTACCCTGATAGCGGTGCTTCCCATCATCTCACTGCTCATGGCACCAATCTTTCCACAACAACTCCTTACACAGGTTCGGAAAAGGTGGCTGTAGGTAATGGTTTCCAGCTTCCTATTACTTCTATTGGTTCTGCAACCTTTACAGATCTTAATACTCATAATACCTTCTCTTTACACCACCTTCTGCATGTTCCTACTATTTCTAAAAATCTATTAAGTGTTTCCAGGTTCGCCCGTGATAATCAAGTTTTCTTTGAGTTTCATGCTTATGTTTGTCTTGTTAAACGTCAGGGAACCAACAAAATCCTACTCCAAGGCAAGCTTAAAGATGGTCTTTATATGTTTCCCAATCTAGTTCAAACTGCACCATATTCTGCTTACAATACTGCACTCACTACTGGCTCTTCTGCTTATCATTTGTGGCACTCCCGATTTGGTCATGCCCAACCAAGAGTGATTCATCAAATAATGAAGATGTGTAATATACCCTTAACTGCTAAACATGAATTTTGTGAATCCTGTGTTGTTGGCATGTCCCATTAGCTTCCTTTTAAAGCTTCTCAAACTATATACTCTAAACCTTTACAGCTTGTTTTCATTGACATTTGGGGGCCATCTGCTACCCCTTCCACTAATGGTGCTCCTTATTATATCTCTTTTATGGATGCTTACACTAGATATGTTTGGTTCTATTTAATTCATGCTAAATCACAAGCTCTCGCTGTTTTCAAATCCTTCAAAATATATGTTGAAAAACAGACTGGTTTTCCTTTATTAAGCATTCAGACTGATAATGCAAAAAAATTTATCTGTTTTAAATCTTTCTTGCTATCCAATGGCATATCTCATCGTCTAAATTGCCCTCACACTCATGAATAGAATGGTTATGTGGAACGCAAGCATAGGCATATTGTTGATATTGGTTTGACTTTACTTGCTTGTTCTAAATTACCCATGCATTTTTGGGGCTATGTTTTCACTACTGCTGTATCCATTATCAATGTTTTACCCACACCTGTTTTAAATAATCAAAGCCCATCACACACCCTGATTATGTTTTTTACAAAACCTTTGGATGTGCTTGTTATCCTTTGCTTCGCCCATATAATAAACATAAAATGAGTTTTTGTTCATCTTAGTGTGTGTTTCTTGGCTATGCCTCCAATCACAAAGGTTACATGTGTCTCTCTCCCACTGGGCGTATGTATATTACTCGTCATGTTACTTTTAATGAATCTGTTTTTCCCTATGCTGTTTCTGCTAACCCTTTTTCTTCTGTCTCTCCACCCACAAATAGCCCCTCCGATTCTTCACCTATTTTAACTGTTTTCCAGAAACCAACTATCTTTGTTTCACAACCAGCACCTCTTGCCTCACAACCCACCGCCCCTGCTTCTTCACATGACCAACCTGCTTCCTCTGCATCCATATCATCTCACTCTGATTTGTCTTCCACGGTTTCACCTCCACGACATTCTGCTCCTCACAACACTCACCCTATGCTTTCACGTGCGAAGGCTGCCTTACTTGGTCCAAGTGCTTTCACTGCTGCCCATGTGTTGCCTCTTCCAAAATCCACCAAAGAGGCCTTACATCTTCCCCAATGGCTCGCTGCCATGCAAGAAGAACTTGCTGCTCTAAACACAAACAACACCTGGATTCTCTCCACTCTTCCTCCTGGAGTTCAACCCATTGGCTGCAAATGAATTTTCAAAATAAAATACAATGTTGATGGCTCCTTTCAGCACAATAAAGCTCGCCTCGTCGCCAAAGGTTTTCATCAGCAATATGGTTTTGACTATTTTGAAACATTCAGTCCTGTGATAAAGCCTGTCACCATCCGTATTATCCTTACTCTAGCTCTTCAATTAAACTGGTTTGTCAATCAAAATGATATTAATAACACCTTTTTGTATGGTGACCTTGAGGAATCTGTCTACATGAGTCAACCTCCTGGTTTTGAAACTGGTGACTCCAACACTGTTTGCAAACTTACCAAAGCTCTCTATGGGTTGAAGCAAGCACCCAAATCCTGGTTTCACAAGCTAAGTACCACTTTGATTTCTCTTGGTTTTCATCTTACTAAAAGTGACACCTCTCTTTTCCTTCACTTCCACAACAACATTACTCTCTTTGTCCTAATCTATGTTGATGATATACTAATCACAGGGAACTCTAACAGTGCCATTCAACATCTAATTCACTCTCTCAGTCAGCACTTTGCCCTAAAGGACCTTGGGACTCTTCATTACTTTCTCGGGATTGAAGCCACTTGGATGTTGGATGGAGGCTTACATCTATCTCAAACTAAATACATTCAGGATTTCCTTCATCAAACCAACATGCTCTCTTCCAAGCCTCAACCAACACCCATGCTCTCCATTACTCGTCTAACAATAGACGCTACCACTGCTGTAGACGATCCTTCATTCTATCTCTCAGTGGTAGGCTTGCTTCAATATATACTCATTACTCGTCCTGAACTCGCCTATAGCGTCAACAAAGCATGCTAGTTCATGAACAACCCTCAACATCACCACTGGAATGTTGTTAAACGTATTCTCCGTTACCTAGCTGGCACTACCACTCATGGTCTTCATCTTCGGCGCCCTTCTAAACTCACTCTCAATGCCTTTGCTGATGCTGATTGGGGTTCTGACCCTGATGACAGGAAATCTACCTCCGCCCTTGTTGTCTATCTCGGCTAAAATCCTATTGCTTGGCTTTCAAAGAAACAAAAGGTTGTTTCTCGCAGCTCTACTGAAGCAGAATAATGCAGCATTGCTGCTACGCTTGCTGAACTCAAATGGATCCAGAATCTGCTCACTGAACTTCGTCTTCCTCCTACTCTACCCACCATTCGCTCGAATAACCTTGGCGGTGTTCTTCTTGCATCCAATCCTATTATGCACTCCAAGACCAAGCACTTTGAGTTTGATCTTCATTTTGTTCGTGATGCTATTCAACAAAAGCAAGTGCACCTTCTACATGTCCCTGCTACTTTACAGATCGCAAAACCTTTAAGTGTTGGCCCTTTTTCAGCCTTCTCACATAAATTAATGGTGTATCGTAAACCATCAATTTAGGGGGGAATATTAGGTATAACAGTAATAACTGTTTATAACAATCCTAACTGTTTACTTGTATTACATACTGCACTGCGTACTATTAATACCCAGGCTGCTCTACATGTAAAAGAGGACATCATATACTAAAGTTCTCTCAATCTCTCTCTTTCTTCTTCCTAAACCTTTCGCTCTCTCTTTACTCTTTTAAGGAAGGCCTGCCGCAAAAGGCAACCGTGGAGAATATTGCTATAACATCTAGTCATACACATGAAATATTGCTCCGTTTAACAATTAAGATATTAGGAATGTTGGAAATCACACATCGACTAGAGATAAAGACATTTCATAGTATATAAGTGGGTGAAAACCTCACAATATAAAACCGGCTTATAAGAGAGCCCACTCATTAGTATAAACAAGGTAAAATGGATAAGAGCTCATTCTATTGCTAATAAGGAAAAGTGGAGACTTGTGTTTAGCAAGCTCACACCTCAAAATCAAGTTTTTTCTAGAAAACAAAGTGGGCTCAAGTAACAATTGAATTATTGAGCTTTTCCTTTGTGACACCCTTCACACGATACTCAAATAAAGGGGTTGTCTCTCAGTAGCAAAACTGTGATACTTAATGTAGTAAAGGCCAATTCATTCTCAAGCATTACATGAGAGATTGAGTTTTTGTAAAGAAACTAAATTGGTGGAGAACCGGCAGACATGAAAAATTCCTCTTTCAACCACAAATGTTGAACTTGGTGTCCAACATCAACTCTCTCTTGCTTTCTTCACTAAAAAAAATAGCTACCACTTCATTAACTATGGCAATTTTCTCCTTTCCCAGGATTTGGATTTAGAACTAATCATATTAAAAAATTTAGACCAACCATGTAATCATATACCCTATCAAGCTCAGTATACTCCTTAAGAATTATTGAGTCTAATGGAAACTTAGCTTTTATATCCCTGTAATGATCCAACTACATCCACTGGGGCAAGTTTATTCTCATATCTGTAACCAATTTGTTTCCATGTTTTTTATAAGATCATGCTAGACATCATTGTGAAACTTTGAGAACCTAGTTAGCACATGTCATCAATCACGTGTCACAATATGAAAACTCCAAAAACAAGGAAAACAAAGAGCATGAGAGGATCAAACCGAAACTCATGCAAAGAAAAAATAGCCTGCAAACATTAATAAAATCAAAACGAATACTGGAAGGTAAAGAATTAAACCCGAGAAAAAGTAGTCTATTAACAACACCAATGTTAGCAAAACCATCACTACACCAATGTTAGCAAAACCATCACTACATTTATTACCCTCACAAAAAATGTGGGAGACTTTAAAATACATATCTTTGCAGATGTTAAGAGCCTTTTGGCAATGAGCTTTCAACCTCTACAGGAAAGCATTGCAAACAAAAGAGAAGTCACTTTCAAAGATGAGTCAAACTTTCCTCATGAAAGTTGCATAAACTACAATTCGAACATAAGCAAATGCCTCGTATCTGAAAATGTTTATTACATGGTATACGATTATGAAACAACTTCCAAAGAACTAAAGATTTAGCTAGTGGAATGATCTTCACCCAAGAATGAGAAACAAAACAGGTATGAACAAAGGCACGAGCAGTGTTCATAATAAGTAAACCAAACTCATCCATCATCGAAATAGGTTCATCAATCTTATCAGTAATAACTATGAAATTAATGTTACAACTATCCTCTATATTGCTTAGAGAACTTGGTATGTGCCAACCAATGCCATTCTAGGCATCACAAATCTTACACCCAAGCTCACACATGAGGGTTTTAGGAATGCTATGTTGAGACATGGAAGTATTCAAAACGAAAGCATCATTCCAAAAATTGACAAATTGGCCATCACCAATGATTCCTTTAGAATTTTGGAGAGCAAAATTATGCCAATCATTAATGCCAGGTCAAATAGATGAAGATTTATAAAAAGTAATCCATGATTCTACTTATTTAGAAAACGTGCTCTCATAACCCAACAACAATTCAAATTAACACAAGTAAAACTCCAAGCCAACTAGAGTATGTATATATCGATTTCTTCTCTGAGATTGATCACACCTAGCCCACCATCATGCTTATGACAGCATAAATCACACCTTTGATTTATTTCCTTGTTTGGCAGCCACAATTTTCACCTTGATATCATAGATTTGAGCAGCATCCTTGACCTTAGGTTAGTTTTTCAACTTCCCAAATCCCAATTGATCTCTAGAACCATTGAACTCCATAGCCACACCATGATCATGAGGTTTTCATAAGGATCATCATCAGTTAAGTGATTAACCTTACCTTTTCCTTTCAGGATGCTCTTATGAATTGAGAGCATTTGAGATCCATTCTTTCCATTCAACCAATAAGTAAAATGAACATTCTGCAATCTTCCAGTATTCTGGAACTTGTCTCAATTTCCAAAGTAGGGTGAATCAATGGATGCTGTTAGATATTATTAGATATAATTAGATATTATTTGATATTATGAGATATTATAGATATTGTTAGATATCTCATATTTATGTAATGGGCTTAGCCCATATGTTTCTTTTTCCTATATAAACATAACCCTATGTGTTCAATATACACAAGGGATTTACCCTATTCTTTCTTTTCCTTTAATATGGTATCTAGAGCATAAGGTTAGAGTTTAGGGTTTAGGGTTCAATTTTTATTGGTGAATCCACTATTCACTGGAATTTTCCAGCCACCACCCCCACTGTCTCGCCGTACCCGCCTCCGGACCTTCACCGGAACTTCGCCGGAGCCACCGTCGGAATCTCGCCGGAATCGCTGTCGGAGCCTTCATCTTTGTTGCTCCCGCCAATTAACCGGTGACTGGATTTGTCCTTATCTTTTATGGCTTCTTCTGCTTTCGCTGCCACTATGACTTCTTCTTCAGTCATTATGCCGGATTCATCTATTTATACTAATTACGTCAATGTTCATCTTTCCATTGACAAATTGGATGGAACCAATTATGACACTTGGGCATCAGATATTAAATTATGGCTTAAGAGTCAAGGTTATGTTGATCATCTTACTCATCCTACTCTTGCTGAAAATGAGGTTGTTCGTTGGTCGAAAATTGATGCTCAATTATGCATTGTTATCAAATCGACCATTCACTCATCTTTAAAACAAATTTTTCGTACCTATGAAACATGTTCAGAAGTTTGGGAACAAGCAAAATTATTATACACCAATGATACTCAACGTCTTTATGGTGTGTGTCAAAATCTTCTCACAATTGTTGCTCCCAAACGTCTTGATGGTACAATGGCAGAATATCTAGGTAAACACACCGCTGATATAACGTCTCATGTTGATGACTCTTCTGCTTTAGTATCTCAGCATAATGATCGTACTCGCCCTCACAAGCCGGGCAAAGGGCGTCACAAGTGTGACCATTGTGGCAAACTTGGCCACAAAATTGACAGATGTTAAGCCTTACATGGTCGTCCTCCTAGATCTGTTGCGGTTGCTCAAATTGCCCCTGTGCAACCTTCTACCATGGACCATACTTCAATTGATACCCCAAGCCAGCCAGCTATTTTCAATGAATTTCTTAAATGGTATGAGGATCGTCAGAACCCTAGTTCCACGGCTTCTGTTGCACATTCAGGTACATCTTTTGTTGGCCTCACTCACTCCACTTCCCATGGCCCTTGGGTTCTAGATTCAGGTGCCACTGATCACATTACTGGTAATAAATCTTTTTTCTCTTCCCTATCTACTACGGGTTATTTACCTTCAGTTACCATGGCCAATGGATATAGGGTACCATCACATGGTGTTGGTACTATTAATCTTTTTTCATCTTTATCTATTGATAATGTTCTTTATGTCCCTGGGTCTCCATTTAACTTATTATCCATTAGTCGTCTCACTCGTAGTGTCTCACAACGTGCTTCATCTCCTTTTGTCTTAGTTCACTCTGACATTTGGGAACCAAGTCGTATTAAGTCTAATTTAGGATTTCAATATTTTGTTACTTTTATTGATGATTATTCAAGATGTACTTAGGTATTTTTAATGAAAAACCGTTCTGAGTTGTTTTCTATATTTCAAATATTTTACAATGAAATTAAAAATCAATTTGGAATTTCCATCCGAATTTTGCGCAGTGATAATGGACGTGAGTATCTTTCTCATTCTTTTAAAAATTTTATGGCTTATCATGGTATTCTTCATCAAACTTCATGTGCTTATACACCTCAACAAAATGGGGTAGCTGAGCGCAAGAATAGACATCTTGTTGAAACAACTCGTACTATTTTAATCCATGGTGATGTTCCTCAGCGTTTTTGGGGTGATGCTGTTCTTAGTGCATGTTATCTCATTAATCGCATGCCATCTTCAGTTTTAGATAACAAAATTCCTCATTCTATTTTATTTCCACATGACCCTCTCCACTCTTTACCTCCCAAAGTTTTTGGGTCCACATGTTTTGTTCATAATTTTAGTCCTGGTCTTGATAAATTATCTCCTAAGTCACACAAATGTGTCTTTTTAGGGTTCACTAGATCACAAAAAGGATATAAATGTTTCTCACCGTCTTTAAACCGTTATTTTATTTCAGCAGATGTCACCTTCAGTGAATCTTCCCTTTACTTTAAGTCTTGTCCTTCTCCTTCAATTTCTTCATCTAATCAAGTTAATATTCCTCTTGTTGTGCCTAGTGCACCTAACAATTCACCACCGCCGCCAACTCTTCAGGTGTATAGTCGTCGTCAACCGTCTCATCGTCCATCAGCAGACTCTATTCTGGTGCCAACACCTCATCCCCCTCCGGCTCCTATAGTTGAACCTCCGACTGTTGAACCTGAACTTCCTACTACTATCCGTAAAGGTATACGTTCTACTCGTAATCCCTCTCCACATTATACTGCTTTGAGTTACCATAGACTATCTCAACCCTTTTATACCTTCCTTTCGTCTATTTCTTCTGTATCCATTCCAAAATCTGTAGGTGATGCCTTAGCCCATCCTGGTTGGCGTCAGGCCATGCTTGATGAAATGAATGCGCTTCAGAATAATGGAACCTGGGAACTTGTTCCTTTACCATCTAGGATATCTGTTGTTGGTTGCAGGTGGATTTTTGCTATCAAAGTTGGTCCTGATGGTACTATTGATCGTCTCAAAGCTCGTCTTGTGGCTAAGGGTTATACTCAAATTTTTGGTTTAGACTATGGTGATACTTTTTCTCCAGTAGCAAAGATGGCCTCTGTTCGCTTATTCATAGCTATGGCTGCTCTTCAACAATGGCCTCTTTATCAACTGGATGTTAAAAATGCTTTTCTTAATGGGGATTTGCAGGAAGAAATTTATATGGAGCAACCTCCCGGTTTTGTTGCTCAGGGGGAGTCTTCTGGATTGGTATGTCGTCTTCGCAAATCCTTATATGGCCTCAAGCAGTCTCCTAGGGCTTGGTTTGGAAAATTTAGCAATATTGTTCAACAATTTGGTATGACTCGCAGTGAAGGCGATCATTCAGTTTTTTATCGTCACTCGAGTGCTGGGTGTATCTATCTTGTAGTATATGTTGATGACATTGTTCTTACAGGCAGTGATCACCATGGCATCTCACAAGTAAAACAACACCTTTGTCAACACTTTCAAACCAAAAGATCTTGGCAAACTCAGATATTTCTTGGGGATTGAGGTAGCACAATCCAATACTGGTATTGTTATCTCTCAAAGAAAATACGCATTAGATATTTTGGAGGAAATTGGGTTGATGAATTTGAAATCTGATGATACTCCCATGGATCCCAACGTCAAGCTTCTACCCAATCAGGGGGAGCCTCTTTCAGATCCTGAGAAGTACAGGAGATTAGTTGGAAGATTGAACTATCTCACTGTTACTCGTCCTGATATTTCCTTTGCAGTCAGTGTGGTGAGTCAATTTCTTAATTCTCCATGTGAAGATCATTGGAATGCAGTCATTCGTATAGTGAAGTACATTAAAGGCTCTCCTGGAAAAGGTTTGTTATATGGTCATAATAACCATACTAAAGTCGTTTGTTATTCAAATGCTGATTGGGCAGGATCTCAATCTAATAGAAGGTCAACTTCTGGTTATTGTGTCTCCATTGGTGATAACTTGATCTCTTGGAAGAGCAAGAAACAAAGTGTTGCGGCAAGATCTAGTGCAAAAGCAGAATATAGAGCTATGGCCTCGGCTACTTGTGAGCTTATTTGGCTTAAACAGTTACTTAAAGAATTGCAATTTGTAGAGGTTACTCAAATGACACTGATATGTGATAATCAGGCTGCTCTTCATATTAGCTCAAATCCAGTTTTTCATGAAAGGACAAAACATATTGAGTTTGTTAATTCAAATAATCAATTAGCAGATATTTTTACTAAACCCTTACGAGGACCTAGGATTGATTACATTTGTAACAAGCTGGGTACATATGATCTATATGCACCAGCTTGAGGGGGAGTGTTAGATATTATTAGATATAATTAGATATTATTTGATATTATGAGATATTATAGATATTGTTAGATATCTCATATTTATGTAATGGGCTTAGCCCATATGTTTCTTTTTCCTATATAAACATAACCCTATGTGTTCAATATACACAAGGGATTTACCCTATTCTTTCTTTTCCTTTAATAGATGCAATACCTTAGGGTTAGGTTGTCATGCAGCAATGAAGGTTGTTAATAAGGTTGGGTTGGGTTGCACGGTTAGAGGCTCCAAAAGATCAAGAGCTCAGATACCATCTCAAGTTTAGGAATAATCTGTGATAGATATGTGATGAGATACATCACATTTATATTTAAATGAACCAGTCTTATCAATATCAGATAACGGAACATAACAAAGACCCTAAAAATGACCCGAAAAATGCTTTTTAAAGTTATAACGGAAATTATAACAGGTTATGGCGGTGGCATTCTAATAATAATATTATGTTTAGAATATTAATAGGTTATTGTGTTATGTACAAAATATTATTAGGTTAACTTCTAATATTTTAATTGGGCCAACTATGACATGACCCAATTCAATTTAGAATTTTCTGCAGTTATTAGGTTCACGTGTTTTGTACAAAATATTAGGCAGTTTCTTCCTGCACCTTTACATTTCTCTTCCTGCACCCCCACAATTTTATAAATCCCAAAACTGACCTTCACCTTTTATTTGAAATCGGGATCTAGGAGTGTGCTACGGATTCATCAATCCGAAAGTGAATCATGTTGTTTTCCGGATGAAGGAGTGTTCCAAAAGCAAAGTTTGCATAAATTGTTGATTTTCCAATTGCTGAATCTGGAATTTCTATTACGGATTGGTGGATCCGGAATGATTTTTTTCAATTATGGATTGACGAATCTGGAATGGTTTTTTTAATTACCGGAAGCACCAATCTGGGAGGTTATCGGACATGCCAATCCGAAATTTAACCATCCGAAAATTTACCAGATTTTGTAATCCATAATGCAAAAAAATAAATGTAAAATTATTATATATGAACAATTTTGTCTTTGCACAATATTTGTGGGGTGTAGGAAGAAACTACCAAAATATTATTAGGTTAACTTATAATATTTTAATTGGGTCAGGTATGACATGGCCCAATTTAATTTTGGTTTTTTTTCACTTATTAGGACAACAATTGCTTGCTTTTATTAGGTTAGCTAATAAGGCTACTTCTCCCTTTACCAGATCAATTTTGATTTGCACCCATCATTTATTTTTAAACCCCAAATTATTATGCTGCGGATTTTCATATCCGGAAGGCACATTTCAGTTCTGAATTTGTATATCCGAAACTGTTCTATTTGTGTTGCGGATATAAATATCTAGAAAAATAAGGGTAAAACAGACATTTTCTTTGCAGTGTTGGGTGTAAGTCATAATTGGTCTGGTTCAGGGAGAATTAGCCAACTAATAATATTTTAATTGGGCCAGATATTATGTGGTCCAATTCATTTTAGGTCAGCTTTGTTGTTAGGGTTCCTCACTCACACGCCACCGCTGTCAACTCTCATGGGACCTTGCATCGCTGCAGCAAGCCTCATTCTTTCCTCCTTTCTCGCTTTCTCCGTTAGCATCCCGTGATGCAAAAAGCGGCTGCCATGAAAAACCCGCATCACCACGGTCATTGTGTGGCGGTGACCAGAAAATCCACCACCGCTTTCCGCCCGTTTATTGCTAACACTGAAATGAACTTGCTGAAAATTTTAGGAAAGAGGGAAAACTTATTCTTAGGGACAAATCCCTGTAATTATGGGATTGTTTCTACATATACAATCCTAGTATTAATAGCAAGATACTGTAACGATACAAAGCAAGGCATATAAAACTTCCTAATATGCATCAGGAATAATCAGGTCGGTTTTGACATTCTTAACAAGTAAACTAACCTTCAGCAATCCCAATTCAAGTATAAAACCCATTATCATTGGTACTGCAGTAAAAACGCCAATCTGAACCAAAAATTGAGCATTCAAAGCTGCATCAAGTGCTGTGTTACCCGCCAATTTTGCCTTATCGGAGACAGCTTCGTCAAGACCAGAAAATGCCTGAAAGAGGAAGCACCATCAAGAAGAAAATCAGTTTTTAAGGAAAAGCAAAAAATAGAGATTTATAGCCAAATTGTAGTGTTTAGATAAATTTCAGCAAATTATTTGCATCAAAGTTGAGGATATAACATGCCAAACCAAATGAAAATGAAATCTTTACCTAACCATTAAAAGGTGATTAAATTATCAAACTAGGAAATTGTCGCATAAGGACTTTGTTACACATGGCAAGATAAATACCACCCCTTTTGTAATCCCTGACTTTTCCAGTGATAATGCTATAGGTTTTCTTAGTGGGTTTTGGCATAGTCCCCCCTCTCTTAATATTTTTTTTTCCTTTCTTTGATGGTTTCCAGGTGCTACATATTGATGGTTTCCAGGTGCTATTAGGGTGCTACAGTGTTAATTATTAGAATTGTGATGCATTAGCACAACCACTTTCAATTAAAAAAAGATAAAAGTCATAATATCTGCAACAAAAATGCCTATATACAAGTCAGTGCAAGAGTGATTTTAGTACTACAGAATAAAGGGAGAGCCAAACAAACTGGTAACCTAGCATCAAATTTTATCAAAGCCTCCATCCAAATAAATTCCAATTTAACTTGATCAAGTTCATGACATTTGTCTTGATCAATGCAAATCCACAACGACTTTTACCGCAATTGTAGCTCCATATATGAAGGATATGTTAGTTGATCATCATCAAAGAAGGTTATTGTATTAACTTATTGTATTACACTAGTCAAATGATCACCCATGTTCTGAAACCCAATAACTCAACAGCTATACTGAATGGCAGTGAATAATTTCACGAAAGAATAATTACAGGAACGGTTCTATTAGTTGAGCAGAAAAATTAACATAGTATGCAACTGACATCATATATAAAAATGCGTCTAAACAATACACCCCTTTTGGAGATAATATTTAATGTTCAAAAAACATTTACTTAATCTAACAAAAACCATGTCAGGAACAAAAAAACAAGCCAACAAAAAATATTTAGTGCAGAAAAGAAAACTTGATAGAAAGAAAGATAAATATCAAATAGCCAGGAGGATATTATTTAAATCCTTCTACAGTAAGGTAATACAAGTATGCATAGCAAAAGGAGTCCAAAAGGTGGTGAAAGACAGACAGATAACTGAAATTTTTTTATTGAATTACCAGGTACGCTCTTCCATATAAGAATACATATACGGTAAGGACAGTCATCTGCAAGAGAATAAAGAATAAAATTTATTAGACAATCAAGTTAAGTCAAAGTTACTCATTTTAACCAAAAATTTTGGAGCCTAAGAACTATACCATGGTGCAGACATAATAACCAACAGTTGTGAAGAAGAAAGAAAGCATTCTGAAGAAATCAAAAAGTTGTCCAAGCCTGTAAATATCCCTACTAAGCACTTGCTCTCCATTACCACCTGCCACTTTTCCCTCAAAGAGTGCAATCTGGTTTAACCCAACATCCCTTCCTTTTCCAACCTACAGAAGAAGATAAGAGTAAAAATAAGAGAAAGAAGAATTGCACTAAACTTAATGTAGAAAGCATCCAATTGCTACGTATATTTTCAACCTGAATGTATTCATGGTGTGTGATATTTCCAAGCCGCAATGTGGAGTTGAAACCTGCAGTATACCATGATACGAATCCATCAAATTAATTCCACAGAAATAGAACAACATAAAACTAAAAAAGCACTAGGAAGAGAAAAGAGTTCAAAGTAGAATATCATGACCGTTGTGCCTAATAGAAGGTTGTTGTATGTAACGGGCTCAGCCCATAGTTTATGTTATTATTCTGCACCATGTGAGGTCCACTACACAGATCAAATCTCACCATTAAGCTAGTTTTTTTATGTAATGGTTTCCCAAGAGTTTTCATGTTCTTCCTGTAGCTTTTGTCTAATGGATTGGCATCCTTTTGATCAACTTACTTTTGGGGACTCTATTGGTCTTTTCCTCACATGACCAAACCATCTTAAGTAGATAATGGTTTCCCAAGAGTTTTCACGTTCTTCCTGTACCTTTTGTTTAATGGATTGGCATCCTTTTGATCAACTTACCTTTGGGGGCACTATTGGTCTTTTCCTCACATGACCAAACCATCTTAAGTAGATTATTTCATCTTTTCCTTACTAGGTGCACTTTATGTTTCACAATAGCTTGATCACAGGGAAATACAGTCTTCTTTTGAAAACACGTGATCTTCGAAAATATGGCAGGTATCAGCATAATAGGTTAGTTCTCAATTAGATATGAACTTAAATAACCCCATAATATCCTGTTGTTTATGCAAAAGATTGTATTCTAATATTATATCAGATTTAAAAGAACATAGCATGTCTTAAGATAGAAAATCCAGCGTGACCTAAAATGAAAATAGATCACTAATATAATTCTTACCAGCATATATATCTTCACTAATATTAATAACACGTGATGCCTTACTAATCCCTCCTCGAGTTATGTGAAATATTCTGTCAAATACATCTGGGTGTCCATAGTGCATTCGAACTCTGCAAGATTTTTATTCAACCAAATAAAGGATGAATTGATTCAAAAGATCTATAAAAATGCATTGTTTTATAGAATATAAAATTGAAAATGAAGATATTGGCTAGTTGTTCATCTATAAATATTTCAATCATTACATATCACATGTAGTTCATATGTCCATAAATGACGGTAGTTACAGTTTCTAGAAAGCTATAAAAGTCCTTTTGAAATCACTGAACTAAAGATCTAAATGTTTTGATTGACAACTGCAATTTAAGATATGTTAGAGTAGATGGAATTTGAGAGTCATTAGCATATAATATTTCTACAGCATTAGATTCTTAATAAATTAGAGTAAGACATAAATTTAATACTCTGGAATAAAAGCCAAAAATAACAAAAGAAATTGAGGCCAGCAGAAATAAAGTCCTACCACGGAGATAGCTTTCAATGGTAATTTCACTTCAGAAGTAAAATAAAAAACCATATCAATAGCTAGTAGTCTCATGGGCAATGAAATCCATATAAACTGAATGAATATTCACAAGATGTAAGAAAGAAGAAAATCTTAGAAGTATAAATTTTAATGGATCAAGTTAAACAAAACAAAAATATTAACTTTATTGGTTCATCAATTACTTTCACTAATCTTGTCCAGTACAAACTATCAAAGCTAAACTCAGAAAAGTGTAGGGTAAAAAGCTGACATCTACCATGGAGAATGCTGATATAAATACAGTTTAATGCAAGATAAATACAGTTTAGCTAACTGGATTGCAAATTCGCCAAATCAATTCAGGAATAAATGGCACAATTAAAATATTAAACCTGTACAATTCCATATGCATTGTTGGCTATAAATATCTAGATATATTATGCTATCAATTGGCCAGTTTTAAATAATGAGAAAATTTTGCTTAGCAATTGCATTGACAATCAACACCAAACAAAACTTACTTGAGAGGATTCGCTAAAACTCGCTGTGCCAAGGTTACAAAACTAGTTTCTTGATTTGACATGAACCAAGCCAACGATGAAACACTGCAGCAGGTATCAAGGAAGCAATATAAAAGCAAGATAGATACAGTGAAAGCTATATAGTGCCACCTTCTTTATCAAATTAATAAATGTCAATGCCAAACCTTCCTGTAAAAACATGTTCCCTTACTCCAAGAATGCTTGGAGCGCGACGGCCATGACTCGCATGGAACTCCTCCAGAAGATTCCTCATTTTCATTGCTTCCTCAAGATAATTGTCCTTCAAAAACAAATTTTCACACTAAATTACAAATTTTTCCAAGTCATAAGGAAATACATAGAATGTACCATACTTCATAATATGTTCAAGTCTTTAAGAGAAACATATATTTACATGGAATTAAGTGACAGAAATACTAATTTAAAATAAAAATACAAGTGATTTAAATATTCAGTAATTCAACAGTGCAACCAAACAAGCAAATTTTAACCATATTTTATGTAGCTAATTAAGCCTTTTGAATTTATAGTGGGAGACCCAATTATCTAAAAATGCACAACAAAATATGAAAATTCAGATGACAAAGCATAAAACTAAATTCCTTTTTATTTGTCCTTATACCACAATTTAAAACATGTTGTAATAAAAAAAAATGTATAAAAGATGGCAACGAGGACAAGAAAAAAAAATTATCATGAGACCTGTCTTCACCTGATTCATGTCAATAGTTTGAACAGCTTCACCACGAGTGAAAATTATGGCATGGTTTTGGTTTTCGGGTTTTCCTTCTCCAAGCTTTGGATCTCCAGGAAGTTTAATAGAATATATTTCCTATGTACAAGGTGAAAATAAAGAACATGTCAGAGAAATGAAAAACAAGATAAAACAGTAAAAAATAAAATATATAAAATGAAACTAGTATAGATGGACAAAGCAAGAATATGGTATTCACCTGATCTTTTCCATTTATATCTGCTTTTACAAGCTTTGAATAGAACACTTTCGAACTGTTTGCGTCAGAAATACTTTCATCAGCATGAATAAAAGCAACTCGAAGTGCCTCATTCCTGATAATAAAGAAAAAATCTTAATGTTTCATAATAGATAGCAGCAAAAAGTTTTTAAAAAATGAAACACCGAAATAGTAATCAAGAAACCCTCTATTCTTTACACAAATAAAATAAGAACTGGTCCAGTTGCCCTCACTTTACAAAATTTTCAGTTTAGACCCTAATCTTGCAAAGGTTATTTATATTAGAAACAGAAAGTGAAAGTGAGGGTAGATTACATTATTTAAGAATAGATTTTTGTAGACCAGCACTTGGATGCCATAGTTGAACATGCCAAGTTGCAAAAGTAACAGAAGTTGTAAGAACACTGGGACAAGTTACAACACAAGTAAGAAAAAATGGCTGTTTGAGGCTCAAACTTTGGCAGACATGGAAAGGAGTAGAGGCTATGCTGACTAGCGGTTTATGAGTAGCACCAGTGATATCATTTGTTATAGATAGAACGTAGAGTGGGTTAGTTACAATAAGAGAGATATTGGAGATGAGAATTTGGTTACACAAGTGCAGTGATGATATTCAGGCCATGTCACCCTAATACAACTTGCTCAAGTTGTCCAAAGGGAACTTGTTGAATGTTCTGAGACATTTGTAACATGATGAGTTGCATGTAAGTCTGGGTACCAAGCTGAGGGACCATATTTATAAGCACTGATAAGCATAAATTGTGGTGCACTGGAGGGAGGTGGTCCAGAGAAATAGAACAAAGAAAGGAAATAGAAAGGGGAAAATAAACTGTAAAGATTTAGACTTTATATTCATAAGAAAGGAAATGAATAAATAAATAAAAAAAACCTAAAGAAGGGTTGCTGGAGTGGGCTGGACCCCGAAAAAACAAAAATTGCCTGAGAAGAAATAAAAAAGGAATGCATTGAGAGGTTATGCGAAAAAGGTTCATCCCTTTTCCTCTTGTGTGTGGCTTTAGGGCTTGCACGGAAGTGCTTCTGTTTAAGAAGGTATAATAAAACCCAAAAAACATATAAAAGCCCAAAACTACCCTCAGTAAGAACTAATAACATTTTTGAATTTTTCCTACAAGTTTTAGATCTCGAGACCAAATGCTCCACAAAACATGATCATGCTGTGTCACTCCACTCCGCCACACATGACTTTAAAATGAAACACTATCCACTTGTTGTCGCGCTACAATTTTGCTCTGCAATGCTCTGCCATGATATAGGCCTCTACAAGGGCTATTGACTACTATAGAGCAGTTAAAGTACGCAATGTTATAATACTTACAAGATGAAGAAAATGTATAGGAGTCATTGCCTATTGTTCTGTGACCAAATCATGTTCATATCAAAGACTGCATTGGGATGTTTATAGAGTCAGAGACTAAAACTATCAATGTTTCAGTTATAGTGATTCCGCATAAAGTTCATATCACCTGGATCTAAAATGAACCCTATAAGATGACCTTTCAGTAACATCCTTCCTAATTAGAACAACTTCCAGTATGAAAAATAAAATTCTCAAGCAAACAAATTAAAAAGTTCAGTGGCCAAATGCTTCCTCAAAACACATGCAGAGGTACACAATATGGAATCCCGAATATAATATACATTCATATTCTTAGAGTATTTAGTTGAATAGCACTTGGAAAAAATGAGCACACAAATTGATACCTCTGTAACAATAAAGCAATATCTGTAGCCTCTGCTGCCTTCCGCTGCTTTTGTTGACCATAAATTTGGCATGATACAACATAAGTAAACTTCAAATCTGCCTGTGCCCGGGATTCAGGAGAAAATTCAAAATCTTGACTTGTAATGAAGTTGTTTTGGGAATAATTGTCCACTGTTAAGAGAGTAGATTGCCAGCAAATATCTATGTTAAACTTTATTAGAACCAAAATCAGAATAACAAACTGCAGAGCAGAACGTTCATATTCAAATACCTCCTAGTGATCTGCTCTCCAGAAAACTCTGCAGCATTAAAGCTCTCCTATAGTACATCATACCGCGCACTGGAAATACAGTAGTTATGCCTCAACTTCTGTCTTACAAAAACAGAAAGGAAGACAAATAAGATATCCTAAAGATTTCTGACCTGTCCTAGCAAGAGTCTGCCCTCGATAAGAAGCCCAAAAACGAAGTTCCAAGGCATCACTGGAACTTTCTTGAAGTTCTGCGTCCCCAGTGGATGCTCCTCGACCAATTCTTTCAAGAAAGTTTTCCCATTCATCTGAAATACAAAATTGTTCAAGCTCAATCCCAAAATGACATTGTTCAAGATAGCAAAAACAACTCTAGTCCTTCACCAATCTCTAAACAGATTCTACTTTTAGTATAACTGCATCTTGACAGATATTAAGAAGATAAATTCACTTTCCTTTAGTTTCTTCACCCTATAGAAATGACTATAATTAGGAAACAGAATGAAATAATCATGGAAGTGATGTAATTTGCATGGAAACCAACTAGGAATGAACATTCAAGAAAAAAAAAATCTTTTCAACAAATTAAACTTTTAAGAGCTATTGACATGTGCAGAAATAATGAATCCTTAATAATGATAACTGGAGCATAAAAAGTGTTCAAAACTTTGACATGTGAGAGGGGAGTATATACGGACAAGACACATTACCTGGAAATATCTTTTGGAGATAGAAAAGAGTAGATATTCCATCTTCGTTCTCCTTTTGCAATTCAGAAGTACCATAAAGCACAGTTTCACTATAGTATGGAGTGAAAACACTATACCAAATAAAAAACAAAAGGAAAAGGTGAATATAGAGGGCAAGAAAGAAGCAAAAGAAAACTCACTGCAAACCATATGGATATACATGTATATACCTGAATGGCAACATTTCACTAACAGGCTTTGCTGAAGGCATATCCATAAATAATGAATTTGTGAAAAACTCTAATCTTCTCCTGGCTTCAAGATTTTTTGGAACATTAGCAGCTGAATCCTTTACAGTAAGAAGAAGATGCAACCGCTTCACAAGCTCTTTCTACAACCAGAAAAATTACTTTAATGTATTTAAATTAAAAAAGGATGAATTGAATACAAACTGAAGGACCTTACAATTTCAGGATCATTAGGCCAAATTATCCTAGAAAAAAGTCGTCCCTCGTCCCTAGCTCTAGCTAAAAGGTTCCATGTATCAAGATTCTCCCTGGAAAATTAAGAAGTTTACAAGAAATACAGAAATAAAAGACAGAATTAGTATTGTCATGATCTAAGTTAAAGCTTGATTTCAATTTCATCTGCTAACATTAACATATTATATTTGTCCTTCTATTTTTGTGATAAATCTCACATTAGTTCCCAAGAACCTCCTTGGAAACTGGGTTATTGATAACAGCAAACAGGGTCATATTGACACATCTGATTTTCGAAGAGTAAGCCACAAAACTGTAAGGTAAAACTTTAACTCTAACCTAGTTTTCAGTGAGAAAAAGAAGAGGACAATGGTGGCTGAATAATCAAATTTCTGCTCTGATAACCAAGTTTCTGACTACTTAACAGTAAGATCTAACATTATTATAGTAGAAGGATAAATGCCGTAACAAAGTATAGGGTAGAACACTGAATTCAATCGCAAGTGTAGGGCAAAATCAAAACAAAAAACATTTAAAGACAAAAATTGCTAATTTTACTCCAAAAAGATATGACTCTAAGCATAGGTTGTAAATCATACTTATGCAACCATATACCTTAAATCTGAAGATACCAGTTCATGAGTTACAACTTCATACAGGTCATGTATAGCTTTTGCAGCACCTTTAGCAAGTTCAGGATCATTTCGAATCTGAAATAAATAAATGAAAAATGCACCCGCATCAAATACATGAAAGGATAGTCAGTATGTTTTCTATGATTTCGTTGATAAAATATTTTACCATGATAAAAACATACAACATAATTTATTCAAGAGCATACAAACAGTCCGCATACCACTAAATTTGATTTTCTCACACTTTTAGAGATATTTCTCTTTTCTGTTTACTGACAGTTATAAAACTGACTTTTCTGTTTCTTCACAGTTGTAATTATCTGATCAATACATAGGTAGGTTTCTGTAACAGAGAATTACAACTCCTTTTCAGTTTGTAAATATTCAGTTGACTATTAGTTTTTTCATTCAATACACACTAGCACAAGGTGCCTAATTCTGCCTCCACACAATATGAATGAGGTTGTTGAAATTGTCTTCAAACTCTCAAGTTACATTTCTAGGCCTAGAACCAGTTAAAATCTTCACAACAAATAATTAGAGATTTAGTCAAACTCACACAAACATAACAACGAAAAAATGGTTGACAAATTCAAATTCAGGGAAGCTTGAGAGTTAGAAACCTAATTCAATATATTCCAGACACAAAAAAAATCAAATTCAAGAGTAATAAAAACAGTAGACAGGCAAATTACCAGGAGTCCAGTCAATGCTGTAAGTCTTGATAAAACAACTGGAAGCTTCTTTAGAGACAAGGTTATAACAAGTGAACCCTCTACAATACTGTTATTGATCTCACGAAAAATTCTTTCCACCCTGTCAAAAGTTTGGGGTAATCTTTCATCAAACATATATATGTAGCTATAGTAAAAAAATCTATAATGTTTTATTAGATCCCATCTTCTATCTCAGATTAAGGTAATCTAACACGGTGCTAGATCAGATAGATAAATTATATTAATAAGGTAAATCCATAACACCCTGGAATTTATGTCTAAGAAGTTAATGTTCTTCGTCAGAATTGCACAGTTCACTTGGCAGTTGTTGCCACAAAATGTTGGAAAAAGTAATTAAATCTTAGTAGACTCTTTGTTACCGACTTCAATATGTAGTTCAATCTTTTTATAGGTTTGTTTAGTTTTTGTTGATGGGTTTGATTCGGCCCACTATCATGTATATGTTTATTTTTTCTTTTAAAAATATCTAAGTATGCTGCAGATAATTAATAGTTTACTTGGGATTGCAGATAGCATAGTGATGATATTGCATACTTGCTTTAAGAAAATAGAACATCCAATAATATTTTACTTTTGTCTTTTTACAGACAAAAAAGGAAAATTCATTAAACAGAAGAAATAACAACAGTTTGGAGGATAAAAAGTCCTCCTAAACGATGAGCAAAGCACAAAAAACAATGAATAGAAAACATTGGAGCAAAGTAATCCCTCAACATTTCAGATACATAAATACACTAAAAGAGCACTAATAATAATTATAGGGTCATTTCAAAACAATTATTTTCTAATATAACAAGATTTGTCAAAAAAATCCAAGAAATTAACATTTAAGAAAGGCTTGCCAGGAAAGATAAGATGGTCAAAAGTCTTGTAGTCTTTAAAAATTCAGAACACACTTAACTAATGTTTGATTTGCCTAATTTCACAAATAGCTTTTCAATCAAAAGCTCACCCAGCAAAACTTTGATTATAAGTTTTGCAGAACCAAAACAATAAGAGAATCCAAATTAAATTATTTTGGAATGAGAAAATTCAAGTATATTTCCCATCTGTCTTTTTCCGTCCTAGCATTTCAAAACATACTCCTCAAGTGGATACTGCTCAAAGTTGCATAGACTGCATCTAATACTCCTCTTTCACAACAGGACAAAGCTCCCAAATATTGTAAGTATGAAACTTAAACCCTAATTTCAGTATGTTTCATCAACAAAAATATTGACACAAATATTCCTGTTGGAATAAGCCTCCCCATTTGACGATCAAAACGCTTTAAAAATTTCAATTAGAATGGTGAAAGTTTCTGAGAATTAGTAATCGAATTCATACCAAAGCCTTCCTTCATTGTCGTTGCCAACTATTGAATATAATATTTTTTCAACACTGTAATAGCATTCCTTAACTGCATAGGCCATATATTCATCCTTACTTATCCTGTTCCACAAATCTGTCTGAGTATCTTTGCAGTCTAGAGCCAAGTCAATCGCCAACAAGATCTAAACATTAAGATATTAATTCAGATTAACATATGGATCCTGCTAAACTAAATAAGTCTTCATACATCCATTCCAAGTAATTTATATTGCATAAGAAGTTTCACCTTACTGCTAAGAAGAAATAAAGGCCATTGAACTAATCTCAGACTTCCTGCATTACTAGGTATGGAAAGCAGGTCCATTTCCCTGTAATAGTAAAAAATAAATAAATAAGCCATCTATAACTGTTTAGACAAGATTTTGAAACACAAAGAGACAGAGCAAGCATGCTTATATCACAATTTTTTACAGATGAAAGGCATTTTATCAGAGATAGAAAGAAACAATTTGATACGAGCCCAGAAAGCCATTGAGAAAAACAATGATCTTTTTTACTCCATTGCATGAAAAAAAGAGAATGAAGAGCAAAGGAATCAAATCCTTCCACAAAAATTAATCGTTACTTATCTAACTAACTAATTGTATTAACTTTAATATGCAGTTTATCTTCATTACACATTGTCAAGCATCAAGTTTCCTTCAACTGACCTATTACTAATAAAATCTTCCTCACGCAGACTTTTAATTATCTCATTCCAAAATGGAGCAAACATAGCAGCATATGCTTTGTTCATATCTTGAGAATCCTGCACCAAATCAATCACATTCATTAGCCAAACTGAATGTCAAAAATTCCAAGAGATAGATATACATTGAAAATAAAAACAAAATTAAGTAAAATATTTAAACAAGTATATAAGGAATTTGCCACCAACTGAATGGAACCTTTTTAATAAAGCTGTTAAGTTTCCTTCAACTAAAAAGCAAAACTATATTCATATACAAACAATTACAAAAGGCT
Organism: Phaseolus vulgaris; assembly: GCF_051622355.1. Lineage (NCBI taxonomy): Eukaryota > Viridiplantae > Streptophyta > Magnoliopsida > Fabales > Fabaceae > Phaseolus > Phaseolus vulgaris. The sequence goes on along the minus strand of NC_143506.1, from coordinate 27,364,035 downwards.
TCTACAAACAGTTTAAATCAAATGTCAAGAAAGAATAAAAAACATGTTATTTTATCTATGTTTATCAACTAGATCAACAACAAAAATTAAAACCAAAATATAATTATTTAAAATATAAACTCAGATAAAATATTGATTTTAAAGTATAATCGAAATAAAATTGTGTAATAAAATATTAGTGCAAATGTTTGTCACAGAAAACAAATTTAAATAAGTTGCTAAGCAAAGTATAAGTTTTAAAAACTTAACTTTTTACAAACAACTGTAATTTCACAAGTCTAAATAAGAAACTTAAATATATAAAACAAAATTCTAAACAATTCTTCAATGTATAATATTTCTCTCACCAATAACTTTATTTTGATCACTTGATTTTCTTTTAAAATATCCAAAAAAAAATTCACTAACAACTGATAGCAGGTAGCTGACATCAGCAGGTTCGATACCATGATACTCGCATCCATCCCATTTAGGGTTTAGGGTTTAAGGTTTAAAATACCCGAAATAGTTGCTCGCATGTATCCATTAAAAATTTGTTACGGATTTCACTAGAGGATATCCGTGAATTCAGATTTTTTTGCCATCCCAAATCTGAACCAACTAAAATAACTAGCCATAAATCCATACAAGTTTTAATGTACTCTAGCATAATCTTACCATACAAAATTAAAAACGAGTTGTTCTCATTGAGACAATATTACTTAGAGAGCTCAATCTTTCTCTCTTAAGTTCTCATCTTTATATTAACAATAGTTGTTCTCAAAAACAATGACAAGAGAGAAGATTAAAAAACAAGTAAAGTCATATCTAGAGTACAAGGTACAACACGAAACAGAATTTTAATAAAGCCTATTTAAGACTTACTCTAACACTTCTCCACAAGTTGAAGCATACAAATTGTATGCACCTAGATTGGAACAAATAAACTCAATCCAAGGTCTCGCAAGGATTTTGCTAACACATCTCCAAGTTCATCATTGAATATGACAAACCCAATACCAATTTCCGTGGACAACAACTTTTCTCAATAAAATGACAGTCGATTTCTACGCGTTTGGTCCACTCATAGGACACTAGATTGGAAGCAATGTGGAGAACAACTTGGCTATCACAATACATCATCATTTCTCGAATCTATTAAGAAATTGTTTTACCCACACATGTTCATAGGTGAGACATCATTGTCTACATTAAACTTCAACAAATAATCAGGCAACAAGAACAACTTCCTTTTCCTCCAACAGAAGCACAATGTCCATATGAGATCTCGTCCAATCAGCATCACAATACCTAGAGATTTGGGTACTTCCTTTATCTTCATATAAGAAACCATGTCCAAGATCCTTTTTCAGGTATCTTAAGATACGGATGATGTCATTCCAATGATTAATACAAGGAACCTGCCTGAACCGACTAACAACACCAACTACACAAAATAGATGAGGTTTAGTAAAAGTAAGTGAAGAAGCCTTGAGAGATAAAGCATCCCTTGAACTAGCCCAACCTTCCAAAAGGATCACCCAGAGCATGACACAAGACCCAAGGCTAGGTCAGGAGTATCCATTAACTAGTGCCTCAGAACCTATCATTCCTCAAAGGATCATCAGGAGCATAGCCAACATGATGGGGCTGAGCACCAGCTAATCTCTTTGCTTTTAATTTCAATAGATTAGGTTTCACAAAGCATAAATGGGAGTGTACTTAGCAACTTGGGCTTGTGCCATATGCATTTTCTCTTCTTAAGCAGCTAGGTTTAGGACTTGCAACCCTAGCTTTTAAAAACTAGTTTTAGGGGGTGGCATTGACCATAGTCAACCCTAGGGCCACCCCTCACCCATTCCTTTTCTACTCCTCTCTCATCTTGCTCTCCAAGTCACTCCTTCCAATATAAAGTATGCCTTACCCTATGTCTTTTCACATTAAATTTTGAAATAGAAAAGAAACTTTGTAGGAGCGTTTAGTGAGACTTGAGTGCTCTCCTTTTTGGTCTTATTTTGAATGTTTGTACACTTCAAGTGGCAGCTCTTCACCACTCATCTTGGAGTCTTCCACCATTCCAAGTGGTGTGAGTCATTGCCTTTCTCGATAAGCTTTCCTCAACCTTCATCATTTTTTATGTCTTACTCTACTCTTTAATTTTGGCATTTACATTGCTTTTCTTTATCTTGTTCCTTGTCTTAATTCCGCACCTCATCATCATCTTCACCATATAACTGTGTTTTCTCTTTGCCCTCTAAAAGAAAACCTTCACACTTTCGTGTCCAGTGGAAATCTTTTTTGGGTTTCTCACCATATTCTGCTTAAAACAAAAACTCATAAACAAAGTGCAATTCAGAAAATGTGCAATTTTAAAATCAACTCACATTGCTAAGATAAATATGTTTTTTAACTAGTCTTCTATAGCTTTCAAGTTAGAGATAGATTCCATGTTCTGCCATTAATTTCTTATTTAGGTCAGTAGGACTATCCGCTACCTAGTGAATCATACCCATCTATTTTAGGATATATATCTGATTGGGCTACTTCAATACCTAAGAATTTTTTTATACTACCCAGATCCTTGATCTGAATATCATTGCACAAGTGTTGAAAATGATTACACAAGTGTTCATTTAGTTGAGATATTCTAGCAATATCATAAACTACTAAGTAAACACATTTTTAAGAAGAGATATTACAACAGAAAAAACCGAATGATCTCACACATTGCATTTCAAACCAAGGGTTTGGACAACGTAGCTAAATTTTGGAAACCAAGCACGTGGAGATTGCTTAAGACCATAGAGAAAGCGGCACAATTTACAGACCAAACCAAACTACCACTTAGCAACAAACCGAGGAGGTTGCTCCATGTAGACTTCCTTTAATAGATTTTCATAAAGAAAAGCATTTTTAATATCCAATTGATGAAGCAGTCAATGACAAATAGGAAAGAAAAGACGTATAGTACTAATTTTAGCCACTGTGATTAAGACCATTGATCTGAGTGTATCCTTTAGCAACCAATTTCACCATTAAAATCAACCTTAATGGCATAAACAAATCAACATCCTATCGTCCTCCTCGTTGATTGAAGGCGAACAAACTCTCACGTACTATTATGATCAAAAGACTGCATTTTTGCAAATATAGCTTGTCGTCACCCACGATGATCAAGTGTTGCATTCATAGTTTTATGTATAGTAATAAAAGACAAAGAGAATATGCAATGTAGTGTTCCAACATTAAATCAATGCAATATGCCGCGCATGGTGTCCAATACAATTTTTTTTTCTCATTGCTTTGTAATTTGCTGCATTATCAATTAGTATATGAATGACATTATCTTTCCCAACCTCAACAACATCATCCATCATCTTGAAAATTTGTCAGCTGTCTTGGATATGTCAGAAGCATCAATCGACTTCAAAAATTCAGTCCCCTTTGGACTATTTAAAAGAAAATTAAGTATGGTTTTTCTCCTCCCATTAGTCCATCCATCTCTCCTTATTGTGCAACAAATTTTTTATGGCAGTGGTGGAGAATGTGATTGTGGCAGTGGTGGTAAAGAACACGAGTGCAATAGCAACGATGGAGAATGTGAGCGCAACACCGGCGATGGTGAAAAGTTCAACGACAGTGGGTTTTTCAATCTGGGCTTGTTTACGCTCTCTTTCACTCTTTACACACAGATATGCTTTTGGGAAGTAAACTATAACACTGGGCCTTAAAAATGGCCATATACAGGTTCAATATTTTTGGCCAAAAATGGTCACACTAGGTCACGATCCAGGATCGAAGACCGCTTCCGATGCACCGAGTTGTGCGGCAGGATCAGCTCCAATCCTGATTCACTAGTTCCAGAGTAGTTGACTCATGCGAGTTTGCAATTTTACTCGCGCTTTTGACAACACTGATGATACCAACTTGAGATAAATAAATAAAAAGACGTTATTTAAATAGCGTAATTTTCCTCTTTTATTTATTCATATTCATATTAACAAAGAAAGGTACAACACAACTTTTAAATAAAGACTATTTAAGGCCAATTCTAACAAAACAAAAATACCTCGGTTGACTGTCCACTCAAGGGAATCCTGAAAAAAGAACAAACAAAATCAAATTTACCCACAACAAACATGTGTATATTTCAACTAAACCAAAAAAAAAAATCATTATATAAGATCACGATTCAATAGCATAGATAAAAAAACTTGCATAATAAAAGAGAAAAAAGCACAGCACACAAGCAAGGAATGAGGCATCCTGTGTCAAAAATAGTGGTAATAATTAAAGTTATTGGGAATTATGTTGATTACACAATACACAGAAAATAGTTTAATTTCTTTTATACTCTTATAAAACTAAAACATATTTATTCTTTAATTTATATACATGTCAGGCATGCTACATGCCCTAATTTATAGCAGTGCTACTTTCTATTCTTTATGCTTTCAAATCTCTCCATGCAGGAGACCAACAAAAAGAGGTGACAAGTTGTCCTTGAAGAAAAAATCTATAGCCCCAAACAAGCTCGTACTAAACATACTTAGCACAGTAGTGCCACTTTCCATTATTTATGCTTTCAAATCTCTCCATGCAGGAGACCACCAAAAAGAGATGACAAATTGTCCTTGAACAAAAACTCTATAGCCCCAAACAAGCTCTTCTAAACATACTTAGCACATGAACAATGTTAAAATAAGAGAAATCAAATTCTTTAAACCCCAAATTATACCAACCACCAGATTTATATCACCATGCCAATTAGTATGTAAATAAGAACAAATAGAGAACTAAGATATTTGTAACTACTAACTTGCTCGAAAACCCACCTTTTTATTTTTGGTGAGACCAAATTTTTTACAAATGCCTCTGGGAAACTTTCAAAACGCTTATGCACCATTTCAATTGAACGAATCTGCAATAAGTCATTTATAAGAAATGTTTACAGCAAGAGGAGACAAACCATGAATAAAACTGACTTCCATATTAATACGAATTTTGACTACTTAAAATAAAAAGAATAGAAAATAGCTCCTTAAAAAAGATGTAGATGGTAACAAATCCTCAAAAAGGAATATGAAAAGACTGGTAACCTCCGTGTCAAATTTTCAGCCCTTCACTGAGTACATGTCTCAATTCCTCAGTATTTCTAGCAGAAAAAAAAGTAAGCATACATCTATGTAGCACGGATACTAGCATGAACTCTAGACACTACACGAACACGGACACTTCGACGTGTGTAATTTCCAAAAATATAGGACACGGATTTATATATTATATCATTGTGAATTATAGAAATTGACAATAAGATTTATGCGAACAAGGTGTTAATCAAATATAACAAAAAAGAATCCAATTCATCTATTGAAAATCCAAAAAGTGAAAAGAGGATAAAATCATTTCATCCCTTTCTTGATCATCATCATTGAAAACGACACTCTAGTTTAAGAGATTTTGTACGAAGAATTCAGATTTCAATACATCAAAAGATTTAAGTGTACAAGGTTAGTATTTATACAATAAGAGATTCTTGTTGCATAACCTACAAATTCTTTTTATTCTTGTTCCAAACACCTTTTATTAGACTTAACCACAAATTGAAAGAATGGAAAGAAACAAGCTAAATCGTCAAAATGATGCCAATTTGGAATGCAAATACCTCGCCTAGCCGAGCCCGTGCACCAATCACACCACCAACAATTGCTGACATGACAGTGTAAAAAATGAGAATATCCATGAGATAAATCTGCAGAATGAGAATGCATTAGCAAAGTAAAGCATAGCCAAGTATTCATGAAAACAGAAACTAAACAATTACAGGAAAACTGCAGCTGTTACATCCTAAGATCATGATCTTGTGAGGAGATAATTAAGACAACATGGCACCAGGTATATAGGCTACTTGGAAAAATAAACATTCAAGAAACTATTCTCTTCTCAAATATTCCAATTTCCAACATGTCATTGTGAGATAAAAGGACACCAAACTATAAGAATCCATATAACAAGGGCTTCATAAGAAAATCTAAAATGAATTTATAGCACACTATTGTCTTGGTCAACATCTGTTAAGAAATAAGGAGAAGTTTATTGATATAGTTAGAGTATTAATGAGTTGGTGAGTTCGTTAGAGAGCTTAGTCAGATATAAAATGGGGAAGAAGTATATGTGAAATGCAGATTTGTTTTTATTGAGAAAGGAGAAATCCTTTGTGAAGGGGACACCCAAGGAGGAGAGATTTGTCTTATTTCCTGTTCTTTTCATCCTATTCAACAAAAATCCTTCCTTCATTTCTTTTCTTTTTCAATTCTTGGTTCCTAACAGCTTTCCAAATGTTTCTCCCCTCTCCTCTGATACATACGTATTAATATATTTACTTTGAACTGAATACAAATGGTGTCAACCCCTTTCTAGCTTTTATTTGTAAGTACTCTTAAAATTCTACTCCCTCCGGAACTTTATAAAAGAAACAAATAACTAACTCATTCTATAAACATAGTAAATTAATTCATTTTAATTCATAATGTCAGAAATGTAAATTTTATTACAAAGGTACATGATCAATTAAATGATTTAAGTAGAGGTAAAATTTGATAACACTGAACATAATTAAAGAGATTATTTTCTTTAGACCATTGAATGTGATTTATGTTGTTTATAAGCTAATAAATACATCTACGTGTATATAGAATGAGTATACGCCTCATTTATGGAGTTCACAATAAACTATAGGTATAAAAGACAATTAACAACTACTACATCTCAAAGACATTCTTATTATAATTAGGACCAAGGTAGTCAACATCGCGATTTGCATCGTACGTGTTTATGACTTATGTCTCGGTTTCTCGCGGTGGCACCTCTCTCGACTTAGCTCACCAGCATTCCTCACAGTGGCGGTCCTTGCACGCTTCGTGAAAGTAGTCTGACGAGTGACGCTTTTGATGGTATTGCGCCGTAGCGCATCACAGTGTCGCTCTTCTATCACTTTCATGTTGCTACGATGGAGGCAACGCATGGCCCAATTAGAAATAGGTCAAATGCTAAAAATTAAATTGCCTAATTGGGTTTGGATGGAGGCAGTATGACTCTTTGGGAAAGACGCATTAGCACTTTTTTATTAAACCATGACTCGTTTATTTTTTTGAAACTAAATGGCTCACTTATTATTTTTTTGAAACAATATGACTCACTTTTTTTAAGTCATATGACTTTTTTTCAAACCATATGACTCAGTTAGGATGTAGTGTTTAAAACTAGCTATGTACTCTTTTATATATTATGAGGTTCATTTGTGAATTTTTGAACTAGATATAATGATTTTATGTGTATATAAAAATTTGTAGGATCTTCCGATCCATATTACGATCTCCCGATTTACGATTCATATTTCTCTACCCGATCTTGAGTAAGATCTTGATTTTGACTACCTTGATTAGAACAAAAAAATGGACACATTTGTTTCTTATACAAACATAAACAATCTGAAAATCAATTATAGCATCATCAAGTAACAGTTTGCTCAAATTGATGCAAATGAAAAAAAATTGAAGAATACTCACAGCCACAACAGGAGCCCACAAGCTAAGAATCGTGAAGGCATTGTAATTGTCTGTAAATTTTGCAGTCACAAATCAGTGACAAACATATTTCTTAATTTTACAGTACTTAAAATACAAGCAAATAAATTAACCGAGATAAAATTAACATCAAAGACACTATGAAAGAATACTTAATAGCAAGAAAACACCTTCAACATACATTACGAAGGATGTCTTCTTTTAGAGAGAAGAGGACCATACATACAAAAACTATCTTCATATTCCAGCTATGTTATCATCTATAATAGCAGAAAATTGCTCTATCACCTTAACACCTAAAAAGATTCCAGTCCCACCAACCTTCTAAATAATCTATAATCTAAAAGAATCAAACCAAAATGTACAGGTTTATTACGACTAAAAATAAATTTCAAAATATTTAACACACTAGGATGTCAAGGTTCATAGTGATGTCTAACATATGATCTTTAATTTAAGAAAAAAACATGCTGTACAGAAAACACCAATGCCTTAAAAATTGACAACTAAACCAAAAATCAAATAATAACAGCATATACTTACTCTTTGAGATCAAATCATGCCATGAGTAAGTCAAAGATTGAAGATCAACAATAATATTGGTAGGTTCAACAAGAGGTCTAATCTGTAATATTAGGAATTAGAAATACACGAGAATTAGTAATGACATTTTTTCTTTTACACACACTATTTACTATAGAAATGACATTTTATTTGCATACGTATATTAATGAGATTGACCCTTTCTCAAATAAAAAATGGGCATTTCACTAGAAACATCAGATGGGGCCATTGCTCTCCAAAATGCCTAGTTACACTATTCCCTTTTATTCAATTTTTCAATTATATCCTCATCTCAGAGGCTCTTTTTAAAATAGAGTCCAAATCATTTTAGAAAAATAATAAAAGTAGAAGATTACATTTCCTTTATTTATAAAAAAATTAAAAGCATACCCCCACTAAATGAAAAATGTATTACAGAAAATTAAAATTCAGAAAATTAAAATTCAGAAAAATAAATGTTTATTTATAGAAAATATTAAATTTAACTTTAAAAATAAAATAAAGCAGTACAATACATAATAAAAAAATCAATTTTATACACTTAAATAAATTAAATGAAAAAAAAAACACTTTATTATCATTTCAACTGCTCAACTTGTATGGTTACACTCACAATAACACACTTCACTAAGTTATTTTTAGAAGAGGTTTAACCTTCTTGTCAGTTGTACTTTGTAATTTATTTATTTATTTTAAGTTTTTGAATTTATTTTAATAATATAAATGAAAGTCAAAATCATGTGAAGTAAAAAGAAAATAAATGAACTAATTTCCTTTCCAGTTTTCTCTCCTCCTGATAATGTTATTTTATTACCAAAATTACATCAATATCTTCATAAATAAAAAATGTACTTTTGCCCTATATAGTGATTAAATAGAATATTTACTTACTGGAAAGATTATTAAAGTTGTCCACTACTTTTCATGTGTACATTCGTAGGAAGGAAATAAATTTGAATTATAACAGTAGAAACGTATGACTTACCTGGAGAAAGTAAGCAAAAGTGAATTTGCAGGCAAGTACCACCAACCAAAAGCCCACATACCTGCGGAACATAAAAACAGACTTGTTGAAATATCAATATCACAAAGCAGCACTTTTGACAACATAAAAGATGATACACTTATCAGAATTGCGAGAGAATTTCTGAATAAAAACTTTGTATTCTGTAAAATGATCTCAGCTTGTACAAGTAGCTTCTACACGGCATTTATAGGTAAAGAGACAGAGCAGTGAAGATCTAAATAAACCTAACTCAACTAGTGGCAAACAATGCCTGAAAGGAATGGCTAACTGAACTACTGATGTACATAAAGCAAAAAAGCTACAAAGAGTAAAACTATATTCAATAATACAAGCATTAAGAAATGTTAAAAAAATGTTAATGACAACCAATATAAGTCATCAACACTCTGCTAATGGTGAACATGCATAATTGAAGTTGCAAACCCAGCAACAAACAATTAAATAGGTGTCTCGTATTGTATTAGTAATTCTTTATCACAACAAGATCTCTTTTTCAGCAAGAAAACACACCTACAGTAATCACTTATTCCCTCATAAAGACCACGTCCAACATAATACCGTTCCTGGATTATGTCATCAAAAAGGTGTCAATACCAAGTCATAACATAACACATAAATAACTTGAAATAAACAGGTCAAAATTAAATAGCAAAATAACTTACTTGATAAATCCACTTAAAAAACTGAAAGAACGACTGATCTGACATTTCTGAAAGGGTGTGACATGCTGGAAATTTTAGCAACAGTGCAAAGAATAGTCGTATGGCGGCATAAACACCAAGAACAAGAAGGTATATCCGGAAATAGAATGAATTATCAGAGTTACGACTATTCCTCTCCTGCAAAACCTTCCTGCAATTAAGAAAAATTACGAAGAAAATTAACACAGTTTGAGATGTACTTCAAATTACCAGGTTCGTTAACAGCGGCTGATATACACACCTAGGCACTGAGGCAGGACACAAAACAGCCTCAATGCTCCAGATGGTCTGAGCGTGAATTTGGTAAGGCAGCCACATCAGGGTGATGTGGTTCATGCATTTTCGGTGAACTAGTTTACCATCACTTAAAATGTTTTGAAGTCAATATGTAATTATCTAAAGTGATATTTCAATCTACTATAAAGATATAAAACTTAAAAAACCCTAGCAATGAAGAACAATACCCCAATCTAAGCCCTGAATGCATCTGCCATGCATTACCTGCAGTCCAAAACCTGAAGTTCCCTTTGTTCTGTAATACTCCCAATGTGTGTCTAGCTTGGCCATTATAGTTGCAATCAATTGGATGAGCACTTACACGCTACATTATTATGCTACTCACATTTCCAATTTGGATTAAATTACATTTTTGAAGTATTCTTTCCATGAATAAAGAATTAAAGGTTAAACATCTCTACCACTCTAAAACAATGCAAAGTTTGTCTTCAGTCGCTCATCTCAAAATGCCAACTTTTTGGACTATTTTATAAAATGTATCCAATAAACCTTTATAATTAGGTCCAATAAACAGATATGATTTGACAATTTAAAATACAGTTATCAGTATAAGGACCCCCAAAAATTATATTCACAATTTGGTAAATGTAGACTTTATGGTGGTTTTAACCACCACAATTATTTTTTTCTTTGTTCATTGCTTAGACACTCTCTTGCCCTCCCAGTCCTTGCTCATGCCACCATGCTCGTGCATCAGAACTACACCTCTGCTTGGTCACTCTTCTCTATTCTCCCTCTTCCTATCTCCAACTCCACCACAACCACAGCCTTGCATAGTCACGACCAGGACAGGCCCTATTACAACATGGGCCTCTTGCAGCCACAACAAATGCATCATACCACATTCTCTCTGTCTAAAACTGAAGCAAAGAGGTACATTACTCCACCAAGAACACAAGATCACAGCTCGTCTACTACAGAAATGTATCCCTTCCCTTGTGTCTCTCCTACACCTGGGTGAGCCTTACTCAGATCCAGAGAGATATAAAAGATTGGTTAGGAAACTTATTTATCACACTATTACTAGGTCTAACATTTCGTTGTCAATCGGGAATAGTTAGTCAGTTTATGCAAGCTCCGCATATTGATCATTGGAATCTAGTTATTAGCATTCTTTGATGCACCAAGAAGAAGGCTTTGGTCATGCATTGTTGTTCATTGATAAAGGAAATACCCAAATTAAAGGGTAGTGTGATGCATATTGAGAAGATCTCTTGTTGGTAGGCATTCTACTATAGGATATATCCTTGGAAGAAATGTTTCTATGAAAAACAAAAAATAAAATATTGTGCAGTACTAAAGCAAAATATTAAGCCATGGCCTCCTCAGGTGAACTTGTTTAGATTAAACAACTTCTTAAAGAATTGAAGTTTCGTGAAATTCAACATATTATATAATGACCAGCAAATTGCCATTCATATCCTCTAATCCAGTATCTCAGGTAGTACTAATCCAGTATTTTCATGATTGAATCCATCAGCTCAAACGACCTACTAGAAGACATCTTGACAAAGCCATTGAGAGGACCAAGCATTAGATTATTTGTTCCAAGCTTGGTACACTCAAATTGTGTTATGTGTGTGTATACATATGTCAATTGTGCTGAGTATTCTTTAGCAAACTCCAGCATGTTAATCAGTTTTTAGTCTTAACAACTGAAGTATTCTGCTTAGTTTGCATTTAAATTATATTTTGGTTGTAGTTTGACACTACAAAAAGTATAAAAAAGTATAGTGATTCTTTAAATATCAGCATCAATACATTCATGCAATCACTGCCTCTCAACCCATTCGTTGCCACAAGATAACACTGTTAATTAAATGACAAAATAGTAAAGGGAGAATTCTAAACTCACAGGTAAAGATATGTTACAGCCACAGAAGTCAAGCCGCCCCAAAAAAATCTTATGACTAGTCTTGAAACAGCCATCCCCCTTGCAGTTGTGTATGCCCCAAATGTAAGTAACACATCTAAAAAACCTATTCATCATAATATAATAATATTTTTAGAAACACTTGCCATTTGAAAAAGTAATAAATTTAGAAACAGAAACGTCTTACTTACTTTTGGCAAAATTCATGATTACAAATGATGGCCCAATGCTAAGAATTGATTTAAAAGTATCCAAATTGATATGTCCATGATTGAAAGCAATGATTGTCAAAGCCTGCATGGAACAGGAATTACACATGACCCAAGTAAACCTGTTTTGTTTGCTAAATAAAGGCTGGAGTGTTCCAGCTAAAACAGTCTTCCAAGCAGCAATTTACAGTATCATTGCTTTTATTTGGCATTGCAGAAATTCCATTCTTGTGCAGACAAACATGCAAATTATGGCATTGGAACATAGAAATGGGAATGTGGGCCATGACAAAGATGGCACGCCCAAGGTTTGAAGGATGTATGTCAGGAGGAAGAGGTAAGAAGAGTGATGGTGAGGGAGCAACAAATATAACAGAATGATTTTTCGGGTGAACGGAGAGTGGGAGATATATAGGGAATGATTGGAAGAGAGTGAATTATTATCTGATACTGTACATTGTATAATGGGTGCTGCAGCCTTTCAGTAGGAGATATTTCTGGAGCAGGATCCATTCCTTCTGCACTACTCTATAATTCTCTTATTTATTTCCTGGTCTCTAGCAGCTTCAATTTTCCACGTTATAGGTTTTCTTAGTGGAGTTTGGCCAAGTTCCCCCACTCTTTGTATTGTTTTCCCTTTCTTTTATGGATTTGGGATGCTGATTGTTGCTAAAAATGGTGTCAAATCTTTGGCACAACAATTAGCATTGTGATGGCACTACCATCTTTTATTTTAGACCAATAGCAAACGAACCTCAAAAATAATGTTGTGTCATGCAAAAGTCACAATACAAGTTGATTCTATCATTTTTTTATTTAATTTCTTTACGATAGCAGCCCTTAGTCAAGAATAGCTGTTGACTCAGTCAATTAAGTCTGTTCAAGCCGGGTCATGAGATGTCCAAAATGTGACAAAGAAGTGTCTAAGTCAAAAAAAAAAATTAATTGCAACATGGTTGCGAAGTGGTGGACATGTGCCATAACTGTATCCAACAAGTATTTCATCCCAAAAGTGTTAAAACACATCCAAAAAGATTTAGACATGGAGACACATCCAAAAAGATTTAGACATGGAGACACATCCGAAAAGATTTAGACATGGAGACACGTCCAAAAAGATTTAGACATAAAGACACATCCAAAAAGATTTAGACATAAAGACACATCCAAAAAGGTGTTGGTGTTCCTGAATCCATAATCAGAATTCAGACTTCAGAGTAATAACTATGGATGACAAAATCGGAACCTGAAACATTAATGCCAAGAAGATCCAAAGACGATGAAAACTTCGATACAAGTGAAGAAATGTCCTATGCTCCACAAAACTGCTTTTACCAGTCTGCAAATGACACATTGAGCATACCAGAAAAGAAATAATATTAACATCATATTTACGAAGAAAAATCAATAAAAATAACAGTTGAAAAAAACTTATAAAATTCCTAAAGAAAGCATCAAAACTAACCCTTTTTGACCTTTTTGAAGGTGTAGGTTTCAGCAAGAACGGAGAATTCTCTCTCATTGGCCAATTTAATTCAAAACAAGCAGGCGACCTACATATTATTGCAAATTAGAATAAGTCCACCTGAAAGGAAAAATATTATGTGGTATCAAAGCTCCTAACCAAAAGTATTCATTGAAGTCATCATAATTCCTCCATGCTGAATGTGCAGCTTTGCCATTGTTGTTTCTATCAGCTTCCTGCATAAGATTTTACAGGGAGTTGGTGCGAAGTGATGGATACATAAAAAGAAACAAAAAGCAATAATAAATGTATATAAGACAAACGAATCATGTATAATATACATATAACATATAGATATTGAATTTACTACTAAGGAAATGAGAAAAAATAATAAACAATCTTTATGAAAAATAATATTAACTAAAAGAAGAGTGTTATCAAATAGCAAAGAATTCTGCTATAACATCATGCGTCTTTCTCCTCTCTCACTCCCTATCTCCATGTATATATAGACCATGTTAGTTGAATTGTGAATTGGGAACTTCATAAACATGGTTAACAAACTCTTGGGCTAACCATAAAGCCATCCAAGTTCAATAGTCTACTAATTGGTCATGAGTTAACTCGTGTGTAGACTCAGTTTTTAGCAGATTCAGTCAAACTCGGTAGAATTGGTACATACTCGCGAGTTACGGGCCGAGTGAACGAGTTTCAAAGAAAATCCCAAACCAACCGACACATGGATCGTCTCGTTTAGTGTCCAGATTTAGGGCTCTTGTGTCATACCTAGACTTGTTGCTTTCCTTTTTTACTTGTGTTCATTGTTATGTCCTTTACAAAAAGCCCCTTAGCTCCCATGAAATTTTCATGTTGTTGATCAATTGCAACTCTTGTTCTTCCATCCAAAACAATTCTTTGAAATGTTTCTTAAAAACCAACACCTCACTATACAGATTGAAATTATTGTCATACTACTACCTAACACGATACAAAATGAATGGATCAAAACAAAACAAAGAAGACAGTGCTACTTAGTAGGACAATTACGATGTAATTAGCTTACCTAGGAATGAGATAAAAGGTTTTGCATGGAGAGGTTTACGTAGTTGTAAATTCTACCTAGCGTCAAATTTTCCACACTTCTTTATACCTTCTTTCTTCCTTTTGGAAATTTATAGCATTCAGCTGCTAAGCTCTATTGATTGCTTCATACATACATGGCATAGTTGGATAGAAGCAACAAAACATTACAAGTGGAAAAACATATTTTAGGCAATATGTGATTGATCTCCACAATTTGCCATCACTCAATACCAAATTCATCAGTTGCTTGACCTCCGTTTTAGTAGCATGTTGCATGTGGACTTACAGGAAAAGCATGGACGAACCATTACACATCTCTTTTTGCTTAGTTCATGCCAAAAAGGAAAGCAAATTTAGGGTTTTTATCAAACTGAGTCATGTGAGGTAAAACCTGAATGCAATATCACCATATTCTACAGCGAGATTCAAACAAGAATCACGATTCATGTGATTCCGAGAGTGATTAGCACAATACAAGAGCGATCAAAAGCAAAAACAAGTGTTTCATCAATATGTATCATATTATATGGTTCATATCATATGTCACACAATACTTACTACTATGATAAAGAGACACCTACATATAAAAATTTGCAAAGAAGCTTAATACACTCAAGCATTATTACTAAATAATATTGTTGCATAATCAGGAGAATTATGCTCTAATTAAGTGCAGATTCCATTTTATATTTATTAGGATAGATTTGTTAGTGATTTGATTTTATTTGATTTGTACAGCTTTAGACAACCATTATAATTGTCTTTTATTACCTATTATTTCCTTCCTTAATTAGATTGTAAAACAGTCTATAAATAGAGACTGTAATCACATTTGTAATAGACATCAGAAATACATTCCATCTATTTCTTTCTATTCCTTTCAACTAATATATTTCACTAAATCCTTAAAAGGAACCTAGGTTGGATCTAATTGTAAGCGTGGCACATATGAATGTTCTAGCCTAAGAGGAGGGACTGTTAGAATAACTCTATATTTCATGCATCAAATTTAAAATGCATTTAGTCAACATTGAATTTAGGAAGTCAAAACTAAGTGTATAATACAGATTTTGTACTATACAAGTTTTGAAAATTACACGTTTCACGAATGAGTAACTAAGTGTCTTTTCAATAAACCTAGTTTATCCTATCATTGACTATATTGTCAAATTCTTTAATAAGGAGAATATTAATTTCTTTTACTAGCTTTCCTTCTATGACCTCGACTTATTATGAAATAGCCACAATGGTTAACAAGCTAAGAACCCTAACATAATCTTGTACCCCTTCAATTTTGTCTTATTCAATAGGTAAATACATATCTCTTAAACTCAACTTATCTTCATCTACATATCTATAGATTAATATTTTATAGATTCGTTAATTATTAATTATACTTATTGAAGTTATTATTGCCTAAAACTTAAGTCAATTTTACTAGATATAAAATACAAAGGGTTATAACACAATGCACTAACACTAACTTAAACTACTAATATGGGTCAAGTACTAGTACAAAACAACTATTTGAAGCAAAATTGATCAAACAAACAATAACAAGACTACTAAACCTATTATTTTAGCAGCAATTATATCCATTTATCAAACATTCCAATACTTCCTCAATTAGAACAAAATTCCTTGACGTGAGACATTTTACCAGACATTACTTTGAATGGCCAAAAAGTAAATACCGGCATGGATGGTTTTTTCAACAGCCCAATGGCAATTTGCTACCAATTTAACAAATAAATATGGTATAATTTTGAACAATTGCACATAGTAAGATTTGAAACATAAAATTGCCTTATAGTCAGAAAGTGAATAAAGCAACTCACTTTAGATAGGGTGTCATAGATAGGACAAATTATTTTCTCAAGGAATTTTGTAGAACCATCTTCAGTTAGGCAGCTGTGTGCAGGTCTAGCTTCTCCATGATCCAAAACAGCATCCAACTCTTTGGCCATCTATATAACACAACATGGCTAATATATTTAGCATTAAAAGTGATTTGAAATGTCTATCATTAAACTTCGTCTACATAAAACATTTAATTCTATGAAAATGGGTATAACTTCAGTAAAAACCTAAAAACCCTTCTCTTTCAAGATGGTACAAATAAACTTACCAATCAGTGGTTTATATTTTTCTAAGTTTAACACTAATTGCTAAATATAAAATAACAAAAATGTGTTTATACTTGTTTAACTCCCGAATAAAGGAAAAAAATTCAAGTCCCGAATAAGTGAAAGACAACTCTGACCATATTAATCAATTTTGAAGAGTTCACATTGTAAAACAGTATCAAAATCCACCTTAGATCCATTAAACTAGGGCCACCTACTCATAGAAAGTAGACTTTCTTTTTCTCCTACGAAATTTGTATCCACTTATATACCATAATTTAATCATATCCCCAGTTGGTGTGAGATCTCCAACACCTACCATATTATCCACACACCAAGCCCAATAGAGTTAGGCTTAAAACCACATTCTAGAGATAATTAAACAAAAAAGAGGGAACAATAGGAATATCCTTAAAACTCATGAGAAAGTATTACTAATTTAATGAAAAAAAAAATATTGTTCAACATAGGAAAACTATAGGACAGTGGAGCTTCTTTCTCATTTATTCTACCAATTAGCATAAATACTTAGTGGAATATATAAAGAGTACAATTAGAGACTTACGTGGTGGAATATATAGCAAATACACTCAGGAAGAAAACGAACGTTTGCAGCTTCACCCCAAATAAGAAAATACAGGGAAACCAAGAAAAGCTTTCTATCCCGGTTAATTGCCTCTAAACTGCATGACGCATTAAATGAAATGCAATCAAATAAAATATGGAAGAGGGAAGACATTCAAATAATGAGTAAGTTGAAGTAATAACCTATTCCATGCAAGACGTATTCTCAAGTATTTGCACCACTTGATATAGTTATCTAGCACCTTCAAGAACACTTCATTGATTGTTTTCTCATCTAGTTTCTACACATTCCAAAATTCAACAAAAAAAATGCATTATAACAAGCAATGAAATGTACATTTACCAGAGGACCATACTAAGTATAACTACAACGTGGAAGTTGTTAAACACCTACTATGCAGGATTTACATTGTAATGTCAAACTTACAAGTTTAAGTAACCTCATCAAGCTTCCATAAACATGACCAGTAGACTCGACTTACAAACTTGTAAGAGCTTATCAAAAATATATTGATAATGCTATTATAATATTCAATCATAAGGTACAAAGCCATCACAAGTCATAATAAAGAAATGATGAATAATGGACCATCATGTCACTACATATGATCAGTTAGGATAAGAACAATAAGGAAAACATACAAACAAGGGTATGAAAGAGTTGAGTTCGAAAATGAATTTCGAAACAACTTAATACAATCTCCTTTAAGAGCTAAGGCTCATCAACTACATGTTATTTCATTTTTGCTTTTAGTTGCATATCTCACTTAGAGAGGTAGGATCATACTATAATATATAAATGAGTACAAATCATACCTTACAAGCTAGTTTTGAGATATTGAGTTAGCCTAAAAATTCATTTTCTAAAAAGCTTCTTCTAGCGAGGTTCTATATGGTCAAGGGTTTTCACCAACAAAGGAGTTGATTGAAGTGTGACCAAGGAAGTGTAGTAAAGTGAAAGTCATTGAGTCATCGGCCATTAAGGGCAGTGCTATGGTAGGAACTTGAGTATTACGTGGTACCCAAGTCCCACATCAAGTGTTTGGTTTTGCCTCGATAATAGCTAGCTTTATAAGACTTAGTTCACTAAGTGTTTGGGTACTTATATCAAAGATCTCACATAAACTAGAGATATAATCAAATTACAGTATATAAGTGGATGTAAACCTAAACTTATAAGTCAACTTTGTTAGGTTGAGCTAGGCTTGAAACTTGTTTTCTAAGACAATTCTTTAAAATTATATATTTGGATTTAGAGAACAAAATAGAAGTGGGCACATAAAGCGATGAAAAAGTTAGGAGTGAATTGGACTTAGTTCAAAAACTCAACCCTAAGTCACTTGTTAGAATGTAAATATGGATTAAGAATTCTCCCTTCTTATTTTACACTTTTTACTTTTTTACGCTATAGATAAATTTAGGGGAGACAACACATGAGGAGTCTAGAGAGTCAGTCATACGCCAATGATTGGAATCCTATAGTGGTATCATCATTCAAGATAAGGGGGAAGTGATGAATGTCTCATGTATGGATGCTTATAAGAATTATGACTAGAGAAACAACCTATAAGCCTCAATAATATTTTGGTGTATATGATTGCAGGCTTATGATTGCTTTGCTCTTAAGATTTAAACTGATCTAAATTGTGATCACCATATAAGACTCAAATTCTTATAAGTTATGTTCTTTAGGGTTTTGGGGTTCAAGTGTAGTATTTTTAAATTTAAGTTTAATATGTGATATGTGGGTTTATTGGTAATAAAAATTTATATTTATTTGATTCAATTAATGTTCAGCCAACTAAGTTAGAACCCTTAATAGATTTTGGGATTCTATTTGATAATTGATATATCACAAGATTTAAAGTTTAAAGCATTGTAGACACAATAAAATCTTGACACCAATTAATAAACGATATGCAAATTTATTTATTCATGTAAATTGTTGTTGCCTTATAACTATTTGAAGGAATTAGTATGTTGGGGTTTGAATTTATCATAGAGATACATGTGAGAATTATATTAGAATAAAGTTAAAAATTCATTACCACTTATAAATATATAGCCACAAGCAATCTCCTAGGACCAGTTTGGAAAGTTTAGTAGTGTTGTTGAGCAATTTAGTATGACTCGGAGTGGGCAGATCATTCAGTGTTTTACCGTCACTCAAGTGTTAGGTGTATCGATCTAGTAGTATATGTTGATGACATTGTTCTCACAAGTAGTGATGACCATGGCATCTCTCAAATAAAACAACATATTTGTCACCACTTTCAGACCAAAGATCTTGGCAAACTCATATATTTCTTGGAGACTAAGGTAGCACAATCCAACAATGGTATTATTATCACTCAAAGGAAGTATGCATTGGATATTTTGGAAGAAACAGGATTAATGAATTCAAAAATTGTTGACACACCTATGTATCCTAATGTCAAACTCCTACATGGTTAGGGGGAGCCTCTCTCAGATCTTGAGAAGTACAGAAGATTAGTTGGAAAATTGAACTATCTTATACTTGACATGATATTTCATTTCAAAGTGTGAGTCAATTCTTTAATTCCACCTATGTTGATCATTAAAAGGTGGTCCTTGTCATGCGTTATATGATCACAATAATCATACTAGAGTTGTATGAGCAAGATCTTTGTTTGATAGAAGATCCACTTCTGAATATTGTGTTTCTATTGGTGATAATTTCATTTCTTGATAGAGCAAGAAACAAAATGTTATGGCAAGATCTAGTGTTGAAGCAGAATATAGAGTTATGGTCTTCGCTACTTGTGAGCTTATTTGGCTTAAACAGTTACTTAAAGAATTGCAATTTGGAGAAGTCACTCAAATGACATTCATATGTGATAATCAGGTTGCTCTTCATATTAGCTCAAATCCCGTTTTTCATGGAAGAACCAAACATATTGAGATTGATTTCAAACAATATTGTATCAGGAGACATCAAGAACGAATTGGTTAATTCAAATGATTAATTAGCAAATCTTTTCACTAAATCTTTACGAGGACCTAGAATTATTACATTTGTAACCAGTGTTATTAATATCGGATAACGGACAATATCGGGGACCCTAAAAATCTTTTATAAAGATATAACGAAAACCATAACGGGTTAGGGTAGAAGCATTGCGGTCAAAAGAAATTTAATATATACAATAGATAATTTAAAAAAAATACAAAAATATAATTGTAATGCAAAAATAATGAGATAATTATAAATAATAATAATATTATGTCTAGAATATTACTAGGTTGATGTGTTGTGTATAGAATATTACTAAGCTAACTTATAATATTTTAATTGAGTCAAGTATGACATGTCCCAATTTAATTTAGGATTTTCTGCAATTACTAGGGTTTAGTCAAAGCAATCGGATGTTGTTATTAGGTTAGCACTATAGCATTTTATATGAGTCAGGTATGGTATGACCCAATTCTTCTTAGATTTTTTTCTTCTTTTTTTTTGCAGATTTTTTTTTTCGCAAACCATGTTTTTTTTTATCAGCAAAGAATGAAATTAAATTAAGAGGGATATAAAAGGGGTATTCCAACCCTTTTACATAAACCAAACCACATTAAGAATCACAAACCATGTAAGTCATGTGGCTTGTTGTATGGCTTATTGTTTGCAATTGGGTCGGGTTATGTGGCCCGACTCATTTTAGGTCAGCTTAGTTCAAAATGTTAGCGTTCCTCACTCACAGAACATCATTGTCGTTACCGCACACTAGCTTAAGTTTTTTGTTGCAACCGCACACTTGTTAATGGAACTGCATGTTGTCGCTGCCCACTCTCATCGCGCCTTCATATGCTTATATGAGTAGGATGAGGGATACCATGGCCACCTATATTATCTCAATTGGCTTCTAATATATTTTGTTCTAGCTAAGAATGAATTGTGATGGTCTGCATTATGCTTTATATGACCTCCCTTTTAAGTATATATTTATTTAAAAGAAAAGACACAGGCATGTTGTCTACTTTGACAACATTGTTATTAATGGGAATTCAACTCACTTTGTTTAGCTTCTAATCTCAAAGGTGAACTCCACCTTTGCTCTCAAGCAGCTTCACTTGACTATTCTTTGGAAATTCAAGTGAAATATCAGTCCAAGGATTCTGTTTTACTCACTCATAGTAAATATATTTGTGATCTCCAAGCAAAGACGTCTACAAATGATAGGAAGTTATTAGAAATATTACATCGACTAGAGATAAGGTCAATTCATATTATATAAGTGGGTGCAAACCTCATCTTCCAAGTCAGGATTTGGAAGGTTGACTTAGGCTTAAATTTCATTTCTTAAGACAAGCTTAAAATATAACCACCCCTATGATTAGCAGCAAAAAAACTGTCCAAACAAGACTCTAACTTCATGCAAGATCCCTCTTTGTATTTTTATGTTATTATTATTACAGGGCCAGAATCTGCTATGCAACTACTGAAGTTTGTCAATTCATGCCCTATACTTCAGGCATTCACTGGATTGTTGTTAAAACAAATATTAAGATAATTGATAGCCACTGTGGCTCTTATTTCAACCTGCTCCCTCCGATTAAGTATTTTGCGAATTTGACTTGACCTCTGACCCAGATGACAAGCAGTCTGCATCTAGTGTTGTTGTTCATCTTGATTGCAACTTGATTTCCTCTTTGGCCCCACAAAACAAACAGTGGCTAGAAGCAACACTGAAGCAGAATACCATAGTCTAGCCTAAGTCAGTTCAAAAATGTTTTGGGTACAAATTTTCTTCAATGAGTTAGCTGTCTCAATCACTCGCCTATTCCTTTTTTAACTTGCCCGCAATCTGGTATTACATCTAAGACAACACATATGGGGTCTTGTTGATTTTTTCTGTTCATGAAAAGATGTACTTCCAAAACAAGTCACCGTTTACCACATCCCAGCCCAAGTGCAGTGGGCTGATATGATGACTAAGTCTTTGTCCTCTGCTTAGTTTATGAACCTCTCTTAGCTAATCGTCTCCTTCAGCTTGTGGAGGTGAGGGAATACCTCTCAAACAGCGTTACTTTAGAGTAGTTAATTTTTGTATCTGCCAGCTGTATCTTATCAATATTTGGTTAACCTATTGGACAGTCATAATTCACTTAATGTCAATTATAACAGTCACATCTGCCACGCATTAGGTTCTGAAGCTTCTACAGTATAAATAACATTGTAAGCAGAAGCTATATTGTATATTTGTACTTTTTATTGCATTTTATTAGAAATACAAAGTTCACCCTCAAAAATACCCACTCAAATCTAATGATCCCAAATAGCAGCACAATGTGGCAGACTCTGTAAATGTTATAGCAGATACCAGGATTGTCACTATTCTAACCAATTAAAATTAAAAAATATAAAATACAGGGTAAGAACAAAGCAAAGCAGAAACAGTCACAGTTAGCTGAGAACAGTAACAGATTTGTCAAAAAATGGCAGCAATAGTCTCGAGGATAATTAGAATTTTGAAAAAATTAATAACGGAAAAAACTTAGACAACAACATAAGACATTGAGATGAAAGAACTGTTTTAGTGAGATTAGAACAGTATATCACAGGGCCACAAAAAAGCAAGGCCAACAGTCAAAGTTGGCTGCGAATAGTGACAGATTTTCCAAATATAGCTGCAGAGATCTCAAGGGCAATTGGAAACTGTGGAGAGCAAATCCAACTGTAACGACCTGCCATAAAATGCTGGAAGATTTCAAAAATGTTGCTGAGATGACTGAGAAAGTAAAGTTCCAAATCCATTTCAGAGAGAGAAGGCAACAAAATCCCAAATTGACCCTCTCCGCAACAGACCTAGACTATGTTCATGGTTCAAATAGATATTTTTGAACCTACTCCAACAGCATCTGCGCCAGCCACTACTTTCATGATTCTCTCTATTGCAACCACTACACTAAACTACCAACATTATGTGATGGGATTCTGCTAAATCACTGCTATTAGGAACCTACTCACAGCCATGCATTAAGCATCAAAACAGTAAACCTAAACACTTAAATTTATGACAGTCATCTCTCACTTAATTTACCCTTATCTAAAGCAAAAAATGAGCTATAAGAACACCAGACAAAGCCTTACCTGTTCATCCAAAGTAAAATCCATATACCAATACAGTCAAAGAAATGCATGTTTTTAAAGATGGATAACGATTACAGATTAATTTGAGATGTACAACAGCAAAGAACAAAATTCTAAACTTCAAAAAGTTGTTACTACATCACTGCCAGAACAAGTAAGAACTAATTTGCATCTATTTGTCACTACCAACTTCAAGCTAAAGTATTTTCCATCCAACATGTCTGATTACAAACAATTATATTTCTTTTAAGACAGATAATAAAATAAAAACAGAATATCTACAAACTGAAAATCAAATCATACTCCAGATAGTAAAACTACAGCAAAATGGGTTCATAAAAGAACTCACTGGATCAGTTTCAGCAGGTATTCCAAGTCCAGACTGCTTATTTGCTATCATCAAAATAACATTTTCACGCTGGTTCCTTATATTGTCTTTCTGCATATGCAAAAATTATGATTATAACCAAGAGCACTTAACACTTGCAGGAAAGCAAAAACATCTAATCAGAGAAAATTCATGATATAAGAAGTAGCTTAATCATAACACAGATTACAGCTGAGAACAGGAATCCCCCTTGATTGCAGAAATTCACTCAGTAGATCTCAATTAATCTATATAGGGTTGGTAGATACACCAAAAACAGTTTCCTTTAAGCTCTAGCATATTGGCTATACTCACAAACATAGGCCATCCTAACTGAAACGAAGGCCCTCTTTAAATACTTTGTCAATATGTATGCAATTTGATCTTTTGAGCTGGCAAATTCAGTAATTTCCTTGGACAACAACTTCCCACATTCAAAATGATAATATATCTCTATATGTTTAGTTCCCTCATGAAATACCGGATTAGAGCCAATGCAAAGAGTTGTTTGATTATTGCAATACAGTTCAATAGCTTGGAACTCACAGAACTTCAACTCTTGAAGTAGTTGTCTGATCTTTACAAGCTTACATGTGGCCTAGGCCATTGCTTGTATTCAGCTTCTACCTAGACCTGGCCACTACACACTGCTTCTTGCTCTTTTGTGATAATATTCCCAGCAATGGATACACAGTATCCAGTAGCAGAGTTCTTGTCTATAAGAGATCCTGGACAATTAGTATCACAATACCCAAATATTTGGGAATCACCTTTATCTTCACACAACAATCCTTCTCCTAATGTCCTTATTATACATGAGAACGTCAATAACTGCACTCCAATGATCAACATGATGAGACTGCACAAATTACTAACTACTTCAACAACAAAAGAGATGTCAAGCCTTGTAATTGTGAGTAAAATAAATAAGTTTCCCAACTAATCTCCTATTTTTCTTTGGATCTAAAAATGGTGCACCTTGATTTGTCATTAACTTTTGATTTGGGTTCATAAAACTACAATTAGGCCCATATTTTGTGGTGCATGTTTCCTTCAAAATGTCTAAACATACTTTCCATGTTAGATAAGAATGTCGACATTTGACTGAGCCACCTCAATACCAAGGAAGTATTTTGTACTTTCCTTCTCTCATTTACTAGGAGACAGGGGCAGACGCGCCTCTTGGAAGAACAAATGCAAGACATGACAATATTATTCTTTGCAATAATACTATAATAGACACAACACAAGTGTGTGTGTGTGAGTATATTATTTTTCATTTTACTAAATCTAAAAATTCAATGTCTATTTGGGAAGCTACGAAATTAGATTATTTCAGTAATTGATTAAATGCGTAAGAGACTATTGTTATAATCAAGTATATTAGAGAAACTGACCTAAGAATAAACTCTATTCTTTATTATCACATCACACGTGATAGTCGAAGTACAAAATTGTATTTATAGGCACCACTAGGCACCATTTACATCAAGAGCAATTGTTGGCAATGCCCGACAGCTTTAAAATACTGACAATTGTACATACTAACTAACTTATTTCTACTGACATCCCCCCTTCAAACTCGCGGACAAGATTTTTCAGAAAATAAATTATTCACATTGAGTTTCCTTCTAAGAAACATAAAACGAGCTAAAGATAGAGGCTTGATAAGCACATATGCCCATTGATCAAGAGTAAGAATATGATAGATGCAAAGTAGCTTGGCCATAACCTTCTCTCGCACAAAGAAAACATCAATCTTCATATGTTTAGTGTGATTATGATTGTAAGCAATAGACACAACACTATGATTGTCACAAACAAGAACTGGAGTAGTGAAGGAAATTTATAGTTTTGTAAGCCCAACAAACACTCGCTAGGATTGTCTCGAAATGACTCTGATACCATATTAAGAAGTGGATTTAAGCCTAACTGAACCTCATAAAATTGGCTTATAAGAGTTTGCACCCACTTATAAAGAATGAAATCTCTCAATCTCTAGTCGACATGGGATCTCCAACAGAAACTAAACTAAAGAATCAACTAAATGTTTTATTATCACATCACACATGATAATAGAAGTAGAGAATTGTAATTATTGGCGCCACCAAACACCGCTTACATTAAGAGCTATTGTTAGCAATAACTGCAAACTAACTTATTTCTAGTAATAAACTATAATCAGAATCAGTTTTTGATATGGATAAGTTTCGCTAAGAATTGTTTCTAAATAATTAACTTTGTTTTGGATGCAACAAAAAACCAGATTTTACATGAAAAATAGTATGTGTGAAGCTGAGGACGGGAAAAAACTGTTAAATAATAATTATAAGCAATAAATTTTAAGATTCAAAAAAACAATTTTTTTCAGGAAGGAAAAAAAAAAAGCAGTTTACAAAAATTTCAATTTGTGCCTCAAAAAATCTAGCTTACTTTAAAAACAGCTTATTTTCAATCAAAAGAGCTGAAATTGATGGGAAAAGCTTTTACAAACATGCTCCAAGTACAAAGCAGCCAGTAGACCATGCAAAATAATATTAGCAAGTAAAACAGAGCTTAAGTGTGAGAAGAGAAATATAAAACCCAATAGAGATGAACAATGTCAATAAGAGGACTATTTGGAAATGGAACAGGTGGAAGTCATAGGTTTAGTGTAACAAAATCCCATCCTTTGTTATTTGATGGTAGTAAATGTTCATATTTTGTTATTGGTTGAGGTAAATATTGGGAATGGGAACCACTATTTTGTATCAGCAATAAAAAATTTAAAACAAGATGATCAATCCAGCAGGAACCTTGAAAGAGTTCAGTTAGTTACCATGCAATTAGACATGATACACAGCAATGACATACAAAATTAAAATTTTCCACCAATCATTACATACCTGGAAACCGAACACGAATTCTAGAAGATCAAACATGTCTGCATCCCTTTGTCCAGATACTTTAAATCCAGCAGGAAGTCTAGGGAACTGATCAGTATATCTAATAGCAGATATTGCTGCCTTAACCTGATATTGAGAACCAAACCTCAGCTTTAGAAGCTACCACAAAGAGTACATGAATTCAAGAGTATTACAGAAATCATGCAGCAACCATAAACGGATGTGTCAATGTCAGTAACTCCTAGTTATTGTCAATACAGTAAACAGATCAGGTACAAGCCACTTGGAATGAAAGAGAGAGAGGACCAGAAGTCTTCTAAAGCATTCAACTTACTTCAGGGAAAATTCTGATAGGATTGGTTAATGACGGTGCTTCCAGAGGAATAATATTGTATGGTGTCAGCTCTCCAGATAATGTCACACTTGACTTCTTTAATTTTCTCAACTAAGAAAACATGAGAGACAAATATGATGAGTTAATTACAAATCATAATGAGTTAGTATAATAAGTTATTTAAGAAGTTTTGCCATGTTCAAATAGAATTTTAAAAGAAACAAATGACAACAGGCAGTCAAAAGATTTCTATATTCCTTTATTAGATGTCAACTAGCAATACAAAAAGAATGAAAAATAGTGGCTGATAAATTTGAAAACTGCCAAATTAATCATCAAAATAAAATGAATAGTCTCAAATAATTGAAGCATTCAATGCATAATCAGTGAAGTTAATTTGCTTTATGATAGACATCTTATCACAAAAGGAGTACCTCCTCCATTATGAGTCCTCCAACTCCACTGGGATCAGCATCCTTGCTAAGCGCCTCAAGGACCTCTACTAAAGCCCGTAGTGTAGCAATTATCTTTCTCATTTCTGTTGATCTAAGCTTCAACCTACAGCATTAAAACAGTTCACACAAATATTATACCAGGCAAAAACATAATCTAGATAAATATATTTAGGTTTTTAATCAACAAAATCTAAAAAGTAAATAAAAAAGCCTTTCCGCATATTTTAATACATTGTTTAGTTAGGAGAGGAGAGAAGCCATCCAATAACAATTTCAGTACCTCACAAATTATGTATAAGTACAATCACTCACATATAAGACTTAAGGAAAGAAAACTACAGTCTATCTACTGTTTTAGCAGTTCAACATCACTATTAGTTTCTAATCTTGCATATTAACATATTATATTATTTTTCACCACCTTCAACACAATGACTTCTTAGCCACAAAAACCTTCTATTGCTTTTTAATTACCTATCTGAGAAAAGAAAAATAAGCAATGCTAGCAACCAACAAGGAAAAAGTGTTTCAAAAAAAGTCATTAAAGAGCACCAAAAAGCATAGGTTTTCATATTTAGTTTCCTTTTAAAATAATTTTGAACCAAAATGAATAAACCAAGCCTTGAATTCTGATTGACAGATACAAGCAACTCTACAGAACAAGAACAAGTTGGTAATTTTATCCATCGAGAAAAATAATTTGCCATAATAGCAAATAAGTATCAAGCTTTAGCAGCACAGCATAAACAGGAAATGACCCTATTTTACTGAAGAAATAAACTAATATTTGTAAGTTTAATTTAAAAAAGTTATGGGTTTGACATACTCTCCCAACGAGGAGCTAAAAGTTCCAGATTCTTGCAATCTCTGTTCTTCTCGTTGGATGTCATCCACTCTATGATATTGCTTGTAGTGCAGATAAAACTTCCAAAGGTTTTCCATGTCACGATTGCGATCAATCCGAAGCCCATCCTTCTTAGCAAGTTTTTGCTATAGAAGATAGCAAAATAAAAATCATAAACAAGTGAGTTGATAATCCCTTTAAAGTCACGCAAATAAAGAGGAAAAAATCAATTGAAGGAAAAGGTAACGTATCACTAAAAATACACCAATCATAACCTATACCTTGATTACAGACATTAAACCGGTCTTGAATTGTAAAACTCCCCTACCATCACTATTGGGATCCAGATTTTGAGCCATACTGTATGCCTGCTCGCACACTGAAGATCAAAAAGTAAGAGGTCATAATGATGCATATCACAAAAGGAACACTATCAGCTGATTCAAGCTGAACAGATATTAGATTGGATATTTATCATGCAACAAATTGTTATATATTTCTTGGTATTTCACATGATAGACACATGAACTCCTAAAATGTGAATTTAGGCATAACTCAACCCTGCAAAACCAACTTGTAAGTTGAGGATGGTCTCCACTGATATCTCTTTTCTTTTCAAGCTCTATCTGTAACCAATGTGAGACTTGAGTTTTCCCAATCCACCCTTTCATGTCCAGCACTATTGAGTTTGGTATGTGGAAAATATGGTAGGTAACCTATTTAATGGATCTAAGATGGACATTGATGCTATCTTAGAATGTGAATTTAGGCATAATTCACTACGCAATATCGTATGTGGCTTTTTCCCAATATGAACATGGAGATAAGCTCAAAAAGTAATTTGGTATACGTAAATTTTTACCCAATACATGTGAGAAATATCAGCAATTTAAGTTGAAACTTGAAAGAAAAAAATTGCTTGAGCTAAGATAATGTAATAGAATAACTAAGCCACATACACTACACAGAGGTTTATATTGTGGCAATTAACCATATTTATATTTAGTGCGAGCTAGTGAAATTATATTTCTTCCCTGGGCTGAAAGAATGCAAATCTTAGGCCTTGAAACCAATCATACTTTCTCTCAGGCTGCTACTACTGTGTCAATTGTTTTTTTCTCCCCGTGGCCAATACTTAATGATGGCTTCTTCATCACCTAGACATAAAAATATGTCTTCTTAAGGTGATTAACATCAGGCAACTACTCTTGTAATCACAAGTGTACCAACTACGTAACAAGTAACTGGCAAAAATATAATATAGTGTGGTTCCACTAAGACACACAATTCACCATACTCACTGATTTCAAATACATAAAACTCAAGGTTTTCTTCATCTTGCAAATCAGACAATAGTGAAAGACAAGAAAAGAAACACAAGCTAAGATGAGCCCATAATAAACAGGTACACCATCTAATATAAAGAGAAAAAATGAAGGCAACTCCAAAGAACAAACATAAAAGAAGACGTAAAATCTTGCAATGTGTTTATAAATTAGACAAACAAACCCCTACCCCTTGTATTTTCCTAATGAGCCTAGCCTAATCAATGATGTCAATCTAGCTCCTAATTGATGTTGAATATCCACTAACCAATCAAAAAAGCTCAAATGTAGCGAAACTAAGATCCAGTCACCTCACTCTGTCAACTACAACTTTCCCATTTCTAGTACAGCAAATTCCCACTACACTGACTACATGCGTGCGTATCAGGCACTCAGTATTATCTCCTCTTTGCATCCTTTTAGCTCATAAAATGCCCCCTTCCATTTTCATATCCACTTAAGTCATCTCACACACGATATCATACCCTGTTCACCTCTCCGCACTAAACATGACTATCACCACCTCTAATTGCCCACCCTCGTCTGAAAATGATCCTATCTTCACCAAATATTTCATTTCAGCCACCACTAAATTCAAATTCCCGCTAGAAACAAGTTTCACCCATTCCTTAATAATACCAGTTCCGCAAATTAAAAATAAATTAATTAATTAAACAAGCTTAACTTCTAGAAGACATTCACTCCCCTTACACATCAAACTAACTTCAAGAAACACTATAATGCACAAGCAGATCTCATATTCACAGACAACGTTACGCACGTATCGAAATTGAAACACGCAAAAAGAATCCGATTGAGCAAGTTGAAACACTCACAGATCCTAGCAACGTTAGGATCCTCTGACTGAATCTCATCGGCGGCCTGCAAGATCAAATCAATGTTGGTGGTCTGCGCTAGGGATGGAGGAACCGCGCCAGCGATTCCGCTGGGGACTCTGGCGTGTCCTTGGCCTGCATTCCTGTGATGCTCCCTCTTCAGTGTCGCTCGAACCAGCTTCTCCCAGTTCTCGCGAGCCCTAACCATGGCGGTGGCTTCGCTCGCTCTCGTCGCCTGCACTCTACGAACTCCAATATCACTGTGTTGTGTGCAAGCGCGTTTCCGATAACAAACCGAGGGTTTAGAAATTCTATTGCTCAAGGTTTTGTTGTCACGAGTACTTAACTAGTAAGGTTCGCTTGAGAATAGACGCGGATCGAGGGCAATGGCAACGTAGCAAGTGCGCAGTTGGCTTTTCCGTTCCTTTTTCTTTTCCTTTTTCCTCTCGCCCTTCGCTTGTCGTTTTCTTGTTTTGAAATTTTGAGGATGGATTGGACACGCATATACTCAAACGCGGAATATTTTTTATACTGCCCTTTTTCTAACGGGGTCTCTTCTGTCCAAAAACGATTCATTCTTTTCCTTTTCTAACCATAACGGATTTCTTTACAAATATCTTAATCCCGCATTTAAATTTCAGTAGTTTTTTTGTTACAATTAATTTAATAACATATTTGATCATGGTTAATGTAAGAGAAATAATAATTTGTCTTAAAGGTTTATTCAAAGAATTAATTGAAAATTAGTTCTCTTTAAAGTAAAATAAAATAACTTTTTTGGTATTGAGTAGTTAGTTAGTATGTGTGTAATCTTTGGTTGAAGTCTAAACTCTGAAATTGCTTCTTTAGTGTGTCTTTGGATTGAGGATTGGATGTGTGAAGATTTGAAGGAGTGGATGTGTGAGGATGTGAGAAGAAAGTATGAAGAAAGTGAAATTGTTTGGATTGAGGTATGTTAGAGTGGATATGTGAGAAAAAGTTTATGGGAGTTTGTGAGTGATAAAATGGTTGTGAGAGAGTTTTATTTTTATTTTTAAATTGTTAAATGTTACGTTACAAATTTATCCTTGCCTATTAAAATTTTTTAATAATAAAATAAGTTATTTTTGTTTAAAAATAAACAACTTTCACATATTTCGTAGATTTAAAAATTAAAATTAAAAAATAAATATATATTAAATATAAGTAGGTATAATTTAAATTTTATAATTAGAAAAAAAACGTATTCAACAAATTAAATAAAAATAAAACTTCAAATAATTTCTTAAAATATTAAACATGCATTATAAAATTTAAAAATAAATCAGAAAATAAATCAGATCTTATATAAATAAAAGATAATATTTGTTATTATTAAAAATCCTATAGTAATAAAAAAAATATTAAAAAAAATATAACGCAATAAACAATAGAAAATAATTTCATAAAAACTATTATCAAATAAATTACAAACTCATAAACATAATAATTATAAAAAAATATATATATATATATATTAATATAAATGCAACAACAAAATAAATAAAAAGAGAACTTCAAATAATTTTTTAAAATATTAAATATATACTTTTTTTTAATATTAAAAACCCTTGCAGATAAATGAGGGTAAATTCGGAAATAGCACATGCTGATGTGGTTTTCCCTCTACATCTCTTCATTTTGAGGGGAGAGGATATTTACTATTCACAGGTATATCTTCTCCTCTTTTTCTCTGCAAAACCCTGGATCCAAACCATTGATATCATCTCACTTCTTTCCTTGTGAATAGTACATTCATGGAAGCAAACAGAGTCTTAGAGTCCATTTGGAAAAAGAATGAATAAGAGAGAAATAAATAAAAAAATAGAGAAAAATAAATAAATAAAAGTGAATTTAAAAGTGAAAACATGTGTTATGGATTGTTTTAATTGATGAAATAAAAAAAAAAAAAAAAAAAAAGGATGAAGATATATTTTATCCATTTGTTTAGTTGGGTGGAAATATAAAAAGAAATGATATATTTAATAAAAGTAAATATTTACCATTATAATAAATTAGAATAATGTTTAACTATCTATTCTCAAGTATTTCGAGAAATTGTATAGATAAGTAATCAAGTAAAAGTTAATTGATATATCTTTGCCATTTAATCCTCCATTTATATTAAGATGGTAATTATTATATATTTATAACTCTCTTTTTTATCTTTTATATACAATATTTTATTTATTTGTGATATTTAAAAGTCTATATAAAAATCTATTAACTGATAAATACATTAGACATAACAATAACAATAAGAGGAAAAGAAAGATAGTTTTTAATGAGGGAGACTGGGTTTGACTTCCCCTTAGAAAAGATAGTTTCCTTATTAAGAGGAAGTTTAAACTTAGTCCTTGAGAAGATGGTCCTTTTCAAACCCTCAAGAGAAACAATAATAATTCATATCAGTTAGACTTGCCTGAAGAATATGGAGTACATGTTACTTTTAATGTTATAGATCTAACACCTTTTGCAGGTAGCACAGATGATGAGGCAAAAACTTTTGATTTGAGGGTGAAGCCTCTTCAAGAGGGAGGGGATAATAAGCGAACCTTCAGTAAAGGACCAACCACTAGGGCAATGGCTAGAAGAATCCAAGAGGAATGGGACTTTGCTACTCCAAGCAGAGACATTCTTTTATACATATTTGAATAAGCCATAACCTAGAGTATGATTTATATTTCTTGCTTAAAAGTATAATAGAATTTTGGTTTGTATTTTGGCCTTGATTATATTAGGGTTATGGTTAGGTTTATATAACATACATAGGGTATAATTGGGCTTATTACAGTCAACATTAAACCCTAAGTCGGTCATTAAACCTAATTAGGCCACAAGGTGCACACACCAACATGCTTGTTGTGTGACATAAGCTAGGCGTCAACTCTGAATGTTTTATTTTTGAATTTCCCATCATTTCTCTTGCAACCATTGGCCGACCTCTTTACCTATAAAAGAAGGTGTTTGGCTCATCAAAATTCAAATCAATAATATTAGAGTTATGCAGCCCAATTGCAAACTTATAGCTCTATTTGTCTTGCCTCTCTTTAGGTTAGACACCTTTGTTGATCTTCTCTCCCTCTCCACTTGTATTCCACAATCGTATTCCACACACTTGAGAAGATCCAAAGCTTTTGAAATCTTGAAAAGCATTTTTGATAAACTCTCTTTCTTAGTTAATACAAAGGAGCGTAAAACAACCTTTATATAACCACAATCAAGTGGTCAAAGCAGTTAAATCAAAAACCAAAAGTAGTTTGAATCATTTAAAATAGTTTAAAACATATAACAGAATTCTATTATGAAAACAATCAGTTGTTTTCCAAAACAATCGATTGAAATAAATTTTCTATTATGGTTTTCATAAAAACAACCAGTTGATTTATCGAAACAACCGGTTGATTTTGTTTGACAGCAAAGACAAAGCAAAACTAAGCTTTTCCAAACCATTTTAAAAACTACTAAGTGTCAAACAACAGGTTGATTCGACATTTCAACATGTTGAAATTTCACACCCTTTTAGAAAACTCATTTTTTCAAAAAGGTAAAAATTCAAATGAACTTGGATCATCTTAAGGAGTGAATTAACAAGTCAAAAACTACTAGACAACACACACAACCAACAACACGGTCTTCAAGCTTTCCTCACGGATTTTGGAGACATCAAAGCATCTAGTTCAGCACACTAGACATGAACTTAACCAAGTGGTTAAGTGTGAAGGTTCTCTTCAAAGAGGAAGGAGAAACACACACTAGAACAAGACATGATACGAAATTCAAAAGGAAGACATAAATAAAGACAAATAACAATTGTTATCAACAAAACTATAATTAGAAGAG
The DNA here is from genome assembly GCF_051622355.1 of Phaseolus vulgaris. Lineage (NCBI taxonomy): Eukaryota > Viridiplantae > Streptophyta > Magnoliopsida > Fabales > Fabaceae > Phaseolus > Phaseolus vulgaris. The sequence continues at coordinate 27,329,527 of NC_143506.1, read as the reverse complement.
AAGAAAAGACTTAGATGGATGAAGATGATTCAGTGAAGATGAGAAAGTAGGGATTCACGCCACTTGGAGGAAGGTTCCAAGATAAGTGATGGAGGAGTCGCCATTTGAAAGCATTCCAAAATAAGACTTAGAGAAAATATGAACACTCAGGTTCTCACTCAAGTAAAGTAACTTTACTAAAATCCAAGATGAAATACAAGAGGGGGTGATCACCTATTTATAGTGATAGATGTCGTGTGATTAGGAAAGGGAGGGAGATTTGAAATTCAAATTAAGCCTACTTAACTCCCTAAAAAGGCACCACTTATTATGGATCTAAAAGGGGGCACACTTTACACATTTAAGCCTAAACTCAATTCATGAAGTATCATCCAATTAAAGTAACATCTAAACAAGCGTAGAGTGAGAGAAGTAGAGAAAGATTTGTATTAGTTCACCAAACAATAAGGACTACGTCCAATCCTCTCAAGCAACCAGCTCAAGATCCTTTCACTAAGTATTTTTCACCTTTCAAGCTACAAAAGCATTCTTACACCTCTTCAAGTCCAAAAGTATTATCCACCTCTCCGGGTACAAAAGTATTCTTACACCTCACTAGTGCAGAAAACACATATAACACCGGTTTTGTGAGACATATAACACTGATTTTGTGAGACATATAACACCGGTTCCCTCACTGATGTAGATGTAAGCGATGTAAAACGTCAATCACATATAACACCGGTTGTAAAACCGGTGTAATATGTACCAAAATCTGAATAAAACATTCAAAAATATGTGCTCCAGAAGGGACATATTACACCGGTTGGGACAAACAACCGTTGTAATATGTGGAATATTACATTGGTTAAGGGCACAACCAGAGTAATATGTTAGAGTTTTTTTTTATAAATTTATTAAAATACAACACAACATTTATCGCTCCTCATACATACCATTAGTGATACATAGACAAACACCGCAATAACCACAAGTCTAGACATGAAAACAAAAAATAAGAAATGCAGTTACCATCAAACATAAATCTAAAATCACAAATCTAAGAAAAAAAAGGCTTAGCGAGGCAAAAAGTAGGGTAAATAAACATATTACACAGGTTGGATTAACCAACCGGTGTAATAAGTCTAGCGCCAAAATAAGTTTTTTAAAAACTTTATTTTTAACTTTGAAAAAAGCATATTACACCGGTTGGTCCTTACAACTGTTGGGTCTATTAGTGTCTAAGTTCAAGAGGGGAGGGGTGAATTGAGCTTATAAAATTTTCGCAAGAACACACAATTTTTCAGTATTCCAGAGGCAAAAAGAACAGATTGTTTTTATATGAAACAGATTGTTTTTTCAGAGCAGTATTGGCACAATTTGAATTTTGTTCACTGTAAAATTGTGATCAACAGAGAATCAGAATAGAACCAGATCAGCTTAATATTGTGAGGATAAAGGATATAGCTATGCTTAGAGATCAACCAAAATTACACAACACAAGATTTCAAGAAAAATGATCCTTTCACAGGTTTTAATGAATGGTCAGTTTGTTCACAATTCACTTAAGCCATTATATGCAGCAACCTTGTTTATGATCAGAAAACTTTAACAAGACAGGAAGAACAGTTTTCACTTAACCCAGAATTAACAGATTCAATTTAAAAAGAACAGATTTAGTTCTTGACAGAATTAAGCAAAAACAGAAAAGAGTGCAGAGATGAGAATGCAAGATACACACGTTTTTATACTGGTTCACTCATACAGAGCTACATCCAGTCTCACCTTACCCCAAGGTGGAATTCACTAAAAAACAGTGCCAATCACTTACAAAACCAGCAGTTCTTGAACACTACAAGAACACCACACACAATGCTGAAAAACCCTATTTCAGCACACCTTGCACTCCAAGAAACCCTATCAAGGAGTGACTAACACATACACCTTTACAAAACAGAATAAAGGAAAGATTACACCTGAAAAGAAGATACAAGAACTCAAAACCAGTAGTTCAATTTGCTGCAGAAACTGCACCAGCACCTTCACCAAGATTCAAGGTTTCCTAGAACAAGCACACTTGAAAATCTCTTTGGAAACCTTTCAAAAACTCTTTTCACTCCTTCTTCTCACATGGAACTTGTTTGATCTCTGTCAAAAGCGTAATTCCTCAGCACTTATTCATGTGAAAGAGACTTTTCTTTATATAGAAAACAGTTTCTAACTTCTTTTCAAAAAACAGTTGAAAAGCAGTTAAGAAAACAATAGATTCAGTTTTGAACATAACAGATTTATTTTGTGAAAACTGCCAACTCAGCTTAACAGAAATAACTGTCTGAGTGGTACCTTTGGAGCCCTAACTAACTTGTGAAAAACCTTTCAACTCACCAAGGAATAAACCTGTTCTTTCACAGTAAAACAGATTGAAGTATCACACACAGGCCAGCTCAGCTTAACTGAAATAACAAACTGAGCTTTCCCTTGGTGCCTTAACAGAAATTTAGAAAAGCCTTTTAACAGAGAAGAAATAAACAGATTCTTTCTCCATAAAACAGATTTATTTGTGTACTGTTTTAAAACTGTTAAAACCATTTTAAAAAGCTTTTCAAAAACCATTAAACGAAAGCCTTTTTAACAGAGAAGAAATAAACAGATTCTTTCTCCATAAAACAGATTTATTTGTGTACTGTTTTAAAACTGTTAAAAACATTTCAAAAGGCTTTTCAAAAACCATTTAACCACATCATGTGCTTGATCTAGACTTGGTTAGGCATCTAGGATAGGTTACACAGCAAAAGGCAATCATACACACTTACAAGCCTAATTACAAATGAATCTAAAAACCTATTACAATCTTCAAAGCACTCATGCCATTTTCTTCATCAAACACACATCAAGCCTTGGTAGGGAAGAAGCTTCCTCCAGCTTCAACAACAACCACTGTAATATATCCCAAATATTTACAAAAAATTTCATCGTATTTTTATTTACACCAGTTATCAATTAACCGACTTAATATATCGTTGTAGTATGTATTTTCTGCACTAGTGTCTTCAGGTCCATAAGTATTCTTACACCTCTTCAGGTTACCAAGTAATTTTTACCTCTTCACACAATCAGTCTTAATCTAGGCTCCATTCAACCTCCCTTTCTGGAGCCAATTGATCCTTCATAACTTACAACTAAAATAAAGTTAGTAAATACAATCATACCAAGTTATAAACAAAATTATTAAGATAAAACAATAAGTTTCATGCATATTAAGAAAAGATGAAACATATTTTGGAGTTTATGTAATGTCCTAAAATTTGTGATATTCACATGTACTATAATAAAGCATCTAACACTAATGTCTTTATAAGATCATCCAACAATAAGGTCTTTATACTTTTCGAAACTATTAATTTTTGTCATATATAATATTTCAAAAAACTTTCATCTTTTTAGTACTAAACGCTCAGAGTACCTTCTTCCTACTAAAACCTGATTTAAAACAATGTATATGAGATCTTCAGATTCTTCAAATATAGATGTTTAAAAACAATTAGAGATATTCACAATAAGTTAGAAAGTCATTTACAAAACTTAATTTGAACAAATTCGCTAAAGAAAGATAGATTTCATAACTACACATAAATAGGGGCTAATATAGTATGTTGGAATTGCATTTTATTTCAGTGTGATTATTTCAAGAATATTTACAACATATCACATTAAGTTATAATTGGTTTAAACCAACTGGAAAATATATTAAAAAATATTTTACTTCCTAAAAGCATTCATTGTTGTTGTTTTTCTATTTAAATCACTTAAGTCAATATTGATACACATTCAAATTATGTGAAGAACATATTAGACTCCTTGATTGTCTAATGCTCTTTGACCGTCTAGACACATATACATATGCCATAGTTAAAATAGTGAGAGTTTGTCTCATCAAAGAAGAGATAAGTCAGGTAAGACTAAAAATCTACAAGCTTTTAGTACTGCAGATAAGACAAAATTGACTTGGAAAGACTTGAGTCAGCATGGTAAGAATATTCTGCCATTTGCTTTTAACAAATTAGATCAAATTGACTTGAGTCAACACATTATATTCATATATGTTCTTTATCACATCACTTTATTTCTTACTCACATGACATTATCTTTTATGAATTGGATAATAAAAACTAACAATCAAAATATATTTATATTCAAATTATACAATTCAAGTAGAACTATAAGTAATGATTACAAAATTCACAATAAAATGGGGCATGGGTCACAATCTCGACACAAAGAAAACATTGAAAAAAGAAAGGAGAAAGAGAGCCAAAATAGAAAGAGAAAGGAGAGAAAAAGAAGATGAGGAAAATAAAGAATAAAAGTAGGTTTCAAATATATGTAAATAGAGGTAAGGGAGAGGATATAAATATATATATATATATATGTATATATATATATATACACTATCTATTTTTATTTTTCCAATGAGATACCCTTAAGTATCATCCCTTATTAAATATTTTACTAATTTTACTATTTTTAGTGTAAATTTTGGCTAGTTTCTCTTGTTGTTTTCTCTACAAATTTTGCTAGTTTTTAGGATGGATTTTGTTGAATTTATTGTATACAAAACCTTCTTAAACTAATTTATGTCATAATAAATCTATTATATATATATGTAGGTCACATGATCATTAGTCACCTTGTTTTAATGCTTGTCAATGAAGGAATGAATCCTTGGGGATTAACTAAGTAGAAGTTATTATTTTGTTGGTCAGAGAGTGATGATGTTTTGATTACTCATTTATCCTGACTATACACTACAATTTCAATTCCCGATGTTATTCCTAATGTTGTTCTTGAGTGTTTTCTCCAAATCTTTCTAAAAACCAAAATTCGGATTTATATGTATATTGTTTTGATCACTTCAAATGTTGTTTCCTATGTTACTTCTGATGATATATTCTCAATCTTTTCTTCTAAATTCTCTTTAAATGATTACTTCAAATCGTCTGATGAATTTGTTTCACTTACTATTTACTGTGTTGATGTCATTTTATCTTAACATACACCATAAGAAAATTAGTTAACTAGATTCCAATTTAGAGATTGGTTTATAAATTTTATTAATAATAGAAACTACTTTTGATACCAATATTTTTTTAGTCTCTAAAATGGTATCTAATTATGTCAATATAGTAACTAGTTATTTTTTATCTCTAAAATTAGTTTCTATTTAATGATTTTCTTGTAGTGATATATATCACTCGTCTCTATCTTCTCTTTTGGAATAAAACAAATCTCAAAATAAAATAGATTAAGATGGAAGTTCCACACTCATTTACAATAGATAGTTTGGCCTATTTCTCAAGAAATAGTTGAACCACTAATGTACCTAAAAGCTTTGTCACTTTCAAAGGCATGAGACATTCCACGATTACCTTTGCCTAAAATTTGGATGTTCCACTAGTACTGGAAGGTTCAATTGTGGTGTTATTTTACCTACCGCCTTCAATACACATGAATACTTTAATTAGTTTATTTCTCCAATCCAAACAAAATTTGTAAATATATATATATATATATATACCTAGTGTAATATAAAGGACTCATGATATAAAGATGTATGTACAATAAATTATACTTATAAACCCTTATTTAGAATGGTATAGTCATTTGATTTAAATCTAATTAAAATCTGAAGAGTTGATTAGACGATACAATACTTGTGTAGTAAAACATGTTCAAAATCTTTGATTTTATAAAGAAGAACAAATTTAAGTTTTGAATTGAAAAAGGAAGGCATTTAATGATATTGTTCCTAGAGCGTATAATGATAAAAAAAAAAAAGGACGTCACACATTACATATGATTTAGTCCTGAAATTGGCATGACTTACATTATAGACAAACATAGATTGATATCTTGTCCTTTAAGTGCTTCAAAGATTGGTGCATATTTGGAAATTATATGAGTTGGTTGATGTTCAACTAGTTCTCCTATAATTTAAAATGTATTAGCTAGATATTTGTAGAAGCTTTAAGTTAGTTTTGTACAATTACCTTTCTAGTTTTGTTTTTTTTTTTTGTTAAAATTGGATTTGATACACATTTATCATATATATGTTATCTGATTTTGTGTTGTAAGACAATATTATTACATTAAATAACAATGTATTTTCTTCTTAAACACCTAAATGCTTGTACTAATACTTTTAAAAAAATAATACCAACTTTAATAAAAAAATGACTTTTTTTTAATTTAAATGACATGCCAAAAAAAATTGGAAAAAGATATTACTCTATCACTTAAAAGAAAATATTGATAAAACTTAACAAAGTTATTAATTGAAAGTTACCTACTAATAAAAGAAACTTAAAAACCTATGTCACTTCAATTCTTTATGACATGGTTTCCTCTTGCACCGTGTGTAAAAGATAAAAATGACCCTAAGTAAAATTAAAAACATAATTATATTTTAAATTCCATACATTCTCCCCTTCGCGTTCTCTTATCTTTCCTACAATCTCTTTTTTATTGGTTTAGTTTGTCATTGTCACCTCATTGTTGTCACCATTGATTGCAACCACCACCATTATCGTTGTTGTTATTGTGAATGGTGAAGATGTGATATTTATGTTGTTTGGTTTTGTTTTTCTCTATTATGCATATACTCTAGATTGATTGTTCCAATAATTTCTTGGATTGTGGAATGCATGAAGTAATTATGACTCTTGCAATCCAAAAAGGTATTTTTTTTTATGCATAGAAATGACTTTCAAATTGCATAGTCTATAAAGACACTTGTTAAATGTGTTATATATGAGGAATATAAGAAAATGATAAAAAATGGTAAGAAGAAGAAATGTTTCTTATTCTCTTATGTGTATGGTTACAATCTAAATTACAATCTAATTAGGTAGGGATACTAATCATGAGATTCTATAATTATTAAATTAATTGCATATAATTGGGTACAATATCGTACAATATCATACAATATTGCATACAATAATTGCATATAATTTGATAATTATTATTTCCTTAATACTCCCCTCAAGTTGGTAGGTGAAGATCATGAACCCCCAACTTGTGTCGTAGCGTCAAAAATCGTTCATTGCCTAATGCCTTTGTAAAAATATCTAGGAGCTAATACTGTGTCGGTACATATGAAGGATTGATTATCCCAGCTTGTAATTTTTCTCGCACAATGTGACAGTCTATCTCAATGTGTTTTGTGCGTTCATGAAATACTGAGTTTGCTGTTATATGTAATGCCGTTTGATTGTCACAGAAAAGTTGAGCTGGCAAGTTACATGGCACCTTTAAATCCTGCAACAGATATCGCAACCAAACTATCTCCAAACAAGTATTGGTCATAGCGCGGTATTCTGCTTCCGCTGATGATCTTGATACGTTTGTCTGTTTTTTTTACTTCCATGAGATAATAGAAGAACCAAGAAAAATGCAATACCCAGATACTGATCTCCGAGTTGTCTGACAACCTCCCACTCTGAGTCACAATAAGCTGTCAATGTTAGATTGTTTTCAGATGGCAATAACAATCCTTGTCCTAGTGATCCTTTGATGTACTTTATGACTCGAATTGCGGCATCCCAAGTTTCCGTGGATCCTGTATATATTGACTTAGGGTCCGAACCGAAAATGCTATGTCAGGTCGAGTAACCGTGAGGTATATCAGTCGTCCCACGAGTCGCCTGTATTTGACTGGATCCTTTAATAACTCTCCATCGTCTGGTGTGAGTTTTAGGTATTGTTCCATTGGAAATTTGTCTGGACGAGCACTTGTGAGTCCCGTATCCTGCAAAATATCAAGCGCATATTTTCTTTGGGACATGTAAATACCAGTTTTGGAACGGGAAAATTCAATCCCTAGAAAATATTTTAGGTCTCCAAGATCTTTAATGCGAAATTGTTGTAATAGACAATCTTTAACACGCTTAATTTCTGTCAAATCATTTCCTGTCAAAAGAATATCATCCACATAAATCGAAAGGACAGTAAATGATGAGTTATTTTGTCTTGTGAATAGAGAGTAATCTGTCTTGGACTGTTGAAATCCTATAAATTTAATCACATGAGAAAATGTTGAAAACCATGTTCGAGATGCTTGTTTGAGACCATAAAGGGATTTGTTGAGTCGACATACAATGTTCCCCTGTCGATGATGCTCGGGTGGCAAGTCCATATAAATAATTTCATGCAATGTGCCATGTAAGAAGGCATTTTGCACATCTAGCTGGTGAGTAAACCAATTTATGGCTGCTGCAATGGTGAGGAGACATCTCAAAGTTGTTAATTTTGCTGTTGGTGAAAAAGTTTCAGAATAGTCGACACCTTCAATCTGAGTGTACCCCTTTGCGATAAGGCGCGTCTTATATCTGTCGACGCTACCATCTGAATTGTACTTTATTTTATAGACTCATTTGCATCTGTCAAGGTCCACGTTTGATTTAGCTGCAAGGCGGAAAACTCTTCGTCCATTGCTTTTTGCCAATTTGGATCAAGGATAGCTTGAGCATAAGTGTGAGGTTCTTTGGTGGTTGTGATGTTAGCAAGATATGCACTATGTGTAGAAGAAAATCGTGAATTAGAAAGAAAATGATGCATAGGATACCGGGTTCCATTCGGTCGATCTTGGGTAGTGGTCGAATGATTGGCTTGGGATCCCGTTACGTAGTCTTGAAGCTAGGAAGGTGGGGTTGATGTGCGACTGGATCGTCGAACAGGAAGGTCGGTTGGAGAAGGTTTGGTAATGGGTGTTAGACATCTTGGCATGGGAGAAGAAGGTTGGTCTACTGGAGGTTCAGGTGCATTGTGACGAATAGGAGAAAAGAGTTGGTTTGATGGAGGTTCAGGTGTATTGTGACGAGTAGGAGAAGAAGGTTAGTTTGATGGAGGTTCAGGTGCATTGTGATGAGTAAGAGAAGAAGGTTGATCAAGTGAATGTTGGACAGAAGTGGGTAAGTCAATGTCAATAGTGGGAAAAATACCTTGTAATGGAGGTGAGGATTGTGTCTGTGACTGTTGGAAAAATGGGAAAACACTTTCATGGAAGATGACATCCCGACTTGGAAAATACCTTGTAATTTGTATTTTTTTTTACTGTGAGGATAACCAATGAAGATGCATTGTCAGGCGCGCGGATCAAATTTTTGCATAGGTGAAACAACAGTTGCGTAACAAAGGCAACCAAAAGTTTGTTTTTAGGTGAGAAAGTGAAGGTGGTTGATTATATAGTAGCTCAAAAGGTGATTTATTTTTCAGTAAAGGTGATAGCAAGCGATTAATGATATATGTGGCGGTTAAAACGCATTCTCCCCAAAATTCTAATGGTAAATTGGACTGAAATAGGAGGACTCGTGTTGTGTTTAAAACGTGTATATGTTTGCGTTCTACTACTCCATTTTGTTGAGGAGGAGTGTAGACGCAAGTGCGTTGACATTCAATACCTTTTTTGAGAAAAAAAATCATACATTGAAATAAATTCCAATCCGTTGTCAACGCTGATGGTTTTAATAGATGTCTGAAATTGATTTTGTGCGAATGTAATGAATGACTCTAAGAGATGTTGGGTTTCAGATTTGTGATTCATAAGAAATAGCCAAGTACATCTAGTATAGTCATCGACTATAGTGAGAAAAGAACGTTTTCCAAAATGAGTTGGTGTTTTATGAGGACCCCAAATGTCACAATGCAATAGATTAAATGGAGAATGAGATTTTATTGTGCTTAAAGGAAAGGGTAGCTTTGGGACAAATACTACAATTATTATGAATGAGAATGAGATTTTTACTGATTGGGATAGGTAGTAAGGAAGATACAAGTTGTAGACACGCCTGAGAAGGATGTCCAAGGCGTTTGTGCAAAAAATCAGGGTCGGTCGATATTTGAGATGCGTGGGCTTGGTTTGGAAGAGGGGACATGTAGTATAAGTTTGCGTGTTGTTTACCCGAGCCAATTATCCTCCCCGTAGGCAAGTCCTGTTAAAATGCAACCATGTGGAGTAAAAACGACACAACAATTTAGTGAACTGGTTATCTTACTAATGGACATGAGATTTAAATTAAAAGAAGGAACACAAAGAACATCTTTAAGAGTGATTTTGTCATTGAATTTAATTGTGCCTGTAGATGAGACGGGCGCAATTGAGCATGTGGGCAGATTAACATTTGAAATAAATGATGATGAAGTGTGTGTGAAAAATTGTGAATCAGATGAAATGTGATCGGTTGCTCCACTATCCAAAATTCATGGTTTCGTAAAAGCAGAATTAGAAGAGGATTTATGAGCAAGCAGACTTGCAAAGCTAACAAACGTGTCAGTTTTACCGTTATTGTTGAGCGAGTAAATAGCCTTTGCCAATTGCTGAATTTGCTCGGCACTGAAGCCTTGTACGAGGTTTCTATCGGACTCGTTACTGATGTCTTCTTTGCTAGACATGATTTCTTTTATTTAGGGGATAAAAATGGAGAGACTGTCAGGGCACCAAGATTGGTGCTCTGATACCATATAAGAAAATGATAAAAAATGGTAAGAAGAAGAAATGTTTCTTATTCTCTTATGTGTATGGTTACATCACTTCATGTATAGGAAATATATAGGGGTTTCTCTCTCCAAATTACAATCTAATTAGGTAGGGATACTAATCATGAGATTCAATAATTATTAAATTAATTGCATATAATTGGATACAATATCGTACAATATCATACAATATTGCATACAATAATTGCATATAATTTGATAATTATTATTTCCTTAATAAGGAATTAATTAAATATGAGGATTATTATGTTGTTTAATTTGGATAGATATGTTTAGGACAAAAGGTGGTGGTAGACAAAGACATACTATTTGTTGGAGAAACTCATTTCTAGTTTCTAATGTTGGTGGTGCTAATTTAATGAAGGGATTTGAAGAAGCAGGTTTTATGGGGAAGAGTTTCCATGTGGACCAGGGGATACATCACTCATGGCGAGCTATGGTGATCATGTTGTGAAGAGACTATGGCATGGTAAGAAACAAAGTTTTGTTAATTGTGATATTGATTTTGTTGTAAGAAATTATTTTTTCTTGTTTCAAAAGATACTTATACTTTTGTAGGAACATTAGAATTTGGAGTTGGTATTTCATGATCATAAGTTGAATTTGGGATCCCATATAAGAGGATTGAGACCTTGCTTAAAATTTTGGGTTATTTCCCCTTTGTAGCCTCGTTTATGATACATTGACAAATGGTTGTCCTCTACCTCCATCTAAAGGTGACACAGGGTTGTTTCCCCTTTGCACATGCATATGAAAGTGTGGAAACTTACATGGAATGATATTGTTTTATATTAGACCCTTACATACTTCATATGGTGGAGAAAGATTGACCAATGTGGTACCACATCATTATCGTCATAATCCATATCATAGAGACACAAAAGGAACATCACAACAGGAGCATGCTTGTTCACTAAGTTATTATTGTATGTTTAAATGTTGTTTTTAATATATGCATTACCAGATTTTCTTTGAATGAGTATATGATATATTTATATGGATTGCTCAAACACGTTAAAGGATGATTGATTGTGTGCATATATTTAATGGAACCTTGCATGGGAAGAAACTCATAATGCACTTTAGCAAGCTCGTAAAGCGATGAAAGAAGGGGAATGTATATTAGACAACCACACATTGTACGAGGGAGGTGACATGGGTCGAGTAACTATTTCATTATATTTTTTTAGTTACGTTTAGCATATCTTTATTGTGTATCAATTTTACGTATTATGTATTCATTTCACCCAACTTGTTATGTACTTATTTTAAGTAATGTGAGAATCATTCTATTACTTAATGCAATTGTTCATAGTTAGTACACTAAATTAACAATTGAGTATAATTGTATGGCATCAAAGTGAAACCACTAACACAATCTAACTAATATACAATATACATGTTAATTATTTTCAAGACTAACAATATACATTTAACTCCTAATAGCTATGAAAATACTTGCATCCAACTAATGTATAATGATGACCAAAACTTAGCCTCAAGATCACAATAAGTGATGACTCATTAAACTTACTTTAGTGGATATACATGTCATGCTCCAACAACATCATTAATTGTTGCATTTCAATTCTCGATCCTCTTTGTAATCTCTTATTTTGTAATCTCTTATGTGCATACTGACATTTTACATTTGTTTTATAATGGTTACATCATTCTCATTATTCTCCTTCAAAAGTTTAACAAATCTCAAATCACAATTACAAATCCAAGTTTTTAATATTACCCAACAAACTCATTCAAGTAAGTCACCCTTGTGTCCTAAATACTTACACAAATACATTATACCAAAATACATGCCTTTTGTCACATTTGTTATATAAATAATAATATATTTTACTTACCTCTTTCTTTGTCAAAGTTCCTACACTCTTTTCTTCCACCAATTCATCTTTTGTTGTTTCAAATTTCACAATATGGTGCATTTCATCCATGTGAGATAACATATGAACTATATATGATATTTTTTACTCTAAAATTTGAATTCTACTTTTTAAAAGAACAATCAACATTATACCACATATAACCTCAATATATACTTCTAAAATACACATTTTGGAAGTCAAAATTATATTTCGATTATAAAATTCGAGATATAATTTTGAACACCAAAATTTATCATTTTTTTTATGAAGTTACTTTTAACTTATAAATCACAAGATATGATGAACATAAACACTCTACACTAAACAAGTAGAATTGCTTGAAACCAAAAACAACAAAAATGTAGAAGTGAAACATTTACTTCAAACTTCACAATACAATGATTTTCACTTGAACTGTACGTTGTGTCAAGATGTAGCTCTTTAAACCTTCTATGAAATCTCTAGACAAGAACACAAACCACCAACATCTCTGTTTACATGAACTTTCATTACCATTTAATAGAAGAAAGGCAAAGTGAAAATTTAGAAATTTATGGGGTGGAGGAGAAAATCATGGGTGCAAAAAGCAATCCCTGACGTCAACTGCTGATTGGCTTGCAGTGCATGCACGCTCTCTCTCTCACTTCAATGGCTTATAATACTCTCCTAGCATCACTTGTGCTTCCCCTGCGAATGAAAGGAAAAACCAAAAGTTTTAACTTGGGGTTTTTGTTTTTGTGCGTTGTGAAGGAGAGAAATTTGAACCATTGAGTAGATTTAGAAGAGAAGAAAAATGGGTGGCGAGGAACAAGGAGTTTCTGTTTGTGCTGCCTGCTTCCACAACTGTCTATTGTTCCACCCAACCAAACCAACTTCACCAACCTCTTTCTTCAAGTTCATCACTAGACAAGATTATTTAACAACTTTGGTTGGTATTCTTCTACATTTTACTTTCCCTTTTCAAACATCCACACCATCTCTTATTCATCATTATTCTCATCTTTGCATTCTCCACCAAGCTGCTTTCTTTCTTGTTTAATCTAATCAGCCTTCTCTTATTTAAAGGAAAAATATTTGCTTTTTGGGTAAATCGCCTTTGATCTCATTGCTGTTTCTTATATGCTATATTTCTAAATTGCATTGTGCTTTGAGTTCCAATAAATTGTTTGTTCGCTTGATTCCCTCTCTAAGTTGGGGATTCTCTTCATATATTGAAATCTCAAAACTGTTTCTTTTTTCAGGGATGAGGCACGTTGCAACCAAAGTGCAAAGTGCAGTTTCATTTATATTTGGCTTTTCAGTGTCACATGATTTGATTGAAACTTTAAAACTTGAGAGTTGAGACAAACACTAGGGTGCTTGCATTATTATGACATTAGTACTAGAGGAGGAGTTGAACCCAAAGAAATCTATTCACTGGGTGGGAGAGCCCCATGATTTATGCTACCATTAAGCTTCTTATTCAACTCAACCTTAGACTTATAACACATACGCCTATATATTTAACCTAATAAAGTATTGCATGTAGCACATGCATACACACACATATATATTACTTGATAAAGTGTTGCTTCTGATCTATTATATTTATACTGACTCTTCAAAATGTTCCAAAATTTCTGACCCGGAGCATTCTTATCATAGCTTAGGAAATAAGTTTAGACAAAAATATTGATCCCTTCTGACCAACTAAGATTTTGGTTTGAACTCTTCCCAATATATACCCGATCTTGATTTCTATTGCGCTTATCTTTTCTGCTTCTGTAACAATATACAAGTGATTGTTTTCTTTAATGGCGCTTAGTACAACAAACATTCATTCATATTATATTGTTACCTGAAGCAGATATCACAACACAGCCTGCATTTATCTTTGGTCCATCCAACTATTTTCATACTACTCTTTTTTGGTGTATTTATCTTTGTATTGACCATGAGTTCTGATCTTGTATATTATTGCTCAACATCTTATTAAACTGCAGTGTATTCCTCCTGCTTTTAGTAGTATTGTGGCCAACATGGTTAACAAGAAAATCAATCTCAATGATTCAAGTGGGCAGCAGTGGAAGGTTAAAGTATCAGAAGTTAATGGTTCTTTTGTTTTTGGGGAGGGATGGAGTAGTTTCTCATTGGGTCTTGGGCTTAAAGTTGGATATCTTTTGGTATTCAATTACATTAAAGATTTGCACTTTGATGTCAAGATCTATGATACTTCTGCCTGTGAAAAGCTTGGTTTTTCTAAAAAAAGAGATCAGAAGAAAAGAAGTAGGGGCAAAATTGTCTCACCAGTTAGAGATGGTATCTTGGTCAGACAAGAACCCAATGCGCCAAAAATGAAAAGGCAGTGCAGCGAGGTTGACTTAGATTTACCACAAAACTCTAAAGAGAGTGGCCAACTTATGCACATATCAGATCACTGTGAAGACCCATGTTATTCAAAAAGACAAGAATTTGACCAGAGCCATGGTGATGATGGGACCATGAAAATTGAGAACGGAGATTTAAATGTTTCTAATGTTGATTATGAATCCAATATATTTGAAAAGGATGCAATGACATGCAGTAAAGATACTATGTTTGAAGGGAAATTCAGTACGGAAGTTGCCTTGGATATATCTGAACTCGAAAAATCTGGAAGAAGTGTTTCTCTAGGTGAGGCAGAGACAAGTACATATGGCAAGACTTCTAATTTGAAATTTGAAGAGAACAAAGCCATCTTGTCCAACATGGAAGCTCAAGAGTGCCAATTTTCCAAGGGCTTAGGTACTAAAGTTAACAGAGTAGCTTCATTTTCATTTCTAGAGACTTTTGTTATAGGATCAGATACATACTGTCCTATTAAAATTTATTTGTCTTACACACTTTTAGTGCTTCAGGCTTCTAGGTTTTCTCTTGTAATGCATGCCATGATTTCCTACATTCGTGTACTTTGCATTGCCTTATTTTCGGAGAGCTGATCATTCTGCAATATCTATAAAGGAACATAAAAACAGAAGTTCAATGGGATCTCAAATCTCATAGATGCTTATATTCAAAATGGTGCATCAGAGTTTATAAATGTTTTCTCAAACAAGCCCTATAATTTACCGAGGTTATTAATCAGTTATTATGATTACAGGTGAAATGAAGAAATTGCCTGAGGACATGACTCCCAACTTGGACAGTTCCATGGATGAATTGAATTTAACAGGTGTTTTCTTTTGTTACCGCTGTTGAAATTTGTCATCACTTCAAATCTTGTCACATGCTTACATGTACTTGTCTGCATTGATGTACATGGACAGGTTCTAAGTTTATATGTATTTCCTCCTAAGAACCCCTTTATTTACCTGAATTAATCGATTCTATTATGATTACAGGTGAAGTGTCTAAACAGTTGAAGAAAGAGCTTGTAACTCTCGTTGAATTGGAAGCAACAGGTGTTGAATCCACCCCTAAATCACTTTTTTGTGTGAATGTTCTTCTCTGTACTTACGTGCAGTACCAGATTTGACTCATGGACAATTTTTCTGTGTAATTGTAGGGTTGCCCACTGAAATTAAGGGACTGTTGGACTCTGACATATTTAATGAAGATAATGCGAGACACTCTAAAACTACACACCTCTCCTGTGTGGTTCCTCATGATAATGTTTGCCTTGTACAGTATTAACTGTCCCTGATAGACCCTGTCTCCATTTATTGTTATACAGTTTATGTTGTAAATTGATTTTGCGTTACAAACTGGGATTATGTTTATTTACCACAAAACTTAACTATACTTTCTTCAATCAAAATTAGAGTTTCATCTTGATAGCCTGTGCTAACCTTTTATGCCAACTTTTATTGTGTGGACTAACCAGATGAAATTCTAATTTTGATTGGAGATCAACACTGAAAGCCTATGATACTAACTCTAAGTTCTATCATTATGGTTACAGTTCCTTAATGACATGATAGCTACACTACACACTTGCCTAGAGCCATTCCATTTTGTATTTTGAATTTTGAATGCCAAATTGACTATATTCATTTAGCTTATAACTTTTTATGGCACGCTGTTTTTATGCGTGCTTGCTCATTCTCGTATCTTTGTTTGAGCACTTGTACTTATTATTTGCTGCAGAAACTGCCCAAATGCCTGCCTATGATTCGCAGGGTAAAAGTAGATCAGCTAAGGAAGATGGTAGTATTTCTTCGGGATCCACTGAGGAGATTGTGGCCGGTCTTTTACCATGAAAAACCGCATTTACAATTACTGGCACATGGATGGTTAGATTTTTGCAGAGCTAATAACATTCAAGCGAAAGATGAGTGTATTTTTGAGGCTGAGGTTGATCCTGAGTGCAAGTCTAAACATATATTATCAGTTCATATAGTCCACAACAAGTGATGTTAGCTGGTACTACAGATTGTGTCAGTGTTTTTTGGGTACATCCTAGACTCCTGTGCCACAATGACTTCTTCTTTCAATGAAAATCTTGCCATCTATTTTGCAATTTTTGTTTTTGATGTAATGGAATCAATCAGTAACATTTTCTGGTTTATGATCCAACTAGTGGCAGTTCCTATCAAATCATGATGCGAATTAGAGGTATTTGTTTCACTCTCAGTTTTTCTTGAAACGCTACTCGCTCATTCTGTCTCCTGATCTCTTCCTTGTGCCAACAATTAGGGGCTTAAATGTGTTTGAAATCACTTTAGATGAACTTAACACCAATCTATTTTTCCTTTCACATTTGTGCATTGTGGAACTTATTGCTTAGAAGACTACATTTGGTCTTCTAAAATGTATAAATCTTAACAAGACTAGAACTCAAATTACTATCTTGGATTGTTCAACTTCTAAATTGCACAATTAAAAAAACGCACCTATAAATTCTGAAATAAATCAATGATCTTTCTGAAATAATTTGATGTTTACTCTGGAAACTATAATTCGGTAACACAATTCAAAATCCTAAATCTGATTAAGTTAAAAAAAATACTGATCTTACCTTAATGCAACGACAAAATGTTTCTAAAATAGATAGCAAAAACTACCAGAAAACACAAATATAGGTGGGAAGAAAAAAACGAGAACTTAAACCACTAGAATAGTGCATGCAAATAGAGTTAATGGAGAAGAAGGAAAGCCGAAACCTATTTTTTAATTTTAAAACCTTAAAGAGTAATTTTGATTTTTTGGTGCTTCTTCCCGCTTCCCGTTTGCACCTCATCAAATAAGTGAAATGACCAAAAAAACTCCATCCAATTCAGTCTTATTCTGAAAAATTCTTTCTGAAATACATTCCGAAACATATTATATATGTTTTGGAAATCTTATTTCGGAAAAAAAAAATTAAAAATATTTTTCAGAAAATGTTTTCCAGAACACACTTATAAATTCTGGAAAGCGTTCTCTATCATACACTTATAAATTTCAGAAAGGGGTGTCCGGAAAGATTCCAGAAAAGTTAATTCATAAATAATTTTTAAAAAAAAGGTAAAATCATCTTTTAAAATATTGGTAGAGTGCAGGAAAAAGTTTAATGGGGTGCAGGAAGAACTTTAATGAGGTGTAGGAAGAACTTGATACAAAGAACTTTGATGGAGTGCAGGAAGAACTTTGATGGGGTGCACAAATAAACATTCTCCTTCTTTTTTTTTCTTAAAATGACCGGGTGCGAGATATTATGGATTGCATAATGCAGAAGCTACTCTCAAGTCTTTTCTTATAATCTGGAATACAATTTCTCTAAAAAGATATTCTGGATTACATAATCGAGAAACTATTTTCAGATTATGTAATCCAAAAACTATTTTCAGATTATGTAATATGGAATACCATTTTTTTAAAATATGTTATAAATTATATAATTTGTAAGTTATTTCTGAATGTAAAATTAGCTTTCAAATTATATAATCCATAATATATATCATTTTTTAAAATTACTTTTGAATTTTATAAATATATGAGAATAAAATATGAAGAATTAAAAGATATTTAAGATGATAGCTAAGGAAGAATAGTCTATGTATATGATAGCATAAGATGATTACAATGTGTAAAATTTATTTGGCATTAGACCACACTTATAATATACTCTCTTTTTCTATCATATAAAACACACATATTTTAATTATGATTTATTTATTTATTTTCTAAATGAGTCAGTATCATACAAATTTTAAATAAATCTTACAAATAAAACATTTTTCTTAAATTTCAGGTTTGCAAGAGTTTGTTTAAATTATATTTTTAATATTTACATTTTGTATCAACATTGTTTAAATATATCCATAAATTATTTAAATATATTCATCAATAAATAAATTATAAATAAAACTAGTTTTTAAAATTAGTGGTCATACGAGTTTATTTAAATTATCCTTTCAATATTTATATTTAGTATTATTCAAATATATATACACTCACTCACACACATAATTTATCATTTTAAAATAATTAATAGTGTATTAATATGGTTAAAATTAAAGAAGGCGATTAGTTATTCAAAATTATTATGTTTTTTTTTTGTTTTCTGGCCAATCACAATAATGTAATATCTATATTAAAATGTTCAAATTAAAAAATAATGTAAGAAGATTAAGAGTGTGTTTGGATTGAGGTGAGGATTTGTGGGAATTTGAGTGAGAGAATATGTGAGGTTGTTTGAATTCACGTATGTTAAAGTAAATTTGTGAGGATGATTTATTGAAATTTGTGAGTTATGTGATGGTTGAGAGAGAATTTTAATTTCATTTAAGGATGTAAAAATGTAAATTTACAAATTTATCCTTATGTTTTAAGATATTTGAATAATGAAATATGAGGTATTTTTTTTTAGATTTCAGTTTCAATTAAAAAATAAGATGATAATATTCATAATTGTAATAATTTTTAGATGGAAAATAATGAAAATATGTAACAATTGTTACATAGAAATAAATTATTGAAATATTCTTAATTTTAAAAAATAAAATATAAAATAATTTTGCATTAAATTTAAATAATAGTAATAATTTTATAATAATTTATGAAAATAATAATAATTATTTTATACATTTCTATTATATATAGTTTTTTATATTATAATTTTATTTTATTATTATGTAATATTTAATAATTTTATTTATATTATTTTAATATTTTTGAAAACTATTTTATTTTTATTATATAATATAATGGAATATGTTGTGTATATATAATAATAATAATAATAAAAATAATTATTATTATTAATTAAAATTAATTATCATCATTAATTAAAATTAATTAAGAATCGATTTTTGCTTCTACGTAGAGCGTATGAAAATTGATTCCACCACAAGTGGAGAATCGATCGTCTTCACACTAACATTTCCTTGAAAATCAATTTACACATAACAAAATCGATTCTCTATTCGTTATAACACCTATGAAAATCGATTCTTCCTTAGTTATAACAATGATGAAAATCGATTTCCCATTTGACAATAATATGAATCAAATCTCTTTCATTATAACAACTATGAAAATTGATTCTCTCTTCACGGTTATGCTTACATAATCGATTTTGTTCAACGACAAATCAAATTTATTTCACTCACCTACAATGTTTTTCTTATGCTTTCTTCTTCCTCTTCCTCAACCTCATAACCTTCAACAAATCTAAGAACCTCCAACATGCACACACATGTGAAAAATAAGGGTATATAGTAACTTTGAATGAATGTATATGTAGACACACTCTCAGCATATGAGGGAAGAAAGAAAAAAAAAGCGCATTCGCTCATTCGTCCGCACACTCTCCTTTACATCAGTTGATCCAAACATTTAAGTCATTAACTCACACATCCTATGTCGATCATCAGATCTAAACAATGCAAGTTTTCATATCTAAATGTTGTTAGTTGAAGAAATTAAAACCACTTAGTATATAAAGAATTTTAAATTTCACTAGCAAAATTTACTTATATGAAAGGTGGTTTAGTTAATTACTCTAATTGTCATATATATAACGCAGAGAAATAATGAGCAAAAAACCCTCCAACAAAAGAACTATGATTTTAAATAAATAATTATAAGGGCGAAATCTACTTTAAAATAATATATATATATATATATATAAAGAGAAATGAAGAATTAAATATACTCTAATTAAAAATAGGAATCTATAAATTTTAGGATAAATATGATTTGATAACCACTTTTTCAAATATATTTACTTTACAACTATTTTTAATAATAAATTATTATATATTAAATAATAAAAATAAAGTATTAAAATAGAATATTATTTTATATAATTATAATATAGTTGTTGAAAAAAATATGGATGTGAAAAGGCGATGAACTAAATTTTAGTCTTGAACTTAAATAAACACAAAATAAAGAACCTGAGGCAGAAGTTCCCAGTGATGAGGCTACTACTACCCTAAAATATATGTAGGATGAGACTCAATACAATTCTTGTTGTGACTTAACCTATATGCTATCTAAAATCTATAAACAAGAACCTCTAAAACTAAGCATAAGTCTATAACCAAAACAATAAGCATCTCATATTATTTCCACTGTTGACTCAACAGCAGTAGCAGAAACTTGGTTTTGTTCCTTGACCACCATTGTCCTCATCTTCCTGAGCCAATTTAGGGTGGTTGTGGCATAGTCATAGAGGCTGAGAGCAATGTAAAGTCCAATCCCACCAATGATCCCATTTGCTATGGAATATGTGAGAGGCATGAGGATCATTGTGGCAAAAGCAGGCACTGCATCCTTTGTGTTGCTCCAATCTATGTCCTTCACCACCTTCATCATCATCACTCCAACCATCACAAGTGAGGGTCCTATAGCCCAAGGAGGAACACTAGACAATAGAGGAGTGAAAAACAGTGACAAGAAGAAAAAGAACCCAACAAAAACTGCAGTTAGTCCAGTGCGACCCCCTTCTCTCAAACCAGCTGATGATTCCACAAATGTTGCTGTGCTTGACACACCCAATGCAGAACCCACAATGGTGCTACCTGCATCAACCAAGTAAGCCACGTACTCACCTTCAAAATGTCCTTTTTCATCCAAAAACCCACCAATCTCTGCCATGGTGTACATAGTGCCAGTGATGGCAAGCACATCAACATAGAACAAAGTAGCCAACGCCACCCAAACTGCCTTTTGGTTAAATTCGCTAAACCTGAGAAGGAAAAAAGAGAGAGAATATGCAAAGGTTTTAAGAAAGAGTAATGCTACCTTTGAAATTGCAATTGTGAACTTAATTTAAAACTTTTAAGTACATTAATAAGGTTGTAAAAGAAAAAGAGAGTGTAGAAAGTAATGAACCTGATCATTCCAGCAGTGGATTGAATCTTGTGAAAACCAGCAACTTGCTTGAAATAGTCATAGCTTGCATTTCCAAGTGGGGTGTCAGGAAAATAAGTAACTTCAGTGTGCCTGAACCAAGACACAAAAGTCACAAAAAGAATGCCATAGATCATGCTCCCTTTGATGTTCTTCATCAGTCCATAACTTGTAATGAGGAAGCCAACAAAGCCCAGCCAGAACTTTGGGCTTTGCAGTTTTCCACCCAAGCAGGCCCCAGTTTCTGGGTCCACAATCTTGCAGGCCGTGATGGTAACCAGACTGGAAGGGTCAGGCCCAATAAGCCCAATACCCAGGCCGGACTGCAGGCCCGTAAAGGCGATGAAAAGCCCAATCCCAGCGGCGCATCCAAGTCTCACTGAATGAGGAATGAGCTTGGCAAGCTTCCCCCTCAACCCAATAGCAGAGATGAAAAGAAAAATACTGGCCTCAACCAAAATCACAGCCAATGCAGTTTCATACGAGATTGGCCCGCTTCCATGATAACCAACTAAATTAAAAGTGAAGTAAGCATTGGGCCCCATGGCCGGAGCCAGACCCAAAGGAAGGTTAGCAAGCAGGCCCATGGCAACAGACCCAACAAGACCAGAAACAGCAGTGGCCACCACCAAGTCACTCTTGGTCTTGGCAAGACAACTCTCATACCCGACGTTGGGCTTCACCTTGCAGTCTGGGCCCGCCGGAGAGGAGCAGTCGGCAACGGTGCATGTGCCGCCGGAGGCAGTCATGATGGTGGCGTTGACGGTGATGATGTAAGCCATGGTGATAAAAGTTGCCATGCCAGCACGAAGCTCCCTTGTGAAGCAACTTTTCCTCTGTTCCAACTTGAAGTACCTCCCCAGAAAGCTCTTGGAAACGGCATCGTTTAAGGCTTTCTCCATCCGGGAGAAGGATTTTGTGAAGCCTCTAAGTTTTGCAGTTCCACAGAGATCTCTTCCCATTTGAAGGTTTTGTGTTTTGGAGTGTGGTGAGGAATGTGAGTGAAGTTTGGGTATTATAGTGATGTTAACGTGTGGAAATAGGGAAATGAAATGGAGAAAAAGAAGAAGAAGAAGAAGAAGAAATTGTGGAGCTTTGTTTGAGGGTTGTTGGTTTCATCATGCCTAGCTTACCTGGCTTCTTCTTATTTATATGCTTCCTTCTTTTGCTTTAAAATATTTGTGCACCATAACAACTCTTTTTTTTTTTCTTTTTTTTTCTATTCTTCTTATCAATTAACAAAACAGAAACGTTTAACAAGCCTCTAACTTACATGCAGAGATGTCATCATTTTGTTCTGTAACTGGCAAAGAGTAAATGAATAATTGTATCCTAGTTAAAACGGAAGTATTTTTTTATTTTGTTATTCACTCCTTTCTCACGATTCTATCTTTAAAAATGAATTAAGATAAGGTGTATATAAAGTGTTATTAATATTTGTTTTTAAGTAAAATAAGACTATTGATTAACATGTTGTTTAATAAATATTTATTAGGATATATATTTAATGGGCTGAGAAGAAATAATATAAATTATATGTTTATTAAAATCTCCTAAAATACCACTGTATAGTTAACATTATTTTTATTATTCTTCCTTTTTCTTTTATTGTTATATAAGTAATATAGTGATACTTTTGAGATTCGAGATATTAAAAAGATGAATTATTTTAAATGAGAGAATCACTTTATAATTAAATGCAAAATAGAAACATGAATTGGGTATGTGAAAATACCACTATGATATGAAGTTATTGAAAGTATATTTGATAATGATAATTTTGTTTGACATCTGGTAGATAATTTTACCATCTTATTTACTATGTTATTTATTGTTACATGTGATTAATTATTGTATACTTATTTTAATAATGATTATATTTATGTGTAATTAAATTTTAAGTTTAGGATAAATTTAACTATTTTTAATTGAGTTTTTATTAAAAAAACATTTAAGATGTATGTTTTTAATCAAGTAATTCTCACTCGGACATCATCATCATTTATGTGTTTTCATATGAAAAACAAAAAAAAAAGCATAAATAAATTTTAAATTTCTCATAAATTTAAATATTTTTAATGAAAAAATTGTTTTATCGAGTGTTGCAAAAAAAAATTATTTTTCCATTCAGACAATACTATCAATTAGGATAATGTGACAGTTTGATATTGTAGTTTCAAACAAAATATGACATACTTTAATGATAAGAAAAATAAAGTTGAAACCATAACTATATTTACCAAACGACATTATTTTATTTTATAAATTAAAAATAAAAATCAAATAAACCATGTAAAAATATGACATGATGTTTTTTGGTAATATAATTAAATAGTCAGTAGAGCAGAAACTCAATTAAAAAGTGTATAATAATTATGGACACTTGTTAGAACAAATATTTTTATAGGTTCTCAATTAAAATCACTTAAATTTAAATTTATAAAACATTAAAATTTAATTAAATATTTTTTATTTTCCATGGAGAGACACATCAAATATAATGAAATATAATAACGTAAAGTATGAGTTAATTATTACAATTTATAGCAAAATTAACGATCATAAACTCAATTTAAAATACAAATTTTAATTACTCAAATTTTTTTAATAGATACTTAAATGAAAATATTAATTTTATTAAGAAATTAAAACTTAATTAAAAGTTATTTTTACTGGACACTTATTTTTCTAAAGGAATACAGCCAATGTATGAGAATATTAGTTAAATAAAAATAGAAAATTTTAAAAAAGCAATTACTTTATAAATAGTAGGGGGATTTTTATCATTACAATACATGTGACATCATTAAAAAATAAACCAAAAATTCATTCTTAATTGTTCAATCAACATTAATCATGAAAATATATTATATACAAAAGAAGAAAATATAATGAAATATGCTTATCTTTTATTTGCCTTGGACGTGCAGAGAGACTTCGTCAAATTGTTCCTATCATTTACAACCGGTGCACTTTTATCTGGTATTTTTTTTCAATTTTTTATTTAATGAACAAAATTTTACTATTTTTTGTTGTTGTTGTTTTCTTTAATAGTTTTGTTATAAATTTGATTAAATTGTAGTATTTGTGAATTTTATGACGTTATTTAACAAATAATAACATTATTGTCATCATACAATGTCAAAGACATACATAAATGAATAAAAAAGAAAAGTAAATTTTGACATTGCATTTCCATCTTCTACTCTATAATTGAAACACAACACTTACTCGTTGGTACACTTGGTTTCGTAGTTCTGAAAGGAAACTACGACTTCTCATATTTTGAATTTTAAATATGAAAATAAAAAACAAAAAAGGTGTTTAATAGGATAAAAGTGAAGATAAGCGAGAGAAAAAAAAAGATACAATCGAGAAATGATCCTCAACAAACATCACTTTGCAATGTTTAATTTTGAATTTAAATTTTTTGATTTTTTTTTTAATTTAAAAATAGTGTTATCTTCTATTATCCTTTTGAGATATAAAATTAAAATTGCTAACAAAATGACAAATATCTTCTCTCATAAAATAAAATATAAATATAAAGATAAAATTAGAATAAATAAAATATTTTTCAAATAATAAAATAAAATATAAATATAAGAACAAAATTAGAATAAAGAAAATGACAGTAAAAGGAAAAGTTTCCTTTTATATATATGGGTACAGATAACGTCTAGATTTAATAAATGCATTAAATAAATTTGATTACTATTTTTATGACTCTCATTAATTAGTTTGGCTTTTTTTTTAAAACTTATCGTTTGACTTTGTGAGTGTGGGTGGGTAGGTATCTTCAATAGAATCTTTTATTATAAATCGTATTTTTACAAATCATAAGATTTCAACAAAAAGTTTTACAATTAAGACTTTAATTAATTAAAATCTCCTATAAATATTTTTTTTCTTTACAATTTTGGGGTCATTGCAATTTGGCAAAATACTGCAGATATGCCATTGATTTAACGTACGTGTTATAAAAAAAATGGATTTTGACGACGAACTAATGATAGAGTAGGTCGTTTAAGGTCAAAAGTTTAGATCATATAATCTCGATGAATCTAATATAAAATTAAATATGTTTTTTGTCTTTTATACTTTTATATCAAATTAATTTTTTATTTTTAATCGAAGTTTTAAACATTTTAAATATTCACTTATTACTATAAATATTATAATAGAGGGCATGTTTAAAAATTTATATTTTTTAAGTAGAAAAAAAACAACCTATTCTAATAATTTTACTATTATAAACATACAGTCAAAATCATTTTCACATTTTCTATAGAAAATATATTTAACCCATATAAATATATTTAACTCATATAAAATAGTGTGAGTTTAAAATCACGAAGTCCCACGAAATTAGAAAAAGAAGTTATAATAGGGTACTTGATTCTACTTTGATTTTGTTTGCAATTATTAAGATGCAAGACAAGAAGATAGATTTAAAAATGGAGAATAAAAATGTTTGAGAAATGAAGTACTATTTTGGCAACACACATGTGGGACAAATCTCATCAACCTCAAATATATTTAGAATCAATCTAACATTAAATAAAAGATACGTCA
This sequence comes from Phaseolus vulgaris, assembly GCF_051622355.1. NCBI lineage: Eukaryota > Viridiplantae > Streptophyta > Magnoliopsida > Fabales > Fabaceae > Phaseolus > Phaseolus vulgaris. The sequence goes on along the minus strand of NC_143506.1, from coordinate 27,303,239 downwards.
AAACCACCAATTCTAATAAAATACCACTAATGTATATTTTAAACTTTTATTTTTCATTAGATTTCTATTGATTTTTCTATTAAATGTTTTAAATGATTTTTATTTTTCTTTAAATATCTTGTTGTTTGATTTTTGTTCTTAATAAAATAATATGATAATTATTTTTTCTTTTTTTTCTCTAACTCATTAATCAATTTGTTTACTTTTTTTTATATTAAATTTCCTTCAACTAGTTTATTCCATTTTTAAGAACGGATTGACCGGGGAAATAGAAGAGATTAAAAAATATAAATTAATTAATGAATTAAAAATAAAAAATAAAAGTTATTTTAAACATTTAATAAAATAAGTTTTTTGAATAGATAATTGAAACTTGGTTAAGTTATTTACAATTTCAAACTAAAATATTTAAAACAAATATTTCTTAATGCAACTATATATAAATTTTCAAAGATTACAGGTACGGCCTCGTGATGAAATTTTTAATTATTATATTCTAAGGCTTTTAATAATGATACACACGATTATTATCATGGTCATGTGATAAGATACTTCGCCTGCATAAAAAAAATTAAAATAAGAGCTTTAAACAGAAAGTACATTTTTTAATAATTTTACTTTTCAACCCTTTAAAGCTAAAATTGTTAAAATATTTTTAAAATAAATTAATTAAAATTAATCTGCGGTTAAATTATGTCAAATTTATTCATTATTGTATATTTATTTTGATGATAAAAAGACAATAGTGTCTATATATATAAATCTTGAAATTACAAATGTTTTTTCATATTTAGTATTAACAAAAATGAATTTAAGAATTAATTATAAAAGATAAGTATTTTAAAATTTATACATTATTTTTATGATAATATTATAACATAAAAAGTACTTAAACAGAACTTAATATTGTAAGTAACTATTTAACAGTATTCCATAATTAATCCAAAAAGCAGTTAATAAGTATATTATTATAATTAACATATAAAATCTTGACTGAAAAATATTTTATAAAATTTCTGAAATCTAAGTTTTATTAATCTATATTGTTTAATTTTCAAGTAATGTACTTTGTTTAGTGTAATGAATATATTTAATATTTTTAACTTAATTTTTTTTTGATAATTTACGAATATTTTACTATAATACTTGTTAATAAATTTGATTATTAATTAATAAATATAAATATTTGATAATAGTTCAAAGATATTGTTTAGAACAAGAAAATCAATTAAACTGAATTTAATAATGTCAATATATATTAAAAAATTGTTGTTTTTGTAATATTGTAAAACTTATTGGTAGACTATTCCACTGAGATGTAAATATATTATTTATTGTTTGAATCTACTAATGGTCAAAGATTTTTAAAAATAATCAATCTTATCTAAAATATAATTCAAATAAAAGAGTTCAAATGCCCAAATTTGAATGGACCATTAAGATAAAAACAAACCTAAAAGTGAGTATTTAATAAGTAAATGACTCAAATTGTCCCTAAAATTTTATGATCTCTAATATTACTGTGATCCCTGTTACATATGGTGACGTGAGTGGTTATACCAAACGTAGTTTGTCGAAAATACAATAAGTAAGAGTGTAATTTATTCAATAAGTTATTACATATTAATAATTAAATAAATAATATGCCTATAGAATGAATTAAAACTGATTCGATAATTTGTAGTTATAAAATCGTAAATTTATTTATGTAAATAATATATTAAAAAAGATAAAAAAAAATACTACCTCAATACTTATGTTACCATCATTCTGGCTGAATTAGAATTCATCTTTTTATTTTATGGTTTTAGAGCAGAAAAAAGACCAAACCTTGAAAAGAGGAAGAGGGTTTGTTCCGATTCTAGTTCTAGTTGCTGTAACAAGCTTCAATTGCAGTTTTAGAACGTGGGAATTCATCTTTTTATTTTAATTTTTATTTGTATTTCAAATATTAAAAATATAACTTTTAATAATAATCTGTTTATTAATCTCTGAAACACTGATTTTAATAAAAAAAAGTTATATTTTATGTGGAAAGGGTAGGAGCATCCTTCTTTATCGTTACTTGTGAGATTCCAGTTCAGGAGCTAAAGTTTGGACTTAAAAGAGTGTGTAGCCTAATTTTTGGGTTTAATTTTGTTCCAACTTGGGGTGTGTCTTCTGGGTACTAAGAGAGAGGCAGAACATAGCCACGCGTGGAGCACATACCAAAAATACCCTTTTTGGAATTTCATCTTAAGGCAGCTTTGAAGTTGAAAAGGTGTGATATAAAATTATAATCCTTGCATGCGCAAAGAGATTGTATTCATACTTTATACTTTTACATATATTGGTTCTTAATATAATGTGTGTATGGTTTTTGACCCTTGGAGAGTGTAGAGACTGCGGTGGGTTCTTCTTTTAAGATATGGTTGCCAAGGAATTTTTCAAAACACCTTTTAATTTGGCACTACTTGAAACAAAGAATATGAATAAGAAATAATACAGTTATGTAGCAGAAAGCAATGTTTTGTTAGGCTCTTCTTTTTACGTCCTTAGTTTTCTTCCTCTTCATACTGCACATGCTATTACTATTCACATAAATAGAAGCAAGTGGCATGGTTAGGTTGTGCAATTTGAACCAACATTTTAATAAATCTCTGTTTGAAAATATTAGTAGCTTCAAAATTTTATATTAAGAGTGAAGTTATAAGGAAATTATTTACATTAGAAAGTAATTGTCAGAAGGGGTATCGTTTAGTGTGTGTATATTAAAAATGTTAAATATAATTAGTTTATTATAATAAATAATTGCATTCAATTGAACTAAAAAAATTAGACTTGCTTTACTTTCATCAAATAGCACGTATCTTTTGTTTCCTAAAGCAACTATTACTTTGAAATATTTAATGAGCGGCGATAACTTGGTGTATACTCAAACTTTCAATATGCATTTTAGAGCGTCGATAAAGGCACCCAATCAACTTTTTATCACCAAATTAAGTTTTAATCAATCTAAGGTTCAATACAATCATGATTTGATGATGGACACAGAAACGAACAACAGCTAGTAATGGATCTCGATTTCAAGCCTAGAAAAGTAAGATATATTGGAGATACAGGGGGTGAACAAGAGTAAAGTATCAGGTATTTTAAATGCCATTAAGTAACTTGAGAAATTTCAAATGCACTGGCATAAATAAATTCGGTGCCATGAAAACTACTGTTCTCTTTTCCATTGCGAATTCCTTACTCCGCTTCGGAGAGGGAATTCGTGGTGTAACTGACTGAATGTTACTGATTGATTACATGTAACGTGACCATGCTACCCATTATGTGGGCAATCTTCTGAGATAATGACACCAAACTATCAAAATTGCATATTACATTCTCGATGACACCCAAATCTCGCGGGCTAAATCGATTATCAATTTCTAGTTTTCTTCTTGCCTCTTTTCTTTGCACTAGTTTCTGGCCCTTCAGCCTCCTCAGCTTTCTGCTCATCTTCTAAGAGAGCCAACTGCAGTGTCCAAAGAAAATAACTTGAAACTCAGTTCAAAGAAAAATGGCATTTTTTTAGGGGCAAATTTCAAGAAATACTCTACAAATGAGGGTAGGTGCGTGTGTAACAAAAGATTACCTCATCAAGAATAGGTTTGAGCTCCCTGTACCGTGCTTCGGCAAGATCAAAACCATCCTTGCGGAGTTCCTATGACCGAGCAGAATTTTACCACAAAGACATGAGGCATTCATCAGTATGTAACTATATGAACACATGCATTTGTTTGTATATATGAAAAAAAGAAAAGGGGTAGCGGAAGGAGCTTAAATTAGAGCTAGATGAATATCAAAATAATTATACTCCCGTTCATTTCAAACTGGCAAAAGACAATTTTAGGGTATCTCGTTCAATAAGTAAAAATGAAGCAGTGCAAATTTCAAACATAATTTACACTGCAGTTTCATGGTACAAAAAAAAGTGAAACAGTTGGAAGTTGGGTACAACTCATTTACATTTCGTCTCACAAAATCTGGCCACATAATGAATTGACCAAATTATGAAATACGTTCCAAATTAAAAGTATTATTAAAATTCTTATCATGCAAAATCTGTTACAATAATGCAAACCAAGAAAGTAAAACCACCAAAAATCAAAAAGTAATAGAATGGATTTTGTCCAGCATGCACAAATGGATTGCTGGTACTAAGTGCAAATGAATGAGCTAAACAAATGCCTGGAAACTCTAGGCAAATCCTCGTGTCCAAAATAATGTTCTTTTCCAACGAAATTGTACCAATCAACTAGCATCATTTTGTGGGTTTTACATCCAAGTTTTTTTATACATGTATTTTACTGTCATTTATCAATTTTTGCACATTTTACCAACCCTTTAAATGTCTAATGGTGCGCAATTGTGTTATGGGAAAAAAGGCTTTTAAAAAAGTGAAATCGCTTCATTTTGCAAAAATTAGTAACAAAATGATGTTATGCTTTTTTTAACCTTTTTTCTGACACATCACCACATAATTGTACAATTAAGGATTGATAAGATGTGTAAAAAATGAAAAGTATGACAGTAAACAGACGCATATTGCCACATAATCATGTGAACAAATGCATGAACATCCAAAATAAGAAGAAAAAAAAGAAAAATTAAATCAAATACTATTGGTAAGCAGATCAGACCAAAATTTATGGTTTTTGAACAAGGAGTTGGATAGTTGAGTTAAACAGAAAAACCAGCAGGAGTTTCTTTTATTCCTCCTGAACTACTGATATCCAGACATAAGATAGTTAGAAACAAAATAAATATGGGAAAGGGAGAACAAGTTGTTCGGACAGAAGAGAAGGGAAGAGTGAGATCGGCTAGATAAATAGGGGGAGTAAGAGCGGAATATTCCTTTAGAGAATTGGAAAGTTCGTATTAAAGGGGAAATTCAAAGAAGAAATCTTTCCTTATTTTCATGCACTCAATAAAATTGTTCATTTCCTTTGCTTGTTTATATCAATTTGTAATGTCTAGCACAACAAAAATCAAATTACTAAAGATCAAATAATCTACAAGTGAAGTTATAAGAGAATAATATAACTAAAGAAAGAAAAGAGAAAACCTACTTTTCCAGTGTGTTGAGTATGTTCATGGGCTGCCATTTGCCAATACATATTTGTACGCTTGTAGAAATCCCTCAAGGATTCTCCTGGCTGTAACATAAAGAAATCAATTGAGAAAGATGAGGGGTGAAGAAAAATACTAATTGAAAGGCCAGTGATGATTTCAAAGGCACAAACAAAACCACATATATAATACAATCAAAGCCCAGTGTGTTGAGTATACACTTGTTTCAAGGTGTAGTCAACAGTCTCAAAGGTATTTAAAAACTAACAATACATTACCATTGGTGTTCTCTGTGAATCAGACAAGCCAAGACTGGCTCTAATCTGCTCTATCCGTGACCTCCTTTCTTTCCTCCGGAGATTCTTTCCCACACCTTTGATTAGAGCAACAGCATCTCCCACCTGAACTGATGCATTATGAGCCTGGTAGTGATCAAAAGGTGAAGCCAAATTAATGATGTAGGAAACCTTATTTTGGAGAAAAATAAACTCTGGTCATGAAAACTTTATTTCATGTGTTTGAATATATCTGAGGGAATAGCAATTTCATGTTTTAAGGAAAGTACCTTAGAAATGCTTAATGTCTATAACGAATTACAATTTTGGCAAGAGCAAATATGATTTCACAAGTTACTGGTTCAACAAGTTTATTTTTTGTCCATCAAAATATTATTCACTGTAAGCTGTTAAAGATACGGTACCATGCAGCAAAAAACAAAGTATCTAAGAGAGAACCCATTTTGTTACCATTACAAATCTTAACAAGAAAAGTGGGAGTAAATGCTTCAAAATATCCAGAAAAAGAGAGAAAAATCAACAACTCACTAACGAATTGAAATAATGAAAGCAAAGTATAATAGAGGCACAATTCCAAAACAATAGTATATTATGTTGTTTTCTCCCCTTTTTTCTGTTGGTGTTAGATTTAATAAATTATTTCACCTCCTGTACACAGATGTCCCATTTAATAGAAAACCTAAAATATTTTTTTAATTTATAAAATTATTACAGCTATCTCAAAATGCTATCACACTTATTATATATTCATTAACAAATGATGTTGGCTCGTGGATGTTGTGTGGTCAAATGCCAGTTTTATCCTTCTTTATTAGATTTCAACCTTAAATATTGAGAAAAGGGGAAGAACCCTTCATTTGGTGAAGTTGCACGGAAGATTCAATTTGGTGCCGGCCATTTGAACCTTAATTTTAGCCCTTAATTTCAGCTTAAACCAAATAAATTAGTGTCCCCCTTTTTATGTAATCTAAACATAATGCAACAGGACCTAACACTGTTTTGGGGCTGATTGTACCCTTGTTTATTTTTCTAAAAACAAGGGTTTTGACTAGGTTTTCAGTATGTGACATGACAATAAAAATAGGAGAGGGAATAATTCATTCATTTTTTTTCTTGCTTGAATTACACAGTTAGAATGTGCACCTCTTCCTCCTCCTCTTCCTCATCATCATCCTCATCAGTTGAACTATCCCCATCGGATTCATCCTCATCACCATCTTCATCTTCTTCATCATCTTCTGAAGCTTCCACCCATTCAGATTCTGAAGCCTGGGTTGAAGAAACTCCAAGTCCGATTATGGCAAATAAAGCAAATATGCGTGTATTTTAATCAGGAAATTAGAATCACAATAAATACTTAGATTAAATAAGCTGAATAAAAAAAACTATATTAACAGCATCAACAATTCAGCACAACTCATATTCAGAGACCTTTTGTACATTGAAATCAGAAGATAAGTCACCCAGTTCACCACATTATAATTTGAAATTAAACCCTGATATATATATTCCCAAATTATTTTAGGAGAAAAACCAGAAAGGCATTTCTTCCTTCAGTGGTTAAATCTCATTTTAAGATATTGAGACAGTAAAAATAAAAATTAAGATCATAAGATATTACTTTGTAAAAAATCATTATAATCTGATAGATCTAATCAGTAGCACATATTTAGTTGTGACTTTTCTAATAATACTTAGTGTTGTGAGTAATGAGGTGTCCTGGACCTTTGGAACTGGGTAAGGTACAAACATTCACCAATTTTGCAGTAGCAGACTTGTATCAGTCAACAACTCAGATTATTTTTTGCTTAACCATTTATTAACAGAGAAAAAGACAGACAGAGCTCCTAAAATAGAACAATTTGATATTTAGTCGTAAGAACAGAAAATGTATAATTATGAAAGAGACTTGGGTGCATTTGGTTTCCTACAGGTATAATATAATATAAATTATAATTACTTTGAATCTATGGTATATAGCATGCTATAGCGGCCCCTGACCACTATTTGCACTGCCATAGTGTTGCACTTTGCTGTAGCAGTGTCAGTGGCCATAATAACGAGATTCACCGTGTCACTGCACCACTACACTGAGGGTGTCCAAAAATCCTGAGAATTAACTCCAATATTAATGTTACAGGGCCCTTTTATGAAAGGTAAATTTTAAAAAAAGGGTTTCAGCTAGAAGAAAACCCTTCCTAAGTTCATGACTATCATATCATGCCTCACTTGTCTCCTCTCCAACCCTGCGACCACCCTATGACCCTTGTAGAAAGAAACCATTGTGCGACCCTCTCTCCAGCAACCTGTCTAGCAGTATTTTTACTTTTTTTTTTTTTCTCTTCCTTTAGTTTTTTCTTTCTTGTAATACTGTTCTCATATTATCAATAATCTCAGTTTTATTGTAAAACCATTTTCTATCTTTTTGTCTCCAATGAGACTTTTTTCTATTTTCATCTCTTTGCTCCATCTGTCAATGTTCTCTGTTAATTGTCACTGTGGTCTAAGTCTCCGATGTCTTTAAGTCCTCTATCTCCCAAAGATCCAAACTCAATTCCTTTAGTCTCTATCTCTTTAGTTAGACATGGTATGCTTCCTTACTATTTACTCCATTGTTTGGTTAAGAGCTAAGACCTATAATTTTTTTTTAGAAGTTCTGAACATGTCAAATATCTTTGAACTTTTTTTAGTATTTATATGCATTTAGTATGAATTATATAAACTGTATAACATATTTGAAAATAGAGGTATCTTAAATTCACAACTATGGTATAGAACATATGCATGTATTGGTAAAAAGGTAGTTAAGAAAAAATAACAGACCGGTATAATGCACTTCCATTCATCAAGTTTGCTAAGGTTCAAAGAATACAAATCGTCAAGAGTGATTTCTTTATCTTTAATCTCCATCATTCCACCATATACATATAATGTGTCTCTTCCAACGGCCATGCAAGCATTAATACGTCCACATGGCTTCACTGCCTAGAAAATTTGGAGGAAAAATCTCATTAATAAATAACTGGGTAAAAAATGGAAGTAGTCATAAGATTGTTCGTCCAAAATGATAACCTCAGGCAAAGAACTTTGAAGGTCTAATTGAGCACCAGATTCCTTGGGCTTTCCATCAGAGTTCGTAATTTTTTCACCATCAACAATAGACATGTTTGAAGCTATATTTTTGGATATATCATCAATGTTGCTTTCTTCATCCTCTGACTCCACAGTTTCTTCTCTTGCTGTACATGCTGGATTTATCTTCTTGTTGACATCATCAGGACAATTTTGTTCAATTTTTTTTAACTGCAAAACCCATTTAATTAAGAAACAAAGTAACATGCAGAACAGTCCACAGAATGAGTTAGAAAATGTGGAGCAATTGTCTTGAGATCAGATGTATATATGCATGACATCCAATCAATCTACCTTATCTTTTGTGGACTTTTCCTTTCTTAACTCCAGAGGATACCTATCACCCAAACAAGATTAAATAATATAATTAGGAAACATTAGATACGACGGCAGTAGCACACTTATGAGTAAAATGCAAAATTACAATGACTTAGACTCAAGACCCAACGAAAGAATTCAGTTCAGAAATGGCAACTTTAGAATATAACATATTAGGTACCAACAGAATGTGGGACTCACCAGCGATTGGTGTCTAACTGAAACCCGTAAAGTTCATTCAAAAACAAGCTCATCATTACATCACCTGCACAGTGTTGACGCAATTATGATACTGACCTTAAAGCAAGCATAAACAACAAAATATACCTCCTCTAAACGGAATTTGAGCAGACTGTCTGATCTAATGAATTGTTTACAAACATTATGCCAAAGAGGATTACTTCCTAATCACTTGCTTTAAAAATATAAGCTGTCAGAAATTGCAAAAATAATATCCATAAAACAAAAAGATAACCTTCAACTTCTATATCCACAACGCCACCAAATAGCAGAGCCCTCCTCTTATGAACAGACATTGAAAACCCAGCACGTGGTCCAGGAGGCATTCCACTTTTCTTCACCTGAAAAGAAGGGAGAAAAGATGAAAACAAAATTAGTTATATAAAAAGATAATAAAATGATTTGTCCTAAGTGTCGAGGGTGTGTGAGTCTATGGAGGGAAGAGAGGGAGATGCAAATATGAGAGACAAATATTACATAGTCAAATTGAAGCATAAACAAAGAAGTTTGTGCTTCTATTGAATGCTGACTAAAGTAATTTTAGTTAGTGGGCATGGGAAAGTAAGATACACAAAAAGCTCAAACTTGCCTAAGAAAAGGAATATACAAATTTACTCGATATTAAACTTAACCCCAAAGCACTACCTTGTTCCATTCCCAAGTCTTAGGATCGAGTGACCACATATCTGAATGAACAATTCCTTTCTCAGAGTTGCTCTTATCAGATGAAACTTCTTTTGAATAGCCACCATACAAAAATATCTGCAACGTGAAAAGAACTCTGTAAAGAAGAAAACAGTCTAAACTTCAAAACTACTAGGTAGAAGAGCCACACAAATCAATCACAATTATGAAACAGCAGATCAGGGAAAACTTTACTATAGTGAAGAGCATAATGATAGATATTAGTTAGTTAAACATTATATAGTTAGATAGCCGGTTAAAGAAACAAGGGAAGTTGCCTATAAATGAGTGAAGGTGGAGAGAGAGAGAGATCTCTTGCCAAAATTAAGAGAATTAGAGCCTTTGGGCTTTGGGAAGTGCAGGCCCTTTAAGATCTTCAGACTAGGGACTTCTGGTGAACATAGAGTTGCATATAAGGAGCTGATCTAGGTCTCTCAAATCAAAATATATGGAGCAGTGTATTGTTTTCTAGGGAGATTTTCCCTATTTTCACACAATGAAATTCAATCTAGCCTTTTTGATACCAGTTCTAACAAATACAATACAAGTACTTAAAAACGAAAATTATTAGCTTCATGTAAGAGAGATCAGTATTTTACTCACATCATCTTGGTAAACAAACAATTGAAAACCACTACGTGCAGTTGGCCACATTGCTCCAGGTTTAGGCTTTATTTCTTGCCACTAAAGCACAAAATCACATTGTCATTAATCGAAATTCCTGAACAAGAAAACATAAAATGAAACAGCCTGATGTTTTGGTGCTGAACTTGAACAGTAAACAGCATTTTAACAGGATAAGCCAGGTATTTAGACATATTTACCTTGAACTGATCAAGGTCAAATACAAATAGATCATTGTAGTACCTGCATAATTAATTAAAACGTCTTAAAACCTAGCAAAGAAATGTTTACTTACCTTTTAAACATATCCTCTAACAGAATCTCTAACAAAAATGATGACTTACACCTTCCTTGTTTCTACTTGCTTCATGTGTACATGGGGGTTACAAGTTGAATTACCATCTTGAACCTTATTAATGTCATGCTTGTTACATTAACTTATGTTGTAAGTATAGAAATAAGGAGCAAATATTGTATAATGAAGAATATTTAGATTATATGTATTATTAGAAACATTTTTATTTATTTCAATATCATATCTTTATTATTAGATGACACCAAATCTCCTCTATTTATTGTTTTGATTCCTTCTTCTCAGTACAAATAAAACATTTGTATAGTCTCATACATAAGTGCACGCTTTCAGCTCCAGGTCTCTCTCTTTCGTATAGTTTAACAACTTTAAAGATCAATCACCACTGACCAAACATAACCACATGAGTCTCAAGTGGTATCAAAACAAAAGAAAACTCACATGAGTCTCAAGTGTTGTACATCAACAGTCATACACATGCAAGCAAACGTGAAAAGTAATTCCTTTCCCTTAAAACAAAAATTATGTAACAAAGAGATTCATGTTGCCATGTTATATACATTTTCAAGCAGAGAAAACATATGAAGAAATCATATAACTTGAGTTCATTAGAAGCTCAAATTTGGCTTCTTCCCTGCTTCAATTACCTGTAGACTTAATTAGATTTATGTTGAATCACGAATAATATATTAGAACTCACTTTTCAAAACCAAAGCACTTTAATTCAACTATTAGCTACAACAAGCCTTTCGTCTGCTGCCAAGTTCTTTATTTTTTCAATGAGAAAGGAAATCACATACATATAATTAACACAAATCCGTACAATAAGAAAAGTAAGAAGCATTAACAACCTCACTTCTCGGAGAGTGTCATAGAAGCCACCAAAAAGAATAATCTTGTGCTTGTACAATATCTGAAAATTAACCAAAATAATTTGACACAAGGCATTACAATAAACAAATACATGATGAAACTGGATTAATATGAATGCCACATGATATTGGAGGAGGGGGGGCACGTGTGATTAACTACTAAAATAAAGATTCATAACTCTGATATCACAAACAGGTTCCTAAACGTAGCAACAACAAGAAAATTCCACACAAGCACAAATAAGTTGGACTGGACATGTCATGCATTTCTCTGTAAAAAACTAAGAAAGTTCAAAATGAAAAAGGAGGAAGGGAGAAATGCCAAGGTTTCTCTGTAATAATCATTCAATACGTATTTTGTCATCATTAGATGGGGTCAGTCTAACAAGAATTGTGATATGCTAGTAATCCAACCTTGCAGCTGTTTAAAGAGCAAACAGCACAAAAGAAACTTCTGTATTCCCAATAGCAGAATCTTGCACTATTTATTGGGTTATTGCTACTTCAACAAGGATGTAATCAAATCAGCTTAAGCAACAAGTTAAAAAATTGCTCGTGGATTAATTTCTGACATGGCTGTATACTCTAAAAATGGGAATACTATACTACTACATTAACCAAATCAAGCAGTAATGCGAATCATTTAATTTTGATGTTCTAACAGAAGTGAAAACGTGTTATATTCACATAAGTTGTAATTCTCTTTTCACATTTGCAATGCAATCCAGACAATAGTACGAAATTATTCAAGTTGAGCAGAATATCATGCATTGTCAGAAACAAACATATCAAAAACCTGTTTGACTAAGGATTCAATAATCTGATACCCTTACAAGTAAATCAATGAGTGCACTATTTCAAGAAAACCAGAACATACCATTCGATGTCCTGAACGAGGACTAGGGGACCCTTTCAAATTAAGCTGCTCCCACTGATTTGTTTTCAGGTCCAACATCCAAAAATCCTAAACAAATCAAAATCCAAAAACAACATCACCAAATAGTCAAATCCAATACACAGAAACCACATTCTCGTCACATAACAGAAGCAATGTAATGCAAGCTTAACCTTGTAATGATGAAACCGCTCTTGGTTTGGAGACGTAAACTCACCACCTAAAGCACAAACAAAAATGAAAAATCCATAACCACACAAATTTTCTGTGTGCAGCCAGCATAGACAGGTGAATTCAATGACTAAGAACAACAAAATCTTAGATTTTGTTTGGACCATAGGTACTTCTAGGAAAAGAAAACCAAATAATTTTTTCATAAGCTAAAACTAACTTATGGACAAAACTATCTAAAGCTAAAACTAGCTTCTCTAAAAGATCATCTTTTAATTTTAACTTGTGAGAAAAGTTATTTTATTTTTCCTAATAATTTATACTTCTCAAAAAAAAAAATTATCCAATCAAACTCTAATTCCACTAAATTCATCGGCTAAGTGAATCACACGACACTATTCAACTAAATTAAAAACTAAAGTAAGGTGAATTACCAAAAATATAAATATAATTCTTCCACGCAACCGCTTGGTGAGCACTGCGCGGAGGAGGACTATTAGGACTCGAAACCAATTTCCATTCCAGCTTCTCCACGTCATACCGGAATAGATCGCCGTACACGAAGGTCTGCACGATTTCACATTACAGAAACAACTCACTAATAAATCATATCAATCAGTCAACAAATAAGCACAATTGCGTTTGAATTCAAACTCGTAACCTTGTTCCCGTTGTAGAATTCGCCGCCGTAGAGAATCAACTCGGTCTCTTTCAACGGATTAACGGTGAGCTACACAAGAAGGCGTCAAAACGGAAATCGCAACGGTGAGAGGTGAAAAAGTGAGAAGTGAGTTAGCGGCGTTACCGAGCAGTTGGAGCGAGGAGAAGGCGCGGGAACGTTGTCGTCGACCTGAACGTCCTTCTTCTTCGCTTCCTCTTTTTGAATGCTCAACTGCGCGATTCAAGAGACGCAAATATATACAATTTTGTTTGAGGAATTGGTTTGAGAATGGAAAAGTGAGGTGAACGGAAATAGAGAGAGTACCAAAATGGCGTCGATATCGTCCTCGGGAGAAAGCTTCTTGGTTTCCCTGCGAGCTTTCTTCTCTTCGGCTTTTGCGGTTTTTTTCTCGGTTTTCTCTTTGCCTTTGCCGGGTTTCTTCGTCTTCTTCCCCATCTTACTCAGAACACACACTGAAGTCTAAACCCCACGCCGCAACAATGTGTGCCCTTCCTTAGACCCTGTGTCGCAAATAGTAATTCGTATATTGCATATATGGTTTTAGATTAAGGCATTCAATTTTTGGTGTGATGTTCCTAATAGTTTCATTTCATTTCAACCATAGACAAATACATGGTATTTTTTTTTACAATAAGATGTTTTTAATAAAAAAAATTGTCATAAATCATACTATTTAGTTCGACGGAAAATTAATGTTTTATCTTTGAATATATTTTTCTTCACTTGTTTGGTGCTCTGTCTCTATCTTATTTATTCTTTTGAGCTTACAAGTAATTAATAAGTTTATTTTGGTTTATATTAGAGTGAATCTGTATACTTATATTTTTTTATATTTTGAAAAATAAATTAATTAATTTAATAGTTAAATAATTAAAATTATAGTAATGATTAAATACTAGTAAAATTGTTGAATAGAGGAAGAAAAAGTTCGGAAAAATTGTTGAAAGGAAAATGATAGGTTAACAATTTTGTATACAATTTGATGTGATGGATTTAAAAACTAAATATATATAATAAATGATAAATTTATAATTAAATGATATAAATAAATATTAAAATAATAATATTAAGAGTTGTAATATGATGGTATAAAAAGAAATTTGGATTGTATATGTATAATTAACCTTGTTAAAAATAGATTTTCTTGCAGTTCTGGTTGTAATTGTGTGGATTTATCGTGGTTGGTGGTGGGTATGAAGGTTTTAAGGATTATCTTTTGAAAAAAGTGAAAAAAGTTTGTCATTGGCTTGTACCATTTTCACAGTTTAAGTTGTTTGATGCTGCGTTGTTCTTTATATTGAGTTAATAGGTTATCTTGCTAGATTTAAGATAGTATTGAATTTTGATATGTTAACTTTTGAGTTTTTTTTTTGGTTGAATTTTGATTTATATTAGTTAATTTATCTTGGGTTTAGTTTGATATACACTTATTTTTTTAATTGGTTGAACTTAGTTTTGTGATGCGAGAGTATGATTTTGGTGTCACTATCACAGTGTTGTATTTCAGCTTGTTGCGTTCTTCTCTTAGTTGTATATTGAAATGGCCATCGTAGTATATGGTGTGTGATGGTGTGATTTTGCAATAGTTTTAGGCTCCTTGCTACATCATTTCTTTAGCCACCCCATAAACAATAAAATTTCTAAATTACCTTAGTAAAAAGTTAAAAACAGAAGACAATGTTTTATAGTTTGTTACTTAGTGAAAAAGGTGAGGTGGCGGTGGTAGGGAGATGTTGGGGGCAGTTCGTTCGTGGTAGAGTCATTCTCAAATGAGTTTTTAGGTTCCTTGCACGTGTGCCCTTAATATTTTATATTTTGACTTATCCGTCGGATTAACGGATTATATAATTATGTTCTGAATTATGTAATACGAAACTTAGTTTTAGATTTGGAATAACATTTCAAATTATTCAATCTGACATTTGTTTCATATTAGATAATCCAGAAAGTTAATCTGGATCCTTAACTAAGTTTCGAGTTATATAATCTGAAACACAAGTAACACTTAAATTAAAACTTTTAGTTTAGGAATTTGTACATATACTTCATCTGGAAATTAACCAAAATTCATGTTTTCAGAATGTGTAATTCGGTAGTAATATTTTAAATTATAAAAGGACTTATGAATTATCCAATCCGAAAGTCATTTTATAACTTAAAATATGACTTATGGATAACCTAATCTGGAAGTCATTTTTTAGTTAGCAAATGACTTATGAATTACCCAATTCATAAAGTATTTTTTAGTTATCAAAGAAGTTATGGATTACCCAATCCGAAAGTTATTTTTGAGTTATCAAATGAGTTATGGATTACCCAATCCAAAAGGGAAATTGAATGATGTTTAACATAAAGAAGAAGGAGTTGCGACGCATGAAGACCTAAACCTAATTTTTAAAAACCGAAAGTTTGGGCCAAAGGCCCATTTCAACCTTTACTTAATAAAATTTTAATTAAAATTTAAATGTTGAATGTGTTGTGTGGTATGCAACTGCATGTTGTTAAACCCTAATTAAAAGATCAAAACTCACTTAAAATTAGGCTTTTTGGACCTATTTTTGGCCCATTTAAAACATTATAACTATTTTCATCCACAACACATTTTTTTATCTATGCCACTACACATTATCTGATTATTTCTCCCTGCTACCACTGCTTGTTGTCGCCGACCACCGTCGCCAATGGTTGTCGCCAGTTGTCACCGTCCGCGACGGTTGAAGTGATTTGTTTTTCTTCTTTTTTTCACAGAACATCCCACGTAAGTGATTTAGGCTGGAAACATTGTCATCCATTGGATGAAACAAATTTAAATTCAACTGTTTGTAACTACTGTGGGAAAATTATGAAAGGGGGAGTTACTAGGGCTAAAGAACATTTGATGGCAAAGAAAGACAATATTGTTGCTTGCACCAAGACTCCAAAAAATGTGAGAGAAGAACTTTGGAAATTATTGAAAGAAAAAGTAGTCTCTTCTTTTGTTAATCTTGTATATGGTGCGACCTGTGATAATATTGAAAGTGAAGATGAAGTTGAAATTTCCACCGCTAGTAATGATAGGGGAAAAATATTGGTGGAAAAAAAAACCCAATGGATGTGTTTTTTAGAATTCCAATTGTTGCAATAGAGAGGAGAAAGAGAGAACAACTCGGGCAAACTAGTATTAAAGAAGCATGTAACAAGAACTTAAAGGCATCAGTTCATTAATATATTGCTCAATTTTGGTATCAAGCAGGCTTGTCATTCAATCTTGTAAGATTGAAGAGTTTTTAAGATATGATTGATGTTGTAGGTGCTTATAGACCTAATTCACTAGCTCCTACCTATCATGATATTAGAGTTCCACTCCTCAACAAGGAAGTTGAGTACGCCGAAAAGTTGTTGAAAGACCATAAATTGCAATGGAGCAGGCATGGTTGTTCTATGATGTCAAATGTATGTACTGATCGGAAGCAACAATGTTTGGCTAACTTTTTGTGAGCTCTTATGTAGGGAGAATGTTTGTCAAGTCGATTGATGGTTCTAAATTTGTGAAGACAGAAGTAAAGCTCTTTGAGATGCTTGATGCCCTTGTGGAGGAGATTGGAGAAGAAAATGTGGTTCAAGTTATCACAGATAATGGTAGTAATTATGTCTCTGCTGGTAAATTATTGGAAGCAAAAATACATAATCTTTATTGGACTCTTTGTGCTGCCCAATGTATAAATTTGATGCTTGAGGACATCCGAAAGATTCATTTGATAAAGAATATTATTCAAAGAGGAGTTAGTCTTGTTGGCTTCATCTATATCCATTATAGTTCCTTGAGTTTATTGAGACAATTTACAAATAAGAAGGAATTGGTAAGATATGTAGTTACAAGGTTTGCTACCTTTTATTTATCATTACAAAGGTTGTATCAAGAAAAGGGAAATTTGAGAAAAATGTTCACTTAAGATGAATGGAGTAAGAACAAGTTGCATAAGGAAGCTAATGGGAAAGAAGCTACAAAAATTGTTTTTATGCCTTCGTTTTGGAATCATGTTGTATTTTCTCTCAAAGTCATGGCTCCTCTTGTTCATGTACTTCATTTGGTTGATGGAGAGAGAAAAACAACTATGGGTTATATATATGAAGCAAGGAGAAAGCCAAAGAAACAGCAATGAAGTCATTCAATAACCATGAAAGTAAGTACAAGGATATATTTAGAATCATTGATAATAGATGAACATGTCAACTTCATCGCCCTTGCATGCAGCTGGTCACTTTTTGAATTCATAGTTCTATTATTATAATCCGAAAATGGAAAATGATTTGGAAGTTACAAATGATTGTATGCTTACATCAAGAGGTTGGTGTCAAGTAAAGATGTGCAACAACAAAATTTAACTGGGTTGTCTCTTTATAAGAGTGGAGGTGGATTCTTTGATGATGACTTTGCCAAAGAATCAAGGAAGACCACAACCCCAGGTGAGACAGTTAAACGCTTTCTAAATTGCGTTAACATATAAATTATATCATACATTCTAAGTTACTTTTTTTTACTTTTATAGCTCAATGACGGAAGAATTATGGACACGCAACTCCCAACTTACAAAAGCTAGTAATCAAGATTTTAAGTTTGACATGTAGTTCATCGGGATATTAGCGCAATTGGAGTGTATTTGAGCAAGTAAGTAATAATTATTTTTCATGACAAGACTCATTTCATTATTATCTTGTAGGATGTAGAAATAAATTAATTCACATTATACTTGCAGATTCATTCCAAAAAAATGAATAGACTAGAGCACAAAATGTTGCATGATTTGGTTTACGTAAAATATAACCAACAACTTGCTCAAAGATACAATATTAGGGATGAAATAGACCTTATTGTACTCAATGACATTGATGAGTGCAATGGGTGGTTAGTGGGACAAGGAGATGATGATAATGATAATGATATTGAAGAGGGGGGGAAATGAGTTGGTTTTTTATGATGATGCCACTCGTAATTGGGCAAATGTTTATGAAACTTCAAGTGTTGGAGAACCAATAATTTACACAAGAAGACAAACAACCAGTAAAATAAAGTTACCATCAAGTGGTGATAGTATTGTCATTGACTCTTCCTATGCTTTTAAGAAAGGTCCAACTGCAACCTTATCCCCAACAAGGAAGGGGAAAAACAACATTAAAATTGGGGTTGGAAATGAATTGCATGATAGTTGATTTTGAGTTTGAAAAATTACTTAACTTTGACAAGTTTCTCTGAAGAGGAAGAGGAGGAGGGATAAGCCAAGACAATTATGTTGGAATCGAAGAAGAGTCAGATAGTTAGAAACATAAGACAATTTCTTTTGTGTTTTGTTGTTATTTTATGTTTTGAACTTTAAATTTGTGATGTTTTGATTTAATGTTATTGTTATTTAAATCTTTAGACATAATATAATCTTTAGTTATGATTGTCTCTTTCATTATTTTTGTATTTTTTATTTTTGTATTTTTTTAAGTTATTTATATGTATATATTATATTTCATTCAATCACCCATAATCCATTATGTTTTTCATTATAACTCTATAAAAGATTTTTAGG
Source organism: Phaseolus vulgaris (assembly GCF_051622355.1). Taxonomy (NCBI): domain Eukaryota; kingdom Viridiplantae; phylum Streptophyta; class Magnoliopsida; order Fabales; family Fabaceae; genus Phaseolus; species Phaseolus vulgaris. Next base: position 27,284,360 of record NC_143506.1, on the reverse strand, counting down.
ATCTCCAATATGATTTGTTATCTTGATATCGATAACACTGAAGAAGACCTTGTATAGCAATGTGAAAAAAAAAAAAAAAAAAAAACTTACCAATATGGGACAAAAGACGAGTAAACAATAAAACTGTTGCTCCATATGATGAACAGGTGATTGGTCTAACTTTATTGCTCATCGATCTCAATCTCCTTTACTTCCAAAAATTACTAGCTCGAGTACCAATTATATACCTCTCGATTTTCATCCATCCTCTGCAAAATTCATGTATCAATTGTGTTTGGAGTTCGTTGTAATCTAGGTTTTGACAATTTGTTTATTCATTCGAATGTCAATCATAATTGATCTCATTTCATGAACTGTTATTAGTTATGAGATCAAGTGACTCTGTCAATGGAATGTATGGATGCCCATCATTAGTTTTTGAACCTGAATATCCATCCCCGCCTTAAAAGAAATATTTCCTCTTTATAAATAGGAATTAGGTACAAATAATCGTTAGATAACATCACTCCTATAATTTGTGTTGCTTTAAAATATACACCCACGCTTTCAAGTGGCGGCTTTTGCTTCTTGATATGGAGGGCAATCCTTCCAAGAGTCAATAACCCCAAAAGCAAGGGCTATCAACTCATTTGACAAGAGGAAACCTTCTGGATCACTTAGCCTTATGTAAGCCACCCTCTTTTCTGTGTTAGTTTTATACAAAAAAGAATTGTTAAGGTCATCTACTATAATGGTTCTCCTATGCTCGTCCAAGCAAACCACAAGCCCACTCTCAACATAAGGCTTATAAGCCTCTAGCAAAGACAAAACAACAGAGCTGCCAAATGATTCTTGGAAACTCTTTAAGTCTAGGCCTTGTGCAGTTCTTAGGGACAGCATCACCACATCCATGGCGGTGTCCTTGCCATGAGTGTTACCATCACCACCAGAGATATCTACTAATCCATTTTCCAGATTCTGCACAAAATTGATGTAATCATTGACCTTCCTTGGTCTTGAAAACCTCAACCCACCAACAAAACTGGCAGAGCCAAGGCCAAAAGCATAGAAAGGCTCGTTCTTCCAGTAGACAAAGTTGTGTTTGCACTCGTACCCACTCTTGCAGTAGCTGCTGATTTCATAATGGTTGTAATTCGCATCAGAAAGCATTCTTGAAGCCATCTTATAGAACTCAGCCGATTGTGCTTCAGAAGGCATCGGAAATTCCCCTGGTGAGTACCTAAAAACACTTCCAGATCACTATAATGCTTTATAAAAGGAAAATAAAAGCCATCAATGCCACTCAAGGTTTTAAAAGATAAGGTAAAGTGCATTTGTTCGTAATTTCTCACAATATCAAGGATCATGAAAAGCTGCTATTGCAACTGCAATTTAAAACCTTGTTGCCGCTAGTGCAACAGAAAAGAACCGTCACTTCCCACAAGTATATTAGTTCTTGGTTATCAGATTTGAGATAATGTGTGAATCGTGTTCATAGAAAAAAATAAAGTGGCACTTACAATCGTCCAAATTTTGTTCCTTGCTCAATTTGCAAGTCATAAACAGACACATGAGAAGGTTGCGACTCAATGGTGAGCCTTAAACTTTCCTCCCACATCTCACAGCTCTGATGAGGCAACGAAGCTATGAGATCAACACTCCAATTGTCAACCCCACACGACTTCACAACACCAATAGCCTCATGAACCTCTTGCACCCCATGTGCCCTGCCACACGCTCTCAACAGCTCCTCCTGAAACGCCTGCACTCCCAAAGACACTCTATTCACCCCCAACGCCATCATCCCCCTCATCTTCTCAGCATCAAAGGTGCCGGGGTCCATCTCCATCGATATTTCCGCGTCCTCACAAAGCCCAAACTTCACTCTCAGAGCCTCCAAAATGGATGAAACCATCGCAGGAGGCACCAGCGAGGGTGTCCCACCGCCAAAGTAGACAGTCTGGAGGGGCGTGGTGGAAGCGGGTTGATCCACTTTGGTGGCGGTGATTTCCCGGCAGAGCCAGTGGATGTAGTTGGAGACGCGAGGGTCGTGGTGGGTTTGGGTTGAGGCGGAGCCGAGAGCTACGATGGGGAAGTCGCAATAGTGGCAGCGTTTCCGGCAGAAAGGGAGGTGGATGTAGGCGGAGGAAGCGGGTGGTAGGGTGGGGAGGTTGAGAGAGGCATTGTGTCGAACAGGTGGCGTGGTGTTAGTGAAGAAGGTTTTGGCGAATAGGTGGGAGGGAAGTTTTTGAGATTTGGGTTTAGGGTTTAGCACCCAGAAAAGGGGAGTGAAGGATGATTTGAGCATTGGGGGAGTGAGCATGAAACTGTTGAAAATGGACCAAAGAGATGAAGGGATAAACTACACCTTTTTTTTGGCTTCCAACAATTGCAGAAGAGGATATTGCTACTGTGACAAAATATAATAAAAATACTTGTGATCTACTTTGTCCTCTAATATTTCACCATCAAATATTAGTTTTTTTAATATGACAATTGTATCTTAACATCAACTTCATTCATTTAACATTAAAAAAACAATCATTCTACAACTATTTTTCAAAATAAAAACATTACATTATAATAAAATAATAGTTTATTTAAGTATTAAGTGAAAGGAATTGGAAGTAAGATATTATTGTCCTTATTTTAATCTTCTCTTTCAAAAAAAATTTTCTAGTCTATTGACTAGACTAGTGGAATGTTACATAGGTGTAATATAACTTTGCCTTGGTGTGCTATGTAAAAAGTGAATCTTAAAAGTTAAAAGAATCAATTTGCTTGAGTAGTATACTATATTAATAATAGAATTATTTTGATTTTGTAAAGAAAAATATGGAATTTTGAAAACAAAACAAAACCTAATATATTTATAACCTACCAAAAAATAGGAGGGTGAATTAATTTAAAAGTTTTTCATTTTTATTCTCTTTTTTATATTTTATTTATTATGCTTGTAATGCACTAAATAACTAGTATATGATGTTATGGTAAGTTAAGATCATTCTTAAAGTATTGTGAGTATGGTTTTTACTTAAAATAATTGTATATTTGAGATATCTAAGTGGGGTTTCTTATTAATATAAATATCTTCTTAGTTATTTTCATTTTATTTTATAGAAATCCATTTTAAATAACTTCCTAATTATTTGGATTTTATTTTATAGAAATTCATTTCGCATATTGATAAGTGGGTTTTTGGAAACGGAGAAATACTTTTACTTTCTCATTAAATCGTTGAAACATATCTTATATGTGGAATTGTATTTGATAAATCATCTCAAAATTCTATTGTTATTATACGAAAAATCAACATGCTAATAATTGGAACTCTCCTATGTCAAATTGAATATTAATATAAAGTCATTGAATATTAATATAAAGTCTGACTAAGTCATGATGCAAGAAGAATAAGAGGGATTAGTAGAAACTCAAGGTTGTTGATTTTTAGCTTTTATAAATTTTGTAGACCTACGAGTGTCTTTCTTATAGAATTGAAAGATCTTAAAATAAATTTTGGTCATATTTAGTGAGTTACTATAGAATTGTGAGAGAAATTACTTTCAAACTGATATTAATGTTTTGCGAGTTTCAAATGCCTAACCTGATTTACACCTTAAGAAACCAAATATTCAAGATATTCATGATTATCAAACTCTAATGTCAACTCGTAAAACTCAAATAAGTTTACGAGTTTACTCATCGGCTACGAGTTGACTCGGTTGCAAACTTATTTTTTGTGGACTCAAAGCATACTCAATTCACTCAAGGATGAGTCATAAGTTTGAGTTCTAGCGAACAAGTCATGTCATTTGGCACAAAAGCAACACATTTTGCAATGCAACATTTCAAAAAAAAGTAAGCGTTTGGCTATCATCATGTCTAGTTCATGCTTAAAAAGTAATTTAGAACTAAAAATGTTGCAAGAAATATTACAAGTGTTGGGTGGAAACATGGAGTAGATCTTTTGGGCAATGGAATTTTTTTTAAATATAATTATTACTCAAAGACATTCAATCGAAGAATTTTCATAAACATATTGTTGATTATAAATATTATTATTGTCCTTGTACTTTGGTGTTAGAAGAAGTTAAAATAATGATGAAAGTTGTGAAAAAAAAGGCTAAGAAAGCATCAATGAAGAAAATAAGGGTGAATAACATTGAAGAGTTTAATAATGAATAGAGTGAGGGGTGGATAAAGATACCATTCAAAGTAATAGTAGGATGTTTAAAAATAAAGAAAATGAAAAACCTCAATGATTGGAGTTCAGGCTACTTTAAATAAATTGTACAAAAAAATGGATAAAGAAAAAGTTCATGCTAGAAGTTACCAAATTTTTCTAAGCAAGTGTCATTTGATTCAGTGCTATTAGAAATATGATTTTTTCACAAAAATGTGAGATGACTGAAAGATATGATGTTGACTACAAACATTCATCGTATCATGATGTTTAGAGAGAAACTTTTGAAACATGTAGTACAAAAAATGATTTAGTTCAAAGTATAGAGATGGTTGAATAAATTATGTATGGTGGGTAGACAAACAAAAAATACATTCAATTTTTAAGTTTTTAGTGAAAGCCCTAAATGGACTTTGTTTCTTTATTCATTAGATACCTTAAATGTCTAAAAAATCACAAATAAAGTGCTAAAAATGTTGGATGGTGTGGTCAAATTTGTCAAAGAGGAAAATGTAATGTGGTTACTGATAATGTTACAATTTCAAGGTTGTTGAAAAATTATTTATATGTGAAAATTGAGAGCATCTATGTTGGATCTCGTGGATTGCCGATTAAAATGATCATTTAGATTTTGAAAAGCATTTTAAAGCCCATCAAGTTCCTATCAAGAAAAGAAGAAATAGCATCATCGCTACATTTATGGTATAACAATGTTAATTAGCAAGTTAACAAAGTTCACAAAAGAAAGGAACTTGATAAAGCTTGGTATGACTAGATTTGTCATGACTTATTTGACTCTAATCTATCTTCGTAAATTGAAAACATTATTCATGAACATGTTTAACCTTTAAGAGTGAAAAGCAAGTGAGTTTGAAACTTTATAAGACGAAATAAAAGTTGAGAATGTGGTATTAGATAGATATTTTTGGAAGAATGTAACCATATGTCTCAAAATTGTCTTAAATTATGGTGGTCTTTCACTTGGTAGATTCAGATACAAAACCCACAACGAGTTTCATATATGGGGAGATTCATTATACAAAAAGACAAGTTCTCGTTTAAATATAATAATTTATTTGTGTAATTATTTCTAATATGACGTAATTGATGAATTGGTTTGAAAAATTATTAATGAGAAGTGGAATAATTAGCATCAAAGGTGTCTACATGCATTTGTCTATTACATTAATTCTTACTTGCACTACGAACCTAATTTAAGAAACAAAGTGAAAATATTGCATAAAGAAACAATTTCAACTTATTGACTTCGAATATGCCATAAAACTTTTTCCTGTGAAAAATGTATATATTATAGGAAATGTATGCTTCCTAGATATTGGTGGGAGATTTTTGAATTGGAACTCTAAAGTTGGATATGTTTGTTATTCTAGTTCCAAGTGTTAACTTATTTAGTTTTTCTGATTTAAGTTATTAGACTTTGTTTGTTTGGTCCAACTTTCATTTTCTGTTTCAGCTAGCTCTTAGTCTTTTATATATATATATACACCATACATTTTACTCTCTAATACACAAGTAAATAAGAATTTTTTTTGTATTTTCTTTTCTCTGTTTTTCTCTCTTTTATGCTTAAGTCATTGTCTCTTTTTCATTTGCAATTAGGGTTCATCAGAACCTCCCTTTCTCCATTGTGATTACGTGTGATTACGTGCGCTCCATTTGATGCACCACATCAGAAAATGAATATTTATCTTCATTGACTGTAACACCAAGCTTGACTTGCAGTTCTTTTAGGATGAGCATAATTAGAACTCATTTTGTAATTCAAATTTATTGAATTATGTTGTGACTTTTAATTTCCTCTACTTTGTTTATATAGTTATTAAATTTTTCATATTTAACCATAGGTTCATACAAGAAAAAATTATTTACATCTAAAAAGGATGAATAACTTGGTTTATGTGGTGTATAACTTAAAGTTGAAAAAAAAACTAAAAAATATGTTGTTTTTTGGTTTGATGATGAATTGATAACTAAAGATAGAAATAATCTTGAGGTTGAAGAATCTAAAGGTGGTGATAGTGAAAATATTGACTTAACTATGCCAAGTTCACTTGATCTTAACAATATAGTTTGTTATGCCAATATTGATGTGTTCTTCTAATATGAGGTAAACTTAATGACGATGAAGATTATGATGAAAATATTGGAGAGATGATGTCATTAGATAATTTTGGAAAAAAAAGTTGAAGATATTTGTTCTTTTTTAGTTATTTAATTGTTTTCATTTTAAGAACTCATATTTTGTAATTACATCAATTTATCTATTTAGTGTCAGTTTGAACTTATATACTAGTCATGTTGTACATGTATTATATTTATTTTTCATATGAAGTAAATTATTAAAAGTTCATAAGTTTAGAAGTCTATGAGTCAACAAAGACACTTGAATATGATAGTCATGAGTAACACCATTGTTGATAATTTTGTTGGTATAGGAGCTAGAAATGTTAGAAATAAATAAAAAAGTGCTGCTCTTTTATTAGGAAAATAATTCTCTTACAATTATAAGAGGACACGTACAATGACAAACTCACTAAGTTTAAATGTTCTCAAGATATAAAGCTAGGTAGAGAGTTATATACATAGAAAGAAGAAATTAGAGTTTACTTAAGATTGCATGCAAGTTTTGGTTCAGGTTCATTTTTATGTATGTCTTCTTCTTGTATAGTTAAGTGTCTTTAAATTAGTTATTGTCCTAAAAGATCTCCATTTGTACCAAATCCACAAGAATCATTATTAAAGATTTTCTCAACCCTTCAATTTAAATTTTATTATATCAAACGATGGAAGTGTGGTGTAGAGGGATCCAAGAGAAGAAATTCCCTAAATGGGAAGTGGTGAATAATCTACATTTCCTCGTAAATGATTCCTTTTGGGACTAATAGGAAGTGTCATCATCTTATCATGGGTGAAACCCTATTGCTCATAAGGTGGAACTACTTCGTTTCAACTCAAAAATGGTCTCCTTAAGGTTGGAAAGATTTGGGAGCAACATTGGCCTCGACCTGCTTGAAACTTGTGACCCAAGCTCCTACTTTAGACAAATTCAAATCTTAAAAAAGTGAGAGAATTTTGTGTTCTTGTTCGAATTGAGACTCTCTTAATGCAGTGCAAAGAAGAGGAAGCAAAAAATAAAAGGAAAGCAAACCAACATTAGCATAGCATTTATGTGATTGTTTAGTTTGGTGTAATGTAGTGAATTACAAAGGGAATGAGAAAAGGAAGAACAGGATTCACGTTTATTCAGTAGAAAAAATTCATTAAATTATTGTTACAAAAATCATTGAATTATTTAAGAAATCACAAAATTATTTTAAAATAAACCATTGAATTATTTTTTTTAAAGTTCGTTAAATTATTATTATTTTAAATCGTTGAATTATTTTATAAAAAAATGAGACTTTTAAAAATAATTAGATGAAATTGAAAAAACTAAAAAATAATTATAAGTTAATAAAATTTATTATTATGTAAAGTTTGTCTATTTTTCTTTCCTTTGTAAGTTGCCTTTTTCTTCAGTATTTAACACAATAACCAATTCTATGTGGTAGTGAACTCATTTCATGGTTAAGCTTATCTAATCAATAATATTATCAAAATAACAATTGAAATAGAAATTTCTAATATGACATAATTTGACATGGTTTGTAGACTATTTTACCTCTCTTAAACATGTATAAGAACTTCGATATTAAAGTTCTAATAAAAAAAAGATATGTACCGAAAAGATTTATCATTTAAATGAATCCTAATATGCTGATAAATTAATCCTTGGTGGCCAACTAATGACATTTGATTTTGAAGAGAAATTCAGAGAATGAAAAATAGAAAAAACAAGTTGAAAAAAACATTAAAGGAACAAAATTGAATATTTATTTATTTATGTAAATATACTTCTAAAAATTGGATGAAAAGAAAAGTTCAATAGATCCCCACTATTTTTAAAATTGTTTTTTCATACTCTCTTGTAACCAAACAAACAAAATCAACTCTATCGCTTCCCTTCCTCTCAACCAAACAGACCATAAGAAATTTCCAAGTCATTATTAAAACTTGTCCATTCACCCAGAAAGAGATTTGATGGTAAGTGGAGACATCTCTATAGTGACAAACTTGTACATTGTAGTGCATTTGATGATGCAACTTCAAAAGAAACGTATAAAAATTATATTGAATAAATCTCAAGAAAATCATTGGGGGGAGCGGGCGTTAGGGAACCTCTGCAAAAATGAATGTCTTGTGATTGGCATATAAAACATACAATTAACTTATGCTACAAATTACAAAAGAATTAACTAGTGTGTTATTTCAATAAATATTTCACCATGTAAGGTCCTTCAAGCTCATATCCCAGTTTCCTGTAATAATGGCGTGTGCCCACCCCTGAAATTACAGCAATTTTGGTTGATCTGTGTTCGCTGCAAGCAATACGCTCTGCCTCCTCCATTAAAAGTGTACCATAACCCTGTTAAAAATAATTTTGGTCCAAAGTAGGTCACGTAAAAGAATAAAAAAAGGACATGAAAAAGAACATGTTATTAGATATAAAAAGACAGTATGAATATCAGCATGCCTCAAAAGAATTTTATATGCGCAAACTTTGGAAGCTTCCAGATTCTAAAATTGTGTAGCAAATATAATCTGTTTACTGATTTGATCCAATGAAATCATTTGAAAAATTCTATTCATGTTGCATGTCCTCTCCATTTGTACAAGACAGTATTACCTGGTGTTGTAGCTTGTCAGTATCCCGTCCATGAACTGGTACGGCAGTTCCATAAACATGGAGTTCACGAACAATAGAACACTTCCCCATAAGCTCTGGACATGTAGTATTGCGGCCGCATTTTCGCAGTCTTAGCAAACCAACAAGGATATCCTGTTTGCAAGCACAGAGTTCACACAAGGTCATTGCTGTGTTTCGGCAACAGGTTGAGACCCCACTTGATTCACAATTAACGAAGGAAAAAAGGCACTAGCAATAAAGAAAAAGGAAGGGAATTCAAATTACTTGTCGTGTATCTTCATATGATAGAAATGTTTCCCAACCCTCATTTGCCATATAATCACGCCGAACTAGCTCCACCTCCTCTGGCCTAATTTGGTGGTGAATATCCTACAGAGATAGAAAATGTTGGTCGGTGCTCAAAAAAGGTATTATAAAGCAAATTGTGTCAGCAATAGTTGTACATAAAATTCCCAAACAAAACCAGTTCTACACAATAACCTGGATTCCAGCTTCCCTGGTCCGAACATCACGACATTTCAATCCCAGGTCCTCCATTCGAGCTAATGCTAGCTCCCTCAAATTCCCTTTCTCAACCCCGGAGGTAACCAAAGGCATGGGAATATCCCGCTGAACTCTATAAACACGTGTCCATGGGGGTACCAATGCAAGGATCCTAGCTATGATGTCCACAAGTTGCTCAGGTGGATAATTTCTATACCTACAATTTTGTTAATGATTTTTTTATTTTCTGTAGGACAGTTTAATTTTTTCAAAAAACTAAGAAAGTTTTGGAAACAAAGTCCAATAATAATAAATATTTGAAACATACCTGCCAGTTTTCCAGAGCTCATAAAGCCCTGTTCCACGAATTACAAGTGTAGGATATATTTTAAGCCCATCAGCTCTAAACAAGGGACTCTCAAAAAACTCCCGAAAACTTTCCATGTCCCTCTCAACACCAACATTTGGAAGATCTGGCATCATGTGAGCAACAACCTAAAGCAAAAGCCAAAAAAATTAAGCATAAACCAAATGACAAAAAGGAGAAAATTGGATAAAAACCATGAGACATGACTAACCTAGTCTGTATTGTAAAAGGAAATATAACTAGAGAAATGTCAAATATTTAGGAGTAATACATTGTACTGCCGAAGTTAGCTTATTATACTAATAAATCTATCCAAAGCTTATTCCAGTTATAGTCTATACAAATATAATGAGACGGTGAACATGCAAAAAAGTTCATTCAAAATACATGAGTAGGAATATGTATCAATAAATTCGTAACAAAAAATATTTAGGAGAATGATTGGCTGGACAAAGTTGTGCTTTCTACTAAATGTACAGATTTAAATGAGTAAGGAACCTTGAAACCAGCATCTTTAGCTAAGGAAAAACAATCGGCTACAGCAGCTACAGTGTGTCCTCTATTTGTGTCTCGAGCAACATCCTCATAGGTGCTTTGGACTCCAATCTCCAATCGTGTACAACCATAAGAAAGCATTTGGCGCAAGTGAGGCCCAAGACAATAATCTGGCCTCCTGATAAATTAAGAAGCACAAACTTGATAAGCTCATCATAGATGTGTTACAGCTCACTATTGACATGTTGATTTCTCAAAATGTTTCCACTAAATTAATTACAGATATGCTCCAACAAGAAATGCACATAACTAAACCGATCTAAGTGATAAATTTTCATATTATATAAAGTATACCATTTTAATCACTGGACAAAAAATTGTTGATCTACAAAGGATTATTATTTATATTAACCAAAAGAAAAGACACACAAACATTCATTTACAACTGCACATGACCAGCAGACCAAGCCTCAAAACTTTCACATTTAATGCAAATGTAATTACTTAAATGGCAACTTACGTTTCAATTGTCATGCCAATACACTTGGTTGCTCCATGCTCGGAGTAAGCTACTGCCTCTTCAACGTTGACAGATGTGTGGCCAGACAAAGCATCATGAAGATTTCTAATAAAGTAATCACGGTACTCAGCTGGAAGTGACATGAAGGTACCACCCATTAAGATAAACTCAACCTGAAAACAACAACCATAATTATGAGAGATTTAAACTATCTACACTAATTTCATGCACTTGGATTGGAATATTCAAGAGATACAAAAATGAGCTCCAAACCTTGTCTACACTATGACCCAAACGCTTAAGCTGATCTATTCTGCTCCTCGCCTGGACATATGGATTATACCTAAATCCAGTTCCACAAGTATATCACCATTAAAAATTAGCACAAGGCACAATGTATATCCTTAAAAGAATGTTTGTACACAAAATCAAACAAGTCTAGCCCCAACATTCTCACAAACAATGATGTTCAGGTCACTAAATGTCTACAAACCTACTAGCATAATCATCACTTCTTGTAATATAGTTTTTGGTCATCCTGGGTATATGCATCCCAGCCAAGAGCCAAAAACTAATCCCCAGAGGTACTGAGATCAATGTCGTCAAACTTGAAGATCCTAAGAGGATCGGAAAGGGGATGAAAAATCATAACTCAAAGATTGTAACTTGACTGGTAGGAGTTATAAGAGTATGAAAAATTGTATTCATAAAACGTGCATGATATCGATGATAAAAGTAACTCATAATAAGTCTTAAGTAGTACGAATCTATTTCCAACTAAAAGTAGGTCCTTTGTTCTCTATAGAATTTGAAGGAAAGATAGAGTGAGCAGAACACGCAAGAGCTAAGGGAGAGCAGAACAGCAAAAGCAAAGAGCAACCAAAACAGTAAAGCAACCAGAACAGAGATTGAGTGCAGGCAGCAACGACAACAATGGCCACGAGTTTTGCAACAATGGTGAAGCTAGCAGCAATGGGAGCTCGTGAGTGCTCTGATTACTGTGGCACTGGTAGCGCCAACGTCAAGAGCTGTGTGTCGTCATGTGATCCCTCAATTTGGCATGCACCATCATTAAACCCTAGCTTCTCAAGATGGGAAGGATCCACATGGCGCACGGTTCCTCGATGCCACAATTCCTTGATTCGGCGAGCAACATCGTGATCATGTAGCAATCTGCACCTCCCCTGATCCGACATCTGCATCAGCTTGTAGCCTGCTTAGTACTCTGGGATCGACCTAGTTTATCATATGAGATCCATTTTCATCCTATACAACGTATGTTTCCCGTAGAAGGAATCAAACTCCGAAAATACACTCGAAAGACAAGGTTATCAATCAACCATGTCACACCATGTTGGTACTAATTGTAATTAATATCTTAGCAAATAGTCAGGCTAATCTCTAATAACATGAAAACTATGTTAAATGCCCCTTAAGCTTGGCCAACATAGTTTCCACCACAAAATCCATATGTTTGACACCTAGATGTGTATTCTGTTAGTCAAAAGAATCTTCAGGTCACTTACTAATAATTTGAGGAACGAAATACACACTCACGAACTAGTTTAACTACAAAAACCACGTCTAATGTCTCCAAACGACCATTCTAATTTCAATCAGCTATTCTTCACGGTGAAAGACACATGCAACAACTAGTTTACCAATCAAAATGCACAATTAGCAATCTACGAACCTCGAGACTAATTCTAAAACTAATTCAAAAGTAAAAGAAAAAAACCACCACAACCCTACCTCGCACGAATCGCGCGCATGCTGGTTGGTTCATAACCGGTGTAGGACTGAGTACTGTATTCGAAATCGGAGTCGGGACCGCCGGGGCAGTAAACACAAATGTTCCCGGTGGTAGCGATGTGCGGGCAGCGATGCGGTTTGGACATGACGGCAACTACGGCGATTCCGGAGGCGGTGCGGACGGGCTTGGCGCGGAGCTTGGGGAGGAGTGTTTCGCGCTCCGCGTCGGGGAGCGCGGCTATCATCTCCACGAGCTTAGGTGCGCGTGCAAGGCCGTACTTGCGGCACGCTGCGGACTTGAGCGCGTTGAGGTCCACGTTCTGGCCTTTGTGAGAGAGGTCCACCATGGAGTTCACGATCTCCGCGATTGCTCGAACACGCGCTTCTTCCTCGCTCAGGCCGTGTGCTTCGTAGCCGCCCTTGCCCGGCCGTGGAGCCTTCCTCGCCTCCGCCACCGCCGCCATAGACACGAGAAAACCCAAACGCGAGTGCCGTTACGAGATTTTAGGAGTGCAATGGCTATTTCGCAAACCCTTCTCTTTCAACTTGAAATTAACTAACTACTATCGATAAACTACACACAGGTCCTAATATTGTTGATACATGTCACTTAAAAAAAACTCTTAAAATATATAACATAAAAGGATATTCATTTATCTTAAAATAAAGATTAGTAAATAAATAGCTATAATTAAAAAAATGAGAAATAAGAAGTCAAAGAACATTGGTTTACAAGGATTAAAACTAAAATTCATACATTTTAGAAAAAATTTAAAAAAAAAACTATTTCAAATTTTATAAAATAAAAATTAGAGAAAAAATTTAATGGGTCCAAAATCAAAATTCATTAATTTTATAGGTATAAAACAGAAACTAGCCCCGAGACCCCTCCACGAGGCCTTTTTTTTAATTTGATTATGATATATACATTGTTATTAAAATAAATGTGAACTAATAAAGTTTGTTGTTGTAAAAAGAATATAGTAATATATATAAAATATATCCTATATTAAAATTTATTGTAGTAACTTTGGTGTCCTAGGTCTATTCAGAATTTCAAGAAAGTCTACGACTTAAAAACTATTTCATGTATAATGACCAATTTACATGTAACATCAGGTTATGGAAGTTGGGCGACCAAGAAACCCCTAAACGAAAAATGATAATAATTGTTCTAAGATCTCATCTAGAAAAAGGAAATACAAATTCATGAATTTTTTTCTATTAAATGGAATGATAATGTAGAAAGAAGACATAAGAAACATTTAGTCTGTAATTAGGAAAAAACATAGATATTTTGGAATTTTTTCTAGGAACAGTCTATGAAGAAAGTTTAAGGCTTTGTTTGGTTAAAGGGTATGGGAAGGGAAAAATTGAGGATGTGGAGGGTGTGGAAGTGTCAAAAAAGTTGTGGGTGTTTGAATTGGGGTATATTATGATGAATGTGTGAGGAAAATTTATTGAAGTTTGTGAGTGATGTGATGGTTGTTAAAGTATTTTGAATTATTTTTAAATATATAAATTATAAATTTATAAATTTATTCTTATCTTTAAAAATATTTTTATGTAAATTTGATTTAATTAAAATTTTATATATTATTCTCTTTGAATAATTATTTTAGAAAAGAAAAAATACAAAATTTCTTATGATTTTTACAAAATCATTCTTATATTTTAAAATATTAAACAATTTATTTGTTATTTTTTATAATTAATTTTTTCATATTATTATATATATATATAAATTATTTAAATAAATAATTCTATTATTTTTATTATAATTTTTTTTAATAATATTACTAAATATTTGATATAAAAAAAATAAAATAATAATAATAATATTATTATATAATAAATTGATTTAATTATTATTAATTTTTGTAATATATTCATTATTATTATTTCAAAAAAAAATTATTATTTTATAAGTTAATTCTGAATGTTATTGTTATTTTAATATTTAAATATTCATATTATCAATATTAATATATTTTTATTATTATAATTATTTTTCTATAATTTAATTATAATTTTTTATGTTTTATTATATGTGTAATATAGTTTAAAAAAATATAAATGTGGAATGTGAATAATTCATAGTAAATGTTGTGAATAAAATTAAGGGTTTATAAGTCATTTTATATGACTTTCTCTCCTCCCCATTCTCCTTTCTTTGAGAATAAACATTCTGCTCATAGTTCGCACTTCCTCGTTCTTCCACCTCCTTTCATATGTTGATCCAAATAGGGGGATTCCGCACTTCTTCGCTCTCCCACCCTTCTATCTACTGATCCAAACACGGACTAAGGGAGAACGAAGATCCAAAAATTATTTTATGTTGGTTTAAGGGAAAAAATCATTTTTTTAAACACTTTAAATATTTTTAAAAAATTGAGCCAAAAAAAATTGGCGTCTACCATGGGATAGGATAAAATTGTTCTTACACCTACATTACAATATTAGACAAAATTAAGGTTACAATACAATGTGGAACCCAACACCAAGCGCGACGACACAGACAGAGCATGAGACGTCATCCATCAAACAACTCATAAAAACTATGCAAGAACTTCAATGGGATAACGCAGAGGCTAGAAGATAAGTCGAAGAATTTCGAATGCGCAAAAGCGTATACGGGAAGAGTCTAACACTTCACAAGAACCTATGCACCCAGAGTTACAAGAAGAGCATGAGTGTTGATAGAAAGAAGCCCATTAGGAACAAACCAAACTCAAAGATGATGTAGAAATGGCTTGAAAGTTTATGGAAGACGTCGTCAAGGCCCACAAAGAGATGCAGAGAGAAAACAAAACTCTGAAAACAATTCAGGAGAAGAAAAGGAAACCCACAATCAAACCAGAGAGGATTCTCAGTCATTCTCCAAACAAATCATGGACGAACCAGTATCCTCACATTTTATGGTATCCAAAATCACCCTTTTTTTGGGAATAGGGGACCCCAATAGTCACTTCAAAGCCTTCAGAGTTCGGATGTTGATTCCAGGGGGCTGGACTCGGTGCACTGGAAGATGTTTGTCGACACATTCATCGAAACAACTCTCCAGTGGTTCAGTGAAATTTCGATAGCACCATCACCTCATTTCGCACTTTTGCAATACGAGAGAGACTCCTTGAAGAGTTATCTCAATCGCTTCTGCAAGGTGTTAATACATATTCAACAACCAAATGAGGAAATGGTTGTGGATGTGTTCATAAAGGGATTACAAGCGAATCCCTTCAACGAATCACTACTCAAGAACCGAGTAGAGTCAATGGCCAAAGTCAAAAAACGTGCATCAACATACATTGAAGCCGAAGAAGCACTTTGAAGAAAAAGGGAGAAAAAGTGAGCATGCTCCAAGTTCAGTGGACATGAAAACAAGAAAGTGGCATACACTCACGAGGGAGGAAGCTTTAACAATGATATATTGTGGGAAATTGTTTTTCAATACCCATATATTATGGGAAGTCTTTTCTCCTACAAAGAGAGTGAGTTTAATAATAGAGGGGATCAAATTTTTGTGATTAGTTTGTAGAAGAGAAATAAACCCAACTCATTATACACCATAACCCAATAAAAAACTTTAAACTAAAACACTTTTCTTAAAGGAGGACTTCTCTTTTGAGGATGAAACCACATCCCACGCCTTCCCTAACATCACTAGTGGTCATTAGAGGCACTTTGTTGGATTTCTTTAGTTCCATTAAAGAGTTTGCAGGTTTTTAATTTGGAGTATAATATGCACTACAAGAAAATCATTAATCATTAAGAATTTAGTTATTATATTAACAAAGTTAGATACTATTTTATAAACTAAAAAATCATTGATATCTAAAATAATTTATATTATTAATAAAAATTTATAAAGTATTTTTTAAATTGGTATTTAATATTAACTATCAATATTTTAGTTATTAACTGATTTAGACTCTAAATTAATCACTATAAGTGTATGATAAAAGTGTCTAGGTGATGGAAACGCTATTCTTCTAATAATATTTTTTCTTTTTTATGAAAGATGACTCTAAATTAGTTAATGTAAAAGTGTTTGATAAAAGTGTCTAGGTGATATCACTATTCTAATTGGTATAGTTAAGATGAAGTTTGCATTGTAAATGATATTAAATTGAATTAGGGTTAAATATTACAACTTTTAAGACATTACAAAAATGAAATTAATTATGCAAAATTGATGTTAGAATGTATGTGAAGAGAAATGATAATCTACTATTTTACTTGTATATGATTTTTTTCAAGAAAGTTGTTATATATTTAATTAGCCTAATTATAGTTTACATTTGGTAAACTATAAATTCTCAAAACAATATAAGTCACTGTAGGCTACTGTAGCGTTTCCGAATTAGCTGGTAGGCTTATTTAAAATACTAACTTTTACTTATTTTATAATAAATATAATTTTATTTATAATTGCGATACTACTTTTTAGAATTAAACGACGCCGTTTAAATCAGCCCCAAGGTTTCGAAACGAAGTAGAGCACCTCGAAGTGCAGAAGCAGAGAGCAAATTCCCGGTGAAAGCAAAGTACCCAGAGAAACTCCGTTTCGAAAAATCGCCGATGGAGGAGGGTTCAGTGAAGAGAGAATTGGAATGTGAGGTGGTTAGCAACGTGGCTGAAGTGATTTGGGCTATACAGAACGCGAAGCACGTGGATCAAGTCATTTGCGCTCTTCATTCCATAGCTACTGCTCTCTTCCCCGTAGACCCTTCTCTTTTCTCAGGTTCGTTGGTTTTGTACCCTAACTTGAATCAAATTCTGCACTATCTGCACACTGTGAAGGAGCCTGCACTATTTCACTTGTTTGAAAGTGGATTTTGATTTTTGAATGCATGTTTCCATCGTGACAGATAGCATCGACGAGAGTTATCGAGATCAGGTCTGTGTTTTTTTTTTTTTTTTTTTTCTGGTAATTCGCCGTAGTAATGGCGACATATTCGTAAATTCGTGTTTCTTTCGTGTTCAGGTTTTCAGTGTCGAAGTTCCTACTGCAGAAAAACGAAGTGGTTGGTGGTGTGCGTTTTATCGAGGAACTGCTTTTCCTACACTTGCTAGGTTTCTATTACTTGGTAAGATTTTTAATTTTTATTTTCGCTTCCTAATTTTGAGTTGCTAAAAAATAATATTGCGTTTTGCTGTTCTTGTTTTTTTTTTTTTCATGCGATACGGAATTTCCTGCAGATGTTGCCTCGAACTGGCTGGGTTGTTTTCCCTTTTCGGCGCAGAAATATGTTTATGATGTTTTCTTTGTCCGTGGATTGATTACCGAGGTGCTGCAGATTTTGGTTCCTTTTCTCCAGCTGAATGCGGTTGATGGTCTAGATGTTAATGCCGTCCTCTCTAATTCTGAAAGGTATGGATGTTCGCATTGTGCAATGTCTTGGATGAAGTTTCTCTTTTCTTGAAAGTTATCCGCATGCTTGTGCTTAATTTGGTGTGAAGTGATAAGCTGATTTTATTTAAGGAAGGTGGGAAGAACTTATTCTGATTCCAACATTTATAACAGATTGCTTGTACTGTGCTTGCTTGAAAATAAAGGGGTGCTCCAGTTAGCAAGAGAGTTTGGTGGTTCTTCTAATTTGAGAAGCGCTACAGATGTACAAACCAAGATGGATGTATCAAGGGTGGCACAGATTGTTGCATCTATTCCCGACAAAGCAAGAATGAACTCATCGACTTCCTTGTCATCACAGTATCCTCCTTTTCTTTTCTTGGTTTATATAGTTTTTGGGTTCCATTGGTTGAATACCATCACGGTTTCTGAGTAACTTTTAAGCAATTCATATATTTTTTTCACCAAGAGTGTTCAGTGTGTTCTTCAAGCAGGTTGTTGTCCAATTACTCTCCTTGGCAGAAGAAAGAGAGATGGTCTTGCTAGACAATGTAGAAATGGACCAAAATGGTGCAATGTTTTTCGTAGGAGAAATGTTTTCTCGCATTTGTCGCCGTGGCTCTACTGGTAAATAGAAATTTTGACACTTCAACATTTTCTTTGAACTACATATATTATTAAGTATCATAATTTATTTTTGAATTAGTTATCATCCTTTGTGAAATAGGTCATTTTTTTTTCAGTGCCACAATATGTTGCAATTGCTGTACCTTTTTGTGAAAAAAAAAATGCTTGTTTTCACTTGTTATAAAGGTTATATAGCTTTCAGAAGATAGCAAGTGTCACATGGGTTATAGTTTGCAGAAGGCATGTTATTTAGTTTCTTATTTGCAATATTTGTCCGTGAGTTTTTTGACACAACTAAAAGAAGCTAGTGAATCAATTATCAATGTGAAATTGACATCAATACCAAGTGTGTAAAAGTTTGAATGCATTGTTGTAAGTGCTGTGACTTGCGGTTATGGACTACTGCAAGCTTGTAGCCTATTAAATGTTTGACATTTTTTATTCCTCACCTACATAGTAAAGATACCACCTAGAGGTTGTATCTAGTTTCCTTGGACATAACGTGATGTCACTTGGCCAACATTCCGAGTCTTAACCAATGTGTGAGTAGTCGTGTCCTAACTTAAACGTACCCAAAATGAAGTTCTGAAATCCCAATTGTAATCTTTGATAAATAACTTGACACTGATGTGAATCCATGTTAAGCAACACTTCTAAAAGGTTAAATATGTTGGCTGCTGGTGTTTTGAAAGTAGAATATATTAATTTTTGTGTTCTATTTAAGAGTAGTTATCTTGTTAAATTGCAAATGTGTGGACTAAAAATAACTGTTTTAATCTTGTCAGCATCAATGTAATCTCAACAATTCTTGATTTATGGAGTGTTCATAGGAAATAAAAAAATTATTGCAAGAGTCTGCTTTGACAATTATGTTTTTTAAAATAGATGACTCAGTGGTTAGATATCTCATTCTTTTGATGGCTTTAGGTCTTCTCTATTGGAATAGAAATGTACTATTTCATATATGTAAAATGCCGTCTTTAGACTTAGTTGTGAACTTGAGCTATAGCAATGGAGCAGTACACAGCCTCAAGCCACTGTGAGGTTTCTATTGCGGATTTCAGTTCAGCTGTTATCTTGGAAAATTGCAGCTGTTGAGGGTGCGATATTTTTGAAGTGATATAATACTTTTCTTTGCCCCTGTTTTTTTATTCACCATTCTGTTACATCATAAATATATGGGGTTTATTTTCTGACAAGAAATTGGAAGTTTGGCCTTGTATCGATGAAAGATGGAATGTGACCTCTGTTTTATGTCCGGCCACTAAACCCCTGCTCTAGTGTTGTTTTCACAGATCCTGATGTTCTTCAACATATGGCAGTGTTTAGGTCTCTATTCAATATTCACACATCTCTTTTGTTTTATCCTTTGGTGTCTGTTCACGTTGGGCACTGTAGCTTGCAGGTCTCTGTCTTTTGTGCTTGTTATTTTCTTTCTTCACACTTCATAGGTCTGTTCTCCCCTCCCCCACATACTCCTTTATAAAATGAGGTTTAATTATTAATTGTGAATGTTCTTACTTTGGGTATTTTTTATTTTATTTTTCGATTATTTATATATGTCTAGTATATGTTGATTATTTTGTATATTTAACCATTATTATAGTGGCCATCCTGCCCTGTGTTTTTATGTTTGGCCACTCCCCATTGTGATTCGGTCTAATAACCACGGTTTGAGAAACTGGAAACAAAATGTTGAAGTTGAGTGTCTTCTAACTATTATCCTATATTTAATGGAAAACACTGTAAAAACTGCTTTTTAAACTGCTGAAAGGGATAAATGAAGTTTGTGACCTGCGGTTATTTATGACTCTAATCCTGTGCTGATAGTGTTGTGAATTATATTTTAATTTTTGTCTGCTGTTTAGTGTGATCAAAATTGTTTCCTAATTCAGTCTCTTTCTTGTAGATCTTCTATCTAGTGAATTAATACCTGAAGTTCTAAGGCTGGTCAACAGCTGCTTATCATCAAATAATGATTCAGTTACTAAGGAGTTACTCGAGTCAAAACCTGACATGGTATTTTGGTCAAGAATAATGGAATCCATCAGTGATCCTTATACGGTGGAAAGAATCTCTGAGCTGATTTTGCAGAAGTTAGCTACTCAAGATGCAAGTGATGTTCAAGCATATTGGCTGATGTGGTTGTTATTCCATCGAAATTTTAAGCTTCAGGCTTCTGTCAGGTGACTAAAAATATCATTTTGTTTTGCTTTTGTTCAGGGATGATCTACAACCAGTCAATTCAAAATAGCAGCACGTAGTGTCTGACTCTGAAAAAGCTGTATCGGGTACTGGATGACCACAGTTTTGAAATTTTAAGATACACATTATATATCTGTGTGCTGAAAAATAAAATTAAAAACACTAAAATTAGAAACATTTGTAATTAGTGATCAAAAGTCAAAATTTGAAAACTAAATGCATATTTCAGTTCAGTGTACAAGAAAGAGACTGATGCAAAGGTGGAGGCAGTGATTGGTGTTGATCCGTGTGCTTGAGTGGATGAAGCAATTACCATACTTCAACTAGGAAGACAAAACCCAATTAGAAAATAATATAAAATATAGGGTAGACTGTAGGGTAGAACCCAGAAGAACAACAGACTAGAGGTTAGAATAGAGAGGTAGCAGATCTCTTTCATACCTTGAGATATCTGTGTAGTTCAGAACATGGCTGCACAACCTCATCAGAGATGACTTTGCTAAAAATGGCCAGAAAACACTATAAAGCTGCATTGTCGCTAGAGAAGGTGGGTCTGCATCATTGGAGAGATGAGTGGGGGTTTAGTTTTTGTGTAACTGAAGTGATGGTGACCAATAGGGTTCCTGACTCTGTTCTGATTAAATAAAAAAAGGGGACAGAATCTCAAGATTGTCCTGCTAGAACAGGAACACCAAAATGACACCACTTTAGGTCCGGGTAAGAGGTTTTTGCACTGGATGAGAGTCATGAATGCTACAGCCATTTTTTTAAGTTCAATTGTGGCTGGCTGCTAAGTCAAACAAGTACTCAATGATTTTTTTTGCCACATATGGGCTAAACCTCCACCATGCTGGCATTTCCCACCATTGACTACTATGGGGACACAACATGGTTGTAGGCATATTCCATCATAAGCACTTTTTCCTTTTTGTTTAATAACCTGTAATGAAATTTCAGTATTACTAACACTTTTTATATGCTTATGTCCCTTTGTTTTGCTATGTTCCCCATGTCTCCACCTCAGGTCTATGTTTGTTGACAAATTCCTGCTATGGAAAGTATTCCCTGTAAGCTGCCTGAAATGGATCCTTCAATTTGCTGTTCTTGAATGCCCACCTAGTACCTCATTATCAGAACATAATCGCCCTGGGCTTTTGAATACTGTCCAACGTCTGGTGGCAGTATGGTCTAAGAAAGAATTTGTGCAAACAACACCTATTGAGCAACAAGCTTGTATCCTTTTTAATTGCACCAGTGTACTGAAAGTGAAAAGCATGTGGAATAGAGGAATAAATAGCTTCCAGATTTGAGTTTAGAAAGGCTGATTTAGTGTATGAAGTTGCCTTCATTGTGGGGTTTGGGGAAGGGCAAGTTTATTGCTTTTACCCTTGTAAGTGGAAAGTCTATCTCCACCACTACAGCTCATCTTCACTGAGTTGCAATGTTGCTGTCAAGGCTCTTCCCTATTTGTTCTATATTGGTGCATTGTAGTTATTACAATCTCATGCACCTTCCTCTTCTGAGTATTCACTACCATATTTATTTATTTTTCCTATATCTATCTCAGACATATCTGCTGCACTAGGCCTTTCTCTGGAGACAATGTCTAAGGAGGAATTGGATGGAATGAAGAATGTCCTGCATTTGATTCTTCAAGGGGTTAGCTGTAAGAATCATTTACTTAATTGTCGGATGTTATTAGAGATGGAAAGAGGGATTATGTGGGATTGGAACTATTGCATATTGCCTACCATTAATCTTTCAGAATACTTTTAATAGCAGGCCCTACCCATTGGAAGAATGTGTTAGATCTGGAACAAGTTATGTGTAATATGGGGCCTTCTGGATATAGGGAATGATTCCACTTGAACTTGCTGTTTTATTCTGTGATCCTGCCTTCTCTCAAGTAAAATGTCAATCTTATCAAAATTAAGTTGTTATTTGAAGTATATAATCTGTAAAAGTTATAGGGCTTATATGATAGCTTTCCCAAATCTTCGTTTCTGTGCTAGATTAGTAACTTTTTGCTGTGTAAGAAAGTAAGCTGCTTTAAGAACTTTTGTCCAGTATTCAAGTGGTGCTAGTAATCTAGTAACCATTAATAAATTCCAATAAGAATTTGACAAATGTATTCAATTACTTGCCAGGATTGTTTTCCTATCTGATTCAACCTTTCTTTTCAGTTATACAAATAGTTTAACATATCACTCACAAAGTTTTCGTATTTTCTATCAAGACATATTCTGGAGTTTCATCAAGAAAATTTAATACTGCAAAACAAGATAGAATAGTTTGTACTAAGACTTTGATTGCTTTGATGAAATCCTGTTGTGGATCCATCTCCATCCCACTCCTAGTCAGAGTGATGTCAACTATCAACTTATGAATAGAAAGTGCAAGAAAATATTGAAAAGAAAAGTAGAAAGAGAAAGTTAAAGAGCAAAGAAAAAAAGAGAGGGTTTAAAACTAATTTTTTTTAATAAATCTCAATGGTAACTTTATGCGATACAAAATCCAAATTCTGATAACCAACAAACTCAGTATAACTAACTGACAGCTGTCAATGGAAATAAACTCAGCTTAGAAGCTACTGCATGTCCTGTGCATATACACTAACTCCGTAGTCCTGTAAATATGATTAAAATGAGTATTCCTATTTGCAGAATGAGTTGTTTTTTAATTTTTTGTGTAATTATTTCAGGTAGGTTGGAGAGTCCTAATCATTTAGTTCGAAAAATGGCTAGCTGTGTTGCTTTGGCATTGTCTAAAATTATTGATCCAAAGAACCCCTTGTACCTTGATGATAGCTGCAGTGGGGGGGAGACAATTGATTGGGAATTTGGATTCACTATCCCCAAGAAAGGGAATCTGGCTGCCTCAAATTGCGGAGAGAAAGGTATTAAGGGGACTAAAATATCTACAGTGTCAGGTCCAGAGGGGGACACTGATTCCCCTTCAAATAAAGGAAGAAGTATTCATGTAAAGGGTAAAAAGAAGTTATTGGACTTTAATGTGCTTGATCCAGATGAGATTATTGATCCAGCATCACTGAATCTTGAATCAGACGATAATGAGGAGGATGTTGACGATAGTGCAAGTGAGAATTCATATTCCTCAAGTGATTCATCTTTACAGCCATATGATTTGGAAGATGATGACTCAGATTTGAAAAGAAATTTTTCACAGCTGGCTGAAGTTGTTGCAGCTCTTAGAAAATCTGATGATGCTGAAGGGGTTTGTAATTTGCTCTCAAAACTCTTTTTTGTTGTATTTGATCATCAAACATGTCTATGCTTAATGTTTTTTTATTTCTTGTGAGATTTTTTTTTTGAATTACATGGTTTAATAATTACTGTGATTGCCAAGTATTATATAATTGATCTAGACTTTAGACTGAGAGCTATTAAAAAATCAGTTTATACTTCTCTCTTGTATCCTACTTTTTCGCTGAAATTTGATATTTATAAATTTTATTACAGGTGGAAAGGGCTATTGATGTAGCCGAAAAGCTCATACGAGCATCCCCAGACGAACTAAAACATGCAGCAAGGGATCTTACCAGAACTCTTGTTCAGGTTCGTTGCTCTGATATAGCTTTAGAAGGTGCAGAAGATTCAACTGAAGACAAAAGACAAAGAGCATTAGTTGCCTTGGCAGTCACCTGTCCATTTGAATCCCTTGAGACACTAAACAAGCTTTTGTATTCACCTAATGTAGATATCAGTCAGCGCATTATGATGCTAGATGTTATGACAGAAGCAGCTCAAGAGCTTACTGAATCAAAAATTTTGAAACCCAAACATCAGACTAGTTCCCTTATTTCCATTGTTTCCGATACCCGTCCTTGGTTCCTACCTAGCAGCACAGGGACTCCTGGAGCTGGTTCCTGGAAAGAGATCTCAGGTACTGGCTCTTTGTTGAATTGGTCAAATAGCTACGAGAGGGACCTTCCCCCAAAACATAATCAGGTCAAGAAAGGAAAAACACGCAGGTGGAGTCTACGATCTCCTGCACAACAAAACCAGATGGAGTATTCTCATAATAAGTTTCCCATGTATGCTGCTGCATTCATGCTTCCTGCCATGGAGGGATATGATAAGAAAAGGCATGGTGTTGACTTGCTTGGCAGGGATTTTATTGTCTTGGGAAAACTCATTTACATGCTTGGGGTTTGTATGAAATCTGTAGCCTTGCATCCAGAAGCTTCTGTACTGGCTCCTTCTCTCCTGAATATGTTAAGATTCAGGTACTGGCTAAGATATTAGTGTTTATTTAATTGCAAACAGTATGAGGATTGACATAATCTAAAACCTTAATAACCCACCACTCCAAAAAAAAGTGCCTGTGTTTGCACGTGCTAATGGAGTTGATAATGTGGTGTCCTATTGGTTGTATATGTTTATACCTCTTGCTGTGTTGTTTTTCTAGTGTGCTAAAGCAGGAAGACTTGTCACTTTGTGTTTTAACCCATGCAGAGAGGTATGTCATCACCCGGAAGCGTATGTGAGAAGAGCCGTTCTTTTTGCAGCTTCATGTGTATTGGTTGCCCTTCATCCTACATACATTTCATCAGCCTTGCTCGAAGGAAATGTTGAAATTTCTACTGGTCTTGAATGGATTCGCACATGGGCCCTTGATGTAGCTGAGTTAGACACAGACAAAGAATGCTATATGGTAAGCAAAAGAAATTTTGAAGGTTTTCAAAGAGGTTTAAATCCGTTCTGCCTTTTCTTACAAGCTTTTCAATTATATCTGCTTGTACTTTGGTCATACGAAAAGGTTTAGATTTTTATGCATCAGTTGACAGTTATTTTATGGTGCTAAGGTTGCAAAGATGTGGTTAGTTACTTAAATTATTGTCATGTCATGATACATCAACATTGGTCTCATTGTGGACTTCTATTTTCATATTTATTTTAATTGTTCATGACAATATATTTGCTTTTAAAATATTAACTGATAAGCATCTGTCAAGAGTTCTATCACTAACCCAGATAGCTTGTTATCCGTAGGAATTTTTACTCTTAGTCTTTTACATTCTGCTGTAGAGCTTTGCAAAGCCCCGTTGTCCTCTTCTATTTTTTGGGTTTAACTCCTGTTATTTTCCTGTTTCAAATAATTTTTTTTATTTAACTATAGATGGCTATGACATGTCTACAACTCCATGCCGAGATGGCTCTTCAAACTTCCCGAGCGTTGGAGTCAGCAAGAAGTTCACTCAAGGCAGGTCCTGCAATTCCATCCGATGCATCCAAGGTGACTATTAAAATTCCCTACTTAAATGGGGATTAAAGATGCTTCTGGCTATTGTGAGCGGCTTCTAGCCCAGAATATAAATTGTAAGTCGTGCTAATTATTTCTGCCATTCCATGTTAATTTAATTTTTTTCATCCATTCCTTGTTTTTCCTCAGGAATTGGTATATTTTAGGATTCTATATTGGTACAACACTAAAGTTTATATTCTGATTCAAAAACATTTGAAATTTATTACAAATATTTATTCTTACGCCTTTCTTATTAATTTTGAGGTTTTGGTCTCTTTCCACCAATTCCTTCTGTTGTAATATTGTTTTGGGTACTTGATATAATTACTCAACTAAAAAAAATCAATTTTATATAACTAACGAGTTTATACTTGCTTGATAAGAGAAGGGAAAGATATGTAGCATTTGGTCAACTTGATCGTTTCCTTCTTGGTTTTTGGTACTTAATTGAGGACATTCTTTCTTATTTCACAACGAATGTACGAGTTAACTTCTGTTAATAATTTCAACCATACTTATAATATTTTCTTGCTCTATTGAAACTATTTAGCTGGGCATGTACGTTGTCATAGAGAAGGTGTGAAGCAGAACAATAGTGGAGGCAAAATTCTGGAACTTAATTGTTTCTTAGATGATCAAGAAAGCGGATTACCTCCAGAAACAACGTGTGTAAGCAACCAAATCAAGTGTTGACTTGTGAAATACAGGAGACAAAAATTTCGAAGAGCATTCAAATAAGAGGAGTCTGATGGGATGCTGAAAATGCATGCATGGCAGTTACTGGCGAAGTGGAATAGCATATTGATAGCGGAAGGGAGGTTGAGCGTGAGATACTAAAATACTGCAACTGCAACGCACTCACTGTATATGCCTATGAAGGCAGTGCCATCCAACTGAAGCATGACCAAAGTAGAAGAGTGGCATTGTAACAGGTTGCGTTCCCATCATGTGTAACTTGCCTGAGATCCCGAGTATGTTTTTGCTGACAAGAAAACAGGCTGGAAGGATATAATGTGGGAGAAATTAGTCATCAACGTATACAGCAGCAGAAAATGCGTTCACGTTGTCACGAGTAAAGATGAAAAGATAAGAGGGCATAAAATTCTTCAGAGAGGAAGATGCCACCATACATGTTTGAGAGCTTCGACCTCCTGAGCGAAGAAAACATTTCTAATGATTCAAACATGTTAATAACAAAAACATACTTAGGTATTCTAATAAGCGAAAGTTAATGAACCAATTTTCCATAATTGTGTTTTGTTGTTTGTTGATTTTCGGTTTATAGATCTTTATTTTCTATATACAATAAAGTTGTGTGTTGAAGAGAAAAGTAGACTCCGTAACTCGTGTAAAGTATGCGTCTAATTTATATAATTTTATCTAGAGTTCAAATGTTAGAACTGCAACAGAAATTACGACACCTGATAATTTGTAATGTTACTTTGATAATGAAACTGAAAATTTGTAGTTACTTTGATAATTAATTGAACATTCTTTAATGATTGATCACATACACAAGATACACGTAATATCGAAAGTGTACGTTGCTCTAGCGGCAATATTGGAAGTGCTTCTCATGTAGTATTGAACGTGCTCATATAATATGCTAACAATAAGTACATTATAAGTTTTAAGGAAATTGACCATTTACTATGAAAGAGACTCCTTTTACGTTTGCAAAGAGAAGAGGGCAAATAAAGTCTATGATGATGCCCTTATATTATACAAAACTAGAACATGGATTCCTACCATACACGGATGAATTAAGTTTAGATAATATTTTGTAAATTTCTAAAAAGTATATTGATAGTTTGTTAATTTCTTATATTATTGAAAGCATGTTTTAAATAAGGTTAATTTCGGAAAAATAAATTTAATTTACTATATTATAATATTAATTATGGATTTATTCATTGATAAGAAGTACGTGATAACTGAATGTGCTCATGATTCAATATAATTTGTATATTTGAATTTTATAACAAAAATCAGACGAAAATGACATAATTAAGTTTGACTGCAACTCACATATTTTGTTAACGTCATTCTTATGGAGTTCATTCACTTAACTTTGCTAAAAATATTTCAAACAAAACTAAGCGAATGAATGAAGTGATATAACATTACGAACATGTATCTGGTTTTACATTAAAAACACATTTAAGTTGTTAAATTTAAGAACACTTATACTTTCGGCCTTTGAAGAAAACAACCATATTTTCGTTTAAATATAAAAATAAAGATAAAGATGTATTGAATTGTCGATAAAAAAAATATTAGATTAGATTTGTTATAAAACATTACGATATTATAATTATATATATTATAATGTTATACATTGACAAAGAAAAAATTACTTTAAGAATCATTCAAACGAAAATATAAATGAATTAAAAAAATATAAAGTTTAAGAAATAAATTAAAGATTATAAATAAATAGATATAATGTAAATAATTTATAAATTGGTATTAATAATATTTTTTACGAATTATTATAAAAACAATAAATAAATTATAAAATACAAAATTAATTATAATTGAAATAATAAACAATGATAAATTACAAAAATCCACACGAAGCAAACAAAAATAGATAAATTAATAAAATTTATGTAAATTAGAAAAAAAAGACCTTCCAGTTTCCAATACTACGCAACCAGAAACATGCAAAGGCTGTCCACGTTGTTTAAATATTGTACATAGAGATTTATGTTTTCTGTTTATATGAGAGCGTAGGTCTTTAGATGAAATAAGTGGTTTGTCTAGTAAGTTAAATTATGATTTTGACTTAAGATTTTTGATGTTGTTGACGTTGAGGGAAATTCACCTATAATTTTTTTTTACGCTAAAGTCATTAAAAATATAATAAATTATATATCATGAATACCAGAATTGAATGAATATTTTTTCTAAGATTGACTTATTTATAGAAGTTTTTGGATATGAGATTAGGTATTCAAAAAGATATTTAAAATAAATAATAAATATGATTGATTAAGAAATATTTATCATTTAATCAATTATTATTGTATAATAATCTTTGCATCTCATTTGATTGAATTATATCCGATTTGATTGAATTTTACTTAATTTGATTGAATTTTATATTATTATGCATATCTCTATATATCTTGAATACAGTTAGGTGCAAGTCCTCAAGTTCGGAATTTATAAAGAAGTACAAATGGATCGATTTGAGGGATGAAATGAGTTGTAGTATAACCTGTTTTGATTTTTTTTATCATAACTAACTATTAAGGTTGGTGTTTACATGATTCTCGTAAAGTTGAGTTTGTTTTGACTTTTCTAGTCAACATGTCATGTCTCATAACATTGAATGGAAGGTTTTCTTCTGTGAGAAACTGAAAGTTGTTGGACTTTCAAGTATTAGATTCCAAGTACTATTTGGGAAGTTATTGCCAACCCTTTTACCTCTAGGAATTCTGTAGAAGGGTTTATTTCCTTGTTCAACATCTATTCTGATAGTATAAGTGAATTTATTATGGTCGAGGCTTGTGACCTCAGGGATAGAGTTTATATGAAATCGAATACAAAAAAGGGGATTTCACCTTTGTGTACGAGTTCTTCTTCAACGAGCTCAACACACTCTTTCCTTCCTCTCCTTTTGAATGTCATATGTTAATGGCAAAGAATGTGTCTCTAAGTCAACCCCTCAATGCTGATGTATCGTGTTGCACGATTGTGGAGCTTGTCCATGTTGGCAAGGGGTTCACATAAAAGGTATTGAGGAATTTTCTCGGGTGGAGCTTTATTAAAAGTGTGTTCATATTAACGACTGGATGAAGGTAAGGTATATGAACAAATGTTTTCCAAATCGGGTCATGTATTGTCATAGTGTCTTGGCATCCCCTTATACAACATTGTGTAGAGTTGTTGACGTTCCGACTATAAGTTTGTAATCAGCAAAACGGGTTAAAAACCTCGCACAAAATGTGTCAAACAAATCAATAGAGTTTCTTGGTGTAGAATATTACCATTCTAAATTCAGCCCTGCCAAGGTAGTTAGAAATAACCTACAATGCAATCCCAAGTCATGTGAGAAGAGATTAACTTGAGTAAGGTATATCATGACATGGAACTTTGGGTTCGTCGTCCCACTGCATTTTTCTACACTTAACCACTTATACCTTTGAGGGAGTCGAGTCTTCATGACATCTATTATGAAGGGATGTAAACCTGCAAGATTTGCCTTCATCGCCTCATTCAATAGGAGAATTGATATTGCCTTAAAATGTTATTACTGATCATATCCAATGGATTCATTCTGTTTGTCAATGGATTCATTTATGGGATCGTGGATGATGAAACATCAATTTTGCTTATGGTCGGGGAATAGTTTTGCTTGGACCACACATTTGACATCAAATGTTCATATCGAAAATAACGTAAGTCTACCGAATTGGAAAAAGATGATTTACCTAGCAAGCTGAGTTATAATTCTAAGTTATGATTGTCGATGTGTTCGAAGACGACACCTCCAAAAGATTCTTTAACGTTCAAATCAATAAAAACATAATTTTTTTTATAAATATATAAGTGAATATAAGAATTGAGTGAATATTTCATGCGAGATTGATTTGTATTTATACACATTTTTTAGTTTGAATTTAAATATTCAAAAAATATTTAAAATACATAAAAAAATACAATTAAAATAATTATTATTATAATATAAATATTCGAATTATATAATTTCATATAATTTGAATAGATAATATCCAATTTGATTCAACTAAACTTATTTAATTAAATTTTATATTATTAGGTATATCTTTATGTATCTTAAATATTGATAGATAGATTTTCCTTTTTATTTTGGACAAATGTTTTTACTTATAACAATTAAATTCGGATATAAAAAAATTACAACAATTTACTAGCACATTTTTAATCTCATTGGTACACTTTAACATAATTGATTTTACTTTTGTGTCTTGCACTTAAATTTTAGCTGCTCTTCAAACCATTCACTAAAACCATAAGAAATAAGATGTTATATCGAAAAAATAAAACTAATTAAAAGTAAAGTGTAAGAACTCTGGAAAATATTTTTAAACATCATGAACACGAAGAAAAAAAATTTAAAATTAAAAGAAGAGAGCAATTAAAGCAGAACCTTTTTCAAAACGAAAACCATTTCTAGCTTCAGAATACTTTCCTGGTTGAAAAGCAGAACCTTTTTTCAGAACACTTACAATGTCCTTCTGCGCTTTGAGGATTGTTCCAACCTAACACTTTTAAAAGTGTTGAGAGCACGATTTCCTGGTTGGTAACTACTTTTTTTTTCTTTTTTTTTTAATGTTAACATCTGTGATGTGATAAACCCTTTCTATTTTGTTACCCTTCAAATGGAAACAACCCTTACACTCTTTCTTTCTATTAAATGATAAATAAATCTTGATTTGAAGGATTTCTATTTTTTCCCAATTTTTGACCAATGTTACTTTTTTTTTTTCAGTCATAGCTGACAAAACACTGAATCTTAGTATAATCAAATTGTGCTCTTATGTTCAAAAGATTTGTGTAACAAGAGATATGTGTCTGATGTTTTTGTACAATGTCAGAAGTTTTAATCTTGCACATGTGAATTTGTTTGTTAGATATGTATCTGGCCTAATTGTTGCGGACCATGACTGTAATTTCTAGGTTTCCTTGATTAGTTTGCATTTTCTTGCATTTGAACAGCAGTTTTATTCTGTCTGTTTTTTTGGGTTAATAAAATTTTTGTTTACTATGTTTATTGGGGTTCTCCAACTATGACATGGTGTTTAAAATATGTTTTGGGAACCAAATGGAGAAGTTGATTCTGTCTGTCATTATTCTTCATCTTTCATCTCAGTGCTGTGTCTGTGAAGCAAGAAAGAAAATCAACTCACGATGTCATTATAAGCTATGCCAAAGAAAGAAAGATCGAAGCCTTATGTGATGGAAAGTAGTTCTTCACCATTTCCATTTGTTTGGAGCAATGTTCCTCAGCGATTGCGGACAAAAAGGAAGAGAAAACTTAATGGCAAGAAAGCACTTTCTAGACCCAACAAAGAGCATTCTAGACCAAAGGAAGCACCTTGTAGACCCAAGGAAACACTTTCTAGAATCAAGGAAAAGCTAGACAGTGGAATTTTTGATACTTTCTTAAAGTGAGTGATAGTCTAATAATGATTTATGATGTCAATGGAGGAACTTCAAAAATTGAGGCATTGTTTCTGATATAATAAATTTTGTGGCAGGAAAATATGGAAGATTTTCCCAGAAGACAGGAAGGGGCAGTTTACCTACTTTGACAGCTTATGGTTTAGCCTTTACAGATCTGCTTCATCTAAGGACAAGGTGCTGGCTTGGATTAAAAGAGAACCTATTTTCTCCAAGGCATATGTTTTTGTTCCTATAGTTTGCTGGTAAATGCACTCATTTTTTTCTTTATCTGTCAAATGTTAATTCATAGAATGCATACTTTGAAATCCCAATTGTTGTAGGGGTCACTGGAGCCTTTTGATCCTCTGCCATTTTGGTGAGAGCTTGCAATCAAGTACTCGATCAAGGTGCATGTTGTTGCTGGATTCACTTGAAATGGCCAATCCAAGGCGACTTGAACCTGAGATTAGAAGGTGTGTCATTACTCAACAGTATCTACTTATTTTGATCACACTTCATCATTGCCCAGTTCAAGTATTTGAGATCAACTATAACTATCTTCATTTTCAGATTTGTACTAGATATTTATAAATCAGGGGACAGGCCTGAGACAAAGAATATCTTATCTCAAATTCCATTTTTGGTGCCTAAGGTAATTATCACCCTTCCTATGGTTTTCATCCCCAGTGTAACCAAATAACCAATGATCGAAGAAAAACCAAATTATTGTAGGTGCCACAACAAAGAGATGGTAATGAATGTGGATTTTTTGTCCTCTATTTCATTAATTTATTTTTGGAGCATGCTCCTGATAATTTTAGCATGGAGGGGTACCCTTACTTTGTAAGTGATCTCGTTTGATGTTCTTGAAATTTATTATTAAACTATGCATTTTGTTTCAGTTATGTTTGACATTGACCTTGAATTCTGCAGATGACAAAAGACTGGTTTAGCTTTGATGGCTTGGATAGGTTTCATGAGGGACTTAATTCACTGAATTAGATGTCACATACTTTTTTGTTGACTGATATATTAGATTGGTAATGAGGGGATTTGTTCATATAGAAGGTAGTAACATCTAGAAGTTTAGTCTAGTAGAGAAGCTACTCTCTTCTATGCATGTAGTTCAACTTTATTGGACTTGTATTTTCCTCTGCAATTGATGTTTGCACCACTAATTTGCTTCTATTTATTTGTATTGTTAAATTTTGTTCAAATTCATAGAAGCAGCATTTTTGTTACCTTGGCTGACAAATTCAGGCATAAATGTAGAGTTTAAGAGATTGATAATAATGTTATTGGCAATAACGTGTTAATAAAAAAAGTTTAATTACTCTTTTAGTTTCTATATTAAGCGTCAAAATTCAATTTTATCCTTCAGATTTTAAAAGTTCGCTCCAATTTTTTTTTTAAACTTCAATTCGGACTCAGATTTTTTTAGAAAGTTTAAGGTGGTGTCAATTCTTTTAAAACAATTCAACGTGGTAATTCCAACTTTTTCTTATAAATTTTTAATGTGATAATAACAACAAAAAATTCAATGTACAGTGATAATATGTTCTAATGAGATAATTTAACATAAGAAATTACATTAATTTGTTTTAAAAAATTTCGGATGAGATTGAATTTTTTTAAATATTTTAGACTGAATTGATTTTTTACCTTTACTATAGGAATTATAGGAATTAAAAGGATATTAAGTCTAAAAAAAATATCAAATTTTTCATTATTTCCAAGTAATTGATGATAACACGATTTTCTTCTAAACATGTTATTGACTAAGAAAGTGATTATAGTTCCATTTCATACATTAGTTTTTGTTTTTTTTATAAAAGCTTTCATGTTAGTCATCTTTATGCAACTTGACATCTGAGTTAAGTTGACACTTCAAGCAACAACAATCATCTGCCATCATATGAAAAAATATTATTAAAAAAAAGAAAAAAAATACAAAAATATGAGGGACTAGACCAAAACTCATATGCTAACAAAAAGATACATAGGTAGACTATACTTATTCATAAAGAATTATAATAACAGACTAGATGAAAGTCTATTATACCAATGACATGGTTCTCTATGAATAAATCATAAATTAGCCAACTTATCAACACATGCATTTCCTTCACGAAAAATATGAGTAAAACTAAACCTGATTTTCCCACAGTAATTAAGACAAGTATGTCATCGATTACGAAGCATCTACGAAACATTAGTCCTAACAGTAAACACAACACAAACCAAGACAGAATCACATTCAAGCCAGACATTAGTAAGCCCCCATCTTTTGAGCTTCCTTCATAGCATGTATAACTCCATAAAACTCAGCAAACATAACAGTCTGGAACTTCAAGAAACATAGAGAAAGCACCAATAAACTCCCACATACTTCCACAGAAAATACCTCCACAAGTAGCAAGACCATGATACCCCTAGCAGCTCCATTAGTGTTAATTTTAACTCGGTCTGGTGAAGGAAACTCTCATCTAATAGAAAGAGAACAAAGAACTTTACCACTACGAGTATTAATACCAAAAAACTTAATCACGTTGAAATCCAACATATCATTCTTCATTGAAGGTTTAGACGAATTTCCCACTAGACAAGTTAAGTCTTTAATTAATAGTCCTAGAAACTACAATCTTATCTTGAAATCTAGCATAATTTCTCATACGCCATATCATCCAAATAGAAAAAATTATCACAACAAGCTTAATCAATTTAACCAAAGGACTACCACCACTCTTAATAAAAGAAAGAAGATCATCCTTATTAGAGAAATGAGAAGTAAGAAAAAGTTGTCGAACCCAACTCCAAATATGCAAAGCATTAGAACATTCAAAAAATAAATGCTGAACAGATTGCTTATGCTTTTCACAAAGCGTACACATAGAACATATATGCAAACCTTTATTCTGAATATGTTGATTTGTAGGAAGCTGTCCATGAAATTTTTTTCAGAGTACTAGAGTTTTGGAAGACGAAATAGATGAAGACCAAATGAATTTACCCCAACCACATGGAACTCCTGGTTCCAAGAAAAAAAGTCCTAACTTATTTAAGAGTGAAACGACCAGACTCATAGAATTTAATTAGGAATATACTGTTCCTCCCATAATATGATTAAAAAAAATGAGGTATCTGCAGTAAAGATAAGAGAATATTTCAATCACAACTTGTCCAAAACTGAGAGACTATATCCGAAATGCTAGCACCATCAATAACCCTGCAATATTTGGTAAAAAAAATTGTAGAACACCATTTATTTCATACATTAGTTTGTGCATGAGTTTATTTCCATCATCATCTCAATATGCTTCTCTTGTTTATTTTTTTGTTAGTTTTGTATTTCATAACCCTTATGTGATCTACAATTTAAATTTTAATATGGGACCATGCTTTCTGAAAGATCTTTATGTGATCTATAATTCAAAATTTTAATTTAAAAGAAAGTGTTAATAAAAAGGAGCGGGATCACACTAATGCAAAAAATTAACATTGTGAGTAAACTTATATAAAACATTATTTCATTACTTTTAATTTAAAGCTTTAGAGTAATAAATTTGTGCATTTTTTTTTTCAATCCGATTTAGTTTTCTTCCACAACATATGTAGATAGATATAGAGGATTATATCTTTGCAAAATTCCAAAACACATATTGGATCAATTCCCATATGACATAAAATATAACTCCACAAATTCAATGTAACAGCAACATATGGCTAAGAAGTTAAAAAATCATTGTCCCATGCATGATTCACTGGTCAACAAAACAAAACCTTGGACAAGAAATTACCACCCATGTTGTGTTTGTCACCATCATTTGGGAGAAACGAAATTAAAGTGAATTGTTGGGAAAAAATTGTGCTGAGGAGGAAAAAGAAAGGAAATTGTTAACTACATAGGTTTGGAAATTCCCACAGTAGCGTCAAAGAACATGTGGCTAATTTACTATGCAATTAAGTCCTTATATCCGTGTAATTACCAGTGATTCAACTTAGAACCTTATCTTATAAATAATAATAGATTTGAAATTTGTGCAAACATTGTTATGTATTATGAGTATTACATTTTGTTATTTGGTTTCTTATTTTGTCAAGAGATCTACTTTTATGTAGGAGATTTTGTCGTGGCATGTTTAGGGAACTTTACACATAAAGGTAGGAAACTCATGTCTCAAGATGAAAGTATGTGACTTTTTTTAAATAAATGGTGAAATTTATATTGGATATTATGAGAATGAAGACTTTTAAAATTTATTACATAAATGATTAAAGTTGTGACTTCATTGTGCCAAAGTCGTCCTGCACACGAATAATTTCATTTGAATAGAAAAAATTACACTGAAGTTGTTTGTAGTTAGTAGTTTTACATGATTTTCGTTTGGAAGATTTGAAAGAAGAAATCGTTCTCAGAGCACCACTTTGATTAACTTTAATTACCACAATCTCCTTTTTTTTTCATATTTAAACTTAAGTTATTATAGGGTAGGAAGAATTCAGTGTAACAAAATTACACTGAAGGCGTGTGCATGACTATAAAAACTTTTAAGTGAATTTTTTTATACTGAAATTGTTTGGCTGACACCTTGATTGAAATATTTTTTTTTTTTCATAAAATTATATTTTCTTTTAGTTAAAAATAAAAAATTTGTGTCATCACAAATTTATTTAATAATTTTTAAACAACTTATCCTCTTTAAAAAAAATTATAATTTATGTCATTCACAATTTTTTAACACATTTTCTTGCCAAAATTTCTTACTAAAAAATATCATTTTTAGCATAATTAAAGAAAATCCTAAACTTAAATGATAACTCTAAACCCTAAATTCTAAAATGTATACATATAGTCTAAATACTAAATCTTAATCCTCCAACCATAAACCCTTAACCCTCAAACCTTAACAATATATATTAATCCTAAACTCAATCCTAAACCTAAACCCTTCCTAAACCTAAATCATAAACCTACATATCATTTTATAATATTTCCATTTTCAAATCAACATTTTATTTTCTTAACTATTCACACTTAAAACATGTTTAAAACAATCAAATATTTCTAATTTGTGTTATCACAATTTTTTAATACAAATTTATCGTTTTTAATCAAAAGAAAATATAATTTTGTGAAATTAAAAAAAATGAATTGAAGTGGACAAAATCTATACAACTTTGATAACTATCTTATTCCAAATTATACAATTAATAGTATCATATTTTTTTAGCCATGTTACGACTAGTATCATACTTAAAAATTTTCATAAAAATTTCATATTATGTCACCATATATGTTATATTAGAGTAAATACAATTAAAAAATGTGTGATGAGATTTTTATCAATAACTTAATGCGCGCGGAATTCAAAAAACAATTAATTGGTGGAAATTTGTATAAATTAAGGTATGACATTTTTTTTCCTCACATTTTCGATGCACGTTTGTGATTTCTTTTTCGGTGGCAGTGTTACTGTATCGTTGTGGAACAGTTATGGAGTTTTTGAGGTCATCTTCATGGTTTGAATTTGTTTGTTGGTGTAATTTTTGTTTAATTTAAAATGTGTTATTTAATTTTTTAAATTGAAATTAATTATTTTTGTTGGAGTGAATATTATAAGATGATTAAAAATACAATCTAGAATTTGTGAATAGTAAACTTTGTATAAGAGGGACTTAATTATTTAGTCACAATTTTATTTAAAATGGCAGGGATTAAATTATAGAAAATTTATAAATGTAGTTTAGATTAATTGTAGAAGTAAGATGTATTCTTTACGTTGAAGTAAGATGTAGTCTAGGTACATTTTTTACTTGGCTTACACGTTTTTTATCATACTAGTCTATGCACATGCACATGTATTACACTATGTTATTTTTTGTTATAGTTTCTATCAATGTTGAACTAACATTTTGCTTTTATTCAGGATTTTGTCCATTGTGATAAACATGTTATGAGAGGACATGTTACTCATGATGATGACATGGCAGAAGTTGATGATAATCCCATATCTCATCTTCCATATTCTCCAAGTTGAAGAGGAAAATCTAACGGATACAGTGGGGCAACAAAGTATTTGGAGTCAATATTAATATTGTTCCTTTGTACAATTGTTTACCAAACACATTGGAGGTTGGTGGTACAACTATGGTCATATCATATTATGTTGTCTACGTTTTCCATATTATAACAATTACATTTAACTTATAATTTATTGTGCTAGGCATATTTACAAATTGAGAGTGGATCAATGCAAATTAGAAACATATGCATTTGTTAGAGCACAAAGGTTTTCGGATTTAACAATGACCCATAGAGACATATTTACTTGGCTCCATACATTGTAGGGTTAGTTTTTTTACTTGTATTTTTTAAGTTATGTTAATTATATACCTTATTGTTTCTCATTCAGTGTAGGTCCGAGTGTAGGTCCGATTGGCAGTTGGCTTGTTCGCTTCCAAGAAAACCTAATTAACTACGAAATGAAAAACTTATTACAAGATTAAATATAACCTTTTTTATTACATTGAACAAGTATAATTATATTCTGACTAATATTTATTTACAATCATTAGATGAGTGGCTGATACACATATTTTAAGTGGAAAGAGCACAACAAGACCATTGCAATTCATGTACCCTAAGGTTAGGAAAATTTTAATGCATACAATTTTATTTAAAAGTTGCATGGAAATAATTTTTGTCGCTTTTCTCATTTGAATGTAATCGGCAAGTTTTGTTTGAATGCGACTACCCACTACTAGAAAATTATCAAATAGAAACCAATTTTAGAGATAAAAAATAATTAGCTGTTATATTGATTAAATTAGATATTATTTTAGATACTAAAAAATTTAGTGGTATCTAAATTAGTTTATATTATTGATAAATAATTTTTAAATTGGTATTTAATTAGTTACCTAGATTTTAACTATCAATTATTTATATTCTAAAGTTGGTATCTAAAACTTTAGTAGCTTATTAGATAAATAGTCAATTGTGACCAGGAGAATAAAAAAAATTAATGTATCATTAATTTTTTTATAACATATTTTTTAATAAACTAATTGAAATATTCGAAGGACTCCATTTATATAATTATTTTACTGATGAAATTTTACACAAGTTTCTGCAACTTTTTATCTAAAAAATTCTAGACGCGTATAACTCAATTCTAAATAAAATTTTGAGTGGCTCAACCCTTAATTCGTCATAGTTAATAATTACATCAATTACATCAAAGCTAAAAATACAAAAAAAAAACACTATAAATTTGCAAAATCACACAACATAAAAGGATGAACATCAACGTCATTATTGTATCTTTGAGGAAGATAACTATTAGGTTAAAAACTCTTTGTCCCATGCATGGTTCTTGAGTAGGCCAATGAATGAAAGCCTTGTACGTATCACCACAAGAAGTTAGCATCGTTGGTGTGTTTGTCACCATCACTTGCAAACTGAATGTTGCTGAGAATTGCAAGGAGAACATACAGCATCACAAATTGCTCTTCATCTTCGCAGTAGCTACAAGGAGAGTTCGTTGATGAAAATATATCTACTAATTCACCTTGATCGCAACGGCAATGGGTTACCCACTATGCACTTAAGCCTATATATCTTCATAACCCTATATCCTCACCTTATAAATTACAACCTTACTTTCACCCTCACATATTAGGGTTTTTGACCAAAGTTAAAGATTTTTATCCCTTATTATCAAAATAGAGTATTTTTAGAAGTTGGAGAAATCGTATTAACATGATCTTTTACCATTTCTTTGTACTAATGTTATACGATTTCCCTAATTTTATAAAGTAACTTTATTATAATAATAAAGGACAATTGTCAGTTTTCCTCGAAAACAAAAACCCCAGATGTTTTCTAATTGGTATATAGTAGCACTTAAAGCATTGGTTCCATTTCAGAGGCACGTATGGACTCACGCTTGAAGATATATATGTACTTATCTTGCTGATGCAGCTGAAGGCACTGTGTATAAGAAAATTTATGTGCTAATATGAATCATTTACGTGTTGTGACTTGTTTGTTCAACAGGTATATTTAGGGAGGGAAGAAGAGCTTAAAGTGTTGGACCACCCCTAAAATGATATTTTTTAATTTTTTTCTGATAAAAAATAATTACTGTATTGTGTAACTTGTTTCTGACAAATCAAATCACACACACGTATACATACATATATACTTACATATATATATACATCTTTGCTTAATTTAGTTCAGTATTAGTTGCACTCCATGATGAATATGTTGTTGGAATTTGCGTACTCATTCAGATGTTCTCTTTGTAATTTGATTTGTGATATCACCACAGGCATCTTCACCCTAGAACTAATCATATATATATCTTCAGTTTCTTCAAGAGCTTGATCAGAAGCAAGATATCTTTAGGTGTAAGTCCATATGTGCTCTCTAAAATGGAATCATGGCATTGGCACAGTGTGATATATTCTTAATCACTGCTGTTTTATCAGCTGAAGAAGTTCAGAATCGCGCTTATCAGTAACAAATTGGCAAGAGATGGAGATCATAGTAGATTAATAATAATACCATACATAATATGCATATATATTGTTTTCGATAGATGATAAATTTAAAGTGCTTGCAATTTGAGTCTTGTGATTATAGGGTGGGATCGAGATTTTTGAGTCGAAAGTAGGCTAAAGCTAAGGAGCACATGACAAAGAACTTCGGGAATTTATGAAGCGTATTGAAGGAGAATATAGAAGATTACGAAAAGCAAACGTGAGCACGCTTTGCACCATGTTGAAATTGAAGAGTAAGTGAGCATCCAAGTTTTTAGAGAACACTTTAAATGATAGATTAATGATTTTTTTTTATTTAATTAAAGAGTTTAGGAGAGAAGTTATATCCTATAAAACTTGCCATTATAATTATTTGGTTTCTTAATTTTAGTTGATCTATCTTTTGTTTTTGTAGGAGATGACTATTGCATTAAGGAGATCTTCTTCTATTGTGTCAAGGAAACTATGAATTAAGACACGCAATAAAAAGGTTAAAAAAAAAACATGTAAGCTACGATACATTAATAAATGTTATATTTTTTCTTCAAAATATGTTATTTAGAGTCGTTATTTTATGAAATAGACCATTTTCCTGCAATTTTTTTTCTTCCATAGTATTCTTCTTTTTCCCAAAAGCAATTTGTTCTCTTCCCTCCACAACATTCCTCTCTAAATATATTTTTTTCCTAAAACATTGTATTTTGCAATTTGAACCCTTCTTTGACCTACTTGAAAACCCTTTCATTTCTTCTCTTCCGAAACCCTCTCCTTTCTCTATTTGAACCCTCACACAAACCACTCACTCTGGAATTGTCAAACCTTCTCATAATAACCCTAACCCAACTCTTCACACTCTCATATCCCATACCACAGCATCCACGCCAACACGTCGTTGTCGTTCATTATTTCGCCGCCATTACCATGAAGACATAGTTACGCAACTCTGCTCATTGCCGGCTTGAAAGACACCCTCCCCGCATTTTCAAGTCGTGTTCATCATGGTAGCTCTGCTCTTTTCTTACTCTATTTTTAAACAAGAAAATTAAATTCTACTCTAGGAATTTACACTATGTTATGACATTTTCGAACATGTATAACATAGTGTCTCTGCCATTAGTAACAGAGTCTCAATCTTCTTGTATTCTTCTTGTCATAGCTCTAATAGCTAGTCCTAAGTTGAGGTCTCTGTCATCACATTTGGTTTTCTATTTGAATGGGAATAGTTGTTGCTGATTATGTTAATCTCTAGTGTCATCTTGTCGAAATTTTGATTGCTCCTCTTTGGCCAATTAAATTAAGAATATGTATTTTTCCTTTTTTTATTACAATTTTGGAAAAGTCATTAACCCTTAATTTAATTAGCAAACGTATCAATATGGATAATGACTGGAGTTATATATCTATCAAGTTCTATTTTGGGTAAAAGTTATTAGTGGCCTTTAGTTTTGATATTAAAGTTTTAGTTGGATCTGAAAAAAATTCTTTTGACGATAACATCCAGTTGTCTTTCCTTTGTACCAATCAAATAGACTATTCATTACAATAAAGATTGTTTTCTTGTCCCATTTTATCAATTTTTTTAATGATTTCAGATTTATCTTCATTCTTCAAATATTATCTTCAGAATCATCATTGGCTGGTGGAGAAATCTAATCAAATAGCACAACACCAACACTGTTTCAGTAAGTTTTGATTGTCTGTTACTGATTTTTGCAAACCTTTAGTACTAGTAAGGGGTAAAATGCATGTGTTATTTGCTTAGTGGGTTTCATGAACAGAATGTTGTTTCGCTTGTGCTTGCCTTTG
The DNA here is from genome assembly GCF_051622355.1 of Phaseolus vulgaris. Classification (NCBI taxonomy): domain Eukaryota; kingdom Viridiplantae; phylum Streptophyta; class Magnoliopsida; order Fabales; family Fabaceae; genus Phaseolus; species Phaseolus vulgaris. Next base: position 27,241,860 of record NC_143506.1, on the reverse strand, counting down.
AGAAGTGTGGGAACTCGACATGTGAAGTTTTGACAGAAGGCACAAAGGTCTTTTACAATCTTGGATAAAATAGTTAGCAAAAACTGTACCAAAAAATACAAACTTGGCCCTATTGAAAAACTGCGAAAAAATATTTGAGAATGGCTAAGTACACTCCCAATAACCTCTTATAAGACTATGTTAACAATGCTTAGTCATTAACTACAATACAATACACTAAGAAACACAGTGCTTGGGAATGGTTTTTTTCCTTACATAATTCTAATACACTAAGAAACACTTTTCATTTGATATATTTACAATAAGTTTGACTTTAAATTTGCAAAAACTGATTTTATTTTCACTTTGTAGAACTTGAGTGATAGAAATAGAGATATAAAAAATACACAAACTATTCCTCACACTGGTGGTGCTATGTCATTGTCAAGAAGAAAGAATAATTTGGTATATTTTTACTTATACCTAGCTCCGAATTATAATATATTTTTATTTTTTTGTAGTTATATTATCTTTTTTGAAACATGTAAGAAACTCACATTGGTAAGAATATTGGATGAGCTAAATCGTAGAAGATCACACAAGAAGAAGAATGACACCTATGTCAATGATGAAGCTATGGAGATTGAGGTAACTTTATATTTATAGGTTTTGTATTTGTTCATTTAATTAGAAAATAATTATTTATAGGTTATAGATTTAGGTTGTACAAAAAAAATAAGTTGTTTCGCCACATCACTCTCAATAAATGATTTCCTCAGATCACACAACTCAATAATGTGATCATCGTCCCATCACACAACTCAAAAGATAGATTCATGATAAGTGTCATATTTTAGTAATATTTTATATTAAAAGACAGACACTTGTAGATGTTTATTAATAAAATATCTATAATTCAACCCCTAATTTATGAATTTAAACATTTTTACATATTTTGTGATTATAGTATGAATAAGAACAATTTATTCCTAAATTTGAGTTAATTTCAGGATTCTATAGAAAAATGGAGATGAAATGGCTAAAGGAAAATAGATAAGATGAAAAGGGAAAGTTAGAACATTGGAAACTCACTTCAAACTCATCCAAGCCAGATCACTCCAGAGGAACTTGCCCAAACAAGTTTACTCCAGTAAAGTTGGGCTTTTTCTCGTTAAACTCGCCAAACAAGTAATAACTCGCATAGGGGACAAGTCACTTAACCCAAGCCAACTAGGCTAAATATGAGGCATGAGGCATGAGGCATAACCCTACACATCACTGGGAAAATAGAAAGAGATAAAAAAAACCTAGAGGAGGCAGTCGTCAAGGAGAAACATTCTGGATCTTCTTTTCTTGTTTTCCATGTTTGTAATGGTCAACATCACTGAATATGGTCAAACTCTTATGTATTAAGGGGATATTTATCTATAATATTTCAGTTCTTGATTAATGATTGATATTTTCATTTTATTCTCAAAGCTTGAATTATTCATGATTTTGATCCTTAGATTTGACTAGAAAGTATTTATAAGAATCTGACCTAAATGATAATGTTTAACATATTTGAATGCTAGGAATAGATTTGAAATGTTAATTGCTTTATAAAATATGTTTGTAATGATAAGGAGGTTTTATAAATATGCGAGGAATTGATATTTAGGAGACTCTCTTAATAATTTTGTATGCCAATCAATATGAAATATTTTTATTTGTGCATCAATATCAATCAAGATTGAATATTATAATATTTTGTAAAAATACATATGAGTGAGAAGGATGAACCTCAATCCCAATTTTCCCAATAAAATCACATATTTTAGTTTGCTTTATTTACATTCTTGCAATTTCATCGTACACGGTAAACTTTCTAACAAACTTTTATATATTGTTTTCTATTTAGTGAATATTATACTTGAAAATTCAATTGTTCCTTATGAGTTCGATATCCGTCCGTTTGTACAAATTTATTACTTCTGACACGATACAGTTGTCGTAAAATAGTCATCAATTCCACAAGATAGGATTTTAGCAACACCAGTGTACCAACATCATCTTCTCTTTTAATGTGCACATGATAATACTTGTAATAAATTTATCATCTAATACACATAGTTCATTGCACTTGTCATAAAAAAAAACCATCTTTATTTCTATCTCAATCATTCTTCACCTATAAAGTTAAGCTTTCACTCGCACACCACTTTGAAACCATTCAACTAACACAAAATATATACAAATTCTTCTTTCTTTCCAAAACTTTTGCTTTCATCTTCAAACAGACCATCTTTGCATAACAGAAAATGAGATTTTACAATTTTGATCTTTATGTTGTCTTTGCAAATGGTCGGATAATAGAAAATGATGAAGGCATCCACTTTGGATGTTCGTCTCCTAAATTCTTTTGCATCCCTCATAATTGTACGTTCTCCCATTTAAAGGAGAATTTTCGTGGCGCTTTGGGACTGCAAGATGAAACATTTTTATGAAGTTGTACAACCACCAACCTCAACTAACCACACAAGGGAAAATGAGGTACGATGTTGTTCAGATAATAAATAATGAAAATGTTTCAAAAATGTTAATTTGGAAGTCTCAATTTCCATTTCCTACAATGATTGAAGTGTGTACCGAGTTAACAATATCTGTAGAGGAAATTTCGTGACTTCTAAATGCATTGACTGCATCCAACTCTATAACAAATCAAGACTCAATTAATTCAACTAAAGCAATAATCTACTACGGAGGACTTATTCAATGGGCCACTATAATAGAAAGTCGAAATGGTTATGGTCTAACCTACACATGTGTCAACCCTAAGAGAATGTCAATCTCACCTAACTACTCTTTTAATAAATTATTTCACAATATATCGAAAATACTACAATATGGAGATTGAAATCAGGTTACATAAATAAACTATCGTTGTTCAGCTAGAGTTGTCAATCAAAAACTTCTACAAGACGCAGTACAAATACAAAAAGGTGTTGACGTTCAACAAATCATTAATCGTTGAAAAAGTACTCAACTTCTTAACTCAAGTGTGCAACGTGAAGATTCAACTACAAAAATTAAACTGTTTGTCCAATTTACGCAGTGCAACACCTTAAGAATTGACTTATGACTTAGAGGATAGTACTTACATCAACCATTTCGACAAAATAACATCTATACTTTTCTAAATTAGTAGTACTTTAATTGTTATCATATTTATATTATATAAATCTCAAGTATTCTCTTTCATCCACCTTTAACTAATATATGAATTGTATTTTAATTAGTTTCCACCACATATTTCATTTCTCTTTATGTTTTCTTATATATATTTATTAAATAATATTACATAATATTTTTTATTATACTTTATAATATATATTTATATATAACTCGTTCTTTATTGACATCGTCTTTTATTTTAATTATATATATTTTTTTAATTTTAAAATTATAATTTATACATTTTTAAAAAAAAATCAATTATACACTTATTCACTTAATTTTTTTTATCATTACATACACATCAACGAATAACTTAACTTTTATTTATAATTTTTTAAATCATTCCATTAATTTTTATTATTATTTATTTTAATATCTTTTTAACAAACAAAAAATACCAACATTTAATTTCAGTACCTATATTATAATTTATTATATTCTTTCATCCAATTTGAATTTTATTATAAAAATATATTTAAAAATTTATTATAATTTATTTTCCCATAATAATATTTAGTTACATCAAAATACATATAAAATATTTTATTTCATTCTTTTTGGAATTAATATTATCCTTTATAAATTTTAATATTTTAAATTTTTTATTTTTCAAATTTATATTTCCTTATATTCCAATTTTATAAATATTTAAATTCACAACACAATAAAATTTAATGATTTAACCTTCACTACGAGAAAATCATGAAATAGAAACCAATTTTAGAAAAAAAAAATAATTAGTTGTTATAGTAACTAAATTAGAGACCATTTTAGGAACTAAATAATTTTTTTGTTTCTAAATTAGTTTCTATTATTGTTAAATGGTTTCTAAATTAGTATCTAATTAGCAACCAAAGTTTTTGCTACCAAATTTAGAATCTAAATAATTGGTAGTTAAAACCTTAGTAGTTAATTAAATACCAATTTAGAAACTATTTAACAATAATAGAAACTAATTTAGAAACCATTTTTTTTTTAGTTTTTAAGATGATATCTAATTTAGTTACTATTGTAACTAATTATTTTGGTCTCTAAAAATTGGTTTCAATTTGATGATTTGTTTGTAGTGCTTAAATAATTTAATAATTTTCTCTTCTCCTACTAATTTTTTTAACTAATTTTTCAATATTATTTTGTGAACCCTTATTTAGATAGCAAACAAAATATGAGGGTTTTAGATATGGCTTGTACAAAGAAGAAAAGAGTTGAGTGGTGACTTTTTTTTTTTGTTTAGGTAAATGGTAAGCAATGAAAACCTTTTTCTTCTTCTTAAGTTCAACGCCAAAAATGTAGAAAAATTGTAGTAAATTGACTTAGGTTTTTTTGTTTTTCAAGACCGACGTAAGTTACATGTTTCTAATCGTGTTTTTAAATTTAAAAATTACTTCAAAGTAAGAAAACGCTAAAATGTATAACTTGCTTTTAAGCCAACTGTGTAATTCACTTTTTTAATGTTATTCAAGTACTATTTGATAATACCATTTCAAAACTTATTATTTTAAAGAAACAAATGTGAAATTGTATTTTTGATTAATGAATTTTTTAAACCATGTTGTAAATTCATTTTTTTCAAGATTTCAAACTGAAATTAGTTTTTTTTTTTTGTATTTTGTCATTGACCTAATTTTTTAAATTAAATGATATTAAAGTTTTGAATAAATTTTGGTAAACTTAAAATACAAAATATCACAAAGTAATAAACAACATGTTAAATAAATTGAAAAAATAAATTATGAGTATTTACTAGAATTTATCTTGCTTGTAATACTTAGATTCTAAGATATTTTAATTTAATTTTTGTGTTTTATGTTGTGACGTCACTTTTAAGATATTTTTGTAATTTACACTATATATGAAGATCTTATAAGACAAGAATCTCACTAATGATTTCTTTTGTTTTGTTAAGAAAAATATATATTTTCAAAATAAAAATAATATTTTTTTTATTTTTAAGACCCCCGGAATATTTTATTCTTAGTATTTTATGACATGATAGTATACTCTAATGAGGAAGTTTTATACGACCCATGTCTTAATTTTATAACCCAAGCTATAAACCCTTCTAAGTTAAAAACTATTTTATTTAACTTTGTTTTTATCAGCACTATACTTTATTCAATTATCTTCCCACCATGTATTTTAATATATATTTTTATTATCCTTAATTTTTTATTTATTAATACTTCTTTTAATTTTATAAAGAGATTTAATTATTGCACAAATTTTAGTTTTTTTTAATTACTTTTAATTTTTTATCTAGCTCAAATTAAAAAAAAGGTTATTTTACATTATGAATTGAAATAATTAATGTTTCATTATGATATTATATAAAAATTACACATAGTGAAAATTATAAAAAAAAATTCAATATAACAATAGTTTATATTAAGAAATAAAAAAATTAAATGTCTAAAAATAAATAAATAAAAAATTTGATTAATACTTATTACATCAATTCATTTAAATAAAATAACTTTGTCCAAATAAAAAAATTATATATATACAACTTTTAATTATTTTAAGAAATCTTAAATTATAATTACATAATAATATTTTTATCTAAAAGCACTTTATTTATATAATAAAAATTATACAATTATATTCTTTTATGTTATTTACATTTATCAACTAATTTATCAAACAAATTTTTTAATGAAATAAGTAGTTTATGATTAAAAAATAAGTTAGTTTATGAGTTTAAAGTTTATATGTAAAATAAAGAATGACTAAAAACACAACGAAGAAGAAGATGAATTGGTTGAAAAATGTTCTTTATAATTTTTTAAAATTTCTTTTTAAGATCGTAGTTGAAAAGAACAATTAAATGTAACAGTCTAACGATTAATTAAGTAAGAACCGAAAGTATAACATTGAATTTAATATAATATGATCAATATGAAAAAAAGAAAGACACACAAAAATCTTGCTTTTAAAACTTAAGTTTAAAGGAGACTTTTATTTAAATAAATACACTCTTAATTACTTTTTGGATAAAGGATTGTATCACTAAAATGAACCTTAATTTTGTAAAACAAATTATTCCATTGAGTTTCATAATTCCCTCAACTATATAAAATTAAACGAAGATTAATAAGTTTAATGATGGTATAGAGGAAAAATAAATAAAGTTAAGGGACTAACGAAGTTAGTGGAGAAAGACATGATTTGTAATCTGTCTAAAGTCTCACATGCCAAAATGTTATTAGGTTGAAATTTATTAATGGATAGCTTAAAAGATAAATACACAAATTAATCGACTTAGAAACATAAACTAATATATTATTATTTTTATATGAAGAACAATAATCAACACAAGGATTAAATTGTGTTTTTAGAAATTTCACAATTTTTTCTTTCTATAGTTGTTTTATGATAAGAGAATGCATAAATGAAATGATGCTTTGTCAAATGTTTTCACAAAGAAAAATTTTAAGCTTTCCTTCTTTTTTTATGAGTTAGTTTTAATAATTATAATCTGTAATATAATAAATTAAGAAAATAAGAGTATTTTTGGATTCGTGGTCACTCTTGACGATTTTCTTGAGTATTCTTGACATATGTCACTTCTAGTTTAATTAAGTGTTCTTTGAATTCATAGTCACTTCTGACTAGTCCCTCTGGTATTCTTTCTCAAGTCACTCGTGTCTTAACAAGTATTATTTTCCAAAGAGTTGTAGAGTCTCAATGATCAACAAATCACAATTTTCGCTCATTAGAGAAGATAGTGTCTTTTGACGCATACAAGGTTTAAATTCTCTCTACTAGTTTGCTAGAATGAACACAAATTGTGTTCTTACAAAGTTTTTAGGACACATGGAAATTTTAGCTGAGTTTTAACACTTTCAAATTTGTTATATTTTTCTTGTTCTTCTCTTCCAAGTATGTTTTTGTTAAGCTTGAAAAAAAGAGTTGTTGCATATTGAGTAGCTTTGAACTCTCTTCATTGTCTTATTCTCCTTTTGCTATCCTCTGATAAACTTTGAATATTGAGAAACATTTAATACATTGCATGAAACATTAATTTTCCTTCTCTTCTTCACACAATCTCTAGGATAGCTAACACTACTTATCTTCCTCGGTAATAAAACATTTTACACCTAACAATGGTTAAAAGTACACATAGTACAAGACAGATAGTTAGGTGAGTGTTGAAAATAGCTCGTATCAAGAAAATTCTCATACATTAATTATATTGTAACCTTTACTCAAAATCCAAGATATATTTGAATGATCTTTGTTTTTGCACAACCCCTCTTGGTAATATAAACTTTGTGAAGATATTTTTTGAGTGACATACTTTGAGTTTCAAAAATCTTTAATCTTTTGTTGAATCTTTAATTGTACTTATCGTTTCTTCTTCAATCATCAATTATCAATTATTAGGCGTTGTGATTGGTTAACATGATTCTCTTATCATTTTGCAAAAATGTACTTATATGATCCAATTTTCATCTTATCAAATGGGCTACATTATTTGTTTAAGAGCTTAATCAAGACTTTTACTCAAACATTTTTAAATTAAATTAATTGAAAATTTAGTTTTATAAATTACACTTTTCTATTTTATTAATTTAAAAAACTAGTTTTAAATGACTATAAAGCTGAGTTGCAGGTTCAGAATAATCCTTGTTCAGATTTTTCTTGGCTTCACCATGTTCTGTAAGATGATTGTTTGGTTTCTCCAAAACTCTAGTTGGAACTTAGCTGAGATACAAGCCCTGAAGCTTGGTGTTCAAATTGGATGGAACATGAGTTTTGATTGGTGCAGTGAGAAAGTGATACAGTATGGAATATTTTATATACTTTTCTAATGCCTGGAATATGCAACATGTGACCTGCATGAGATAAAAAGGCTTAGCTGAATTGAGATTAATTATAGCAGATACATGTTTTGATTGAGGAGTAATACTATTGCAACATGGGGTTCTTCATCAGAGTTTATCAACATTCACTTTTGTTTAGTTCACAAGTTTAGAATGGGGAAAAATGCAGAAGTTTTCACCCAATATCATAATTATCTGAAAGAAAACAACTTCAAATTATAGAATACATGAGAGAAGATGATTTAGTAGTAATTATTGAATAATGGTACAATAACTGAGTAAAACGACACCATAGATAGAGGCTATAACATTGTTGGAAGGCTACTTAACACCTGAACACCATGGTCTATATACAACCATGAGAATCAGACATAATAATGTACACTTTTGAGAGAAAGAAGAAAAGAGATTATTCAGAAGAAGATTGTTAACGAGGGCATGCATTATTAGAAGGTTGGAAAGCACAGAAAGCTATGCAGACAAGCAAGAGAATGGCAGAAGAAGCACCATCTTCCTCCATGTTGGAGCTGCTTCTCTTGAACTTGCTCTTCTTCCCTTTGTTGCACTCAATCTCTTTCTGCCACTTCTGCACTCTATTCCTCTTCTTTGCTTCATCTACTTTAGACACCATTGTGTGATAACTTCCTTCAAGCAAGGCTATTACTTTACTTATTGTTTTATGCATGCAACTTTAGACACCTTTTATAGAGTTCATGTATTCAAAAATGCCCTTGGTTTAGGCCATTTATCACTGAGCTAGAAATGATGAAAATACTGATATATATGATAAATGCAACATTATAAGAGTTTTTTGGTATGTAGGACCATGTTGGGAAGTTGGGGATAAGAATGTGGTACTATTGACATTTGACAGATCTTTGGTGTTACAGCTACACAGCACCTACCATACCTCAGATTTCTACTTTGCAGTGATGTGTCAATCTTGTGTTCCAACATTGGCGGCAAATTTTGTAAATGTGTTTTCAGTATTCATCAATTCAATAACCATTAATTCCTTCCGCTCCCTGCGCCAAATAAAACGTGTATGCACTCAATATGCAGTTGCATTGTCCATTCTATATTAATATAGCTTCAGATTTCTTTTTTAAAATCTCAGAACTCGTTTTGGATGTATCTCACTCTTCTATCATTATTGCACTATCTACATATTTTTAATATTCTAAAATTTATGTTTAATATATCATGAATCTTCCAAGGTATATTCAAGATGCACCATCAATTAGAATATTAATTAAATACCAATTAACTATTTAGATATTAATTTAAAAATTAATTTATAAAATTAAAAATTAATTTAGATATTAGTAATTTTTAATATATAAGATAATATTAAATTTAATTAATATAATAATAAATTATTTTTTTAATTTTAAAATTAATATTTATTTAGTAATTTTGATATTTATGTGACATTGTTTGTGTTATCTAGTTTCTACACTTTTCTTTTATTTAAAATCATTACATAAAAGATATAAATAGAATTTATATTGCATAGTTTTATTGTTGGGGATATCAGAACATTCATGCTCTTTAAAATGGTATTGATTTTCTTTTTGAGATATGAAAGTACCAAAGAATTTTAAAAAGTTCCTAATATCTTCTGTTCCTCACACCCATCCTCTTTCTGTTACAATGAATGAGTGCTATGCATTGATTATGCATTTTATGGGTAAATATTTCTGTTACACGGTCATTATTTATATACATTAATTATAGTTTTCACTATGATATAATTAAAAATTTTAATAAAAGATATTTGGTGTAATCCAAAAAAAATTAATGATGTATTAAGAAAGGTATTTTAAATTTAATTCAATCCATAAAATCGACTTATAAAGTGAGATTTGCATCATAATATAAATGTTGTAATTTTTAATCTTCTTCAACTTTATGCAATAAACTTAAAATGATAAATAAAAATTTAATATTATGCGGTAAACTTAAAAGGATAAATAAAAATGAATATAGGAATATCATTCTAAAATTTAAAATGACATAATTTTTCAAGTAAATTTAATAGTTAGCATCATGCATGTAAGTGATATTTAAAAATTAAATTAAGCTTTCATACCAAATAAGGTTACTCAATTTGATGTTGGTCTATTTCTCAGCATTGATTGGTTGCAATTAAAGTAATGTGTAAACCAAGGAACCATTGTTTGCTATTTATTATTCAAACATTTAAGTTGTTGCTTTAGGGTGACATTTGTTTAACTGCCACTTCAAGCCTAAATACATGCATGCTGCTTAATGAGGCAAAGTTACTCAATTTGTTCACTAATTACTTGATTGCAAGGTAAGAGTGCAAATATCTACCCTTCAAGATTCAATAATTTAGTCATGACATGTCCAATGTTTTTTTTTAATTAAAGAGTAAATTAAGATGATTTAAAGAGATGGTTTAAATTGAGGTAAATAAAGTAGAAAAATGTAAAAAAAAAAAAAATTATGAAAATTTGTAAGTAATATGATAGATAAAATAAATTTTTAAAAAATTATGAAATAATTTAATATAAAAAAATTTAGAACTATAGATTAGAATTAAAATTAAATCAAATTAAATAAATTAATATTAAATATTAATAAATACATATTAAAAATTAAAATTTATTTATTATTTATTATTTTCATTGTTTATTTTATTATAATCTAAAAATAAATATTAAAATTAATAAAGAAATTATAAATGTTAAATATATATATATATTAAAATGATTTTTTTATATATAATTTATTAGTTTTTATAAAAAATAATATATAATTAAACTTTCTCTTCACAAGAAAATTTTAGGTGATAAAAATGTATTGCTTTTTCGTGTTTTTAATATTTTACTTCTCATTGTTTTCAACTTTCAATGCAATTTTTCTCTACTGGCTTTTCCGAACCTTGATACATATAAACCGTAAGACTTTGTTTGGATTGAGGGTGGAAAGTTGAGGGTGTGGTGGGAGAATGAGAGTGTGAAAAGAAAGTGTGAAAAAAGTTAGTATGTTTGGATTAGGGTATGTTAGAGTGAATGTGTGAAGAAAGTTTATTCAGATACGTGATGTGATGGTTGTAAGAATATTTTAAATTATTTTGAATAGTGTAAATTGTAAGATTACAAATTTACCCTTATATATAAAAAAGAATAAATAATTATTAATTTTGTGCATATTTTAGTTAATTAAAATAATTTAAAGTTTCATTTATAAATAAAAGGAAAAAATGTAAAATTCAAAGAAATGATTAAATATAATTTTAAATGTAAGTATAATTTTATTATTTTTCATTTTATTAATTTAAATTAATTTTGTTACTTAAGTTATTTTATTTGGATAATTTTAATATTATTTATGATTCTTTAAATTATATTATGTTATATATATATACACAAAATTATTATTATTAATAATTTTCATTATTAATATTATTGTATGAAGGGCACTTTGTTCTTTTCACCTCATTCCACTCTCCTTACTTTTCAATTATAATAAGATTCTAAATACCCTCAACTTTCCACTCACTTTCACCCTCAACCTCTCCCTCTCATAGAAGCAAACAAGAGTGAGACTCATTCACCCTCACCCTCAACCTCCATCACCCCCAAAACCACTCACTAAACGGGGGTGGCACTGCGACATTCGTCGTCCACTAGAGTCCACCCCAGAACCAAACACTGGATGAATGTTTTATTTCCTATTGTTTACATTAGAAATACTTTAGAATAAAAAATAATAGTCCTTTTTTATATTTATAGTTCTTATGAAATATTAATTTTTGTTCACTTAAATGTTATGAATATATTAATAACAAATAGAAAATAATTTTAAAAATTATTAATAATGAGTAAATTTAAAATATTGGTAATAACATTTTAATTATTTTTATAAAATCAACTAAATTAATTGTTTTTAATGGTATATCTAATTCTTTTAACAGTGGTTGTATTAAGGAAGGATGCAGTAATTAGCATAAACTCGTTTAAAAGATTATTGCACCAGCTTATATCTTAATACAATATCTAAACGAATGCAACAAAAACCTAAAGAAAAGACTAATTAATGCATATGACTAACGTAGCAACGTTTAACGCAAAACCCAAGAGGAAAATGCTAGTTTAATATTAAATTTATAATATTTAACAAGAATATGAAATTATAAACGAAATTAGTACTGAAGAAAAATATTGAATTAACTCATTTCAAAGAGAAATTCTAAAGTAGTTATTATTCTCTATGCATTTTAAATTTGTCTCGGACGAAATCTAGAAGTTTCAGTATTCAGTTTTAGTCAATCAAACATGTTCAAAATGCATTAAGATCAAAAGAAGTTTAACGAGCCTAAACAGTACGAAAATACTAGGTAATACGTTTTTAATATTCAAATGTTAATCTGACTCAATAATAATGGATTCATGATAAATATATAAATAGTTACAACTTTCGAAAAAAGATATGTCATTATCGTGCATTAATTACACCAAACACCAAATACCGGATATTTACTTGAGCGTCGAAACACCTTTTACCGGTGTCCCCCCAATGGAGAGCACACGAATGAGAGAAAAGCTTGATTGAAGTGAAGGAACAATGATAAAGGAAGAGAGAGTGAAACAATTTGATCTGTTCAGTATAAGGAGAAAAATTCACCGACCGACCAAACTAGAAATTCTCTAAGTCTTTTTTTCCGAGAACAAAATTTGATATATATTATATAATATGTATTTAGTTACACGTGTATAAACCTTTAGTATTTTCTTACATAAAAACTGAATTGAAAAACGACACTATAATCTATATGTTTATGCATATATATATTTTACCACTAATAGGAAGCTTTTCTGTATATTTTTCGAAATAAGTTATATTCATATTTCCCTTTCATGCATTGAAGAATTATCTTTTGTGACAGAAACAAGTCGATGCAGCAGTGGATTATAAACTAGAAAATATTAGTGGATAGTCATTGAAGATGGAGACGTATAGATAATAATTGAAGGGATTTGAAAGTGATATATTTTTTACTTCCCATTTGAAAGCGATGTGCAAATTTAAGTTTGGCATGAAGTTCAGTGAATGAAAAGGAAGGAACTGTGCTTCATAAACTCAATGTTTTTTGCCACTGAAACAGACAAATCAAGTAAAGGATAAGGACTCCATCCATATTTCACAAAACTTCTAAAGAGATTATTTAGTCTTATACACATTTCAATAACATGACATAGTTAGCTCAATAATCTTATTTAAAGTATGCTTTCGAAACATTCTTTAATTAGCATAATTAAATTCATTAACTCAGTCATATATATATGGTATACATGATTGGATGGTAAGAATAGATGTGAGATTTTATATTAGATAACTTCAATATGATGTGTGTTAAAGGACATTTGTATATACGAATGTAAAATCTCATAATAAATTAACCTATTTAAATAAGATTGTTTATTTAATATTTAATAATTTTTTAAATACTAAAAAAATCATTAAATAACAACTAATTCATAGATAAAAAATAATTAATTATTATATTAACTAAATTATATATTATTTTATAAATTAAAAACTATTAATATCTAAAGTACTTTATATTAATAATAAAAGTTTATAAAGTAGTTTTTAGATTGACATCTTACATTACTACAAGATTTTAGCTATTAACTACTTTAGTGACTAAATGAGTCACTAAAGTGGTTAGTTACTAAAACCTTAGTAGGTATTAGTAGATATCAATTTAAACATTATTTTATAATTTTTTATTAATAATAAAAACTACTTTAAATACTAATAATTTCTTACTTTATAAAATAGTATCACCTTAACTAATATAATGATTAATTATTTGTTGTATCTAAATTAGTTGTTATTTAATTATATTATTGTAGTGAAAATTGAATATTTAGTATTTTTTATTTAAGTTCCTTAAAGAGATATTTATTTATATTCTTTTATCTTAAATATGTGAAATAGTTTTCGTTTCTACTTTTTTTCTTAAGTATTTTCATCATAACGCCAACTAGATTTCTGACTTATGTATTATACAATTGTTGAATACTTTATGTAACAATTTAACATGTACATTATAAAATTGACTAATGTAACAAAAGAGCTTTAAACTAAATTTTTTATTTTATTAGGTACTTAATTTGAAGTAAAATTTTATATTGATTATTCATGAAATAGCTATATATTAAATATCGTAAATATATTTAAGCCAATAATATATATAGGGAGAGGTATTTACAATTCAGTTATACGGTTTGTTTGTGACCAATTGTTGGAGATTTCCTTGTATTTTTTGTCATGTATTTCTTTAAAAAAATGTAAGTTTTTACTTTAAAATAAAATAATATAACCCCAACTTTTCCTACTATGCTGAGAAAGATGTTTCTTTTCGCACACCAATAACTTTTATCAACACCCAATAAAATTCAAAATATCTAGATACCCATTTTCTATTATATGAAAATGAAGTTGGCACACATTTTTTTTTTTTTTGGTAAAGTTACCAACAATAAAATGAAGTTACCAAAAGATGTTTTAAATTATATAATTCTGAGATCTGGAAGTCAAAATTATATTTTGGGTTCTTCAATATGGAACACAATTTTAACTTCTAAATTTGGAAGTAACTTTCATATAGCATAATCTCAAAGTGATCTTTAGATTTCAGATTGTACAATAAAAAGATAAACTTTCCAAAAAAACATCTAAAAAAAGTCATTTCCAAATTACGCAATTTAGAAAAATTGTAATAAAATGAAATTGAGAGTATTACACAACCCAAAAAAATCTAAATGCAAGAAAAAGCATAAGAGGAGGTGAAGGGATTGAGAGAGAATAGTGAGCAACGAGAGAGAAGGAGAAGTTTAGATACAATTTGGTATTTTACTCTTCCCTATAGAGTGCAAATAGAAGTTATGGGGTGCCAAAAGGAACACATGGCTAAAAATGAGCATTTAGAAGATGATAATTGCTTCTCGCACCCATTAATTTTGAATATGCACCCTATCACTGATGCGAAATGGTTAAAATGCTCTCTTTATTTGGGCTAGTCTATGTGGCCCTTATTATTTTCTTTAACTCTTTCAGCTTTATTTATTTTGATTAAATTTTATATAGTACACTGATCTATTTACTGAAAATAGAATATAAAAATTTAAGTGAAAAGACAAAGAAAATTTTATTAAATTGTAATTGCATTAAATATCAAATATCAATCACAATGTAAGAATATGATAAATTATTACAATTCAGCTATGAAGTGGTTTAACAAACGAGGCTACGAGTCAATTCATTTTATCCATAAATTGTTAATTTGTAGCAAAGTTATTCCAGTGAAATCAAAGTCTAAAATTGATTTTTTTTTTGTAAAAAAATAAAATTATTTCTTAAATCAATATCACTATTGTTTTAATGATTATTTTTAAACAATTAAGTATTCAATACTTTTAGAATATGTGACTAATATAACACTCGCTAAAAAAAAATACAAACTTTTAAACCATTTACTTTTAAAGAATAAAAAAATATAAACTAGAAACTAATTATAATCAATAATAATGATTAAAAAACTAACAGAATGTTAAAAATTTTAAATAACAAAAAAATATTTACAGGAACTAAAATAAAACAGGATTTATAAGAATTTAAAATAATTATTTTATATTAGTTTTAAACTGTTAAAATATTTAAAAATGGATAATGATTTTCTTATATTACATATATATTTATTATATATGGTAATTCTAAACATATAAGAAGTATGCTATTATTTTTATCTTTAGAAGTAAAATTTATCTTTATTATATTAAAAACAATATTATATATTATAATATCAAAATTAATATATAGAAAAAATTATATGTTGTAAATAAATTACAAATATTTATTTAAACAAAAGTACAATCGAGACTAAGTTGTTGAAAAGTACAAATAATATATATATATATATATATATATATATATATACCTTATTCTTATTAATATAAATATATTAACTGTATTGTGTATCTAAACATTTAATTATCTTTTTTTTATTGTATTGATTATATTGAGAGAAAAAATATCAAAGATTTAACACTTTACCTATACAAACTATTTAAACTTATAAAAAATATTTATATATTTTTTCAAAAAATTATCTGTATGTATATTATCTAACAATTATATCCTCATAATATTGATTTCATTTAATAACTCTTACACATTAGGATATGTCTTGTACACTGATATAGTGAACATTTATCCCATGACACAAATCTAATACACATAATTATATTACCTCATTGATAAATAGTCACGTAACCAAACAATTATTGTTTATTTGTAAAATGAAAAAAAAAAATAGTGAAAACAAATCCCATTTTAGTATTTTTATTTGTCTGTGTAACAGTCTAATTTTAATTCTACCATTATATTAGTCAAGCATGCATTCTATATAACTATATATATTTTCAAACATATCTTTACCCTTATAAATCTTAATAAGACATTATATTATACATAGAATTTACAAAATTACAGAAAGAGTCCAAAAAACAAAAAAAAATATAGTTCAAAAATTTGTTTAAAACAATTGTTCGACTTACAACATATTTATTTAGGCATAGTAAAACATAACATAAAAATATATTAGAATGGTCTAAAATAAAAAAAAATTATATTCAAGACATAATGTGAAAGTCTTAATCAATTTATACATATCACAAAATATTTCCTAATATATTAATATTATGACTATAAAAATCTTAAATTACATTTCCTATGACATAAAGAAAATTTCAATCTTTTCATAAGACTTAATAACTTTTATTAAGTGTGTCTTACCAAAAATTAATATTTGACTTAAAGGTTTTTAGAATATATCATTATCAATCCTATAAGTGAAGGTATTTTTTTCACAAAAACTCATAAAAAGGTAGAATAAGAATCTTTTGAGTTTTTCATCATTTGATATTTTAATCTATATTATTTAATACTCTTAATCAATAACATAAGAATTAATCTTTACTTAAGATTTTTTTTCATAATAGGTATAAACTTTCTATGTACGTTTATCAAGGTTATAGGGTTTTTTTTTATTTCTTTTTATGAGTTTGGTATACTTTGTTTTCTTTTTCTATTTAATAGTTTTTTCTTATGATAACAAATAATTATTAAGACCGAGGTTTCAAAATGATGTATAGCATAAATTTTATATAAAAATATAGCATAAAAACTTTAATCCTAAACATACACGGCTTATTAATACTAAAGTTTCATTATAAAGATTTTACCATTTTAAATGCACGACAATTGTAATCACACTCTCTCCACTCATCTATGTTGCTACATATATAAGTGAGGCCTTAATGCATAATTCATAGAAAATAATTGTATAATTGATCAATGCCATATTTCGGTAATATTTCATATTATAGTAATATTTATTGATAAAATAAATATATATTTGAATGTCAGGAATAGATTTGAAATGTTTATTTCTTTATAACATTTGTAAGAGTTTTATAAATATGCGAGGAATCTATATTTTTAGGAGTCACTCGATAATTTTATATGCGAAGAATCGATATAAATATTTTTTTACACGTGCATCAATATTAATCAAGATTAAATATTATAATCTTTTGTAAAAATACAGACGAGTATGAAGGATGAACCACAATTCCAAATTTTCCAATTGAATCAAACAAATCTCTTGCTTTTGCTTTTTTACATTCTTGCAAATTCAATCAACAAAATTTTACATATTATTTTCTATTTAGTGAATATTATACTTCAGAATTCATCAATTATTTTTTGTGAGTTCGATATTCGTCTCTATGAACAAATTTATTACTTTTGACAGGATACAACTTGCCGTAAAATAATCATTAATAATGTTAACTCACATAATACCATACCAATCATGACCACATGAATAGTACTCGACTCATATCAATGCATAAGTTTAGAACCATAAAAAGAAAAGTAAAGGGATAAAAAAAAAGGTGGCTTAAAAATTCAAAGCAATTTATTTGTATACGAATATTTCTTCTTAGAAGTTATTGTATGCTTTGATAGCATTACGTTAATATAGTAATATATAGTAGTTCACCCTATATTTGACATTTTTGTTTCTTTGTAGACTTTTTTTGTATGTTGTTGTAGAGTTTCTTTGGTAGACAAATGAAAATGACACTTTCATTTAGAGTACATTTTATAACTAATTTTAAAAACAGAAAATAAGATAAATTTTTACAGTATAAATATTGTTATTTTAAGACGTGTGTTTAGATTAATTTTATTCTGCAACATGTTTTAAAATCAATTAATTAATTTGTCAGTTTAATGCAAAAGTGTTTGAAACACAATTTATTATACAATTTTATGCTAGCGATCAATCACGAACCCTTATAAAAATGAAAGTAATATGAGAACATCTAATCTTTAAATTAAATATCATAAAAGTTCATAAATTTATCAGTCATTCATAATTGAATGGCCGAATGATGTGTTTGATTTATGATATCTTTGATTGAGAAAAAATAAATAAAATAACTTATCTTTTTTCTTTGATTGAAGAAAAAAGTCCCATTCAGAAATAAAAGTTCTAATATTTTTATTTCTATTTTATTTTTTAATTCAAATTTCACAAGAAGACATGCAGAAATTCTCTTATTTTTATTCCACTGTAAAATAAAATTTTGAGAGCATCCTATTCTTAATACTTCAATTTTGATATTAAATCATTGTTGAATTCAAAAACTTAAAATAGTCAGAATTTGGTATATATCTGTCTAAGATTAGAAAAGTATAATTGATACTATGGATTCAACAAATTTAATTAAGATAGGTTTTTAAATTATGTTAAGAAAATAAATTTAAATTTAATTTAATCTTACAAATTTAACATATAAAATAAGATATACTTATTTAAATACTTTATTTTATTTATATCTTTAGTTAATTTATTTAATCAAGAAAATTTAGAAAATTATTTGGATAGTTGTTTATTAAAGATTCCATGTCTTTAATCTCACTCTCTTAGGTGAAGAGTTTTAAGTTTTTTTTCCTTAGGTGTTAACATGTTAGTTTTTTTTATTATATAATTGCAATCAAGTTTCTTTTTCTCATTTACTTCCATTTATCTCCGAGTGACTTCTTTCTCGTATTTTCTCTTCTCCAATATTGGTACACAACTAGTTACACTTTTGAAATTCTAAGAAATTTTGTATATATAATTTAATTAATAAAAATACGATTTAAGAGCTGCTCGACTAAATTTATATTCCATAAAAAGTTATTGAAAATGTAATTTAACTAAATTTAATGTATCGGTCCTTTCTCTATTTGTAAATATAAAAATAAATAAGTAATAATATAAGTTTTATCATTATTAAAATGATTATAAAATATATTTTTATGGAACTCGTTTGATATTTGATTAGTTTTACAAATAATTTCAGTAATTATGACTAAAGGAAGAGAAAATAAGTTAGACAAAAATGGTAGCCATACATGGAGGAGGATTCATAGCCTTACGTGGGTATTAGAAAAAGGTGTGTTTTTGGAGAATTCAAACGAAGAACAATAACATCACTTGTTTATGGATGAGTGGTTGTTGTGTTTTCATTGACTTATTTTTATAAGCTAAAAAATTTAGAAAAAAAATTAATGAAGTGTAAAAATAAAGTTAAAAAAAATAAAATTATACTTGATAATTTGAATATAACGAATTTTCTTGTTAATTTTTTTTTTTTTTTTTATAAAATGATGGAATTGAGAGAAAGTATGGAACTCCGGAAAATATGCACCTAATCTCGTTGAACGTCGAGAAACAATTTTCACGTCAAAAGCAAAAATAAAAAGTAAATAAGGCATACTTCTTTTGGTTTCAAGTATAAGATTAAAATTAATTAATAAAAATAATTAGCAGTATTTAATTGTACTATTTAAAAAAATTAAAATACAATTTTGATTATTCTATCTTTTTAATTAACAATTTGTATAAAAAAATATTTATTCCCAATTTTTTTTAAGAATCGGTGATTCTGGTTCAGTCGTCTAAATTAAAATGTTGACCGTTAATATAATATTGACATACTCGTGACAAAATTTAATGGATATTTCTAACCATTTTTTTTATTGTAGAAGTTAAAGATAAATATTTTTTTCTTTATGAGTAAATATTTCAATTTAATATAGTAGTTTTAAAAATAAATAATTTGATTTCAAAGTTTTTTTAAAAGTTCAATTTTGTCTTTTTCCGTTAAGTTCCCACCAAATGACGTTAATTGTTGATGATGTGGCGCATAGAGTGACATTGGTTTGCACACATGGGCTCAACAAAATTTTAGAATTTTGAAATTGGGGAAAGAAAATTGAGAGAGAGGATGGTGGTGGAGCCAAGGGAAGTGGAGGCAGAACACAATGATATTGGTTTGTACACGGTGACTGAACGAAAGTTTAAGGTTTGGGTTGAAAGAAATTGGAAAAAGAAGATTGAGGGGAAGGAAGGCGGAGGTAGAGTCAGAGGCAGCAGTGAAGGCAAAGGCAGAACCGGATGAAAATGATTGATGAAAAAGATATGTTGGTATCTATGTTTAGAATCTCATCATCAACCAATACACTAGCAAATAATCTTGTAAATTGTCTAAAATGCTATGATTTTGTTATGATGGTCATCTTTAGTGTTCAAATAACACTCACACTCGCGACAACACTCAACAAAATAAAAATAAAAGAGAGGAAGGAACAACTCCAAGAGAGAGGGACACTAGATGTTAGCGACGAAGGGCGACTACTACAATGGTAGTGAACGCAACAATGACGAGCAAAGCGATAGCTACAGGTGATGATCGCGATCATGAATGGAGAGCGAAACCACCACAGTTGTCTCTGCCTCTACCTCCCTTAGCTCCACCACCATAGACGTCATCGCCTCTGCCTCCCTCTCTCTCAATCTTCTTTCTTCAATTTCAAAATCCTAAAATTTTGTTTAGTACACGTGTGCAAACCAATATCATTGTGTGCGTCACATCATCAACAATTAACTCGTTGGTGGAAACTTAACGGAAGAGACGGAAACTTAACGGAAGAGACCAAATTGAACATTTTTAAAAAACCTTGTGACCAAACTGATTTTTTTAAAGACCACTATATTAAATTGAATATTGACATCAAATGTAGGATAAAAAGTTAATTATATCATAATACAACTATGACAAAGTTTAATTGGTGTTTCAAAATAAGTTAATTATTTTAAAATAAATAAATAATCTTAGTATCACATCAGTTAAGCTAATTAAGCTGCAACGTGATATATATCTTACACAGCATGTTTTAATTTTGAAAATATGGAACACTAAATATATTACTTTAAAATGAGAAGAAAATAATTAATTTATTGTGTCATATTTTAATCAATATAGTTCATATATAGTGATAAGCTCACAAATGATTAAGAAAAAAATAGCAGCAATATATATCAAGAAAAAATCATATGAAATATGATAAAAATAAGTTGTTTTTTTTTTAAGTAAAACAATCATTCTTTTTCTTTATTATGTATTAGTTGGACTTATAATTCTTAGGATTTATTTCTTGTAATCGATAATGTAATTACTAAATATTATATTAGGTTTAATTTGGCATTATCAAATCTAAAGAGTCATGAGAATGATTAACCGACAATAATACAAAGAAATGTAAGAAGAAAACATTATGTTCAAATAAATAGAAATATAATGGAAGGAGTCAACTTCAATGAAAAGAAGTCGACAAAGAAAACATGTTCAAGATAAACATGAGAAGTAGATGGAAGGCACACCTGCACAAATTTTGGCCAACCTTTAAACTTTCATTTGATTTTTTTTTTTAAATTTGAATTTTAAACCTCCCTCTATTTTTTAACTTGATTTTTTGGCATAAAGTCAATGTGATATAAAAGCTACATTTGCATGTCATTAGAGATAAATATAAATGCCAATTAGGGTATAATATAAATGCCATTTAGGGTAGATTTTTGGATGACAATTGTTATAAATAGTCATCATCACCCACTCTAAATCACTTTTGGACTCTAAATCACTTTTGGATATATATGCAAAATTGAGTTTATATCAGTTGTGAGAGTTTTATGCAAAATTGAGTTTATATCATTTGTGTGAGTTTTGAATATTATTGTTAAACAAGGTGGCTTTGATGATTTTCATATATGTTATAAAGAATTTGTTGTTGTGCATATGTTTAGTTAGGTAGATTTTGAGTTATAAATTCGCATCTAGTTATGATCCAAATTCATATGATTTGAAATCTATTTTGAAAGTTTTTTTTTTCAAATTTGTGTTAATTTTAGTTAGTTGATTCGTATTTTAAATAAGTTGAAATAAACTTCTGTTTATGCATGATGACTAAAACAAGTTTTTCAACAAATTGATTTATCGTATCAATCGATTAAAAAACACTTAAAGTTTTTAAAATAATTTAAAAATGATTTGTTTTATTTTGTCTTTTCTATTAATTAAAATCAATCAGTTAATTGAATGAATTGAAACAATGATGAAAAATTAATTTTTCAGCAATAGATTTTTTTTTATAATTAATAAAAATTTAATTTTAAAAATATTTTTCTTACACGGGCTAAATGAGTTTGAACAACTTGCGTAAGGTGGACCAAACACGGGGCGAGTCAGTTCGCATTGCCACCCCTACTTGAAAAAGAAGTCTCAATACCACTCTTACGCTACTAAGGATTTTCCATGTGGATTTGTTGTATCTTCTATCTCAAACCAAAATAAGCACGATTATAAGGATGTACTTTCATCCTCTTCAGATATAATTTATGTTTGTAGTCGTCTTTGCCACATCCTCGTGTTTTATCCTGAATCTGCAAGACAAACACCTGTTCTCTTTGGTGATAACTTATGTCTTAAGGTCGAGTTGTATGCTGTTAATCCCTTGCTTAAGATTGCAATAGAAGCTCACAACCAAGCCCTACAAAAAGCTACTAAGTGGAAAACGATGATCACGTTCTTGTTAGGCTTCAAACCTAAGCCTTGATGCCAACGACTTCCTCCATCCTAGTGGTGTTATCTTCTGATTATGAAAATACGGAAGAAGTTGCCTAGTATGGTTTGCCCTTTGTTGTTGTTACTTAAAAAGGGGGAGATATAGATGTAAAGAAGAAAGAAATGAGTATATGTTAAGGGGGAGATTCCTAAGGAGAGCTAGAGAAGAAATGGAGAGTTAAGTACTTGAAGCAAAAGTAAAGTAGAAGAGAAAAGAGGAACATAGTTTCTTTTGTGTTGTTTTGTTCCCGTGACAAATTGTAACATACCGATGTATAAAGTTTGATGTGTTTGTTGAACAAAATAATTTGTTTTGAATGTTGTAAAACTCTATACTAAAATTACTATGTTTAATGCCTTGGATTCTATGGTGAAGTTGCTCTATAACCAAAATATCATGTTTAAACTTGATTGTTTTAAGCACCGTAAAAAAGGAATTTGTTAGAGAAAAGTCCAACATCCATGATTTTAATTAAGTGTTGAAAATAACAAAACACAAAATATAGTCATATTTCGTTTGTAAGATGCAAGTTTTTGTTCAAACAATAGATAATAATGTAGCAAGTGTTTCATCTGTTAAATGATATAATACTGTGTAGTGTTGTTTTTGTGTCTAATAAGTTGTTTAATGCTCAAATGATACTCACATAGTTTTAAGCTAACATTGTACTTAATAAATCTCTTTCTGCTTATTGTATATTGTAGAAAATGTCCGTTTCTTATGTCTAACTAAGAAGATTTGAAAAAGTTTACGTCACATCAACAATCTATTAAAAAATGAGCTAAAATTACTTTGCTTAAACAACTCTCAAATAGATGTTTTATTAACCTAGAAAAGTTTATCTTACAACTCTATGTTTTTCACAAGTTTAAATAAAAACACTTTATTTAAAAAAATATAAATACATTTATAAATAAGGAGGTTGCTGAGAAACACAATTAATATATGTATGGAATGCATTTAATTGATCTTCTTCATGCAAACTTATTAGAAGCGACATTTAAATGAGTGTGAAAATGTCCAGCCACTATAATAAGATTTGCAACGAGCTTCTTTTCTTTTACACCTATATAAAACTTGTATTTAAGAAGGAGAAAATTTACAACTTAGTTTATCAATTTTTGTGTGAGTTGGATTGACTTACATACTTCCAACAAACTACCAACAGTTTTTAAAGTATAATTCAATACTCATTTCTTGTAGTTTTTATAAAATAATTTCTAGTTTATATATAATTTATAATTTATCTTTAATAAACATTATGAGCATTCGTGTTTGAGGGTAACCAAATCTCACTTTTTTTTTTATATAAAAAAAGAGTGCAATGGAGAGAACGTAAAAATAGGAGAAAATGCAAAGAGGTAAAGTTTCACGGGTCTTTCGCTGGTCTCATAGGTGTCACCCACACCACCTACTACTTTTCATTTCCTTCTTCTATTAAAACCCTATCTCACTCTCAATAACCCACTCACTTCCATTCTCAACACACTCTTCTCTTCCAACTCCAACCAACCAGTCATGGGTATGCATATAACCACCACACCTTTTCCCTTTTCTTTTTCTCTTCTCTTCATTTTCAACTCTTCTCGCTTTCTCATAATCTCACTTTTTTCTTCTTTCTGTTTCGTTTTCCTTTTCTTTTCCAATCAATTTCATGGATCAGGCAAGGTCAAGATCGGAATCAACGGTAACTTATCTTCATCCTTTCTTCTCCCTTCAGATCACTTCAACTTTTTTTCCACTGTTCCGTTTTCGCCTTTTTTAGATTTAATTTTAGTTTGATGTAACAGGATTTGGAAGAATTGGGCGTTTGGTGGCCAGGGTGGCTCTTCAGAGAGACGATGTGGAACTCGTTGCCGTTAACGATCCCTTCATCACCACCGATTACATGGTACCCTTCATCTCCTACTTTCACACCTAACCTTCTCTTCTGTCTCACTGTCAATACTAGAACAAGGTTTACGCTTCAGATCGGCATAGTTTTTCATTTATATTTTGTTATTATTTGTTAGATCTGGTTGTTGACGGTCTTTGGTTGCGTTTGTAGACATACATGTTTAAATACGACAGTGTTCATGGACAATGGAAGCATCACGATGTCACCGTTAAGGACTCCAAGACCCTTCTCTTTGGTGAGAAGGCAGTCACTGTTTTTGGACACAGGTCTATTTTTCACAACTTCTTAATCTGTTCCATTGTTTTGCCATGCATGTTTATCTTGTAAGTGTTCGTTTCTTCACGAACAATGCCGTTAAATCTCTTGTTAATCCTCAGGAACCCCGATGAGATCCCATGGGGTGAGACCGGAGCTGATATCGTTGTTGAGTCCACCGGAGTTTTCACCGACAAGGACAAGGCCGCCGCACATTTGAAGGTTTCTATTTCTAACACTACCCCTTTGCCTCTACTAACTATTTTCACGCGTTGTTATTTTCTGTGTTCCATGTTTGGATCACTGTATCCTAATTTCCCTGCCTTTTTTTTTTAAATATTGTTTGAGATATATATTTTTTTTTATGTTCACATGTACCGATAGTATTTATTGTAAGGTAGAATTTTGATGATTGTTTGGTTTGTCATTTTATTAATCCAGGGTGGCGCTAAGAAGGTTATTATTTCCGCACCCAGTAAGGATGCTCCCATGTTTGTTGTTGGTGTTAACGAGCACGAGTACAAGGCAGAGCTTGATATCATCTCCAATGCCAGCTGCACAACCAACTGCCTTGCTCCACTCGCCAAGGTTTGCCATTTGCTTCATTCTGTGTAATTGATTTTGTTTTGTTGGTTGTGTTTTTTACTATCATAGTTCTAATTGTTTCTTGTTAATTTTGCAGGTTATTAATGACAGATTTGGTATTGTTGAGGGTTTGATGACCACAGTTCATTCCATCACTGGTGAGCATCACTTTTTAGTTGTCTGTTGCATATATTGGCTCATATACATACTAGTTGCTAAGTCTGGTTTATCTTATTGTTTTGCAAACCAGCTACCCAGAAGACTGTTGATGGACCATCAGCCAAAGACTGGAGAGGTGGAAGAGCTGCTTCATTTAACATCATTCCTAGCAGCACTGGAGCTGCCAAGGTGAACATTTGGTTCAATATGTTTTGGTGTTGCTGGCTTTGCCACAAGGTTGATATTGTATTGTGTACAGACGACTCTTTTTGGTTTTTACTTGTTCTTATTTTTGTGTGCCAAGGCTGTTGGGAAAGTCCTCCCTTCTTTGAATGGAAAATTGACTGGAATGGCATTCCGAGTTCCCACCGTGGATGTCTCCGTTGTTGACCTCACAGTGAGGCTGGAGAAGAGTGCCACCTATGAGGACATTAAAAAGGCTATCAAGTAAGGGCGGAATACTTTAATTTTCCTCTTATTGATTGTTGTGTTGTTGAATGCTATGCAAATTTTTCGTGACTTTTGTTATTCGAAATTCAATTCAGAGGTGCGTACATTTTGGGACTGGTCCTTCTCCACTATCTTATATAAATGTTGTGTTTCTCAGGGAGGAATCAGAGGGCAAGTTGAAGGGAATCCTTGGTTACACTGAAGATGATGTGGTCTCCACCGACTTTGTGGGTGACAGCAGGTATAAATCATGTAACAGTTGAGAAGTTATTTAACATTCATGGTCTCCGTTGTTGACATTATTCATTTATCTGTTATTGAACCTTTTTGTCATATAATTGTTCCAGATCAAGTATTTTTGATGCCAAGGCTGGAATAGCATTGAACGATAATTTTGTGAAGCTTGTCATGTGGTATGACAATGAGTGGGGATACAGGTAATCCACCTTGAACCTTTCTGATATTTAACAGTGTTGTCGTGCGTCACATAACAGATTTTTGGTTAATTAAACTCAATTAGTTGTGTTAAATTTGGCCAAAAATTTAATTCAGCTAGATCTAACACCTGCTGTGTTCCTGACCTTGCAGCTCACGTGTGATTGATCTGCTTGTTCACGTTGCCAAGATCTCTCTTTAAGCTGCTACTGCACTGTAGCTTGTCTACACGTGAGTACCGTATGTTTATGTCTAGCTGCGATTTTAGTGTCTTGCTCACTCAAAAATGAGTAGTCTGAATAATCATTGGTTTGCGGAACCATTGTTGTTACCCTGCTAGGAGCTTTAAGCTCTTTTTTGTTTTGCTCTTCTGTGTGCGGAGGGGATGGAGCTTTTTGATTTTATGTACTTGCTGATGTACTCGGCTTTATTGATTCTGATAATAGACATCTGCTCTCCATTTTTCATCCATGGATCTGTAGTGCTTAACCCCCTACTGCTTTGAATAATTTATTCATTGTTTATATATTTCTGCATACGTTTTGCACATTTAAAACTTGGGATTCTAAGCCAACTTTTTTTGGTTTCATAAAACTTAAGCAAAGAATGTTGAAAATTTATACAAAGTTATTATTCCTTAAAATGCAATGCAATGCAAACCAACCATTCATTTAGCCAGTCTTCTTTAGTCTGATTTAAATTCGAAGTGATAATATACGAAAGAGGTGGTATTTACGATCTTTCCTAGGAAGGGAAGGTAATTGGAAATGATATGATTGAAATGTTAAAAAAATATAATTGTGGTATTTATTAATTGATCAAAATATCCTTGTTATGAAATTAGAAAGATAAATGTTTAGATATATATGTTTATATATTTATTTCTAAATTTGAGTTTAAAGTAAAGCATTATGTTTATATTTGTAATTAAAGGTAACATTTAAATATTTTCAATTATGCAATCATTACTAATTAGCCAACTATGCAATTATACTAATATTCAATTATTTTCGAAACTTCACCTTAAATTGTAATTAAAAATTATGTTCACTTACGGATTTATGGCAAAATTAAGGTCAAACATTTAATAAATTATAAATAAATTATTACGGTAATTATTAAATGCCTTCGATTGTTAGGTATAGACCAATAATAAAAGTTTTTTTTTTTTTATTTCAGTTGGAATTATTCACATTTTTTAAGTGATCCGAAATCTAAGAATGTGTACTAATAGCATTATATTCTTAACATATGAGAAGTGAAAATTTCGTTGTCAATAATAAGCGGCAATCAAATTTGGTTCTCTTTAACCTACATGGAATTAAACGTTAAGCATTGCCTAATGCATATAACATGATGTAATAAAACTTGGACAAATTAAACTTCCCCGATCATGCAAAACACGTGCCTATGAGTCCATAATTGCTTGGATGCATAATCAATAATAATAAAGCATCATTCCTCCATGTTGGATGACCATGTTGTTGGAAATCAAAAGTGTATTCTTTGAAAGCAAAGTGAATTTTGTAATGTGTATAGAGCGAAGCTTGAGTGCAATTCCGGTTCAAGTCATAATAAAGAATTGCTTGAGGGAAGACCTTAATGCACACACTCACATTCAGCTTTGGTTCTCACATTCATGGGCACAGTAGTGTAGAAAATGTTGGTTGGAATATTGTGAATGAATTAACATGTGATTAGACTTCCAACAACTTTAAATTTTTAGGCAGAAGGCATGTGGATTTGAAGGACATTTTGTAGTCACATTGCCCTTATTCCTTACATGCATTAATTGAAAATGTGCATTAATTGAAAATCTCACCATGTTATCTGTATAAGGAAATATGTGTTTTAATCCAATTGTAATTGATTAGAGTTAGGGATGTAATCGATTAAGTACTTAATTGATTAAGGACTCAAACTCAATTGTAATCGATTATATTTCATTTCGTGATGTCCAATGCTTAAAATCTATAAGTCATGGCTACATTGACAATTCTTTCATTTGCACACATAATCACCATGTCATACATCCATACACTCTACATAAACATTTACCACATTTACTTCAAAATCTTAAATGAATCTACCATACGAAAGCTCCAATATCAACAAACTCACAAATGTTACAAATGTTATGTGTGTTTTTAGTGGTACTTGAAGGATTTATGCACTTGTACAGTGTTCTTAACTTCACCAAAATGTTCTTCTACACCTAAAAAAAAATACAATATTCAGTACCTCCTCACAAAATACAAACCAAACGGAACTAAAGGGTACAAAGATCTTATCTCAAACTTACAACTTTGTCTTCACTGAAAAGAGCTCTTCTTTTTTCCTTTTATACAATCACACCTCTCCCTAACTTACAATCTGGTCCATAGACATGTGCACTTACTATTTCTTATGAAAAATCACACTTACTCTTTCTTATGAAAAATCACACTTACTATTTCTTATGAAAGAATCTCCTCACTTTACCTTTTCATACAACACGTCTTCTTTGCACAGTGATTAAAGTTGTGACCTATGCAAACCTAATGTGTATAATATACATATACAATGACAACCCAACTACAATTATTTGTCAGTCCATGTGTTTAATTTTTTTAATAATTTCCAAACCATAATTGATTATGACCTTTATGGTAACCAATTAAGCAAGTATTCTTATCAGCTATGATCATAATGTTTCAGCCTTCACCAAACTCATGCAAAGTAAATCACACGTAAATTTTAAATTCTCATGCATGAGCATACTCGTAATTGACCATTCTCATCCAAGTTTTCCACACAAATCTTCTCATTTTAGAATGAGTGACCCTCCCTCGTCCTCTCTTTTCTTTCTACACAAATCACTTCAAATTCACCCTACCAAACATCTACATATGACCAAGTTATCTCAGCTTCCAAATCCTTTAACATAGTGTCACAACCTCATCCAAATAAAGTGTTAGTTTTAAATCATATATGTTACATGTTTAAGATATTTTTTTCTCTTTATATTTTCATATTTCACTTTGGTATGATCACTCATCGGATTATTTTTTTTATACTCGTTTATAGTTCATTATGTTGTTATAATCTAAAGAGGAATGAAATTGGTACAAAAGAATTAGAGAATATAAACTCTTGTGCTATACAATCACTAAAATGACACATGAATATGAACAAGCGTTCTTATAGATAACTCGTGTCTAAAATTGTAAAGTCAATTTTTGAATTTCAAGCTCTATCTACAATATTGACTTCATAACTAAAAACATTTTAAAAAGGTTTTTTTATAAGAAAATATTGTTTTAGTGTGAACTTTACTTGTATGGTTCTTTAAAATGAGAAAAAAAAAAATATTTGAGGACTTTTTTAATTTTAAAAAGCTTATGTTTAAGAAGTTATAATATTTTAGTGATAAAAAAGTTCTTGTAAAAATACTTGTAACGCGATTGAACAAAATAGACTTGTATGAAAAATACGTGTAATCTTGAACAAAATAAAAGAAGTGTTATAAAAATAAATAGTAAAACGAAGGTTTAAAATGCAAAATAGGTTTTTTTATCTTTTTAAAATATTTAAAATTCAGTTTTAGTTTTTTTTTTTTTTTAATTCGATCAAAATGTGTCGGCTTATGTATAAGTAGTTTACGAAGGTTAAATCTGAACTTATTTAGAGGGACAAAATCATTTTTCACTCCTTTAAAATATATTATTTTATGCAATGAATTGTTTCCTTTTCAGTATAAAATACTACCCACTTTATACGTTTTCCTCTGTTTTTCAATGTCCAATCATATAAGTTCACAAATACAAGATTTGTTTAGTTTACGTTAAGAATAAATTCTTTGTACTTTACATATATTTTAATATAATATAGAATTAATTCTATTCGATTTAAACTAAAACCAAACAAATGTGGGAAGTTGTAGATTTATGAAGTTGTTTAAGGAAGAAGCTGTGAATTGAGTTTCAGATACGGAAATAATGAGAAAAAGACAAAAGTATATGGTCAAACAATTAAGGCATGCATGTCCTATTATAGCAGTTTTGTGGCATTTCATTGTTTTGTTTCAATCAAAATATCTGGCCACCCTCTAAGCACTGCCACACGTTTGGAACCCTAAAAATAAAGTAAAAAGGCGAGTGTGTGGTTCGAAAATTGAAAGCCACATGTGCGCGAACATTTAAATCTTTTTGTGCCCACTCACTCTCATCCACTTGCTTCCTTTTCTCCTTATAAAATACACACCACATACCTACATTTAGTTTTTTTTCTCTCTTTAAAATAGGATTATCTCATTTTCTTCTTTTAGTGAATCATTCAATTAGTTTTCACCAATTTAATGAATATGAAGTTTTATCTCATAATTTAAGGTCTATTTTATACCCAAATATTTGTTGTCAAAAATAAAATGAATTGATTATTTTTCTCTTAAGTTAAATTTAGTTATGCATGTAACTTTTGTAGAAACTCTTTAAAAGTTTGTGTGTATGCAAGTTAAGTTTAGCCTAGAAAAAACAATTTTTTTTTATCTGAATTTTTTTGTTTAAACGGATTTGAGACATGAAATACTTAATTTTTTTTAATATAATTGTTGAATATAATCAATAAGATTACTACATTTTGTTGCAAGAGAATATGTACTCACAATAACATAGTTATATTACCTAAACATTATATCATATAACTAAATATATAATTAAATATATGCATGTTATTTATAGAGTATTACAAATAGACATTCATATATATATATCAAAAACAACATATAAAAAAAAGAGAATAAATTCTTTCTACCTACTATTGAATTCTAACACATGCTCTAGTGTAACACACGATCATCACATATTCTTTAAAAAAAATAAAGAAACAAAAAAATGGGCTAAGCTAGTATTTTAAAATTTTCAATATAACTTTATATTTAAAGGATACATTCACAACATATGAATAACCATACATCATCTATTTCAATGTACTAAACAACCAAGTGTTTGTTCTTAACTTCTCATATCTCATTCACCATTCAAGTAAGAAATCTAGTGACATACAACAATACACACTTAACTCTACTTCCAGAAGACTCGTGTGTTGAAACTAGACTTAGATATCTACATCTTTCATATTACTATGTTATCATCACAACATAGTCTCTTCTTCAGGAAACCCATTGTCAAGTGACACAGGTAAATCCATATGATTTGTTTTGACCAATTATTTTTCAAACCACAAACTCAGTCATATGAACCTTCTTCGGATCTTAACCCATTAACACTTTCATCTATGTGACTCCAATATATAAGGGGAATCAGAATAATATATTTTACCAAGTTCCAAAATCAATACATCACCTAATAAGACTTCTCTAACTACAATCTAACCCTGCTCTACTTAGGGTCTAAATACAAACCCAAAATTCTGCACTACTTGGCCTAATTCAAGGTTTAACATATCATATTCTACTATGTAAAATTTATTACATACTAAGGCTTTACCCATGATGATAGTAGCTTGGACCAATTGATGTTAGTTGAAGCCCAATCTTCTTAAGTCCTTCTGAACCATAGCCATAATTGTTCCCTAGATTAGAGCTCAACCATCAACTGCTATGTATATTTTATTATCCTAGAATTGACCTCTTCGAAGATGTTCTTAGGCCCAATAAGGATGGGTGGAAGCCCAATCTGCTTGTAAACTCCTGGTCAGTGCTTTAGGTCTTTGACCTCTTTATTTTGTGGATAAGTTTCCATCACCCCTTCCCTCTTGAGAATCATTTGTCCTCGGATATACATTGTTCTCAGTGACTTAGTTTTATTATTGTTCATGACTCGTGCTTCCCTCTAGGGTTGAACACAATCCTATGATAAACACCAATCGGAGCAAGTTACACATATGCAAACATCTTAAGAAGGATAATTCCCTCAGAGATATAATTAAGAAAGACATGACTTCTAAGGCTTATGCACCTCTTATAGAATGAGGAACAAAGGTACATGTCTATAGAAGTAGTTTTATTTTTATTTCTCTATATTTCTCTCTTATGTGGTATCCACGTTTCTTGGAGTTGCATGTGTTCCTTAGGCAACTCAATACAAGGTTTGTTTAAGGAAGAATGGTTCTTATTTTTGTCAATGTCATGGATACACCTAAACAAAAAAATTCTTTTCTCTTATATTTCTTCAAACTTTCTTTTTAGTTTTTCTTATCTAAGCTCAATCATCTTAAACTCTTGTCCAAGGATAGCTACACTGTTTTATTTCTTAATTGTATTTTTTTTCTATTTTTAGTTGGGTTTGTACTTGGTCCTTCATCACTTGAGAAAATGATAAAGAATTGAGTAAAACCTTATTTCCTTGATGAGTGAAAGTTATTTTATTAGTATGATCACCATGAATAGTTTTATGATCAAATTGCTATGGTCATCCTAACAAAAAGTGAAAAACTTCCATAGATATTAGATCACATAAATCATTATCCTCATATTGTCCTATGAAAAACTGTACTCTCACTTGTTGAATCACAACCACATTCCCACCTTCATGAACCCAGTGAAGCTTATAAGGCTTTGGATGGGACATGGTAATGAGTTTCAACATTTGAACTAACCTAGTTCTACATTAGTTGTAGCATGATCCATTATCCATAATGACAAAACAAGTTATGTTAGAAATTTGACAATTTGTTTTAAAAATATTTTTTTGTTGGGATGTACTAGGTTGATTGGGGATGAATCTTTTCATAAGGAGAAGTTCCCTTGAACAATTAAAACATTTGATCTCACTAGTATAAATGTAGGTAGAATAATCTCTCTTTTCTTTTTCTCTCACTTTTTTCTTCGTTATTAGGAGGTTTTATATATTCTTTGTTTTTCTGTCGAGTAAGTTTTCTCCCGTGGATAATCTTTCTTGGCATAAGAACTAGAGTGAGCATTTTCTTTCTTGGAAGAAGATTTTCTTAAATTTTGTCGTTCTACCTAGATGTAAAGTTTTACCAAGTCATTTAATGCTCAACTCTATCTCTTATGTCAAGGCTCAATCCACTCAAGAACCTAGATATGGTGGTGCTTTCTTCCTCCCTAATAACAATTCTCATTATGTAAAATTCCATCTTCTGCCTATATTCTTTCACACTCATGTCTTGTTGATGGAGTCTTTGGAGCTTATTCATATGTTCTATGTTAGAGTATGATGAGACATGTCGACACCTCATGACACTCCTTAGATCATTCCAAGATTAGTTGTGGATATTGCCTGATGAAACACATGGACATAATCTTATCTATGAACATTACTAACTCATTCATAAATGTCATACATGATTAACTCCAATATATTAATTACTTATATATGAATTTTATATTTTATTGATAAAGTCTAATTTTGAATTTGTTGTTAGTCAACAAATCATCCTTGTTGAAAGATAAGTTTGTTTAGCGATTATGGAAGCCAAAGGTTAGGTGTGATTACTGCTGGAATGCTGGAGGAGTTTCTGTTGGCCTTAAAGTGACGTAGAAAATTCCTGGCATGGCTGCTGTTTTTCTTTTTGGGTCCTACCAAAACTGGTTTAGTTCTCTCGTCATGATTGGTGCACTTTTGCTTGTTATTCCTTGTTCTATTTATGGCTTTGCCCCTGGATTTAGGTGCCAACTAAGTGCTGTTATTATTCAGTTTCAGTTTTTTCAGTTCTTCTTATGTTCTTAGCAGTTTTTGTGTGTTTCAATCTTTTTGGGGTGAGTTTTTGTAGGTTAAGTCACACATTGGGTGGTTTCTCTAAGTTTTTGGAGAAGTAACAATGTGATTGATGTATACGGGTTGGAATACTCCTGAAGTATTCAATTTAATTTAACTTATTTTATTGCTGATAGAAAAAAAAAATCCTTGTTGAAAGATGAAGATGTGAAGAATATTAGGATGTGGTGTTTTTTTTTTTATGTTTGTTTGAAAAGTTCTAAATTTATCTAGTTTATTTAAATATATATGTAAATGTCATATTTTTGCTCTTTTTTAGTAAAATGTTTATTGTTACATCAAATATGTAGGTGCATAATAGTGTGTCAACTATTATATTGTAAATATGATATTTTGTAGTTATTTAATTGTTCAAGTCTTAGTTGTTTGAGAATCATATATTGTCATGCATAGAAGAAAATCACAAAATAATTAATTATTTTTTATATATAAATTTTTTATTTGACTTTATATATTTTGTGGCACTTTAAATATAATCGATATAATAAATTGGATTTATTATAATAGTCTTTGACTGATATAAAAAGTTTAAACTTTTTATGTCATTTGGATCTATGTCGACTCCACAACTAATATAAAATATTTTGTAGAATCATATTCAAATTTAGGTTTTTTCTCTTCATATTTTTTATAATTCGTTATAATATATGTTATGTGCTTGATTAAGACTCATACATCGTCAAGAATGAATATTAGTTTTCAATTAATGTTTAGTAAGATTTTTGTAAGAGTTATTATGTTACTTAAATTCTTAAAATTGTTTTTTTAATCACCTTTATCTTTTACTTATAATTAGGTTTTTATTGATCAGTGCTGTAGGAAGACATTTTTTTTTGTAAATTCAAATTAATTTTTTTCAATTTACGTCAATCGTGATTTTTTAGCAAATATCTGTAGTAAATATTTATTTATTATTGCCATATATGTCATTATTGCCAATAATTTGCGTAACAATATATGTTATTATTGCCAATAATTTGCGTATTAGTTTTTTTCCTTAATGTTAACTAGAAAAACTTTCAATCAATATTAACTAATTTTTTTACTAATGTTGATTAGTGAAAATTTTCAGCGGACAGGCAAAAACTATTAACCGTAACATATTAAAAATAATATTGATAGATCTTATCCTAAAATAATTGGGATGAACAATTGAAAGCAATTGACAAATATTAGTTGAAAAAATAACATCAATCAAAATTAAATAAAAGAATCATTAGCAATACTATTTTTAAATTATTAACAATTATTTTATATTTAAATATTTTTAAATTTTAAAAGTAATTAAAATAATTCATTAAAAATTAAAATTTACAAAATATGAATTGCTTTATTAAAAAAAATAAAAATAAAAATAACATCAACTCAAAATTTAATACTTTTTGAATATTTTAGAAATTATAAAATTCTCAATTCAAAGAGAAGGTAAAGTGACTATTACTTTTCTTTTGCATTTTGTTACACTTGCTAAGAAAAACACATTATTATCACAAATAGTTTTAACATTTTTCATCATACTTTTGTCCAAATTCACTTTTTATAAAACTGTTTGAATATAATGCATAAGTTATTATAAAACATAACATACGTTTAGTTCGTACAAATAAAAAAGATGATGTAACTGTAATAGGTAAAAATGTTAAGCAGTATCCTTATTTTAGTTTAGAACTAAAACAAGTTACACAATAATATCAAATAATTCTATATTATTTTCAAATAAAAACTATTATTTGGCAGTTACACTAATTAAGTCAAATCAAGTGATTAAGTATAACATATTTCTAAAGTAATACTGCATAGTCTTTAAAAGTAGTAATTAAAAAATGATTTGAAATCCTCCCTTATTTAAAATTAACAGAAAAAATCCTTTTGAATAAACACTACTAATTTATTATTAAATCTAACTGTTACATTAAAAACAAAGAAAAATAATAAAATAAATAACAAGAAACATAAGTGACTAATTTAGTAAGATAATACATTGGTTAATTTTTATTTTTAACAATATAAGTTAACTAAAACAAGATGATTTGCATTTATTAAGTATAATATTTCTATTAATAACAAAATAACAGAAAATTCAAATCCATTAAGAAACAATTCATCATCAGTTAAGAACATTATTAAAGTAAAATAAGGAAAAATGTAGAAAGAATGGAATATTCGCATATTGCATTGAAACAGAATATGACTGGGATTTCCGGTAGTAATAGTCACGCTCACACGGAACTCACTTGAGGCACGTACCGGTTATTCCGGTCTTTTACTCCTCTCTACCTTATTAAAACCCTACCTCACTAACTCACTTCATCACATCACTCATACTCTATTCTATTCTCTGCCATTTTTTTTCTCCCTGTTCACTCTCACTTCACCAGTTATGGGTATGTTAGTCACCACATTTCTCTCCACTTTTTCTTTTTCTCTTCTCTTCTCTTCATTTTCAACTCTTCTCGCTTTCTCATAATCTCACTTTTTTCTTCTTTCTGTTTCGTTTTCCTTTTCTTTTCCAATGAATTTCGTGGATCAGGCAAGGTCAAGATCGGAATCAACGGTAATTCATCTTCCTTCAGATCAGTTCAACGCTTTTTCCACTGTTCCGTTTTCGCCTTTTTTTAGATTTAATTTTAGTTTGATGTAACAGGATTTGGAAGAATTGGGCGTTTGGTGGCCAGGGTGGCTCTTCAGAGAGACGATGTGGAACTCGTTGCCGTTAACGATCCCTTCATCACCACCGATTACATGGTACCCTTCATCTCCTACTTTCACACCTAACCTTCTCTTCTGTCTCACTGTCAATACTAGAACAAGGTTTACGCTTCAGATCGGCTTGGTTTTTCATTTATATTTTGTTATTATTTGTTAGATCTGGTTGTTGAAGGTGTTTGGTTGCGTTTGTAGACATACATGTTTAAATACGACAGTGTTCATGGACAATGGAAGCATCACGATGTCACCGTTAAGGACTCCAAGACCCTTCTCTTTGGTGAGAAGGCAGTCACTGTTTTTGGACACAGGTCTATTTTTCACAACTTCTTAATCTGTTCCATTGTTTTGCCATGCATGTTTATCTTGTAAGTGTTCGTTTCTTCACGAACAATGCCGTTAAATCTCTTGTTAATCCTCAGGAACCCCGATGAGATCCCATGGGGTGAGACCGGAGCTGATATCGTTGTTGAGTCCACCGGAGTTTTCACCGACAAGGACAAGGCCGCCGCACATTTGAAGGTTTCTATTTCTAACACTACCCCTTTGCCTCTACTAACTATTTTCACGCGTTGTTATTTTCTGTGTTCCATGTTTGGATCACTGTATCCTAATTTCCCTGCCTTTTTTTTTTTTTAAATATTGTTTGAGATATATATATTTTTTTTATGTTCACATGTACCGATAGTATTTATTGTAAGGTAGAATTTTGATGATTGTTTGGTTTGTCATTTTATTAATCCAGGGTGGCGCTAAGAAGGTTATTATTTCCGCACCCAGTAAGGATGCTCCCATGTTTGTTGTTGGTGTTAACGAGCACGAGTACAAGGCAGAGCTTGATATCATCTCCAATGCCAGCTGCACAACCAACTGCCTTGCTCCACTCGCCAAGGTTTGCCATTTGCTTCATTCTGTGTAATTGATTTTGTTTTGTTGGTTGTGTTTTTTACTATCATAGTTCTAATTGTTTCTTGTTAATTTTGCAGGTTATTAATGACAGATTTGGTATTGTTGAGGGTTTGATGACCACAGTTCATTCCATCACTGGTGAGCATCACTTTTTAGTTGTCTGTTGCATATATTGGCTCATATACATACTAGTTGCTAAGTCTGGTTTATCTTATTGTTTTGCAAACCAGCTACCCAGAAGACTGTTGATGGACCATCAGCCAAAGACTGGAGAGGTGGAAGAGCTGCTTCATTTAACATCATTCCTAGCAGCACTGGAGCTGCCAAGGTGAACATTTGGTTCAATATGTTTTGGTGTTGCTGGCTTTGCCACAAGGTTGTTATTGTATTGTGTACAGACGTCTCTTTTTGGTTTTTACTTGTTCTTATTTTTGTGTGCCAAGGCTGTTGGGAAAGTCCTCCCTTCTTTGAATGGAAAATTGACTGGAATGGCATTCCGAGTTCCCACCGTGGATGTCTCCGTTGTTGACCTCACAGTGAGGCTGGAGAAGAGTGCCACCTATGAGGACATTAAAAAGGCTATCAAGTAAGGGCGGAATACTTTAATTTTTCTCTTATTGATTGTGTTGTTGAATGCTATGCAAATTTTTCGTGACTTTTGTTATTCGAAATTCAATTCAGAGGTGCGTACATTTTGGGACTGGTCCTTCTCCACTATCTCATATAAATGTTGTGTTTCTCAGGGAGGAATCAGAGGGCAAGTTGAAGGGAATCCTTGGTTACACTGAAGATGATGTGGTCTCCACCGATTTTGTGGGTGACAGCAGGTATAAATCATGTCACAGTTGAGAAGTTATTCAACATTCATGGTCTCCGTTGTTGACATTATTCATTTATCTGTTATTGAACCTTTTTGTCATATAATTGTTCCAGATCAAGTATTTTTGATGCCAAGGCTGGAATAGCATTGAACGATAATTTTGTGAAGCTGGTCATGTGGTATGACAATGAGTGGGGATACAGGTAATCCGCCTTAAACCTTTCTGATATTTAACGCTGTCGTGCGTCACATAACAGATTTTTGGTTAATTAATTAACTCAATTAGTTGTGTTAAATTTGGCCAAAAGTTTAATTCAGCTAGATCTAACACCTACTGTGTTCCTGATCTTGCAGCTCACGTGTGATTGATCTGCTTGTTCACGTTGCCAAGATCTCTCTTTAAGCTGCTACTGCACAGTAGCTTGTCTACACAGTAGTACTTTATGTGTACGTTTAGCTGCGATTCAGTAATGTCTTGCTGGAGCAAAAATGA
Source organism: Phaseolus vulgaris (assembly GCF_051622355.1). Taxonomy (NCBI): domain Eukaryota; kingdom Viridiplantae; phylum Streptophyta; class Magnoliopsida; order Fabales; family Fabaceae; genus Phaseolus; species Phaseolus vulgaris. The sequence continues at coordinate 27,202,337 of NC_143506.1, read as the reverse complement.
GTAGTCTGAATAAATTATTGGTTTGCGGAAACAGTGGTATTTACCCTGTGTGAGGAGGAGGAGCCTGTGCTCTTTTTTGGTATTTTGTCTCTTAGTGAAGAGGGGATGGAGTTTTTGGATTTCTAGATACTTGCTAATGTGCTTTGGCTTTTTATGTGCTTGCTATAATGTACTCTATCTATTGTTATAGTGGATATTTGACCGTCCTCCATTTTTCATTTGTGGTTCTTGCATATTTGTCTTCTCATATTTAACATTTTGGCTCTTTGTTCATATTGGGTGTACCCTGATTTTCAAATCTTAAATAGTGTGTTTGGTTACATGTTGAAACGAACAAAACTTTTTTGGAATGTATAGTTTGAATCAGTTGACATTATTTGAAGGTGGAGATGGTGGTAGGGAGAGATAAATAGATATAGACATATCATATGAAAATGCTTTGGTTAATTTTTGGTGGACTGAACTATTTAAGTGACAAGTTAATGCTTTCAGTTTATGGTTCAATAATTTAGGCTTTTATCTATAAAAAGTGACTTTCATATTACTGTTTTGGTAAATGTTTTGGAACACGTTTTCCAGAATTTTCAAAATAATTTTTTTGAAACATAACTTTCAGAACAGAGTTTCCACAACAAATTTTCCAGAAGAAATAAAATGCATTCCAAAAAAGTTTCCCATATTATGGAGGTGCAATTAGTAATAATCTAGGTACAGAACAAAGTCCATAATTTAATGGCTAGATATTTAGGTTAGGACTTTAGTGGGTCATTTCTTCATCTCCATATTTTCTTCCTGCATCACCATAAATCTTTAAATTTCAAAATTATCCTTGAATAAAAGGTGCATGATTTATATTTTGAATTTTAAAATTAAGGATACAAAATTATATTTTGAATTTTAGAAGTTTAAAGATATTTTTTGTGTTTGAAAATACATTTTGAATTTAAAATTAAAAAAAAAATATCAATGAATTTAAAATTAAAAAAAAAATCAATAAAAAATCAAGAAATGAGCAAAGTTGTCATTTTATAGAAATTTTCGAAAATTCAAAATTGTATTTTAAATTCTAAAATTTGAAAATTTAAAATTAAAAAAAAATGTCAATGAAAAAAAATGAAGAAATAAGCAAAGTTGTTATTTCACATGGAGATACAAGAAGAAATTGTCTCTTGTGTGTTTATTTTATATAATTGAGGTGGTGAAAATTAGGTTATTATTTTTTATGTTGACAAATGTTTCCTGTACTTCCATATATTCTTCTTCTTGTACCTCCATATTTTCAAAAATATGAATTTTACAATCTTAATTACAAATTTTGTATTCTGAATATTCAGAATACAAAATTTTAAATTTCAGATTATAAAAGTCAGAATATAAGATTTGGATTTTTAACTCTACAATCTTTAATACAAGTTTATATTCCAAATATGTTATTTCTAATGATGGCAACATAACTAATTGACTTACTCCACAAAGGTTTCCAATTCTCATTATATTCTTTGAACTCGGAACTTTCTTGCAGGTTTTGTCATTTTAACCATGGCGGAATAAAAAGACAAAATACATTCAACATTTTTAATATAAAAAAAAAGTTTCAATCATGTCTCTCATCTTTCTGAAACATAATAATGTAGCCACTTTTTTCAGAGTGAATAATAAAATCTTTAAAAGATAAATATTGACAATTTTATTACATAATAAAATTTATAACCAATATATGACACACCTCATATCGTTATGCTTTTAAAAATTGGGGGCTTTATTAAAATCTTGAACTGTGCACTTTTAAAATAAAATAAAAAACTTGATTAAAAGAGAGATCAAATTGAACAAAATAAATAAATAATATGATTAAAATAGTAATTAAGTCTAAACTTCAATTTTGTAGGCTATTAATGAAAGGTTTAGCATTGTTGAGGGTTTGATGGCAACTGCTCATTAGTTGTTGTTACTGATATCACATTCTATTGTTTGTTAAAGTTCTCATTGGATAAAATTTATGTTGTAATAAATTAAATTATATTTATATATTTAACTTTTATAGAAGTGTTTTCATCAAATTTATCCAAAAGATTATATGAAAAATAATTCTGGTTTATAGGAAAAGTTGAATATATTTTATTTTGTATTCCACTCTATTTTTGAAGTGTTTATGAATACATACGTTCATTTAAACATGGTCTAAGTTTATCTTTCTGTTTTGTAAATTAGATTGGCCAAGCAAAAGAGAATGAAGAAGGGGAAGAACTGCTTCATTCCTACCAGAAATGGATCATCAAAGGTGACTAATTTAACACTATTGGTGGCATCCATGACTTTTTATCAATAACATACAACTTTCAAACTTCTAAATTATTATTTTATTATAATATTCTATTTATATCTATTTTTATTATTATAAGAAAATATTTTATTATAAAAAATAATTGTCAAATGTATGTGGATAAAAAAAGATAGTGTTTGTAGACCTAGGGTGCACTTAGTACGTATGGGATTTAGGTCAAGTAAGTGTTTTCTTTTTAAACCTAAACTCATGTGTTTTAGGGCATGTAGTGGTTAGATTGCATGTATAACACCATGAGTTGGTGCTAGAATGGACCCCCTAATGTTGGCACATGAGTTGGTGTCCTAGTGGTTATTTTGTTATTATTTTATGCATCCTTGGAGGAAAGATTTTGTTATGTTGCAACACCGTGAGAGTGTGCCCTTGAACAAAATATTTTCTTGTTGAGTATACTTTGAGTTGAGATTAGATCCTTGTGATAAAAAGTTGTTACAAGAGGTAAGCTATAAAAGGGACTTGAGATTCTAGGTAGGCCCCCCTCTATTTCAACGTCCTACATATGACAGACTCGTGAAAAAACAGACAGAGATAGAACTTGTCATTGGAGTTAACCAGTAAACAAATCAACCGATAAACCGATAAGACAAGTTTAAAACAAAATATTTTCCTTAAATATTGTTGTACATTATATTGATCATATGTAGGTCATCACTTTCACTAGTCATTCATTTATATTCTGGAATCATTCCTTTTTCATTGGATTGTTTCATATAATGGTGTCTCTCTGCACAGGAAAAGTTGAAGGGAATTGTTGGTTACATTGAAGATGATGTGGTCTCCACCGACTTTGTGGATGATAGTAGGTAGTAGGTACAAATTGTGTTACACTTGAGAAGTTATTAAACACACATGATGCCACCTAATATATCCTACTACTTAGTATATCTTTTATGTTTGTGGATGAAATCCTCTACTTTTTTTCTTATAATAAGTAGTTAAGAAAAGGTCTTTTGCATGCTGAGTCATGTGATTTTGTATAAACTTTGTACCCTTTTTTTCTTTTTCTTGCACTATATCATTTTAGAACCTATATTGTAACAAAGAAGTAAAATGTCTAATAAGTTTTTAAAAAATCTTCCAGAAATTCAAATTCGTAAGTCAAACTTTTTCTTCAAGAATTTGTATTTTAAAATTCATAACTAACATACATCATGGATTTCATTTTCTGGAATGCATTCACATTTTAAAATTATTTATGAGTTTTTATTTATGAAAAAAAAATACATACAAATGCTTTTGAATTGTTTATTCCGAAAAGTCTTTTTGAAATTCTATTTTCAGAAATCACTACCTTCACTTTTTCATCTCAAACTCATATTCAATCATTCATTTTTACCTTAATCACATAATTTAACCTTCTAATCACAAACACGATCATGCACAGGAGTTTAGCCTTTTCTCCACCTTCAGCGTAATTCACCATTGCCAAAAACCAAGTTATCAATCCTATGTTTCAAATCAAAATTTCAAAAGTATTTTAAACATTTAAAAACTTTATATAATGGAGTCCCAAATTATATAGTAGAGGAAGAAAAACCTTTTTATTTTATTGTTCCTTGGAATGGTAGGTAGTCCACATTCATCTTTAACTTTATTTTTCTTGTACGATGATTTATGGTGTATTATTAACTTGTTAGTGTCAATTGATGGATGATATTAGTCTATTTGCAACAAAATAGATTCTAATGATTGCTAGGTCGAAGGTGAACAGAAAGGTTAAATATAAAAATATAAATAAATAAAATTATAAATACTTACCTCCATTATATGTATTTACACACAAATTTCAACTTATAAATGGATTCATATTCATAATTAGTGAATCATATTTGTTAGAAAGGATGAAAATCCAAATTTTTAAAAAAAATAATAATATTTATGTAACAAAGCGTCCATTTAATATTAATTAATAATATACAAAAAGTTTTCGTGTCATCTTACATATTAACACTTTTATATGAGATGATGTTCTAATCAAATTTAGATAATTCTTTATTTTTAAAAAAACCATCATCATCTAAAAGAAATATAGATTTGTGTTAGATTTATAATTAATGTATTTTTTTACCAATATAAATACATACTTTAAAATATAAATTATATATTTATAAACATTAACTTATTTAGGATTTAGTAGGAATAAATATTGAGATTATATGATAAATTTAATAGTTAAAGTAATAAAATCTAATATTTATAGAAATATATTCATTGAAGTGAGCATTCAAATTTACTTTTAAAAATAAATAAATATCCAGTATCAAGCACGGTAAATATCCAGTATCAAGCACGGTAAATTAAAAAAATAAAAATGAAACGCTACAGATAAATTTTGTTAATTTCTCAATCTAATCAAAACATGATTATCATACATGTGATTTCAAATCAAAATCAAGCACGGTAATACATGCTTCACAAAAATAATTCTACAAAATTATTATAAAAATAATACATTTATTATTTATGTATAAATTACTTAGGTTTCTTATACTTAGATGAAAAAGTTGAAACTCATAGTTTAATAGATTTTATCTGATTTCACTTTTCTAATCCTTCAAAATTCTTATTATACATAATAATATGCTATTATATATGCTGATAACAAATGCTATTATATATTACTGAAAAAGTTCATACTATTAATATATTTAATAAATTTTTTAACAATATCATATTTTGTTGCATTAATTGTCTTATTAGTTATTAAATAATAATTTATGTATTTTCATAAAAATAATTAATTAAATGTACTGATCATATAAAATTATTAAATATTATTATATTTTATTTTTATATCCAAAGTATTTATTAACTTTTGATTAGTGGCACAAATTACATATTATAAAAAAATAAATTATGTATTAATATTATTGATATAAAGTACCTTACACTATTATCTAACAATTACTTTAAAATTCTTAATAACAATTTGTTTAGATTGATTAAAATATTTACATTTAAATGAATGTATTTATTAAGTTCATTTATTATATATTTTTTACCTTGTCTATAAATATGTTTTATTCTTATATAGTATAGTACAGTTTGAATACCAATAATGCCTCAATACCAAATATAATTGAGAAGTTACGATTTTCAAATTTCTCTTCATTTTCTGGTCTCTCCGCCAATGTTTTTCTTCTTCTTCTTCTTCCTCTTCACTACACGCAGATCACATTTCTTCACCAGCAATGAATGAAATTTGAATTTTCAGAACCCTAGGATTCTGCATTTCAATTTCCCCTTTCTCCGATGGCCACCGCGGCATTCAAATCCACCACCAAGAGAATTCCCGTCGGAGCCTCCTCCACCGACGACTCCGCCTCCTCCTCCCTCCACCACCGCCGATCCCGGAGCCTCAGCCGCCCCGCCCGCCACTCCTTCTCCTCTCGCGACGACGACGGCGGCTCCGATCGCCACACTCCGAGAGGCCGCTTCGTCAACACCGTCCGCGGCTCCGTTTTCCCGGAGATCAGCCTCGACGATCTCGCCATCGAGTTCTTCGAGTCCGCTAACCGCGGCCGCTTCGGCGGTTCCAGAACCTCCGAGTCGGAGGCCAGTCCCGCCGGCGCCGGCGCGTCGCAGCGGCGAGGGAGGTCCGTTTCGAGGAAGAGCTCCGGAGCCGGCGATGATAGAAGGAGCAGTGTTGGCGGTGTCGGTGGGGTAAGACCGGTCGCCGATGCGAATTCGAGAAGACGGAGATCGGTATCGGTGGTTCGGTATCAAGTTAGCGATTCCGAGGTATTCCAGTGAACGTCTTTGATTTGCTATAATTTTTAGGATTGAATTTGATTTCAATGTTTGGTTATAAATTCAAAGTAAATAATATTCGGTTGTACGCCGTGTAGGTGGAGAATTTTATGTTCCTGCGTTATTCTGTGTAGATAATGGTTGCTCAAATTTGAACGTGTATTTTGAATCGTTTAGTGGGTTAGGTGTCTGGAGAACAAAACTTTCGTAATATATTGGTTTGTGGTGGTTTCAAGTTATTTGGGAAGTAAGGAGAAGGAAATGAAAATACTGAAAAAATGGTTTCCTAGCGTAATTTCCCCTCCTATTTGCTTCTCAAACCAGGCGCTGTTAATTGCATATTTGTTTCTTCTGGTGAAATCTATCCAATTCTAACTCGTTCTATAATGTCATTTAAGCTTGTTGGAAAGAGTAGATGATCTTTTTAATAGTTGGAAAAATGGATCTAGCTTCCTTTTACTGTGAAAAAGACAATTTTCTTTGAATGCGACTGGTGGACCATATAAATGACTGTGGTAGGTCCTTCCTTGTATGAGAAAATATCGTACTGTTGCTTCCATGCTTGGGGGAATTCACTTTTGCTTTTAGAGAGATTGATATTGTTTCACAAAAAAACGAGGTTTATATTTTTTTATGTAATTGCCATCATTTTCTTGTAACACAAAAACTATTTGGCTAAGTCCGGCATCTAATCTGTTTGATTTGTCAGAGCCTATGTTTTTAAGTGTTTTACTTAATATTTTATTTAATAATATTGTTCTTTTACTCTTTTTTTCATTTTAGTTTAATGCTTAAATTATTCATAAACTAAGAGATCTAGCCCAAGTTGTACCAAGTTTCTTTTGAGAATACCATCTTTTGGAACCAAATAACAACCAGCCTGCTTTGCTTGCACTCCAAAATTACCATCCCCTCCTCAATTGTGTGATTGGCCTCAATTGTTATGGTTCTCTTTAACTTCTCCATTAAAACATCATGTATTTATGCATGTACATATCTTGCATTACAGAGTGACCTGGATCAATCTCAAAATTCTAGAAGCCGTTCAAAACTGAAAAATACTGATGTTGGGAACAAGCTAATGCATAAGCCAGTTGCTTCAGATCAAAGACCAGTGCTCAGAAAATCCCTTAGTCAGAGGGATTTGAGGGCGTATGATGGCTACTCTGTAAGTGTGATCATTTTCAGGGTTTTACTTGTTTATATCTTGCTGTGGAAGCTTCTAGCAGTAATTCTTCCTATGAAAGTATCCATAAATTGAAACTCACATGTCATGTTTAGGAGAGTGAAATGGTAACCTTTTCTTCTATTGTTTGGATGTTACAAATAAAGAGAGATAGAGGGGGTTGACAGGAATTTTGACAAGTCAAAGGCAGTATAATTAAGGAAAAGAAGATAAAAAGGTTAAAAAGTAGCTTACTAGTATTTCAGGGATAGTTTGGTTTGAGAAAATGTTTTTTGTTATTAGTTTGTATATTAAACGTTGAAAACAAGAAATAAACAGAGAGAAAACAAAGAAGGTTATTTTAGTTTCCTGTATAAAGTTTTGAAAACTGAAAACAACAGCTTATAAAAGATGGTATTCACTCTTTTCTTAAATTTGTCAACACATATTTGTTTGTATTTTACCCAATTTGAGATTGTTTCTGTCTCTTTTCAGAGTCATTCTTCTGTTCTCACTGATGATGAAGCAGCAACAGCTCACTCTAATAAAAGTGGAATTGCGAAACTACGGGCAGTCTATGCACAGAAAAAGGTTGAAGAGTTACAGTGGTGAAAGAGCACTGGCTCAGTTTGTTGAATTTTGCTTCATATTCTAACTGTTTTTAAAAATGTTCAGGTGACACCTACTGACATGGATAAAGGATTGCACAAACCAAAGCAGAAAGTATTAAGGAATATGGAACCTGGGCAGGTTTGTGAAACATGTTTCAGTTTTTTATGTAAATCTGCTTGTTTGTATTGCATGGTCTCTGTCATGCTTTAGCATGTTATGATTGCATCCTCTGCTCATTTCACTGAAGAAACTTCCTACTTTCTTTTATGAAACTTCCACTTTTAGGCTGTGGTAAAACCGAGGACCTCAACTTTATCCACAGGTGATCACTTGTTATCAAGCAATTCTTCAATCAGAAGTAGCTACGAAACTGAACTGGAACAGGTAATAAAAGTTCAAATACAATAGAAGTTCTTTCTTTCATGCTGATGAGACTTTTTTTGTTGAGTTGTATGAAATGAAAGTCTGGGTAATAGTGTTTGCTACTTCATAGCATAATTTTCTATTATTGAGGGGGGCAAAGTTGGAGACTAGCCTAAGGTTTTTATTTCTAATTATACTTTTAGCTGGGAAGCTCAAACCATATGAGGACCAATTTACAAGAAAACCAAATTATTGCTAATGATCTAGAAGCAGGGCATGTGGGTTCTTCAGTTAAACTCTGACAGTGCAAAAAAAAAAAGTGTTTTCCCTGCAGTTTTAACTATGCTATTGAAACTTTCACTTCTGTAATGTAAACCGAACATCTTTGCTTTCTTGCTGATGGGGGGCACCAATTTGTGAAATACTTAATTTTTTATATGTATCTACCAAACTGAGTATCATAGACTCTTGTGTTTTGTTCTTCTGGCATTGCACGGGGTAGAGGTCCAATAAGCAGAAACAAGCACACCAGAACATTCTGTAGTAATAACTCCTCTTGCACACTTAGTTATCTTTGGATATCCAACGGTGAGGTGAAATGAAATGAAATAGAATAAAATGGAGTCAAGTGAAATAAAGTTATCATTTATGGAAAAGAGTTGTTCCATCTCATACTTCTGCTCTCCATTTGAAGAAGAAAAAGAGGCCTATCGGGTGGATTCCATATCCATCAAGTGTTATTTCATTCCATCCTATTTTTAAATCATCCAAACAATGGAACCTAATATCATTTCATTCTGTTCCACTTCATTCCATCACTTTTTATCAATCCAAATATTATAATTTTCCATTAATGTCAAGAGGAAGGTTAGGCCACTCTCATTGCATGCCTTGGACTCTTTTGAACACTGAAATATGCTGTTTGCAGGTAGAAGTTATTTGACCAAGACAATCATATTTTGCCTTTTTTTGGTTTGAAATTTCAGTCAGAGAAGCGAAAACAAGAATTATTAGCTGAAATAGTGTATGAGGAGCAGCGAGGCAGAGAACTTTCTAAGATTGTTAATGAATTGATTCCTTCTAAAGAGGACAATCATATACAAAATCCATCGACAACCAGGAAGGTGCTTATCACTATTGTGCTAGTTCTGCTAATGATGATATAATTTTAACAGTATTAGTTGTTTGATTTATTTAAACAGTGTTATTTATTTATTTTATTTTGCTGTCCAGAGAGGTAATGACAGAAGCCGAGTGTCAATGCGCTTGACTGAGGAGGCTGAGAGATATATTGAGGATTTTATTTCAAATATTGAAGATACAGATATTTCATCACTTGATGGTGAAAGGAGTGATGCAAGCTCATCCATTGGAGGACTAATAAAACCTGAAACATTTAATAGTCCTCCAGTCACTGTGCCTAGATCTCTTCCTGTTTTGATGGATGGAGTTACATTGCCATGGTTGCAATGGGAGACAGGTAATGATCCTTCTTCTATGACAAGCATGAATAAGGCACGTATGGCGGTCACTCCAAAAACTTCAAGTTCTACTCAGGTTATCACTGTTCTCTCAAATTATTTTTCAATAAAATGTGTCTGTGATTTGATAATCTGCGGAAGTAACTTGACCATATCATAATTATATCGTTAAATCTTGACATTGACTCGTCATCATTTTATCTGGACATTCACACATATGTTGCATAATCTGGAGTTACGGAATAGCAAATTTAAATTCAAGGGATCGGAAAGACATCATACAAAATTGCCATTGACATGGGGAAAACTTTAAACTATGCCAACAATTCTTTGTCCATATTTTCTTGTGTATAGTTCTTATTATCTACTTTTATACGACTTGGGTTGCTGAAATTTATTCATGCGTCATAGGAAAACATCAAAGTACAAGATCAAGGTAGCAGCATTTCTATCAGTAGTCGTGGAAGCTGGAGCCCTGATTACCTTCAGGAGTATGTTGGAAAAGATGTATACAATAAATTTGGAGAAGCTTATTGTTACACAGAGCAGTCATTATCAGGTAAATCCAAAGGATTGAGGTATGATATGGATGATTACCTCAAAGTTAAAAAAAGCAATGAAGATTTGTTGATTGAGAGTTGGATGCAACGGCGTAGAATTAATTCAGGCAGTCTCCTATTGTGTAGCCTAAGATTATTTTAGACATGATATGTTTATGAAGAACGGCCATTCCTTCCTCTCACCTGGTATGAATTCTATGTACAGATAATTGCTATTTATTTAGTTATGTTTCCATATCTAAATTGTTGATGAACGATGAGCATAAAATACGTGCAAGCGTTCTTTTTTAGATATATGTATTATTGCCAGAAATAGTCGATACCATCCATACACTACTATTGGATGAAGAAATTTAAATTTAAATTAGATACATGAGTATTTTTTAGCTTAGATTTAGATTGTGTAAAACTTTCTTTTACCTTAAAATGCTCTATTCATTATTTATTATAAACACGTTTATAGATGCACTAAAAATAACTTTTCAAAGTTAGAGTATTGAATTCGTACTTCTAAATTTGATTGAAAGATTTTTTTTTAACTATTTTTGTTCAGGAAAAAGAAAACATTGGCTTCAGCCGTGCTTGTGGTAGTCTTTTGTTGGCAAATCATATGCAAGTGTTAATAGTTAAACGTACGTTAGAAACAAATTTTATTTTATTTTATTTTTTGTTATCATATTTTTTTGAAAGAGATTGAAATTTATTAAAAATTATAAAACTATTTTTGATTTTTTAATGGATTTCATTTATAATTTTATATTATATATTGTTCTTGTCGAGATGAATTCAGATTGGATAATCTGAGATGGTACCAAAGTGATCCTCACCGGAGTGATCTCTTTACAAACTATAATTCTTGATGTTGTAGATCTCCGAGTGATAAGGGAGACTCTCCCTGTAGAAAATTCTCTCACTAAGTTAGTAAGAATTTATTAAAGTTTACTTAGTTCCTGGGAGTCTTTGTATATTTATAGGATTTTTGTGGGTTGAATCATACATATCTCTTTGTGTTAGTTATTCTTGTATAATATCATTCAAAAAGAATAAAAACAGATATAAATTGAATTGATTATATCAGAATTGCATCAATTAATTTATCTCTGTAAATAGCTAAAATGGGATACCTGATATCTCGATTGATTTCCAGGAGAGATACCAAGGAACGTATTTGGGTTTTTATCACAACTCTTTCTCCTTTTATGGATCGTGGTAATGCATTAGTTATGAATCTAATTGATATCAGGTTGATACCAATCTGATCTGAATCTTTTAGCATAATCCAGACTTAAGGTCAAATTGGTACGTATACGGTTTGGCCAGAACGATACATAAACCCCAGTCTCGAACCGAGAGTGAGGTGAAAAGGCTTACCAGTATATCCACGAAAAGACCTTTCTTATGCAAAAACGACTAAAAAAGTCTAGTGCGTGGCTCAAGGGGTTTCATGAAAAGACGTGGATCTTCTATGTGGAGACATTGAGAGTCTTCTTGGCCAAGTTACCATCTTGGTTAGCTTGGTCAATATCAAAGCCAAAGAAAACGCAAGATAGAAAACAAAAAACAACGACAAATATTCGATCTTCAGAAAGAAGGCTTCAAACCGAAGTCGTGGAAGTGGATTGCCTTCGCTCTGAAGCGGTTCACTGGGCTCAAGAGAAAGCTGACCATGTCTGAGTGCACCAATTGGAAAGGGACTTAAAGTCCAGGGATAAAGAGATTCACGTCAAAAAGGAACAACTTGCCCAAAAGGAAGTTGATTTGAACAAATTAGTGAAGAATGTTTAATTTCCCTTTTCTGAATTATGAACTATAATTTCCTTATTGTGAACCGTTATTTATCTTTTATAGAAATTTCATTGCTTTATCTACCTACTCTTGCCTGCCTTTTATACCACTACTTTTAATCATGCGAGCACGAGATGACCTTGAATTAGGGATTCTAAACCGGAATTACACGTAAGTGAATTTCAACTGAGAAGACTTCACTGAAGAACCTGAACTAGGTTATTAACTTAAAATAAATTTTAAGTCAAAACCTCGCGAAAATGAACTTAAGTAAGAATTCTTAACTTTGAGCAAATTTGGTTTATATTAGATATTGAGGTCGATAATGTAGACCCGGATCAAACGGAAAAACATATTTGTGTCGGTTGGAAAAGTAGAGTTGAATTGGACGGAGAAGTAAATCCGTGTTGATTGAAAATTATATTTGAGTTGGATGAAAAAGTAGATTCGTGTTAGTCAGAAAAGTATATAAGAGTTGGATGAAAAAGTAGATCTGTATTGATAAAAAAAGTATATCCGAGTCAAACGATGAAGTAGATCCGTGTTGTTCAGAAAAGTAGATCCAAGTTATTTTAATTAGAAAAGTAGATTTCAGTTATTTTAATAAAAAAAAGTAAATTCGAGTTATAATCTGCTTTCAATCAGAATTTGAAAAGGCAAACATGAATACTATAAGAACACGAAATTTATTATAGACAACTACGTTAAAAATCCTTGAGAAAAAACTTGGAAATAACTCAAAGAAAAAGAGTGTCATACCACATTATTAAGACAACTAAATAAATTGGTCATCAAAATATTTATGAAATTAAATCAACTGAAATTAAACTTAAGGCTAGTTGTGTTCCATGTTCGCGGGAGTGTTCCTCCATCAAGAGTTTCAACCATTTAGGAGACAATTCATTTTAAACCTGGTATGGATGAGCTCTTCGCAACACCTAATCAATGACATTGAATTGTTATGAAATAACCTTAGTTTTATGTCGCTTCTCGATCCTTCTTTTGAGCGTTTTGGGGTAGATTCAGGCATTGTCTCAAACTTCAACAATCATATCCAGGTTCACTCGAAGTCTCTCATAGGATTCTTCCATGGAAAAGTTTCGTACACATTGGGAGGATTTTAAAATTTCAACAGGGATCATGGCATCGGTCCCATACACTAAGCTGAAAGGCATTTCTCGTGTGGTATATTGTGGGGTAGTATGATAGGATAACAAGATTCTCGGAATTTCCTCGGGTCATCCCCCCTTTGCCTTCTTAATCTTCTTCTCAATCCTCGTAACAATATTTGATTAGCCAACTCTTTTTTCCCATTTGTTTGTGCATGCTTTATGGATGAAAAAAATTTGTTGAATTTCGAGCTTGTTACACAATTGTCCCAGTCAGCTGGTGAATTGGGTTTGTTGTCGAAGACCAAGTGTTTAGGAATACCAAAACGACATACCACATTCTTCCATATGAAACTCTAAACCTTCTATATTGTTGTCATTGTTATAGGATTTGTCTTTATCCACTTGGTGAAATATTCAATTGCTACGATTAAATATTTTAAATGTTGGGCAGCTAGTGGAAAAGGACCCATAATGTTTATTCCTCAAGTGTGAAAAGGTCATGGGCTAGTTATTGAATGCAACTCTTTTGTGGGCACATGATGCTAATCATTATGCTTTTGGCATTGTTCGCACCTTTTAGCATATGTCATGCTATCTTTTTTAATTGTAGGCCAATAATACCTGTTCGTATTACCTTTAAGGAGAGAGCTTGACTGCCAATATGGTTGCCACATATTCCCTCGCGAAGCTCGGCAAGAATATGTTCTATATGGTTTCCACTTACATAGGTGAGCAGAGGATGAGTGTAGCCATGTCGAAAAAGGTATCCATCAATTAATGTGATCCAACATTCTTCTTAACGATTTTTGCTTCTGCAGAATTTGACAAGAGAATTGTGTTCGCAATGTAGCGGATGTAAAGGGTCATCCAAGTGTCTTTTGTTGAGATATGCAAAACCTTTGCATGCTCCTCCTTAAGGTAATCACTTATCATTACCCTTGGAACCTTCCAATTTCTTGTATAACTGTTCGATGTGCTCTTCCCCTTCCCAAAATTACTTGCTTGGACAATAGGTCGACCAGGAATTCTGATCTCTCGGAACATGCACAAGATTAAAAGTTGAGATTTCCCAGATGTGATTGGCTTCCATCAACTTTCGATTCTATTCCTTAATAGTTGAGCATTTTTCTTCACTAGACTTTCACCTCTTCTATATTACTGACTTCACAATTATATTTATTGTCAAGCGGTGGCATAAAAAGTCAGGGTCAATGTTGGGCATATCGGCAATCGACCATGCGAAGGCGTCTATATTGTGGGATAATGTTTTCTTCAACATGACTTCCAGACTCATTTCCAAAGATGCACCGACCTTGAATTTTCTTCATTCCACCTCTATTTCTCATACCTCCCCGACAAGATTGGGACGCCTCTTGCTATGAACTTCCCGATAGTCAGTCTCCATGTTTAGGGTTGACAATGCGGGACGGGCCATGCGGTTCGACTCGCGGCCCATTAGAAAAAAGTGCAGAATGAGCTCACTAATCCAGCTCGCGTGGGCCAACAACGGAACGGGTTGGCCCGCATAAATAAAAAAAGTAATTTTTTACAAAAAAAAACATATTTTACTCACACATTATTATTGCAGTGTAACCTTATTTTATTTTAAAATAAATAAATTTAATGTACCAAAAAAGAGTATGTTTTATTTTAATCATCTAAGAAAGTTAATATTAAAAATAAGAGTGGATTTAGTTTTAAGTAAAATTTTACATTTAAACTTTTTTCATAAAAATTAATATAAAGAAGAGATTTCATTAAAATATTTTATAACAAAATTTTGATAAGATACTCTCATACATTTACATACATATAGGAGGAGAAAAATATATGCAAAACAAGTCTTCTAACAACCTTCCTACTTGAATACCTTAATATTTTTTTTATCTTAATTGAATGAATTAAAACAATGATGAAATTTTAATTTTTTAGCAACAGAAATATTTTTTTATAATTAAATCTTAATTTTTTAAAATTTATTTTTTTTATGCGTGTTGGTCGGTAAGCCCGCGAGCTAGCTCTTACGTGAGGCAAGCCAACCCGCACTGTCACCCTTATCCATGTCTATTACCCCCTACAGGTAGTTATAATATATGTTCCACTTTGATTTCTTAGGTTGTTCTCATAACACTTTCTGACTACTTTTTGGTGTATCTTCATGGTGATTACCTTCCCATCAAGTGAAGGTAACTTCATGCAAAGTGGAGACCATTGCACCTAACTTATTTAATGATGGTCGTCTCAAAAGCAAGTGGTAAGATGAGGGATTTTATTATAATAGTGCTCGCCACTTTATTGTTTGAGAAGGTTGTGCGTAACTCCATGTAGTCATGGACTTCTACTTTATCTCTTGTGAACCCTACAAGGATCCCATCAAAGGGTTTTAGTTGGTTAGACAGGATCTGCAGACCTTCATGAGTGTCCCAAAACATCACATTAGCGAAGCTTCCTTAGTCAATCAACATCTGATGTACATTCCTCCTATGGTAACTACCGTCAAGACCACATGATCATCTTCGTGAGGAAACACATCCTCTAAGTCAGCTGGTGAGCAACAGAGGATGGGGCCATGGTTGGCTTGGCCACTCGGGATTCTAAAGACAAGACTCCTCCACCTAAAAACACATTTGTTATGTGTACCTGAGTGGAGAGATGGGGCCCAGGCACGGTCGGTTGACGTGGTGTAATTGCTGACGTGTTGATCTTCTTCTCCTCTGGTCGATTGTCCTTTCTTGCTGTCTCCTTTGGTCGGTCGTCCCTTCGTGCTATCAACTTCGGTCGGGCGGGGGAGGGTACCTGCGAAGGCACTCCGACGCTCAAGTAAGTATGAGATTCTAAGCGCAGTTTCGTAAGTGAATGAAAACGTACCTTTCTCTGGCTTGAGCACAGTATTTATAGGATTGCCTAATGGGCTTTCTATCCCTTGGGCTCAGGGTGGTTATGGATATGTCTTGTCAGTCGTGCTCCGGAATACCCGGGGAACATATCTTCTCTAAACGCATATTCCTTATTCTTCGGAGGTGTATCTTAACCACCTTAGCTTGTCACATAAATGCCCTTACATTTATTGTGTATACGGCCGGTCGGCCACGTGCGTTCGTTTCCATTTAGTGCATAAGGCCGGTCGGCCACGTGCGTTCGTCCGGTGCCTACCAGTACATTATGGTATTAAAATCACTTAGAACAGGGGTCTCATATTCATGGTTCTTTGGCATAGCTTCTTAGGTCGACTTTTTCTCCCATGAAACCTGCAAATATTTTTTCAAAAATCTTCTGTCTGTGAGACTAGAAAGTTGATGATAAAGAGTTTGGCATCTCTCGATATCGTGCCCGTGCGCTTGGTGAAAGTCACACCAAGCATCCCAGCAGTGCCCTAGAAGGCAGTTAGTCTTTCATGGAAATACTAATATTTTGGCCACATCGGGTTCCTCCAAAAGTTGTTTACAGGATAGAGTGAACCTCAGGCAAGGGGATTGGTGTATTGGCTGCAGTTTTTTTGGATTATCTCGCCTAGTCATTTAGGGGATATATCTTTGTTCAGGTTGTTTGCCGATCGACCCTTCAGTTATCCTTGGTCGGTGTTCCCGACTGTTATCCATGTACTTCCCATGCCTCTGTTGTTCATATGCTTTTCTTCCTCCAGATTTCTTCCTTGACCTCAATGTGGGTTGGGTCGAATTTGTGTCATCGACTTTACCTTGCTTCTGAGCAAAGATTTGCTAAATGGATTTACCTAGAGGCATTTCACAAATGAGTCTACCACCATCTCTTCATTTAGGTGTTGGACCCGGATTGATACTTTGCAAAAGCGGTTAAGGTACTTCTTGAGTGGTTCACCATCCTGTTGTTTGATATTAAAGAAATCAATAATCCAAGGGGGTTTGACCTTATTGACTAAAATTTGTTCCTCAAACATCCTGGAAAATTCGCGAAATGAGGTTATTGACCTATTCGAGAGTCCACTAAACCATTGCAAAGCCATTTCTATAAAAGTGCCCACAAACATCTTGGAGCAGACTGAATCCGACCATCCAGAGATAAACATTTGGGTCCGAAACGCCTTTAGGTGATTCTCGGGATCCTCGATTCTTGAGAAAAGGGTCACCTCGGACATCATAAAGTGTGGTTGGATTGGTTCCTCCACTATTGCTCGTGAAAACAGTTGAGGATCTTCACGTGAGCATGCTTCAAGAGAGTTAGGTCTTGTTTCTTTGCTTGTCTGTTTTTGCATTGTTTTTCGCAGTTCTTCATTCAACTTTTTCATTTCTTAGTTGAATTTAATAGTATCTTTCATCAATTTTCTTGATGTCTTTGCTTCGCCCTGCAATCTCTCTTGTTTTGGGTGTGATTCTTCTCGCATGCGCTCTTGATTTTGGCGAAACTCCTCTGCCTGCTTCTTGGTCTTCTCACTGTCTTCTTGAAGGGCCTGCATGGTTTCCATGATTTGTTGTCCTCCTCATCATGTGTTTGCACTCCTTGCCTAGTATTTCTCATGTCATCGGTTTTCTTCTGCTTCTCAGAGGTTTGGTGGTAACAGGATCAGTTTTATCTATCTAACAGTGGGCACCAAATATTCTCTCATAGATAAATTTTGATGATTTCGAGGTGGTACCAAAGTGATCCCCACTGAAGTGATCTCTTTACAAACTATAATTCTTGATGTTGGAGATCACCAAGTAATGAGGGCCTTCACCTAAAAAAGAGCAATTATACGGTGACATCTTGTTCCATTATACAACTCCTTATTAATGATATAAAAAAGGGTATTATTGTCATTTCATGTAAAATTTGAAATTTTAAGCATTGAAAGAAGGTTATATAGTGGAGCAAAATTGTCATTCTATCATTTTTTCCAAAAAAAATGACACTCAAGTTAATGGGAGCATAAAAATATATGAATATAATGTATAGTGAGAATTTATAAAAGTTGAGTTACTTCCAAGGATTGGAGCCTTTGTATATTTATAGGGTTTTTTTGAGCTGCATCATACATATCTTTCTATATTAGTTATTCCTGTATAATATCATGCAAAAGAATAAAAATAGATGTAAACCACATTGGTTATAATAGAATTGCATCAATTATTATATCTTCATAAACCGTTAAAATGGAATCATGATATCTCAACTGATTTTCATAAGAGATACCAATAAACATATTTGGACTTTTATTAGAACTATGTCCCCTTTTACGGATCACGATCATGCATCATCAACTATGAATGTAATTGATAGAAGGTTGGTACTAATTCAATAATCTCGACTTAGGTGAAATTTCAACCAATTCGATAATCTCGACTTAGATCAAATCGACACGTATTAGATTTGGCAATGAAAAAGTATATATATATATATATATATATTATTTTTTATTTTGTTTACTTTAACCAACAATTTTACTAAATACTTATAACTTAATTAGTTAGCTTAATATTTTGAAGTTATTAACTACTAACTTTCGATTACTTTCTTACTTTTAGTTTTTATTAGATTTTCAGCATCCTTTTATTAAACGGAACCTAATTAGAAAACATTACCCCCAAGTTGATAAATGGGAAAAATCATCTTTTTTTTATTTTTATATGACATGATTTCTTATGTAATAAATAATTTTACAATAAAAAAAAACATTAGATTACAATTTTTCATATTTCTCATTAATGTAAAAATATTTTATATATACTTCTTCTATTTCTTTCTCCTATCATTTTTTTATTCGTATTCATGCATACCTTTTTCATTGTTTTCTATAATAAAAAAAAATCTCACTAGTTTTTTTCATTTATAGCGCACCTAATTCGACAAAACATTAATAATTAATTACATTGAGTTTTAGATTTGGATATAATGATTCACCGTGAACTCACCATAAAAAAGTTTGTCAAAAAGATATATTTTTAGATGGTTGATTATGCTTTGTTAAATTAACACCAAAATATAGTACCTTAAATTTTTTAAGTAAATTTGTATTTTTCCTAATTTAGTAAAGTACCATTTAAAACAAAATGAGGAACAAATTAACACAATTAAAAAAATGAATAATGAAAGAAAAAAAAAAATCTAATGTTGTCTAATTAAAGGGAAAAAAATACAAAAAAGTTTATCCGCTCAATCTGTACAAATGCAAAGAAAGCAAAGTTCCGTTGCAAGAGAGGTGCATCGTTCCCACGTTCAGTCATGCAAGTCCTGCAAACTTCTTATCTCTTCACTTTACCTAAACCCTTAAACCCTTCCCCTCCTCCTTTCCACCACCGTCCTCCGCCATTTCTCCACCGTCCTCTGCCCTTTCTCCTCCGCTCACGCCCTCTCTCCACCCCCCTCCTCGTCCCCAAATCCTTCCGCACGGAAGAGTTCCCGGTGGACGATAACTTGGTCGAGCATTTCGGCCCCAACGACAAGGAATCCGAGGATGAAGCCCGGCGCCGAAACTGGATCGAGCGCGGGTGGGCTCCGTGGGAGGAAATCCTCTCTCCGGAGGCGGATTTTGCACGCAAGAGCCTCAACGAAGGCGAGGAGGTTCCCCTGAAATCCCCCGAAGCCATCGAAGCTTTCAAAATGCTGAAACCTAGCTACCGCAAGAAGAAGAGGGAGGAGATGGGGCTGACGGAGGAGGAGTTCGTTGCGAAGCAGTTTGAGATCAAGGGTGAGATTCCGGACCCGCTCGTGACCACGTGGTCGGGGCCTCTCGTGGTGCGTCTCGTGCCGCCGCGCGACTGGCCGCCTCCGGGGTGGCACGTTGACCGGAAGGAGCTGGCGTTTATTCGTGAGGCACATAAAATGCAGGCGAGGAGGGTGAACCTGGAGGAGGTGGAAAATGGAGTGAGGACTGACACCGATGATGTATGCTTCGATAGGTATAAGGTGTTTCTGAAGCAGTATAAGGAGTGGGTGGAGGCTAACAAGGATAGGTTGGAAGAGGAGTCTTATAAGGTTTCAATTTCTCTTCAAACTAGTGGTGAACTTTTTGCTGTTTGGATTGGATTGAAAGGACATTTTCTTATTTCTTTTTCTTACAAAAATATTCGTTTTGACTCCTTTAAAAGTGAGGATGAAGGTGAAGTAAACTTTAAAATATGAAATGCAATAATAATCATTTGAAAATCACATCTAGGCATTCTAATTAATTTTAGAGTATATTTTATATATACACGCACAGGTTTTTTGGAATGATTTGGAGATAATCTTATATCTCAAAAGTATGTAGTTGAGATTTCGATCTCTAGTTCCATTTACTGGAGTGCATTTGTTGGGAAATATTAACTAAAATCGATAAAATCTTACAACTCTAGTGATGACCTGAAAAAGTAGAAGCAACTGTTTGTTGCTTTACCTTCTCCATGAAAAATCAAATGATTATTTGTCTCCAAGAAGCTAATCCCACTGACTATTAATAAATCTTTGTATCTCAAGAAACTTAGTTAGAGAATTCCCTGGTTTTTAGCCAAAGGAGTTTATTATATGTGTATTGGATTTTAGCATAATTCTAAGCTATTATGAATCTTTAAATTTCATTCTTTCACATTGCCTTATTGTTTACCAGGAGAAAATTGCGATTAAAATTAAAAATAGAAAGTGTTTTCTCAAAATAAATTCTTAAGATTTTGCTTATTTCTTCTTTTGAATATGGTTTATGTAAATGTGGTTGACAGCAAGACCAAGATTATTACCCTGGTAGAAGGAAAAGAGGGAAGGACTACAAGGAGGGCATGGTAGGATGTTTTTGCCATTGTTCTTTCCTTTGAATGTGTTTGTGGCTTATGAAAACGTGGTTAGTTCTTACTTTTCTTTAACGTTTTATGCAGTATGAGCTTCCGTTCTATTATCCTGGGCAAGTAAGTATGCGGTTTCACTCTTATTAATCTTGAAGCATGTTGTTCTCAAGTTCTAGACTCTAAAAAGTAGAAACTTTACTTATGATCTGTCCTGAGATTTCTAAAGAGTATTAGCATTGTGTCTTCCCTCCTGGCTCAGTGATTGTCCTATTTGGATAATTGTGTTTTTAATCCAATAGATAGATAATGATAATTCTAGTTTTGTTTGCCCTGGTTTCATATTCATGCTTACATATAATTCAAAGTTCAAATATACTTTTTTCTGTAATCTGTGTAAAATAATTCATGAGAAAAGTACCTAAAGTAGATTTCATATGTTGTCTTTAATTACTTGGGACATTTTTCTGTGCAGATTTGTGTTGGGAAGGTGACAATGTTGCATCTCTATCAAGGGGCATTTGTTGACATTGGCGGGGTACATGATGGGTAGCTATCAATACTTTCGTTTCTCCTTGTAGTGTTCATTGAATATTTTCTGTATAGTGGTTTCCTTATTGTTTGGAACGGTGCTGTACTACTCACATGATAACAAGTTACTTCCACTATCATAATCTTGCTAATTGATTTACTACACTTTTAGAATGTGTTAGGTCATTAATTCATGCATAATGAATCTCTCAGGGGACAGAAGAAACTACTAGATGCATTTTCTAAAATGGGGAAAAGCAACTTCGTAAGTATATTAGCACTGAAATCCTCTAGTGACATGGGGAGCCAGGGACAGGAACAAGTATTGAAAGATACATCTTGAGACTAGTTAAACCTTTTGATTTGGATCCATTGTTTTGGTAGTGAAAAAGGATTTATTGTTTAAATACAAGAGAGAAGTATCAGTTAGTAGCTGGTTATTGAAGACATGTCAACAGTATTCAATTTATAGTTAAACAATCCCATTCAATAAATCTTTAAACACTATTTTCTCTTTATATTCAGACATTAAATAGTACATATTTTATTCCATTTCACGAAGCTTTATTGTCAGCGCACTCATTGTTATCACCAGTAAGTTTGACGATTTTCTTTTGTAGCATGTTTATCTTGTTTAGTGTTACTATATGATGTTTATATTTTTATGTGAGTTTTCTTCTAGAAGATTCACCTACCATGTTGTGTTCTAGGTGGGTGCCTATAAGGAGGAATGATTGGTTTTGGCTTCGCCATCACATAAAAGTGGGTATGGACGTCATTGTTGAAATTACGGTGAGTGTTTCAGTCACTAGTTGAAAATTTCCCATAGATTGTCATTAAATGTATATTTGATGTTATGATAGAACACCGATTGATGTATTGGAGAAGAGTTAAATGAATTCATCCACAATACATAAAGTACAGCAGAATTTGCTGTCTCAAATTCAGATTCCCACATCAAAGACTTCCTGCAAATTACTAGAAAATAATATACACTCCTACTAACTTCTAATAATATACATTCCCTATACACCTTTAATAATATGTAACTTGCTACTAACTTTCTGGCCTAAACTGTCATCATGGCAGTCACAATTCAACTTATGTAAGTGTTCCACTTTCTGCCAATATATTATTATTTTATGAAGCTTATTCCCTTTACACATTTAATAATTTGTAACTTGCTACTAACTTTCTGGACTAAACTGTCAGCATGACAGTCACAATTCAACTTATGTAACTGTTCCACTTTCAGCAAATATATTATTATTGTATGAAGCTTTTAGCTTATACTAACACTCACCAAATTGCAGTCTGCGTCAATTCATTGGTAAGATGCTAGTCATGCTGCATATTTTTGTTTATATTGTTTTACTTATGTTTAGAAATAGAAACTTTAGCCAAAAATCTATTATGAAATGTAAAATTTCTCTCTCTCAAGTGTGCTTGCTGCCTCTTTGGGGGAGGGTACTTAGAATGGAATTTCTGGTTCGTGTCCTCTACAGCTGC
This sequence comes from Phaseolus vulgaris, assembly GCF_051622355.1. NCBI lineage: Eukaryota > Viridiplantae > Streptophyta > Magnoliopsida > Fabales > Fabaceae > Phaseolus > Phaseolus vulgaris. The sequence goes on along the minus strand of NC_143506.1, from coordinate 27,179,416 downwards.
GGAGGCATTAACCCTGATTTTTAGGCAAGGAAGTTATTGCTGAATTTACAGTTCACTATCATTGGCTCTATCCCAGACAGAAGCGGGATACACTTAACTCAATTGAGGACCCAATTTCAAGCCTATCCACCATGTGGCTGTTTCAAGGACCTAACTTGGGCACCTCTAAACTCAGTGTAGTTTGTGGAGCATTAGCCACAGTCCTTGGTGGTTGCTGGTTTACTTTTTTTCATCTATTTTTGGTACTAAGCTATATAAAATATCTTGCTTCAGAGTTTGCATTAATACACCACTGATATAACTTTAACCATGCCATTGTCTGTATGTTACTGAAGTTTTTTCTTGTGTATCATGTTTGATATTTCTGCATCCGTATCCATAAATTGCTTGCTGACAAATTTGAATATCAAATAGATTTTAATTACTATAGACTATAGTGTTAGTTTCCATGTTTTCTGTGTTCAAACATCAATGGATTTCCTTTACCATCAGTTCACCTATTCACATTTTATTTTGCAGGCAAAACGAGATCCTTATCGCTTCCGCTTTCCTATTGAACTTCGTTTTGTTGATCCGAATGTTGATCATCTAATGTATGATTGCATATTCAATGTTCTGTAACTCATTCTTAGTGCATAGTTTAATCTATATTAATTTGATAAGATTTAAACCGTAAATTTGACATTTGTTTTATTTTCAACTTCAGCTTTCACAAATTTGAATTCCCACCAATATTTTATCGTGATGAAGATACCAATGAAGATGAAATACGGGTTTGCATACCTTCCCCTCTATTATACCAGACCACACCAATCTTGCTGCATAATAAAAGTTATTCTGCACGCATGGAACTCTTCCACAATAACTTTGCTGTGATTTCTTTCATGCTTACTTTTTATGGAAAAGCATTCAAATGTATCTTTTTCTCTGGATTTTTCACTGTCTAATTTTATTTAATTCAAGATATTTTCATGAGGTTTGGTTCAGGCAAAGCTCTTACAATTAAGCAGATGCTAATGCTTGGATAGATGATGCTATTTACAAAATCACAGATTCTATATAATACTCAATTTAATACTTATGACTGAAAATATGATAAAAAGAGCTTAAGAGATTGATTATCTCTCAGCTGTTCTTTGTATTTATAGAATAAAATTACACTAGGAACAGCAAAAGGTACAAAAAATTAATGCTATGTTTAGTCCTCTCATGGAACACTAGATTGGAAACAATGTGGAGAGTAACTTGATTACCACAATACATCTTCATTTGTTGGATTTCTCAAAAATTTTGTTCTTGAAGAAATTGTTTCACCCTTACAAGTTCACAAGAGATGCCATTGCCTTATATTTAGCTTCAGCATTAAATCGGGCAACTACATTTTGTTTCTTGCTTTTCCAAGAAATAATGTTTCCTCCAATGAGAACATAATACCTATAGTGGAGCGTCTATCCTCTGGAGATCTTGCCCAATCAACATCACAATATCGAGAAATTTGGGTATTCCCTTTATCTTCGTGTAAGAGACCTTACTCCGAAGCCTTTTTGAGGTATCTTAGGATGTGGATGATAACATTCCAATAATCAATACAAGGATTTTCCATAAATTGACTAACAATACCCATTGCAAAAGATAGATCAATGCTTGTAATTGTGAGATAAATAAATTTCCCAACAAGTTTTTATCAATACAAGGGTATGTTAATCTTGATCTACCATTAAGTTTTGATTTGGATCCATAGGGCCATCTACTTGCCTGCAGTCACTCTTGCTTGTTTCTTCCAAGATATCTAAGGCATATTTCCTTTGAGAAACTACAATGCCTTCCTTTGATTGAGCCACTTCAATGCCTAGAAAGTATTTAAGACTTCCAATCCGAGGTCTTTAGTCTGAAAGTGAGTACATAAGTGTTCCTTTAGTTGCGAGATTCTGGGAGACGTTGGAATAGTGTTATGAGTAGGGTATACCAAGGTGTCAACTAAAGGCATAAGTGAGATTTGTTGGACAAAGTTAACATCTTGTGTGAAGGAAGAGAAGAAAGGAATTTCTTCAAAAAAGATGACACTTGCCAACATGTAATATCTTTTAGTGTTTGGTGTATAATATCAAAATCCTTTTTGAAGATGAGAATATCCTAAAAAGGCATTTGATATCTCGGGCTAAAAGTTTATCCAAATCTGGAAACACAAAATATACAAAACACACAACCAAAGACTCGAGGAGAAATGTGAAACAAAGATTCGTTTGGAAATACAATGGAATATGGAACTTTATTGTCCAAAGAAAAAGAGGACATTCTATTAATAAGATATCACGTAGTAAGAATGACATCACCCTAATGAGGGACAGGTACATTGACATCAAGTGGCAAGGTATGAGTAGTTTCAGCTAAGTGTCTATTCTTTCTTTCTGGTATACCATTTTGTTGAGGTGTGAGGACAAGTGGACTGGTGTAAAATACCATGTGAGTTTTAAACCAGAAGGTATTATCACACCTTAAGAACTCAATCACTTGGCCAAATTGGTTCTTGATTTCATTAAGGAAAGACACAAACATTCAAAAGTTTTGACCACTCTTTCATTAAGTAAACCCAAATAAAACGAGAATACTCATCAATAAAAGTGACAAAATAATGAAACTCAATGGATGAAACATGACTTAGATCCCAAATATCAAAATGCTTTATAGAAAAGATAGAGTTGCATCTTGATTCTTTTCTTTTTGGAAAAGAAGACTGAATATGTTTGACATGACTCACATTCTAAGACTTGGAGTTTGCTAAGTTTGGGAATCATCCTTTTTGATAAATGTGGATTAAAAAGCGATCTTGTAGAAGCTTACGAGATGAGGATGCGAAAGGAGACATTGATGATCTAGTGCCTTGATAGTAGAATTCCCTAAATTCGTGTCCTATACCAATAAATCGACTTGTACTATACTCTTGTATAACAATAATTTTTCCTCAAATGTTATAGAGCAATTTAAAATATTTAGTTAATTGACTTAAGGAAATTAGGTTAAAAAGACAATTAGGGACAAAAGAAACATGGTTTAGTTTAAGAGACGGTGAAAGGGAGATTTGAGCAACTCCTTGAGAAGTAACTTTGGATCCATTGGGTAAAGTAATAACACAAGGAATGTTAGGATGAGAAATTGAAGCACCTGAGTCAATTATTTGTGGACATTGACATTCCAAGGTTTCAAATATGCAAGTTGTTGACAAGCTAGTGAAAGGCTATGCTTGGTTGTCAGACTTCAAACTAAGATATTCTTGATATTCTTCATTAGAAAAATGTGGTTCAACCTTATTAGATTAAAAGATGTTTGCTGTCTTGGTAGGAAAACCATGTATGGAGAAACATTTATTTTGAGTGTGACCAATTCTATTACAAAAGAAATACTGAGGACATTTGTATCCACTTTGAGTAAAGGAAGGCATATTGAAGGAAGAACTCACCAAGAATAAGAATTTCAGCAACAATCTACACTCCATAGGCAGTGGTAATTGTAAAAGTCGGCAAATAGTGGTCAAGATATGAGAGAGAGGAGAGTGGAGCCTTTCGACCAAAGTTGAAATAAGAGAAACAAGGGTCAAAACAAGGACAAGGAGCCTTGTCGAGAAGACACAAAGTTGTTCCAGTGACGAGAAGGTGGCGTGTGACCTTCATGTGTTGAGTTGCTACAGATGGAGATGACGCGTGCTGCGTGTGGCGGATAACTAGTGGACGTGACCAAGTGGGTTGGATGTCACACGATGAAACACACTAGATCCAGTGGTCATTAGAGAAAAAAGGTGGCTAGCGGCGAGAAGTGACAAAATGCAATGTATTAATTATATCTCAATGAGACGAATCACACTAGGTGTTCATCATAACAAAACAATGTCTAGGGGAGAGACAACGACAATGGAGGATGGTAGTGGACAGCCGAAATACTAGCATAGTGGGATATACTTGCTCAAGTTCCAACAGAAGAATGAAAATGTGATAAATAGAACTTGAGATTGATTATCCTCAGCTGATCTTTGTTATTTACATGGTACAAGAAATTAATGCTAATAAGTAAACAACTCATAATAGTTTTCCAATACAACTACTTACTATCTAATTTGATACTTATTCTAACAAATATAATATATTGAGATAGATTTGTCAATTGGAAATATTTGTATTACATTGGTATTATTCATAGAGTATGTAAGAGAGGGTCAACATTTTAAAAAGCATTAGTGCCTTTTCAATGGATAATATTTAACATTTAATGAGGTTCAACTTTCTCTGGATTCTGTGTTTTTAATCTGTCAAAATGTGGTTTGTTTTTAAATGGTGTTATTAGTTATTCTCTTGATTTGAGATTTCAAAATTTGCAGCGTGACAGTGGAAGACCTCCTGTTCCTAGAAAAGATATGGGAGACAAGCCAGAGGAAGAATCTCTATTGTCTAATCATCCATATGTTGATAAGGTATCTTATAAATTCATCTCTTTTAGTAGTTGCAAGGAGGAACATTTGTGGTGGGCTGTTTAGCTCTTACATTTCTCTCTTTAACCAAATTTTACCCCATTCAAGAATATACCAGTCAATATAATATAGGTTAATGGTGGGTCTAGATCATGGCAGCTTTCTCTTTTTGAATTGATATGTCTATAAGCACACACGGTGTTCCAAATCCCTTGTGTGAGCATGACTTTAGTTTTTAAACTGGCTGCACTCTGCATGAATGTGAAGCCAGAAGAACTTTCTGCCTTTTTCTTATCCACCCATAGTTAACCTGAATGGATGGATGTTTAGTTGAATCTTGCATGGACAATGGTCATTCATAAAAACTATACACGTGCAGTTACATTATTCCTTAAAACTCTGAAGGGTAAAAGACACTTCTTGCCTTGAAGGATATTTGCTAGACCAGCTAGTGTACAAGGTTGGCATAAGTAATAAATTGCATGTGAAGGAATTAAGATTCAAGTACTATTTTCGAGCTCTTTTACCTATTCAGACTTAAATGTTTTAAATTGTTGAGAAGAGGGAGAACGAAAAGACATGATGAATTTGTGAGTTTAAACCACAATAGACCTATTGTAGAGGAGAAAACATAATTACAGAATATTCAGTTACTCTATTTTAGGCCAATATCATAAATATAGAATCAATCTAATTGATCATAATATTGTGAATTGTTATATCTACAAAATACTAAAAGAATTAAAGGGACAAGAAACTAAAGGTAATGATATTTAGTTTCTAGAAGGTGAAATCACGAAGCAAAAAGGTGGAAGGGGGGGAATTGATTTCATACACATCATTCTTCTCTGACAAGACTTAATTCAAACTCCTTCCCTCAGTTCATGATCAAATTCACACAATTTGCTAAGGTTCAATTCCTTGATACCTTAACCCTTTATCCTAACTCAAGAATCTAATATCTCAAATTTCATTAATTAGAGCAAGCATGACAGTTCAGGTATTAACCAAGATAACATGCACATCATTATATTCCTAGACTAAGAACGTGTATGGTGAGCTACCCCAAATGTAACAGACCCACCAACTGTATAATTAAATCTAAAATCATTTCATGGTTCATCTAATCATTAATCAAGACGAATTAAATTAAGAACAAATCAAACTTCAAAGAGGTTTAATTGAAATCATCGTGCCCACAATAAAGAGTTAACTACACATAGAGAGAAAGAAAAAGAACGAGATGAAGAAAAACTACATATTCTTGGTTGAACTAAGGCCCTGATGCATTTCAAGAATCCTTGTCCTTGTTCCAAATTGTTCGTGATCTCTAACCCCAGCATAGAGTGTATGAATTTTTTTTCATATTGTCAGTGCTAACCTTACTAAAGATTACACATTGCAATACTCTATAACCTGAGAAAAAACTCGAATTTCATCAATATAAATCACTTTCCCTTTGCTATGTTTGAGTTGAACATTCAGACCACTAAACTGTGCGCTGGTAAAACTTAACTAGAAACTTTGTGGCATGAGCCTTCTTCAATGTGCTTTGAATTTTACATTGATCATAGCCGTGTCTTATCCTTGCTTATACTTTACTGTCTTTATTTTGCAGTTGTGGCAAATTAATGCGGCTGAGCAAATGATGGTGGATGATATGGCAATTAATCCTGATAAATATAAAGATAAAAAGGTGTCAGATTTGATTGATGAAGAAGATTTTGATGAACAAAATGTTGTTCAGTATTCCAAAGTAAAATATAAAAATACATTAATACCACAAATGACTATGGTGAGTATTATTCTTGTGAATTTGCATTTATACATGGTTGTGGATTTTTTTACCTATTTTGATTTTTAACACTTTGGCAGAAAACAAGTCTCAAAGAGCTCGATTTAGAGGCTGCACTTGTCGAGCGTGAGGTCGGCTTTCCATTTTTGCTAAAACCTTTTCTATGATATTGTTGTAATGCATGTATTACAGCTTGTTAGAAGGGGCTTTTATTGATATTTTTGTCAAATTGTAGATTTCCTCGACCTGTTACTGATACATGTAGTTTTCCTCTTTTCAAAATCTGATGTTACCCTTTTGGTACACAGCACCTTGTTAAACTAGGCAAAGAAGCAGCGGAGAGAGGTGAAAAATACAAAATTACCAAACTGAGGCGCAATATTGAGATGGATGAGTATGATTACATGCATTGGCGAAGATCATTTGAGGAAAGAGAAGCATTGATTAGAGACATGAGCTGGTACTGTTACGTTGATATTCATCACAACATAATTCCTTGTAATGATGCGTTAATTTTTTAACTATTTCTCCCTTTTGCAGTCGCAAAGCTCTTGGTCTGCCATTGGAAGAGCCTGGAAGGTATATGGATGCTAGTCATTTTGATAAAGACAAATATGATCCTACAAGTCCTCTTTATCGTTATGACTACTGGGGGGAACCTAAGAACTCAGAGAAGAGCATTCAAGAGCGGATGACTGATATTCATAACAAAAAAATTGTGGGCAAGGCAGATGTCTGGTATTCAATGTCCTACGATGATTGCGTCAAGGAGCAGATGGAAAGTGAAGCCCAGTCAAAGGAACAGGAAGGCAAAGATGAGGATGATCAAAATGATGAAGATGAGGAAGATGACGATGACTATTTTGACTTCAGTATTCTGAACTCTGTAGATAGTAATTTCTCAGATCAGCCTCATGTTAATGGGACCGAGTCTTCTACAGTATCAGGTGAGGGCATGTTTGAGGACTAAGTATGCAAATTAAAATGTACAGTTAGGCTGAGAAATGTGCATAAATTTTGACAATGGCAATCTAATTTATTTTGTACCATTACGAAAAAATTTCTATGCATGCACTTTTATGAAGTCGCGAAAGAAATAATCATTTTGGTTTTCTTGAAATGAAAATCAAGACATTCTGCGAAATGTCAACCATGTAGTTTTAGACATTACTGTTTAAGAAAAATATTAAAATAAATTATTTTAGAAATAGTTTCAAATTTTTGTACTATTTAAAAAATGCAACCGACAAGGATTTCTGGGAATTTTTTATGAATAACCGCCACCGCGTTTCTGGTAATTTGATGTTGTATGATCGTAGCTTGTGAATTCGAAAAGCTTTATCCAAAAAGGGTCTTAATTGGAGAAATTTTGTTCGATGTCGCATCATATTATTAGGTTGTCATTATGATCACTAGCTAATAATCTCTCGAGTTAACGCTGATTGAAATACGCATATAAAATTATAAGTATCACATTAAATGCAAATGTTTCGTGAAAATAATGTCATTGCGGTCATTTTCCTTTTTCCCAAAACCACAACCTTTGCTTTACTACCAAATTTCTTCTTTAATGGTTTCACCAACCAACACTCAGTTCAATACGTCATGAAAATTAATCTTATAAACTTAGCCAAACAAAAGAGGATCTGGTTTGCAGCGAACTAAGTTTTGGCATTTAGTCACTAAAATAATCCCATGAATAAACCTCCACTTCTCTTTCTCTTCAATACCACATTACCCCCCAATCAAACACAGAAAAGTACATCCTACTTAGGGCCTCCTCACCCAGCTACAACAATCAAACCAGACCCCCAAATCTCGGGAAGGATCAACTTGTACCTTTACAAAACTAAATTATCAATCTCTAATTTTGGTTTTAAAACAACTATTTACTTGCTTTTAAATAATGTGCGACTTTAACCTTGCAACTCAAGAAAAGCAAAGACAACTCTAATGTCGATTAGGAAATAACTTATATACACTACTAGACTCGGTCAATCAAAAAGGAAAGAATAAATAGAAAGAATTGATTTTACCTGGCTCTAAAATATTTTTACATTGTCAGAGAAGCTAACTACTTGGAAGTCAGACACAGAACTTCATTTTTACAAGCAAAATTGGACATCCTGATTGATACAAACTTCCCATCCAAGATACCAAAGCCCTTCAATAAATGGGGGCTGCGAGCTTGCTATCCACATTTTCAGAAATCATTTCCCAAGTTAAAACCAAAATAATCAGAAAGAAGCAAAACCAAATCCAATATTCACTCCTTTGCTATAAGTTTTCGCTATTCCATCTTCAAACTTAGGTGTGAACTAGCATCAGACCATACAAATAGTGAGATATATTCTGCATCCCTCCTTCCTTAGTCCAGCAACTGCTCGCAAGATCCACCGTTTATATATTTGCCCAAAATAATGTTTCACAATCAAGGGGGACAAATCAGTCAATTTCTCCTTCTTCGACATCATTTGATGGTCCTGCAGCACCACTCGCAGGCAGTTCCTCCTCCTCCTCCTCCTCCTCCTCATCATCATCATCCTTCATATACAATCCTAGCTGTTCTAAGGGATTCCCCTGTAGCTTGATCCTACCCAATCCATTTTGAGGTTGATCTGTGCTTGTCTCCTCTTTGAAACTTGGCATAGGTTCGTCATGTACAGCACTCAGCATCTCAAGATCTTCCAAAAATTGACTGCTCTCGTTGATATCAACAGTTTTCTCCATCTGCAAACAGAACCATTCAGTCCAACATACAAGGAAGCTGAATTTTCACCTACCATACTTTCCTTTTCAATGTTACCTTTTGCAAAGCTTGACGGGCTGCTTCTCTTTCCAGTTCCCTTTTCCTTTTGGCTTCAGCTGCAGCTTCTGCTTCAGCCTTCCTCCGAGCTTCTTCTGCAGCCTTTGCCTCTGCCTGTAACCGTGCTTTTTCTAATGCACCATAAACAAAATTACAACTGTCAGTTGATTCTTGAATCCGAGGCAATATTTTGATAAAACTGAATATTTAAAACAACAAACACACCTTCTTTCTGCCGCCGTTCAAGATCTTCTCGCTCTATCCTAAGTTTTTCAGGATCCCGCTTTTCATCCTGAGATCAAGACAGAGTTGAAATACAAAACAAAAAAACTAGCAAAAATGCTGGCAAAGCTTTCATGAAAGACAATAATGGTGGTAAATTGGTAATTACTAGATTTAATGATACATTAGCAGTCACAGACCTGCTCTACTGGTGGAAGGAGAAAACAATTACTAGATTTTGATGTTTTTCAAATGTCTGCACTTCACCCAATAGACCTTTTCTAGTGATGCAAGGAATTAAAATTGCAATCAAAGCATTACCCCCTTAACAAACCTTTTCAAGGGCTTTCTCTTGAGCTTTAAGAATGGTGTCAGCAAAACGGCTCCTTAATAAAGCTGCACGGTAGAGCTTTTCGGGAGAGACTTGCCTCTTAGATGCAGCACTCTCCCCTAAAATGTTACAGCATGAACGGTGAGATCATACCCTAAAACAAACAGCAGACAGGTTTCTTCAATTTTTCAAGCTTACCCTCTTGATGGCTTTCTGGTTCAGAAGCAACAAGCTTACTCTGGGAAGTGTGATCAACTTGGCCTCCCACATTTGTTGAATCTAAAGAAAGAGATCATAAGCTAGAAGGCAACAGTGGCTGAGGCATCCTCATAAAAAATAATCCAAACAAACCCAATACGGACATCATTACTGACATCAACTTTGGTACTCACCCTTTCCAGTTTCTGAATTACCAGGATCCCCTTTGTTTTGATCTAAAGTCAAGCCAGATCCTACATTTTCCTGCAGTACGTGGCTTATTGTTAGCAATGATATTGATCAAACCACTAGCCTTTCCCTTTTATCCGGAATACCATGACATCTGAAACCATATGTATCCCAATTACCTTGGTACCACTAAGAGGCTCTGATGTTTTAGCTATATCCAACTCACTGCCAGATGAACTACCCGAGTCTGAATCTGTTACACCACAATTACACTTAATCATTTGCATGTGACAGACAAGAATAAATTATTCCTGACATAAAGAACTCATTTTTAGGTGATTAATGTTGCGATGATCATGAGTCAAACAGGCAGAGTTGCTAGTATCTAATGAATTTAAAAGAAACAGTTAACATATCCTGAAAAGTGAAAAATGTCAAAGTATGCACTAACACGAACCACTGGATGAAGTGCCAGATTCACTACTAGAGCTGCTTGAACTACTACATTTACTGTTTCTATGGTTACCATCTTTTTCAATCTCTAATGGAGGATAAGTTGAAATAGGAGGATCATTTCCACCAACAATGTCCACATCCTCCTCAACCAGTTCATTGCCTGAATTTGCAGTGAGATAAAAGACCACACCTGGTGTCAATTATTTATAGAATAAAGGTACGAAAAAACATAACAGCATAAGAAAAAGAATATACCTTTGCCCTGCACCGGAGAATTACTGAACCCTGATTCATTCAGAGGCTGCATAAAAATCAAGCAAGCAAAAAATGGTCAGTCAGAATGATACCCGCCATATATGCTTTGTAGACATCTCACATAATAATAGTTTGGTACATGCATAATCAGGGAACCACCTATCTTGTCTACGCCTCTTAAAACACTACATTGAATTTTTATCGTCAAATTTCATTAATTAAATTGTTGGGTTGAATGTCATCATAAGGCAAGTCTTCCTGTAACTTGATAGGATTTACAATTAGTTGATCTACCTTTTCTTGTCGTTATCATATGCTTTTAATATTAATTTCCAGAACGACTAGTCAATAAAAGACTTAGTTACGAGTATATAATTTACTTCACAATAATATCAAATAAGATGGGCAAATATTAGTTATACAGAGAGGGGGAGTGAGAGACCTCCATTTCACATTGTCCGGCTTTTGCCTGGGATCTTTTCTTCTCCAGCAAATAATCATCTAGAAGCTTCCGCAGTTTGAACAGGGTATCATCACTAAGAGCATCGATATCAATTTCAATTTCATCATCATTGGTTTGCCCTGCATTATAACTTTGCTCTCTCAAGAAATCAACAATAGCATCAGGCAGCTCCCCAAGCATTGCCTCCAACTCTACACTCAATTTATGCTTCTCCTCTACAGTCATGATTTTTTTAAGAGGCTCAGGCTTGACATTATTTGATGTAATTTTCTTCTTTTTTGTGGGAGGAACTCGATCAGAAAATTCTGTATCCACGCGAGTAGTTCTAGAAGGCTCAGATGGGACACAGTCAATAACAGGAATTTTTTTTTCTATTGCCTTCCATCTCGATTCAAAAATTTTATTAAGGGTATCTGCCATGAGGTGTACGTCATTGCCTGGTGGATTATAAGTCATTGCATTTGAGAAAGTCAGTCGCACATCAGCAGCAAAATCCATGAGATTTAAGTAGTCACCAGAGGTTATTCTCCTCTTCACAGTACCCAAATCCATTGGATGTTTGATTACAGTGAAATAATCCGGAATGTTCAATTTAACAACATCAACTGGTGTGTTAAAAACCCAACCAAATTGATGAGTCATCAATCGGTTAAGCAATGACTCACACGGTTTCAGCATCGCAGCATGTGAGGTCATTGGCGCAGCAGGTTTTGGAAATTCAGGACGCCCAGATATAGTTTTCTTTGTCTTGGGACCACTATTTGCTGGTAAGGGCCTCTTCTTACCATGTGGCACCGATACTTCCATTGTCATATGCTGGCTCTCCAGCTTAGGCCTCTTCTGCCCTGCACTGCAGCTCCTAATGTCACTGGAGGGTGACAATCCAACAACATTTGAGTTCATAGCCTCAACTTTCTTCTGAAATTCCTTTACCTGTTCAAGTTCCCATGTCAACCTCGTTTTCAAATCCTTTCTCTCAAAACCCGACATCCTTGACAAAGAGAAAAGTTGAAAAGGTACATCAAAACTGCCATAACCACCGGTATTCAAACCAGGACATTTCCTCTTTGGTGCACAAGAATCTGCTGATGCCGTCAGCTCCGTATCAACCCTTCCCAAGCTACCCAACCCTTCCGATTCACCCATGGTCTCAACAGCATGCCGAAAATCAGGAACAAAGCCAGCAGCATAAGCTTTAGAATATTTCCTAGACTTCCCCATATTCTGTGAATGAGAGTACTTTCTGGATTCCTTTTGTCCAGCAAACTCTATAGGTACAGTTGGTGCCATAAGATAAAACTCCAACAACTGCACATATCAACGCCGACAACAAATTTTACTCCCACACAACAATCTCAGAGAAAAAACCAATCCCCCGAAGCACAAATCAAGTCTTATCCTCCAAATTTTAAAGCAAAATATCATAAAACCCAGTGACGGGTGTACTTCTCTCATACCCTATCGGCCTAAATCAGTTTGTCGGTTTCCCAATTCGCTTCCAATAAAAAAAATGTGGAAAGAAAGACGAGGCTTTCCTTTTGGAGGCCGTGACTTAATCCGATGCAAGATTCCTCAAAATCCCTATTGGCACAGCCAAGTGAGCAATGAGACGCTCATTATTTAAAACGGAGGAGAGAAACAGAAAAACGAAAGAATTGCGAAAATGGAAAGGAAAGCGAAAAGAATAACCGAAGCATAAACCCTAGATCTCAAGGATGCGCGATGGAAGGGAAAGAAAAATGTGCGAAACCCTAAGGAGAATCCAATTGAGAACCTGGGTGTGTATAGCGTGACCTCCCAAATGCAATGTGGTTGAAACCCTAACAGCGACGCGTTTCCATTGCAGAGGCTCACCACCTTCTCAACTCAGCGCAACACACAAAGAGAGAGCAAATCGCGAAGAAATGCAAACGCTGCGATGCCAAAAGGGTTAGATCGCTCTCTCCTCTTTCTACTTAAAGACTCTTTTCCTTTCCACCATCTCAAGATCCCACGGCCCACACTCCATCACGCCTCCATCTTAATCGCACGCTCACTGATGCTTTTCCTCTTTCTCTCTCTATATATATTTTTTATACTTTAACACATAATCATATAAATTATACCAGGATGATTTTAGCAATAAAACTAGCATATCTTTTTATCCATAAACATAAATTATTCAATGAAAATTTAGAATAATAATATAATTACGTTATTTGGTATTAGGTAATAAAGAAACATATTATTTGATTCAATTGCATCTTTAAAAGTAATTTAAAGATTTGTATTTGAAATATTTTTTATTTTTTATCGTAACTGATTTTCCATTTCTTTAACTCAAATATATTACTTTTATCATAATTAGCGAAAAAACTTATCTTACCTGTATTCACGTAATTCAAAAAATAATACAATTTAATATATATATATATATATATATATATTAATTTATAAAAATAGTAACAAACAATCATATAATGTATGATATATTGAGTAGAAAATAAAAGATACGCGATAAATCAAAAATATATTATAAATTTGGTAACCATACGATAAATCAGAGAATATTATTTTATTAACTATACACGAAATAGTCTACTATTAACCCTATAAATTAGCATAAACACATTTATTAATATATCATTCGCTCTTATACAAAGAGTTTACTTAATCTTCGGAAATTTTTTTGCATATTAACTTCCGATCGAGAGGCAATTGTTTAAGCCAGGAGTAGGTTTTATCTAGGTCGATAGACTCAAAGGAGCACAGTAGATACTTTCGACAAGGCAGATGGCAAGCGAGAGAATGACAGAGGCCGAACAAATAACTTTGCTCCAAATCTTACAAAGAGAGATGGTAGAAATGCGTCAAAAGATACAAGCCCTCCAACAGAAGAACGAGGAGGAAATACGAATCCTCCAAGAACAAAATGATCAAATGAAGCAACAACTAGCCAAGATCGTATGCAGACGAGAGTCTCGAAGGCGGGACCCAGAAATTAGGAGACCACCGCATGCACCAAGGCCTCAAGGGTTGAATTTGGAAGCCGAAAGACAACCCTTCCCGAAAAAATCCTCCTCAAAACGTACGCTCATTTTGGAGGACGAACCAAAGGGACACCCCTTTACTGATGAAATCATGAAAGCACAACTTCCTCCTAATTGGGAAGGGCTAAACATTGATCTTTATGACGGAACTACAGATCCGGACGATCATGTGAACATATATAAAACACAAATGAGTCTTTATACGTCAGACAGCTCGGTGTTGTGTCGAGTATTCCCCACATCATTAAAGGGAGGGGCACTCAGTTGGTTCACAAGGATAACAACTTTTGTCCAAGTTTGGTACTCAGTTTGCAACTAGACCGTATTATCTTACATCCATTGCACTTATCGATATACGGCAAAAAAAAGGTGAATCACTTCAAACCTTCATGGAGAGGTTCGGTAAATTATCTTCAAAAATCCGAAATCTTAATCCGGAAGTGGCCATGCATCATTTGGTGGCAGCACTACGGCCAGGATCGTTCGCCGATAGTTTATACAAGAAACCAGCGACTAACTTAGATGAATTGAGACAACGAGCAACAAAATTTATGCAACTTGAAGAATTGCGTGATTATCACAATCAAGTACGAAAATAAAAGAGAAGGAAAACGACCAACAGATCAGAGACGATTGTTTAAACCGGTAACAAGTACTATCTAGACCCCAAATATAAACTATCTAAACCCTACACAAATACATATACTATCATTTTAAAAGAAAAAGTTAGTTTTTTATTTTTTTTAAATAAAGAAAACTATTTTATTATTTATTTTATTAAATAAATAATTTTTTTAATTAAATCATAAAATTGTTCAATTAAAAGATAATGTTAAAAAAATTATTAAACAATATATTCTCTTTATATTCTTTTAGCTGGTTCGCACTCTCTCTGTTACTTCGCAATTTTTAAATATTTTGTTATGTTATCTTTTGTTATAAATATTATATTATAATTTTATAATCATTATAATTTTATTGAATTATAGATTTATAAATGTCATTACAAAATTTATTATATATTTTCAAACATTATACAATTATTTATTTTATTAAATAAATAAATATTTTTATTTATTTACTGAAGATAAATAATTTAAACACTGTTGATTTTTTTCTTTTGAAAAAAAAATCTATTATTAGAATAACTATTAAAATAAATATATTATTAAATTATAAAAATATTTTATTAAAAGTAACTATATATAGAGAATAAAACTGGAAAAAAGAATGTTGACATAAAATATATACACTAAAATAAAATAAAATACTGTGATAAAAAAAATGTGTATGACCAAAATAATAGCTAGAAGGCGATTATAACTATTATATATTATTATAGATATATCAGGATTTCATTGAATATAAATCAAGATAAAATATAATTAAGTACTATATTATTTAAATTAGTTATTATTTTAGAATTTAAAATATAATGTTGTTTTAAGTTATTATTATTATTATTATTATTATTAATAAAATTTATAAATTATTTTTTAAATTAATATTTATTTAAAGACTAAATTTTTTTAATTTTTAAAATAATATCTAATTTATTTAATATAGTAATTAATTATTTTTTACCTCAATTTTTATTGAATGATTTTTTTAGTATATTCAGTATTTTTGTACTTTTATCCTTAGTTATTCATAGAAATAAGAATATCACTATAATATATTGATTTAATAACTTTTCTTTCTCAATTATATCCTTGAAAATATAATAGTTATCAATTTAATAATTTATCTTTCTCTTAAAATTATTAATTACAAGTCAAATAATGTATTTTAAACTTCATTTTCTTTTCGTTTTCCTTTTATTTTTTAGGCAGACACACATTCTTGTTTTCATATATCTTACTTTTTTTCTATCTTTTGATTAATCTATACAAAATCTATTTTTTAAGTTAGATGAATCCAAATTCAGTTTTTCACTGACTTTGTTCCAATTCTTCCATTTTTCATCTTCCTTACATTAATTGTGTTTTTAAATTTATGATATGGTTTTTGTTTTTTAATTTTTTGTTTTTTGTTTTTCTATATTATTAATAGTTATAAGAAGAATGTAAGTGAAAGGCTTGCCATTTTCGTGATCTGGAGCTGAAGAGTTGGACTGTGGGTTCAGATCTATTGGACCAAAAGTTTGGACAGAACATGAAATTATTAAATTTCAATTTATTTATTTATTTCATAGTTAAAAAAATAAGTTAAAATCTCTCCGGGTTTCAACTTCTGTTTGAAGGATTAACTACATTTTTTCTCAGATAACTTTATTTATAATTTGTTACATTTTCTTATCATATCAAATTTGTTAAAACCATATAATTATCTATTACGGTAAAAGTTACTTATTTGAATTAGTTATATTTTTTTTATCATATATTAATGGTCATATTTTTTAATTATGTATTTTTTTTAAATAATCAGAACAATGTATTACTGTAAAAGTTAGCTTTTTGAATTAGTTCTATTTTCTTACCATATATTATTGTAATATTTGTTATCATATAAAATTTTTTAAAATTCATAAAATTATGTTGGTTAAACCTTATATTACTGTAAAAATTAGTTATGTTTTCTTATCATATAATATTGTAATATTTTTTATCATATAAAATTTGTTAAAATCATATAATTGTGTATTACGGTAAAAGTTGGTTCTTTGAATTAGTTATATTTTCTTATCATATATTAATTGTAAAAAAAATTATTATATTAAATTTGTTAAAATTATATAACTATGTATTACTTTTTTTTGAACTAGTTCTATTTTTTATCATATATTATTGTAATATTTTTTATCATATAAATGTAATATTAAAATTATAATATAATATTATTATATAAATATATTTAAAAAATGTGGATAAGTGCAACATATTCTACTAATCTATACTTATATAAAGGAAATAGGATTGTCCATTAAAACTGTTTTTTCTTATACAAATTTGTTCCTATTTTATTTTTATTAATATTTATTTTATTAGTTTAGGGATAATTTGCCTAAATTATTTTTTTTAAAGAAATTTAGAAAATCATTTATAAATTTGTAATCTTAAACTTCACCATCTTATAAAAACAAATATTTACTCTAAGTATAACACTTAAAGAAGTTAGAAGATAAATGATTTACTAAAAAGTAAATAAGGAACATACTATGAAAAAATATATATTAAAGTGAATAATGAAATAAAATATAGATTTGTACTTGTAAATACATGTTATTGATGAAATAATGAATGAAAATACTTATTGATATTCAATACACAAAAAATACTTGTGAAAATAGGTCAAAAACATAAGAAGAGATGATTGAATTGTGTATTTAAAATTTTCAAATTTTTTTTACTAAGCTTCATTTGATAAACACGAATAGACAAAGTTTAATAGACTCATTGTCAATCAAGTTTTCTAAAAGACTATGTCAGATTAAAAGTCGTTAGTCGTAATTTGAAGCTGAAAAATAAATTGTCTAAAGTACTTTTCAAAGATCGTTTTTCACAAATCTCTCCTTAAACTTGTTACAGATTGATAACATGTAATGCAAAAAGATAAGAGTTGAAAGATTATATAAGGTAGTTTTGTAATAGATCGTGTTATAACCAAAGTATATATAATTCTTTATCGATAAGATCAAGGTCCCACTAATGCAAACTAACGATGCAAGGTACAAAATAAGTATTATCTAATCACTTATGGCTAAACTACAAGTATTCTTTGGACACAACCACTCCTGCTAAACACGAGTATTCTTTAGATCTAACCATTCCTACTAAACACGAGTACTCTTTGGACACAATCACTCTTGGCTAAACATAAGTATTCTTTGGACACATCCACCACTCCTACCTAAAAATGAGTATTGTTTGAAATGCAACCACTTATGCATAAGCATGAATATTCTTTGGAACGTAGCTATCGTTGACTAAGCACAAGTATTATTTCGAACACATCCACTCTATGTATTCTTTAAAACACAATCACTCTTAGATAAACCACTTTGTTTATCCAAAGGATGCAGCATAAAATATCACATGTTACTAACTAAAAAAAGGTAACGTCCTAAGACGAATATAAGATGATAAATACTCTTTTAGGTTGATATGAGCATAAACAATGTTCTTACTCGCACACTAAGGCTAAAGGATTGCTAAGGATTGAAAGCAATTATAACAACTTTCGTAAGTGTCATCAATATGTCGTCTTTATGAAGGTTTTCATATATAGATTTGAGAAGAAAATAATAGTTGTAAATCCTTGTGGAACTATTATGAGGTTTACAAGTCTTTCATCTTCTTTGAATGTCATTTGACTATGTTTAAGCACATAGACACATTAAAGGCTCTTCATGCAACATTAAATGTTGTGGCTTCTTTACGCAAGTTCTTTGATACATGACATAACTTATCATGCCTATGTATGTAGCTTTTTTCCTCTTCAGTGAAAAGTATGGAGCTTGATATAGTTGTTTGATATATCAAACATCTTACTTATTTAGGAGTATAAACTAGTGAGAAATCTTATATAGAGGAAGGAAGTGAGAAATCTTCTATCACTTCTTCTTGAGATTTGTGTGTTGTTATAAAGGTGTTGTTTCTCATTATTTTTCCTTGTTTCTAATTTCAATAAGCACTTTCATCAATTTTGATGGTAACCTTTTTACTCAGTGGTATATTTTCAAAATATTATCATAAATTATTATAAGTTCTAAACTCTATAACCTATAAATTATTATAAGTTGTAATCTCTAATAATTTTCTCCAATAAATTTAGGTACATGAATAGATTAAGAAGGATTTACATTACTCATTGGTTAGGAAATTTTTGAAATTGATATAAGATATAATAAGAAAGTTTTTATAAAGTTAGTTTAGTATTATATTTATGCGTCCTAGATGGTTGAACTTAGACCTAACACCACTATTAGAGTTCTAGGAGAATTAGATAAATTTAATGGAATGAGTAACAATGTATTAAATATATATTGTAAGTAGAGAGAAATACACCAACAGTTTGTACTGGTTCACTCTTAAGTCAAGAGCTACATCCAGTCCCCGAAATACCACTGGGTAATCCACTAAGCAATCAAACCAGATTACAAAACACAAACCACCAAAGTAGTGACCTTGAACCCTTCAAGAAACACACTACCTTTGGCAAACCACACCAAGAGTATTGAACTTGAACACCTCAAGAACACACAACACTCCTTGGCAACACAACACCAAAAATATAGTAGTTTTAGAAAGGATTACACCTTATCATAGTACAATCTGAATTGAATACAATTGCAATCCTATTCCACTCTCTCTTGAAAATCCAAAGCTTGATGTGAATCTTGAAATCTTAGAATCAAATTTATCAAACTGAATTTCTCTAAACAGTTTTCTTACTTGTTTGAAAACATAAACAAACCATTTATATTTTCCAAAGATTGGTCAAAGCATTTAATGAAGGAGCGTATTCAGTTAGAAAATATTTAAAACAGATTCACCATTCAAAATTGAATTGTGTTAGGATTTTCAAATAAACAATCAGTTGAAACCACGAAACAACCGATTGTTTGGCTTGACAGTTAAGTCAACCAAACCAAAACAATTTTCAACCTTTTTCAAAACTCCTAAGAGCAAAACAACCGGTTGATTCGACAAAACAACATGTTGTTTTTCACTTAGTTGGAAAAACACTTGATTTCAAAAAGGTTTTAAATCACATCAGTTTTAGATTCAACAAAGGAGTGAATCACACTTTATTCTACCCAGATCCCATCCAAACACAACAGCAACACCAGCCTTTCATCAAACACCTTGGATTTGGATTCTTCAAAGCACATGATCACTCTTGATCAACAACTGAGACAAGTTACAAGCCCAAAAACCTATCAATACCATTTTAGGGAGTGTTCTTCTCACACTAACTACTTTCACTCATTACTTAGTTATTCACATTTCTCAAACTCTTACCGACTTGAGCATCAAAAAGTGTTTTATAGGTGGACCACTATTCGAATTTCATCACCAAAGCTCGACAACCCTTCATAGAAGAGGTCAATCAACTTACACAACTCGGATATCTACCTCAGACGACTCCAACTCATCCTCGGTAAGAAAATTTGGCTCCCACTATAGGGCCCTGATAAAACTCTTCATTGGCCACAAGTCTTATGGTACTCACCAGACGCTAAACAATTGCATCAACATCCTATTCAGAGATGGATCCATATGCTATAAAATCCCTCAAGATCCACATTGACAATGTCCTCCAAAGGAACAAAATGGTTGTTCAACATGCCATCTCTAGCATACAAAAGGACATAAAGCTGATGAGGAATCAAAATCAGGAAGAAATCCAATCCCTTGGGAGACAAGATCATAATGAAATATTGACTCTTCACAAGTAGATACCTCGCTCTAGCATGATTGGGTGACCCTCCACTCAAAGTAGGCAATGCAACATTGCACAAATCAGGAAGGGGAGTCTCGTCCTGCACCTCCTTCAAAAATGGTCGAGGACAATGGTAGAGTCTTGTTGAGTATACGAGGAAAATCGAATGCAAACGTTCCACCAGTTCCATCAGTTCCAAATCATAGCGTATCAGTGAGGACAGTTGATATTGATCACAACCAGGAACTTGAGTTTGACCACACATTATAAAAGCTTGGTTGTGCCTTGGGAACATGCAGACATTGGCCCGTTTTCATCCTTTTACCCCCGAGGTAATGCATGTTCAGTTACCAAAGACATGGCGGTGGCAAAACTTTGAAAGATATGATAGGTCTTCAAACCTGGCAACTCACAACAAGGCCTATCTTACTCAAGTCAATATTTTTTTCATAGATTTTTGCTTACATTGCCAACTATTCCCAAATACCTTGAAAGGAATAGGTCTTAGGTGGTACTACTTGTTACCTCTTCTCTCGATAGAATCTTTCAAAACCTTCTACAACATGTGTTAAAACTCGGTTTGTAGATTGTAAGCCCATTGTAACAGATTCCATGTCTCTTCAAAATGTTATTCAAGGAAACATTGAGCCATTACGACAATATATGACTCGGTTCGCCAAAGCATCCATGAACATCTCCGACTTGCATCATGTCGTAACTATGCATTCCATGAATTTAGGGCTCCAACCAGGCTCTTTCTTAGACTCCTTGTATGTTAATCTTTCAACCATCATGGATGCCCTCCAAGAACGAGTGACTAGATACATCAACATTGAAGAGAGCTCAGAGGTCAAAAAATGAGTTAAGGTTAAATTATTCTTCCTCCTCTAACCCAAAACTTCAAGAAAAGGCACATAAACAAGTTTGACACATATACACCTCTTAACATTACATGCGATGTAGTGCTACAAGAAGCTTTCAATCTTGAGCTTGTTCGACATATTCCCAAATGAAGAGATAGAATCAGAAGAATAGGAAACAAAAGTAGACATACCTAAGTGAGAGTAAACAACAAATGTATAAACAAGAGTATGGAGAACGAAAATAGAGAATGAAAGCAGAGCGCACACACCAACCAAAGCAAATGAATGAAAGGTGACAAAGTATTCACTTTTTGGATTTTATAAGTTTTGAAAACACCTCATTTAAAACCTTAACGCTCAAAATGCTATGAACGAAAAGACAAGTGCAAAAAATGAAACATCACCTCGGTCTAGGGCAACACATCCATTCGTAGCCTCTTTTGGGTGAAACGTCAGCCATCAAACTAACGTGGCACCACAAAAACGTACAAGTCATCATTAGAAATAAAACTCCCTTATTAAACCCTTCATTAATGCTTATAGGATTTTGTTCCTCTCATTGTGACATGTCATTATTACTGCTTTAATTACTATTTAATAGTAATAATAATTCCCACCTTAATTGCATTGTAATCATATTAAGCTCAGAATATCGAGTTTGAGAAGCTCGAAACATCAAGCTAGAAAAGTATGGATCAACAAGATATGTAAAAAGTCGTAAAATCTGACTTATGACTAGTCATGAAAACACTATCTATTTTGAGAGCTCAACAAAGACACAAATAGAGCTAAAATTCAAAATAAAAGTCCTATTACCCTAAAATCGGGTTCTAGAGCTTGGGAGCTTGTGTACTACCTAGTATGGAAAGGCATTGAGTAGCTAATACTCACATGCGATAGTGAGAATCAACCACTTGCAGTTGTCACTTATACCACTAATAGAAAGTAATCACTCCACATCCCTGTGGAAATCGACCAAGTATCTGATAACGGTAAAAATTACTGAGACAGTTATAGGCCCAAAACTTGTAAATACCATCTCACAAAATATTCTTCTCACACTCATTATTTACTCCACTACAAGAAAATCATCAAATAGAAACCAATTTTTAAAAACCAAAATAATTAGTTGCAATAGTAACTAAATTAGAGACCATTTTATAGACTAAAAAAATGTTTGGTTTCTAAATTAATTTATATTATTGTGAAATAGTTTCTAAATTGGTATCTAATTAGCTACCAAGGTTTTAACTACCAATTATTTAGATTCTAAATTTGGTAGCAAAAACCTTAGTTGCTAATTAGATACCAATTTAGAAACCATTTAACAATAATAGAAACTAATTTAGAAACAAAAAATTTATTTAGTCCCTAAAATGGTTTCTAATTTAGTCACTACAACAATTAATTATTTTTTGTCTCTAAAATTGGTTTCTATTTCATGATTTTTTTTGTAGTGCTCATTCATATTTATCAAATTCTTATTGACTTAAGCATTAAAAATCTTCCGCAACTAAACCACCACTATTTTTATCACCAACGTTTTGTAACCCTTCACATAAGAAAGGTCAATCGACTCGTACAAGTGTAATATCCACCTTGAACGAAACTCGTCCTCAGTAAAACAATTATCAATTACAAAACCATGAATTGGCTACTTATGTTGTAGGAGCAATCCGAGGAGAGACGAAGTTTACTTGGTGGGTAGACCAAACCGAGTCGCTTTTAATGTCCTTGGACATTTGCCTCTTGGCACACTCCTATATGAACGACTTACTCATGCCCAAATTTTGGAAAGCTTCAACTGTACATTGTATAAGAACATTTCTCAAACTATTAACAGTGGGTTAAATTCGAAATTCCTCATTAATAATCATGTCATGTTTAAGTCTAATACAAAAATATTTTAAAATATATTTAATAGTTTTGTCGTTTTCCAAGAACCAAATCATATTTTTGTTGTAAAACATAATCTATAATATTGCAAAACATAAATGAAAAAACAAAGTGTGTGCAAAAACGGAAAACAGAGTGTGCGCACAAACCTCTGAAACTCTCGTTCGTAGAGGACCAACGTTCGAAACCCTCGTTCGCAGAGGTTGAACGTGGGATAGAGTCCTAATGTTCCGCAACCTAAGGAGACATCCAGAAACGGTTCCTACCTTGAATGAATCACCTAGAACGTGCGTGCTCTCAACAGATCCAGATCTGCTCCGCACTCTCTAGGAAGACACAGTCTTCTTCTCTGCAACAGCTCGGAACCGCCTTGACCATGGGAAACAGTTTTGCTCATGTAGTGGGATGCGGTTATTTTCTCCATCTATAAATAGCGCAACCTTTTGCTTCAGAAAACACATCTCTCACTCACCTTCTTCTCTTCTTCATTTTCATCTCAGCATGCAGAGTTCATCTTCTTCTCTTCCTCCCTATCTCTCTTCATTTTTTCTTTTATTTTATAATTATTTTTCAAAATTTTATTAGGTTCTTACTATTTTAAAAGTAACTTGCTAGTTATGATACTCGAAAACTTCTTGTTGTATCCTTGGATAAGTCCTTCCGGTTCCCATCCCTCACTCTCTCCGATGTTATTTCCACTATCCATGTTATGCAACTTACATTTTTTCCTTTTCAAGTATCATATATGAAGTCTTCCTAGCACTCTTGTCAAAGTGTCTTGCGCAAAGCATTTTCCATTTGATTTCATCTACCTAATATCTGAGTTATGGTTTATAGTGTTACATATTTTGAATTAAATATCATCACGGATTTGACTGCAACTCATTTACAATTAAACCTTTGATGATGAATGAAGGGCATCGCTTCGCAATATTCGTTTTCCAAAAGTGATAAGAAAAGTAAGTAATAAGGCGTAAGAAAAGCATATCGGTTTGCAATATAAGTAGTTCTGGTGTGTGGGTGACGGGTAGTGTACGTAGTTGGAAGATAAGGATGGGTCTTGGCAAGGA